>NC_139220.1:190276362-191476362 GCF_055691185.1 Crinia signifera
TGACGCCAACCCGAAGCGTGGCGAGCGCAGCGAGCCCGCGAGGGGCGGCGGTACGCGTCCTCCGACCTTTTCATGCCCTACTATCCACTAGGGCGTGGAGTGAGAATAGAATAGTGTGGCGAGCGCAGCGAGCCACCGAGCCCGAAGCGTGGCGAGCGCAGCGAGCCCCGCGAGGGGACGCAGACACCTGTGAAGCCCGCAAGGGCACGCGGATACCTGTGAAGGTGTCCGCGTCCCCTCGCGGGGCTCGCCACGCTTCGGGCTCGCCACACTATTCTATTCTCACTCCACGCCCTAGTGGATAGTAGGGCATGAAAAGGTCGGAGGACGCGTATCGCCGCCCCTCGCGGGCTCGCTGCGCTCGCCACGCTTCGGGTTGGCGTCAATAGCGGGGTGGCGTTAACGGTGGTGGGGGGCCATGAAACATTTTTTTTAAAAACATATTGGCCAATTTCACATTGTAATTTTATTTTAACATTGCTGTCTATGGAAAATCGGGTCCATCGCGTCTTTTAACATTACTGTCTATGGGAAATCGTGTCGGAAATCGGGTCCATCGTGTCTTTTAACATTACTGTCTATGGGAAATTGTGGGCATCGCGTCGCGGCTCCTTATAACGGCCACGACCGACGCGATGCCCACGATTTCGGGCGCGATGAAAAAAATCGGCAGCCCGGATAACTCACAAGTACCCTTATTTTAATGACCACCTGGCACAAGGACTGGTAAACACACGATCAAATGACTCAGAGACGTATTAACATGTTATTGGCTTCAGTCTCCGTCATTCGTTTATTTGTAAATATGTATATATTCTTTACTGGTTTTTAATGCAACATTTTCAAGTACCAATGCATTTCTACCTTAATTTAATTCTATTTTATTTGAACTGGTTTAAAATTGATAAAACCCTCCTTTAATTGTAACTCGATTACTTTTATGATCAAAAGACATAACCTAGGTGCATTGCAGTAAACTTGTACGACCTTAATTATTTCACTTGTCATGTTCAAATTGTGTTTTTAATCCTTTGAATGACAAAATCAAAGAAATGCGCAAAATATCCAGTAAAAACGCCAGCGTCGCTCACAATAGGAAATGTTAATTAAAAAATGAAAATTTACTAAATAAGGTAAATATTACAGGTCATTATGATGAATAAAAAGGTTTGCTTGGCAATTTTCACACCTATTTTGACAAATTCCCTTGGCAAGCAAAGGGTTAAATTAACATACCTTAACCCAGTGGGTCCCAAACTGGGTGCCTCAGGACACTTGCAGGGGTGCCTTGGGTTGGTGGACCAGGTTTAATTCATATTATTTGTGGTCAATGTAACAGGCAAAACCAGTGCTGGTGGCTGCCAATCATAATATATGTGCACAAACAGAAGCAAATCCTGTCCTTCACCAGATAACTGACATATAAACTCAATGTACTTAATTTAATATTTTTTTCTGAATTTCTCTATAAGAAGCATTTGGCCTAGGGGTGCCTTGAAAATATTTTGATGCTCTAGGGCGCCGTGATTCAAAAAAGTTTGGGAACCACTGGCTTTACCCTTTTATTTATTTATATTTCTCTCTCATTCAATCATTTCATATAGAAAATTTCCACAACCATGTACTGAAAGTAAACCATTCATTCAAGTGAAGAAAACAACAAAATATATATTTTTCTAATATGGCAGATCCTAACTACCTGAATATAGAATTGGGACATCAATTTTAGCAGTTCTTGTATATAAAATAATAAAAAGATAACTGTTTCCCTGATAATGGGGGCAGGGTGAAGAGGCTGTTTGAGCTGTGTTGTAAGTAGACATTAGGTTAGCAGTCAAAACACCAGATTAGCTTACAAATAATATATAAAATCAATAAAAACGGACTACAGAGCAGGTGTACAGTGGAAACCCCCGGTGAGGCCCATTCCCTCCATTATGTGTTATGTTCTAGACTGTGCATTTAAATTACTCTATAAAAGAGACCGTTACTTGCCGGAGCAGGACTACTGCTAAACATACTGTAGGTTCTGGTTCTTGGTTCACTTCTATAAAAACGACATCAAGATTTGTCTAAAAGCTAGCCAAGCATCTGTGGTGGCTGCCCACATCTTTCCTGGTGGATGACCTTGCCTCTTAAGCATAGTCCACTACCATTGGGTCATTCCATTTTAATGGATGTAACATTTGGAGTGTTAAAAGTTAATATATGTCTCACTATGGGCCTTATTCTAGTTCACTCTTTGACAAAATCATTCTTAGATGGACAAAACCATGTGCACTGCAGGGGGGCAGATGTTACTTGTGCAGAGAGAATTAGATTTGGGTGGGGTTTTACTTCAAAGTGAGATCTATATTGCAGTGTAAAAATAAAGCAGTCAGAATTTACCCTGCACAGAAACAAAATAACTGACCCAAATCTAATTCTCTCTGCACATTTTACATCTGCCCCCCTGCAGTGCACATGGTTTTGTCCATCTAAGAAGGATTTTGTCAGAAAGAGTGTAGTAATTTTATTATAGATACTACGGATGAACAAAAGTAAAGGAAATTACAAACTTGTGAGCTGGTTTTTGAAAATACCAGTTATGTTTACAACAGCAATTGATATGGCCTCCCAAAAAGTCTGAAAATGAGAGTTGTTAATCTAATTGCTTAAGCATAAATTGGACGTACAACTTAAAATACATTAAATCGCCGTCTATGGGGAAAAATGGATCCTCGTAGCCACTCTATTTTTGTTATTTATTCAATGTAATGCTAAGCTTTGTCTCCCTGCACTTGTTGCGCCCTATAAATAAAAGAATATCCACTTTATAAAGTAATAAAATGTGGGTTTTTAGATCATGCATATTATATTTAAAAAAATAAATAAAAAAATAAAAAGAGACAGCAAACCTGGCTTTTTGGGAATGTTAGCCTCCAGTACAGTTCCAAAAGTAGAAAAATGTTTCTTGAGATCTTCATCAGAACACTATAGTAAAAAAGATTGCATAGGAATTAACAGAATTTTTTTCAACAAACTCAAAGAAAAAAAATCTGAACACTATGAATGGTACTCGATTGTTCTACAACACCCAATCATCCGTCTAAACTGGCAGATGACAGGGCTATATTAAATGAATCTTTTTTATTGCGCTCATTAGGGGTAGGATGGGCACTGAAATGGGTGACTTTTACCACATTTGAGCTTGCCACCTGTGATTCCTGAGATCATGGCCGAACAGAGCAACAACTGAATAGCTCAGTAGGGCACCATCTAGTGGTTCCAGGGATAAAAACAATCGAATACCACCCTTTTTGTAAAAAAAAAAAAAAAAAAAAAAAGGAAATCACATACTTTAATGCAGCAGAAATGAGAATAGGTAAAAATGCAAGACCAACAATTAAAAAGGAACAAGGGTGAATGTATGGTTTAGGTTTCGTAAAGCAGACATTCTTTTGACATAAAAAAAAAAAAAAATGAGTCAGTGATATTACTTTATATTACTATATGACTAATACCTGTGTAAATCTGAACTTTGGATATCATTACTTCATATCCAAATTATCCACCCCTTACTGTAAATTATGGAGGAGATTCAAATTAAACCTCGGGGCTTGTACAAAAAAAAAAAAAAAAAATACATAATATAAACCTAACTAGAAGGGACTACAATATGCAAAAGGTATCCACCATTGTTAATAATGGTGTATACAAAAGTCCCCAAATGTACAACTACTGCCAGCTGAGGGTCTGTTAAATATTTGTGGCTCAGAAAGTTCAGTGAAAACACTGGTCCTAATTCAAAGGTGAGCCGGTCTGACATTGTAGGCCAATGCTGCCACACAGTCCTTCTCTGGAGAACATGTATGCATATGGAATGAATGTGCAAGGATAGACTGAAGACACTGATACACCCTTTAGATGTCACCATCACTAGCAAACTCGAAACTTGTAAGTCCCATGGCAGAGCCAGATTTTTCATCTCCGTATGACCTCTAATGTAGAATATTGAGCTTCTGTGTATGCAAATATCAGTGTTACTCCCCATGCACAGACCATTTCTGTACATCTGTTAATTCCCCTCCTATTCATGCAAGTACATTTCTAGTACTGTGTTTCTCAATTGTCACAGCGCCTTTATACGTGCAAACTAACACATGCACAGCGGGAGCTGTTAGAGATTTTAGGCACGCACAGTAGCAGAAAGATTGCTCAACTCCGTAAACATTCAATGCCAATCTGAATTAGACCCATTATGTGGACATTACATCAGTAGCTGGAAAAATGTAGCATTTGTTTAAAAAAATTCCAGAAAAGGTGCTCATCTTCTAATACATTTCGGGGAAGATTTAATAAGAAGAGGCTTACTTGTTATTCTCATGAACTAATAGACTGTGGCCATCAGTGCCAAATGAGTGGGAAAGGTTGCAGTTTGGCGCTCATCACTGGTGATCAGCATGCAGGAACTTTTAGCGGTGTTCAATGCCACTGGCGAGAGGGGGTTTGTACAGCGAGGATGGCTTTTCCTCGCTAGAAATAAGCCAACCTTGCTGTGAAACTCCCTCACTGTATTCAATGATGGGGCCAAATCCTCACCGTGAAAGGATCCCCTTATACATCGAGGTTCGTGGCAAATGCAGCATTTTGTGGCAAGCCTTGACATTTTAATGGCCACACTCACCACTGCCATCTCTCCTCAGGGAACAGGCGAGGAGGCAGACGGCAAGTGAACCTCACCTCAAGGAGCAGGCAAGGATTCATTGAATACCCTGACTGCGAGTTTAAGGCACTTCTCGGTCTTTGATGTGGATGAGTGTTTTATTTTTTTTTTAAGACATGTATAAGCCAAACTTTACTTCACTAACTAGACGTGGAATAACAAGAACAGATCAATGCACATATTTTTCTGTTCAAAAGTTTGCTTTAAGCCCTGTACACATGCAATGATTTTTCCAGATTTTAAATTCTATTTTGATTATAGAAGCAAAATCGAATCCTAAACAAAATCGAATGGTTTTTGTGTCACTTTCAATTCGATGTGCGCTCCCGTTTTTACAAAAGTCGAACAGAAAAATCTACTGTGCAGCCAAGAAAATATTGAATTCGATCTAGTAAATCGAATGTGTACAATGTACCATGAATGGATATCGAATTCGATATCTAATGCCAAATCAAATGGAAAGATCTAATGCCAGATCTAATAGATCATCAAATCTAACATCGAATCAAAAGCAAATCGATGTGTGTATACAGGGCTTTAGAGCTGTTTCTTTGCATCCAACCACCATGGTCCAAATTAGTAGTGACTATAGTCACATAAATTAATTGAATAATTATATTTATGATACTACACCTTGAAACTCAAGTTTCGAATGATCAGTCTGGCTTTTCTTTGTTGGCCTTTGACATCTTTAGGTTTCTTTTCTTTTGTGGCTTCTGAAAAGACATGTTTCTATATAAATTGTAAAGAGCAACATTTTTATTATTTTGTTATACTTTATGGTGATGTAATAAGTTTTTAAAAGGTGCGACTCTAAAGAGGGCAATTCAATTGTCTTTTCCAGTGGCTGCCACTGACCATTCAGCTATTCAATTGTAGTGATTGCCAGTGATTTGCATGCGCTGCCGGCGATATCGCCTGGCAAGCAAGTTGACTGCGACCAGAGGCTTCCCCTTGCGAGCAAGTTCATTGACAGGGAGCGGCGCCCGTAACACCAGTCGGCACACACACACACACACACACCCCCCGTTAAGCATGTCGCCACCCCCATGGAGCAGGGAGCGCCAAATGCAAAACAGACACACACACCCCTCCCCTTGGAGAAGCATGTCGGCAGTCGCACCACAAACCCAGGGAGCAGGTGAGCGTCTGGCTGTGTTGTCCCTTCGGCTTTCCCCGGCAGTACCCATAACAACAATTGACTAGCCCCCCCAAATTTACCATCCATTCACAATTACAACTTCCTGCATTATATCTATGTACAATATTTTATCATACCTTTATTTTGAGTTTTTTTATCCTTTTCACGCTGCTTCTTCTTGGCCACCAAAACCTCAATTTTATTTCCATCATACTCCTTAATTTCCTTTATTGCTTTCTGTGCATCTTCAAGCATGGAGAAAGTGACATAGCCAAAACCACGACATTTATCTGTGCCTTAATAAAAGTATTACAAATTAGTATATGATAACAGAAAGTAGGGTCGCCACCTCATTCCTTTAATAAGAGACACACAAATCACAGATTCCATACTCCAACATCACTTTTCTTAAAACCAGTACAGGTAAGGAAAGGGGGCTTGGCCACAGGTATGTGGGGTGTATTTGCTCAAAAGAAAAACCGGAACAGGAAGTCCCATGCATTCCACACAAGTGGAAAGCATGTTTATTTACCTCTGTTACCTACAGTATGTGCCCCACTTGTGCTGAATGCATGCGTCCGTCTATAAAGCAGCCCACCAAGGAACTATAGGGCAGATTTTTTTTTATACTTGATGCAGTGATAAAGTGGCTAGACATGGGAAGTTCTGTGCATTCCATGAAGGTTGAACGCATGATTACTTCCAGTACGCATGCGCTCTGCATATTTGTTGTGGACATGCAAACCAACAGGCAGCCTGGCGGAGACCACTACTGTGCACTGCATGTTCGAACAAGGAGGAAATCACAGTTGATTCTCAGTTAGTGAATATGGCCACATACCCAGCATATTGGTCGGACCAGTCCTGGCTGCAGCTAAAAACAGGTGCTGGGGATTTTAGCCGGTACAGACCATTAAAAAGAAAAAAAACAGTACTGTGCCAGCTAATTCAGTACAGTTGAAGGCTATGACATTCTGTGCTGTCCGACATAAAGTCTCCATAATTTTAACTGGTTTTAGCAGGCCACATAACCTGTGTATTTCACTCGTGACACTAATTAGATCTGGCACCCATAATAAGGCAACAACTGAGCTTTACATCGCTTTTAAATAATATTGATAAAAATGGAAAACTTGTTTATATTGGTTGATATTCTAAACAGTAAAAGAAATAGACAGACAATATCCCTACACGTACCTCTCTCCCGGACCACGAAGCTCTGCCTGAGGGGGCCGCTCTCACTAAAGATCTGCTCCAATCTCTCATTGCTTGCGCTCTCCGGGAGGCCCCGGATAAATAATGTCAGCCCCGACATAACACTAGCTGCACCTGAAAGATCGATCCACACTTCTAGCTACTATTAAACACGCTACACTATGGGCGCCGCCATCTTGCTCAACCCGGAAGTCTCATATTTCTAATTCCGGGTTTGAGCGACCGTGAGCCGGCAGCAGTGGTTCAACTCAGTTTTACAGCAGTGGCCGGCACTGGGCAGCGAGTCGACGTAGTGAAAGGGTGCGGAAGCAGTAAGAGTTTTGGCCTGGCTAGTGACGGTAGGCTGAGAGTCGCGTCAACACATAAAATAGGTCGACATGGCTAACATACCTCCCAACATGACCCTCTCCAGGAGGGACACAATGCTCTGTTTCTGGGCTTCCCTGGTAATGTGTGATTGCCATCACCTGTTTTAAACAGGTAAATGGGTAAGACTGTGTACACACGGGGGCGATAGGGGCTATAATCGCTGGGAATATGGTCGCAGGCGACCATATTGCCAGTGATGGAAGTGTGCCCCGGCGATAAGTCGCCGGGTGCGCACTCCCGTTTTCTGCCCCATTGTAATTGCTGGTCGCAGGAGCTTGCTCCTGCGACCAGCTAATTACCGGGACTAAGTAAAAACCGGACCCGGATAAGACACCGGAACGCCGGACCAGACATCAAACTCTGCATTCCGGAGCTTATAGTGTCTGGTCCGAGGGGTGTCCCATGCGGGTGGTGTCTTGTCCGGGGGGATGCCTGTGATTGCTCACACCAGGGACATGGGGAAGGGGAGATTACAGCCTCCCCGTGTGGTCTGGACCGTTCCAGTTTTTATTACACCCCCGGACCATGCGGTGAGGCTGTATTCTCCCCCCTCTCCTCTCCCAGGTGACAGGTGCGAGAGCAGCCCCATCAGATGGAGCACCCCCGGACAGGACACCCCCGGACCGGATACTACAAGCTCCGGAATGCAGAGTTTGATGTCCAGTCCGGCATTCCGGTGTCTTATCCGATTCCGGATTTTACCCATACCCCTAATTACCTCTGCGGCTCCCCCAGCAGAGGTTC
This sequence comes from Crinia signifera, assembly GCF_055691185.1. NCBI lineage: Eukaryota > Metazoa > Chordata > Amphibia > Anura > Myobatrachidae > Crinia > Crinia signifera. Next base: position 190,284,537 of record NC_139220.1, read on the forward strand.
CTTTTCATCAGCGACCATCTCTGGTCGCTGATGAAAAGGAGACACTGAGCAATATATTGCTCAGCAATATATCTCCCCCCGTGTGTACGCACCTTAAGAAAGGTGTTTGCACACAGGTAATAGCAATCATACATTAGGGAAGTCCAGAAACAGAGAAATGTGTCCCTCCTGGAGAGGATCATGTTGGGAGGTATGGGCTAAGGTTGACAGGGTTTGAAGGTCAACACAAGCATTAGGTGGACAATGGCAAGGTCAAGTCAAAAGGTTGACATGAGTTTCACATTTTTGGGTACTTCCTCATCTTTGCGGCCACCGCTTACGCTACAGAACTTACGTAGCATCGTCATCCCCTCACCGCAATTATACTAAAGGCATACTTGCCGACTTTTCAATATCCGGGAGAAGCCCAGAGAGGACACCAAAATGTGCAGGCCGGGGACAAGGCTGCCGTATCAAAGCCACGCCCCCAGTCCACCCAAACACCACGATTCTAGTCCCGTCCCCTCCCCCGGACCCACGATTAACGGCACTTCTTTCCCCAGCTCCGGGGGGGAGCGGGGGCTCTGGGGAAAGGGGGCCGGGAGGGGGACCCGATTCGGGTCACACTATTCTATTGTCCCTCCATGCCCTAGTAGATGGTAGGGCATGAACCGCCTGTTGGCACATCGGCTCAAAAGAAAAAAACATGTGCATAAACTCATGTCAACCTTTTGACTGTTGACCTTGCCGTTGTATACCTTTTTCATGTTTCCACCTGAGCCATGTTGACTCAATGATCATATACAAATATAAAAGTGTGGTGAGCAAAGCACAGTTTTTTAGCCGGATTTAATGGTGTGTTATAAAAATAAAAAAGCATAAAATAAATAAAAATACAATATAAAAATATGTAAAAATATTCTTGGTTTTAGTGACATCTTTTTCTGCCATGGTCACATTAATTCTGTGAGAGGGGTGCATACATGATGTCAAATTGGGGGTGGGGAGAGCAGTACCTGCACACCAAAAACCGGTGTGTATGAAAGGCCCCAATCTTCCTGGGCACACACTGACCTGTTAGGATGGCGCAGCCGTCCTTTTCAGTGGATAAATACATTCAATGAACCTAACCGCGATGTGCAGCGAATCCTGCACATTCGCCGTGTTCCCGAGGGCTGGAGCCCTCGCTGCCAGCCCTCGCTGACACAGTATTCAATGCCGCAGGGGCTCGCTGCCCCTGACGCAGAATGTGAACCCCTGCGGCGGATGCTGCATGGAGCCTGTGGACGATGGCAGGCAGGGAGATGGAAGTCTCCCTGCCTGCCCCAGAACGTATGTGGGGGGGGGGGAGGTGGGCTCCCCGGGAGCCAGGCAGCACAAGCTGCCCCCCGGGACAGCCAGCAGGGGACCAAATATGCACTGCTCCCGATCGTGCATATGTAATGATCGGGAGGAGTGAATATATAGATTGTAAGCTTGCAGCAGGGCCCTCCTACCTCCAAGTCTGTCTGTTGTTACCCAGTTTGTTTTATCACTGTCTACTATTGTAAAGCGCAACGGAATCTGCTGCGCTATATAAGAAACTGTAAATAAAGAAATATATGAATATGTAATGAGCGGTTCTCTGCTCCAGTCCCCCTGCTGGCTGCTATGTGTAAAAAAAAAAAAACTATTTTTTAAATTAAAAATATATATTCATGTGCTATAAGCACATGAATAAAAATAGCATGCCCCTTCACAGAATAAAATTCCTGATTTTTTGTCACCAAATGTAAAAAAAACAACAACTTTATTTTAAAAGTTCACTTTCCACTTCAGCATGAAAAGATGGCGATTTGCTACACAGTGAGACACGGCGAAAATCACTTAGAAAGACGGCGAGAAGTGCACGTTGAATAGGGTGATTCACTTTCTGACCCAAAAAATCACCTTCCAACGTGAAAATAGCACAAATTGGCCATGAAACAGGGCAAATTATCCTCAATGAATACTGTCCATTGGCTGGCCTGTGTGAAAGGACCCATCCTGACCCCATGTTATAGATTAGAAGCCCGGCTTGCTGTCCGGCCATAACCTGATTGTGTGAAATAGCCATCAGGCTGTCCTCTCCGGGTGTGGGCAGCCAGGTACAGGAAGCAGGGGGTGGGACGGGGCTGGCGAGTGTCCTGCAAAAGGGGCAGACCTGGAGGTGGAGCTGAACAACTGAGCCCTGTGCGGGGCCATGGCCATTGTGATCACATCATCTTGCCCCCCACTGTGAAATACCAGTATTATAGGCATTGAACAGTGGGGCGCGAATTGCGTAATCAGGTCCCCGAGGTGGGGATGCGGCGAACTTGCACACTTTCCCAGGGGGCTGGGAGGTGGACCCGATTTCGGGATCCTCCTGTCCATTCCTGGAGGTAGCAAGTATGCCAAAGCGTGGTGAGCTAAGCAAGCCCTTGATGGTCCACTCCAGTTGATCTTAAAGAAATTAACCTACATTCCAGACAAAATGCTCTAAGGGCTTGTAACCACTTCCGCCCTCACCTTACATCACATGCTGGTCCTTTCCAAGAAGGTTTAATAGTCACAACCCTGCTGACCCATCTGCAGCCGCGCCCACATTATCTTTCTGGCGGTGGCTTTGTAGGTAGGAGCAATAGTGAACAGACAAGGAAGTCAGAAGCTTAACCTTAAGTTCCCCATCCACTTGTCCGACTTGTCTGAAGGGCAAGTCAGACATGATTTCCCGGCAGCACGCTGTATACGATTTGGCACTTGACACGCCATTTTTACATGCCGGCAGTGTCCCGCGGCGGGGGGGCAGTTTGGAGGACCCCCCCTGTCATCCGTGAATAGACGCTGTGTGCATGCGCTCAGCGTCTATTCTTGCAGGCAGAAGGGCTGGCCAATAGCTTACAGAGCTGCTGAGCATGCCCCCTCAGTGCCGAAAATGGGGATGTGGCCTCGTAGCAGCCAAGCGAGTATAAACCGCACCCCCTTTTCATCAGGCCACAAACCCCAAAAATTGCATCGTGCCCTGTCCTGCAAAATGTTAGGAGGTATGCACATATAGTAAAACCACTTCGTCCAAACATGTACAGTCAGATTGAACTCCTAGATCCAAAACATGAAGATGTTATAGCATTTATATATTAATTGAAGGCATATTTTTTTTTTAGGATTGAATTAGGTTAAGAATATATATAGTATGTTTAATAAGTATATCCAATACATTTTTATTAAAGAATAAACAGATTTATGTGTGACTTCAGTTTCCCAGTATGTGATACCCGCTGCAGCCTCTGGGGGCTCCAAGGAGAAGGTGAAGACTGCTTTTACATTTACCCAGTAGCTGCTAATGCCTGCAGACGCTGGGTGGAGGGTGCTGCCGGGCTGACCGATCAGCAGTCACTTGGGGGGGGAGATCCATCTGTAGGCGATAACTGCAGGAAGAGTCAGAATCAGATGCCACCATGTCAGGGAAAGCACAGCCTGGTAACTGATCCATTAGCAGGATACACAGGTCAGTGTGCAGACAGAAAACTATTCGTGCATTTATCCAAACGTGAAAATACTTCCAAAAGACTAAGGGGCCGATTCAGAGGTTTGTGAATATGCGCATACCCAGGAGCGAACAGACAGGGAGGTCCGGGGGCGGCCAGGGTCGGCAGCGTAAAGGCAGGCATGACATCAGCACCCACACCCTTTGTCGATCTACGGCTGGAATAAAAGGTAGTTTAGACTTAGGGCCTGATTCTGGTTCACCCGGCAAAAGCAAATTCTCTCTTCAATGGTCAAAACCATGTGCCCTGGTGGGGCAGATGTAACATGTGCAGAGAGAGTTAGATTTGGATGGGGTTTGCACTTAAAACTGATATCTATATTGCAGTGTAAAGCAGCCGGTATTTACTCTGCATGGAAACAAAATAACCCAAATCTAACTCTCTCTGCACATGTTACATCTGCCGACTGCAGTGCACATTGTTTTCTCCTAGAGATATTTTACTTTTGCAAGTGAACCAGAATCAGGTCCTAAGAGTATTCATTCATGGGCATTTCCATCCATTTTTTTTTTTGTATTTTTCACCCTTGCCGTTGGATTTTTTTTTATTGTCTGTGGCAATTTTGCCGAACTATGCGGTTTTTGCCAGTGTCTGATTTTTCAACCAAGATGGAAAATCATCACGCAGATTAAATAGGGCAAATCTAATTTACCTTAAAAGAGGGCAAAAATTGCCAAATATTTCACCCAGCAAAGCTGGCACAGATTGAATACTCCCCTATATGCTAAATCAGTAGTTCCCAAACCATGTGCCTAGGCACCCTTGCGTGCCTTGAGACTCTTGTAGGGGTGCCTCAGGTTGGTCCAGGTCCAAATCAGATTATTTATGGACAAGGGTATAGGCGTAACCATTGCTGTTGGCTGACCATCTTAAATCATGTGGACAATCGGAACCACAACTGTGTATCACCACACATAACTGTAAATTTAATATTTACAAAAAAAATATTGATAAAAAAACTTCTATGGGGTGCTGTGAAAGCAATGTTGATACTCTATGGTGCGTTGATTCAAAACAGTGTGGGAACCACTGTGCTAAACCATAGAAATTGAGATGTGTGTACAACTCTGCTTCAGCATACAAGTGTGAAATACACTTCCGCCTATGTTTTGCTTGACAAATAAGCATTTGCTGTTAGACATCTTTTAAAAAAAGTATGTATATATATATCCCATACGGTAAAAGAAACCATAGGGGATAGGGGCTGAAATCGCTGGAAATATGGTCGCTGGCGACCATATTGCCAGTGATGGGAGTGTGCCCCGGCGATAAATCGCCGGGTGCACGCTCCCGTTTTCAGCCCCTTTCTAATCGCTGGTCGCAGGAGCTTGCTCCTGCGACCAGCTGATTACCTCTGCGGCACCGCCGGCTGAGGTTCCTTCTCATCAGCGACCATCTCTGGTCGCTGATGAAAAGGAGACACTGGGCAATATATTGCTCAGCAATATATTGCTAGCAATATATTGCTGAGCAATATATCTCCCCCCGTGTGTACGGGGCTTTAGCAAAAAGATAGCACCAGCAATCACTGGAGCATTCAGATAGAGCAGCATTCAGCTGGAATACAACGGCTGCAGGGAGCCCTGGACATAACGACATTATTGGTGTTGAGGTCTCTAGTTGTCAGTTTAAAGCAGGGCTGGGCAATTGCGGCCCTCCAGATGTTGATGAACTACACATCCCAGCATGCCTTGCATCAGTTTCAGCATGGCCACATAGCAAAACTAATGCAAAGCATCCTGGGATGTGTAGTTCATCAACGGTACTTATGTATTATCTGGGCTGCCGATTTTTTTATTGTATGCCTTAACTTAAGGCATACAATCAGATGCGATGCGATATCGCATACGACCATATCGCATGCGATGCGATTCGATGACCCGATTTTTCCATAGGATTCAATGTTAAAATGGACTGAGTCCATTTTAACATGGAATTCAATGGGAAAAAGGGGTCCTTTTCATACCCCTACTATCCAAGTGGGCATGGAGTTGGATATAAACCTGTGGCGAGCGTAGCGAGCCACCGAGCCCGAAGCGTGGCGAGCGAAGCGACGGTATTCTGTGTCCCCTCGCGGGGCTCGGTGGCTCGCTAAGCTCGCCACAGGTTTATATCCAACTCCATGCCCACTTGGATAGTAGGGGTATGAAAAGGACCCCTTTTCCCATTGAATTCCATGTTAAAATGGACTCAGTCCATTTTAACATTGAATCTTATGGAAAAATCGGGTCCATAGCATCGCATGGGATATGGTCGGATGCGATGCGATGTGATGGACCCGATTTCAAAATCGGCAGCCCAGTTAGTACATAAGTACCTCATCAACATCTGAAGGGCCGCAATTGCCCAGCCCTGGTTTAAAGGGTATATATCCACCAGGACACCTAGAGGCCTCAACATCGATAATGAGGTTAAGTCCGCAATCACCAGTTGTTAGTAGCCTCATACCCTCACCCTATAATCAACGTACTAACATGTATTATACCAATTCCAGATACCCAGAGAATCCAATAAAATAAAAAAAACATGTTGATATTTTTGCTTTGAAAACACTTGTTTTGCAAGGGAAAATAAATTGCTCACCCCCATCTGTGCCCAGCTCATGCACTCCCCTCCATGAAAAAAGAATCTGGCCAGAGAAGGTGAGTGTATTGTAGTATGCAGAGTAGCAGTAGTAGTGTAAGGCGGTAAGAAGGGGGGTGTTGGGTGAGAGGTAGTGTAGTGTCTGGGGAGGGGTAGTACATACCTACAGCATTCCCAGCGGGACCCTGCAAGCTGTCTGCAATGCTGGAGAAGAGAATCAGACGTGGAGGCAGCTCTTCAGAAGGTTATTGGACTAATTAAGCTAATTGGAAAACTACAATTGTTTAATTAGTCATTAGGCAGGATGCCAAGGCGTTTCCAGAACAATTCCTGATAATTTTTCCTAGAATTACATATTAGTAAAAAATTGGTCATAATCGGGGATTGCAGGAGAAAAAAATTACCCACCACTAAATAAATATTTTAAAAACCTGAACGCACAGGAGAAACCCTGGTGCAAATATTTTTGCTACTCTTCTGTGTACACACGGGGGCAATTTCAGCACATATCGCTGGCAATATAGTCACGAAGCGACCATATTGCCAGTGGCTTCATGTGCTGTGGGAGATAAATTGCTAGGAGCACGCTCCCGCTGCCAGCCCTTCATAGTCGCTGGTCGCAGGAGCCTGCTTCTCCGATTATGGCTAAAAATCGCTCTTCGCTGGCGCACAATGCACTGTGCACCAGTGACCAGCAATTTCTAGTCAAAATTAGGTAGAGATAGAATGAGACAAAATAGCTTGCAATTTCCAGCCAAAATCGCTGGTCGCTGATGAAAACAGTACACTGAGCAATATATTGCTGAGCGATTTTAAGACAAAATCGCTCAGCGACCAAATCACACCGTGTTTACACACAGGGCCTTATTCTGGTTCACTCTCAGAGGCAAATTCCTTTTTAAATGGACAAAACCATGTGCACTGCAGGTGGGGCAGATGTAACAGGTGCAGATAGAGTTAGATTTGGGTGAGTTATTTTATTTCTGTGCAGGGAAAATAAAGACTGCTTTATTTCTACACTGCAATATAGATCACACTTTGAAGAAAAAACCCACCCAAATCTAATTCTATCTGCACATGTTAAATCTGCCCCACCTGCAGTGCACATGGTTTTGTGCATTTGAGAAGGAATTTGCCTCTGAGAGTGAACCAGAATAAGGCCCACAGTGCTATATATGGCTCAGTGTCCAGTTTTCATCAGCGACCAGAGATGGTCGCTAATGAACTGGAGACTCTGCTCGGGGAGCCTCAGTGGGAAACAGCTGATCACAGGAGCAAGCTCCTGCAACCAGCGACCATTATTGGGCTGAACGCAGGAACGCACACCTGGCAATTTATCGCTGCAGCACAAACAATTCACTGGCAATATGGTTGCTCAGTGACCATATTGCCAGCGATATTGCACCATATGTACACAGCTTTAGTTTAAATAAAAATGCTTCTTAGCAATAACAAGTCATGCTGTGTACACACGGGGGCGATAGGGGCTGAAATCGCTGGGAATATGGTCGCTGAGCGACCATATTGCCAGTGATTGGAGTGTGCACCAGCGATAAATCGCCGAGTGCGCGCTCCCGTTTTCAGCCCCTGAATGGTCGCTGGTCAGAGGAACATGCTCCTCCAACCAGCGACATGCCCTGCCTCTTCACCCAGCAGTGTTTAAATTTTCATCTGCGACCATCTCTGGTCGCAGATGAAAACGGGACACGGGGCAATATGATTGCTGAGCAATATATTGCTAGCAATATATTGCCAGCGATCATATTGCCCTGTGTGTACGCACCTTAAGCCTCACACTTTTTTGTTTGTTAGTAGTAGGGTTAATTTAATTGCCGATATTAATATGCTGAATATTCAAACAGGATTCCTAGAATTACTGGTACAGTCTGCAGTGCAATAGTTTGTAATTGTACATTACAGTATATGAAAGCCAAACATTCTTTTGGTCACAATGACCTAGATTCCTCTCAGTCTTAGATAAGAGTAAAAATAACTGATCAGTCTACAGTAGCTGCACTTTGTACACGACTACGGAGATAAACACAAGGAACTAATATAATAATAATACAGAACAACAGAATGAATGGGTACAGTTTACTGTTTTTCTCTTGGAAATCCAAGCCGGTGTTTCGGAATTTTCATTACAGATTTCTTTGTGCTGAGCAAAGGATATAAGGAACATCTGTTACCGTTATCTCTCTTGGGGGCATTCAGACCATTTCTCCAGCAATTAACGGCCACCAGCATCACATATATAACTTCATAGTCCATAGAGGTGTGCAGAAAAATCTGCAATTTTGCTCTATTATAATTCTTAGCAATATCCATATAAATTGAACCTCCCAACATTTAAGGCCCCCATACACTTCCGTTTTGGGGCCGATTTCACCTGATTCCAACGAATTGGGCCCAAATTGGACGTGTCTGATATCCCATCCGATGCACAATCCCATGTGCAACAGATCGCACCCGGAGATCATATGTGCTTCACATACGATCTCCATGTCGGACCCCCTCCTGGCGGCAGAGAGTGGGGATTGCATGCAAAAGGGCAGCAAGCGACTTCTCTGGGAAATGTCGCTGCTGCAAGCATCGCTCCCATTTTTCATCACTATGTGGGCATGGCCAGCACTGTGAGAGCTGCTGGCCATGCCCCCAGCCCCCTCTCTCCCACGGAATAGATGATATGCACACAGCATCTATTCCCGGCTGCTCTGCTGAGCAGAGGAGCGGCAGGGGAGACTCCCAATTGTCCCCACACCACAGGACAGTCCCCCCCAAAAAATCGGGACTGTCCTGCAAAAATTGGGACAGGTGGGAGGTATTGGATAAGTCGAATGTTGATTACTTGTTCACCCAGCCAAATTCCCTTGGCAGCTGCACATCATAGTTTTGCTGCCCCATAGAGTGGCAAGCACTTTGAAGCAAAAGGGGTGCTATTGGGGCTTGGCAAAGGGTGCAAATCAGGCTGCTGTTGCGGACAAGTAAATGCTGCAGCAATGGCAATTTGGCCACAATTGAATTGCCTTCTAAGATTGAAAAGTGCAAATGTTAATGTTACTAATGAACATTTTTAAACCACTTCTATCTAATACCCCTTTCACACCAGCTTAATTTCCCAGATTGGGCCCGGGAACAACCCGAGACTAGCGCAGGTGTGAAAGATTCCCGGGCAATTTTTGCCAGGATTTCAACCCTGCTATGGAGCAGAAGAACGTGGGGCGCTCAAAGGTAAACAAGATCAAACAATTTATAAAAAAAACATTACATACACTAAAATAGCAATCGAATACGGTCACTAAACATTTAAACACCCATTTCCACTCCAGGTTTGAAAAAGCCGCCCAGAGTGCGGCGAAACGCGTTCCATAAGGATCTCCACCGACACCCACCTGATAACCTCCACAACGCCAGAGCCTGTTCTCCCCCTGAATATAGCGCACAGACACCCGTCGGACGCTGTGGCAGAGCGCCACACGGAGTGTGCAGAGGACTACCAGTTGTGACCAGGAGACGGCTCACATAGAGCAATCAACCCAGCTGACTGCCGAGCAGAGGGTCAGTCGAGGCAGCAGGACGGAGCGGACGCTGAGGCTCCACATACACTGCCTAATAGGTGTGAGCCCTGCGAAGTGGTGAGATACACATACCACGCTACTGTTTGGATTGTGCCACAAGGCTCCTGACTTTATTTGAAAAAGCTATTTGCCACCCAATTCCAACGGGTTCCTATGTAACATCACCGGCAATAAGACTTTACAAGGCAGATTGGATCTGTCAGTGTGTACATCTACCACCCAATCAGATGATCCTTAGCCTAAAAAAGGATCAAGTTTCCAATCAAGGAGTTATTAAGCCGATCTTATCCAACAGCTAAGACCTATTTCCATAAGCCATAGGCTATTTGCATTACTAGCATACTTTTAACAATGGGCCCAATGGGTGTTTAAATGTTTAGTGACCGTATTCGATTGCTATTTTAGTGTATATAGTGTTGTTTAAGTGTTTTTTAATAAATTGTTTTATCTTGTTTACCTTTGAGTGCCCCAGTTTCTTTTTTTCTTACCTTGTCTTTTTGTGGAGGCTAGCAATCCTCCTACGTGGTGGCTGCAGGGTAGCAAGCTACTCCACCGTAGACCCTAACGTCTAGCGCCAAAGACAAATCTTCTATTACTGCTAAGGAGCAGGGTTGTTCCCGGGTTCAACCCGGGGACCTGGCTGGTGTGAATGGGATAGGGTATATTTACCCGGGTTACCGGTCCTCTGTGTCCTGTCCGGCCCGGAATCTACACAGGAGGCGGGCGTAAATGACGAGACAGGCGGCGGATGAAGATGACGCAGCTCTACGGCAGCAGTGAGGGCGCTGGAGAGCTGCGTCAACTTCATCCGCCGCCTGTGTGGATCCCCGGCCTGCACAGAGGACAAGCAACCGGGGTGAGTATTCTCACCACCTCCCCCACCTCCTGCCGGCCTCCCTTACACACCAGAAAATGCAGGGACTTTTCTGGTGTGAAAGGGGCCAACCCGGGATTGGCCCGGTATGATTCCTGGGCCATATTCCCAGGTGGGTCCCTGCATTTTCTGGTGTGAAAGGGGTATAAATAGCACACTACAGTGGGGTGGGCATATACCTTTGCAAGTGACTCAGGGTCTGATTCAGAGTTGAACGCAAAAGCAAAATCTCTCAATTGGACAAAACCATGTCCCCGATTATGATCACTGGCCGATTGCCAATATACTGTCTACACATACAGTATGGACCGCAATGAGTGTGTGTGTGTGTGTGTGACACCTGCTGGTGAAGAAATATCAGATTTTTACCTGATAATATGTTTTCCTCTACTCCACCATGGCAGCCATCACCTGTGGGTTTCCTCCCTTCTGGGTAGTACTTGGAAAGGAAAAAAAGACACCTGGCCTCCTATATATAGCTCCTCCTCCTTAGCCTCTGTGTCTTCATGTCTCCAGCTTTAATATAAATCAAACAAGTTAGCATACAAAAAATAATACATTGGGTAGGGAATATATGCCTGCCATGGTGGAGTGGAGGAAAACATATTATCAGGTAAAAATCTGATATTTCCTCTACCTCCCCCATGGCAGCCATCACCTGTGGGTGGTACCCCAGCAGTTTTATTCACTGGGAGGGGCCCATACACATAGTTGTGTGTAAATTTTATATATATATATATATATATATATATATATATATATATACACACACACACATTTTTTTTTGTATATTTTTATATATATATATATATATATATATATTTTTTTTTTTTTCTATTTTTTTTTTATATCACTGCTCTGAGCACTTGTCTTCCAAATTTTGCTTCTGTTGAAGACATAACATCGATTCTGTAGTGTCTTGTGAAAGTGTGAATTGACTTCCATCCAGCAGCTTTGCATAATAATTCGACAGCAGATGCTGCCCCTTTTTCAGCCCAGGAAGTAGCCAGTGCCCTGGTTGAATGTGCTCGTAACCCCCTTGGGGGTGAAAGGTTGCTGACTTTATAGGCCTCCTCAATACAACATCTGATCCACCTTGCAATCGTTATCTTTGATGCACTGGATCCCTTCCTTATGCCTTCTGTTAATACGAACAAGTTTTTCACTTTTCTAATGTCCTTTGTTCTAAGTATGTAGGTTTCTAATGCCCTGACAAGATCCAGAGTGTTCAACCTTGCTTCTTTTTCATTAGCAGGTTCCGCACAAAAGGAAGGCAATACGATCTCTTGATTAACATGGAAGTTAGATACAACTTTGGGCAGAAACTGTGGGTTCGTTCGAAGAACCACTTTGTCCTTGAAAAAATTCAAAAAAGGTTCTTCCGCCCAAAGAGCCTGCATCTCTGATACTCTTCGAGCTGATGTTATAGCAACCAGAAACGCTACTTTCCAGGTTAACCATTTAAGCGGGATTTTCATCATTGGTTCAAAAGGATGCTCTGTGAGAGCTTTCAAGACTAAATTTAAGTGCCACGGCGCTAATGGTTGTCTAAAAGATGGCCTTATCTTTTTCGCCGCTTGTATAAACCTCTTTATATATCTATTTTCTGCTATGTTCTTGTCCAGCATCGCTGCGAGGGCTGATATTTGCACCTTAAGACTACTAAGGGACAATTTTTTCTCCAGTCTTGCTTGTAAAAATCCCAGAACGCCTGGAATATTTCCCATTCTGGCCTTATTCTCTGAACACCATAATTTATATCTTCTCCAAACTTTATAGTAAGCTTTAGAAGTCGAGGTTTTCCTTGCTTTTAACAATGTGGCCACCACAGTTTCTGAGAATCCTTTCTCTTTTAAGGTCTGGGCTTCAAGACCCAAGCCGTCAAGTTCCACGCTTCTGGTTGTGGACATATCACTTTGCCTTGCTTCAGTAAGTCTTGTCTCTGAGGCAGCCTCCAAGGCCCCCTGACTGCCATTTGCATTACCTTGGCAAACCATGCGTGGCCAGTACGGCAGTATTACCATCACTAATGTATTCTCCCTTTGTATCTTTTTTAGTAACTTCGGGATTATAGGGAATGGAGGGAATGCATAAGCTAGACTCATCGTCCATTCTGCTGTTAGTGCGTCCACTTGAGCCGCCCCTGGCTCCTGGAATCTGGAAAAGTATGTGTGCGTTTTCCTGTTGCATCCTGATGCCATGAGATCTACTTCTGGCGCGCCCCATGTCCTGGACAGCATATCAAAAACTTCCTGGTTTAACTCCCATTCTCCTGGGTGACAGATTGTTCTGCTCAGCCCGTCTGCCAACAGGTTCTCCTTTCCGGCCAGAAAAACTGCCCTTAGGCTTGCCACCTTGTTTTCTGCCCATTTCAGCAGTTTTTCTACCTCATGCATCATCTGCCGGCTTCTTGTGCCTCCTTGTCTGTTGACAAAGGCTACTACAGTTTGGTTGTCTGTTCGAACCACAACTTCTTTTTGGATAAGCTTGCTGCTGAAGTATTTGCATGCCAGAGTCACCGCTTTCATCTCCCTCAAATTGGAGTGCATTTGACTGTCTGCATCTGACCATATCCCTTGTGTCACTTCTTGTCCGCACACTGCTCCCCAGCCTGTGCCACTTGCATCTGTAGTGATTACTACCTGGTCTAGCTCCCGGAATGATTTTCCTTTTTCCAATCTGTTCTCGTTTGACCACCACACAATGTCCTCTTTTGCTCTGGTTATCTTCTGTGACAAATTTTTGTTGTCTCCGTTCCACTGAGACAGAAAGCACGTCTGTAGTTTCCTCATATGGAATCTCGACCAAGGCACGGTTTCCAACGCTGCTGCCATCATGCCCAGTGCTTTCATGCAGTCCTCCGACTTCACCACCAACTTTCTTCTGATTGACCGCATACACTCCAACAGATTTTGACGCCTTGTTTCGGTCAGCTTTACACTCATTAATTGCGTATCTATAGTTACTCCCAGGTAATCTATTTTTCTTACTGGAACCAACTGACTTTTTTCCATATTTTTGAGCCAACCATGATCGGTCAGACATTGAAGCACTCTTTTGGTGTGCCTTACTGCTATTTCTTTTGTGTCTGCCACAATAAGAATATTGTCTAGATATGGATAAAGCGCTATTCCTTCTCGCCTCAGCCTTGCAATCACTACTATAAGTATCTTGGTAAATGTCCTTGGAGACGTTGCGAGCCCGAAAGGCAGGGCGGTGAACTGATAGCAAATTCCTTGCAGGCAGAATCGTAGGAACTTTGATGTCCCTGAAAGATGGGTACATGCAAGTACTCATCTTTTAGATCGACTGACGTCATGTATACGTCCTGTCTCAGGTCTGGGAGTATTGCTTTTATAGACTCCATTTTGAAAGCCCTCACCTGAACAAATCGATTGAGCCTTCTCAAGTCCAGTATTGTCCTGAAACCTCCCTTTGGTTTCTGGACCACAAAAAATCTGGAGTACCATCCCAGGGTTTTTTGACCCCGTGGTACCCTTATCACCACCTTCTGCTGTATCATAGTTTCCAGGCTTGAGAACAGCGACTCTCTTTCCTCTTTGTTTACCGGAATCTGCGACTCTGTAAATAAATTTTTTGGAGGTTTGTTGAACTCTATTTTGTATCCATCTTTTATGATCTCTAAGACCCATTTGTCTGTAGTGGAATCGTGCCAAGCCTGGCTGAATTGTAATAGCCTGGCACCCACTTCTGGAGTCATTGCATATTTTGACGTGAGAAGAACTTCCCTTCTCGACCTCTTTGGCCACGAAAATTGTTTCTGGATGACCAGTTACTCCTCCTGTAACCCCTTCCAGGACGATACGCCCTAGCTTCCTTGTAATCCTGGGGTTTGTATCTAAACTGCTTATTACCAAACCCTTTCTTGGTTACTTTGTCCTGAGGCAACCAGACTGATTTACCTCCAGACAACTTAGTGATGATCTCATCTAACTGGGCTCCAAACAGGTAATCACCCTGAAATGGGAGTATAAGAAGCTTACTTTTGGACTGCGCATCAGCCGCCCAGGGCTTAAGCCACAGTGCCCTCCTGACCACTGCAGCTGTGGCTGAGGCTCTAGCCGCCTGCCTCACCAAATCCATTGAAGCTTCACATAAGAATTCAACTGCAAGTTGTATGTTCTGTATCCCTTTTACTAATTCAGATCTTTTAAATTTCGTCCAACAAATCAGTTTCCATTTGTTGACACCAACCTCTAAGAACTCTTGAAGTTACTGCCATAGATGCAGCTAGCTTCAACGCTGCCCCTGTGGTTAAATGCTGCTTTCTTAACCCCAGTTCAATGTGTCTTTCCATGGGATCCTTAAAGATATTCACATCTTCAAGTGGCAAGGTAGTTTTTTTTTAGACATTCTTGCAATTGCTGCATCCACTTTAGGCAGCTCTTCCCAAGAGGTTACCAGATCTTTCTGAAACGGATACATTTTATTAATTTTGAGGGGTACCGTTACCCTCTTTTCAGGATGCTTCCATTCGTCCTTAATTACATCTTTAAGAGACTGAGATCGAGGAAAATATTTTCCCTTTTTCTTTTTGTCCTTAAGTAGCAAATCCTGCAGCTTTAAATCTTCTTGAGTATCTTCAATCTCAAGTGATTTGTAAATCAAGCATAACAGATTTTCGACCATATCAGGGTTA
This sequence comes from Crinia signifera, assembly GCF_055691185.1. Classification (NCBI taxonomy): domain Eukaryota; kingdom Metazoa; phylum Chordata; class Amphibia; order Anura; family Myobatrachidae; genus Crinia; species Crinia signifera. The sequence continues at coordinate 190,299,759 of NC_139220.1, forward strand.
AAATCTGAATCTTGCACCACATCATCATCCTGCAAAGCCTCAGCTGTTGCTTCATCATAAGACTCAGCTGAAGTATCACTGAGGGCTGCTCTACTCCTTTTTCCAGATAACTTTACTAAGTCATCTTTTGTTACAAATGTATCAGCCAAGGCACTTCTTAACATATCTACCAGGCCAGACATTTGGGCTGGTTGCAATAATTGAGTTTTTTTGTAATCTTCACAAACACTGCCTACATTTTTATCAGGCAGGTCTTTTTCACACATAAGGCATTTGCTTTGCCTTAAGGTCCACCTCATACTTGCCTACCCTCCCGCATTTAGCGGGAGTCTCCCGTTTTTTGAAGCCTCCTCCCGCTCTCCCGCAAATCCCTCAGTTCCTCCCGGTTTTTGTCCTATTTCCAAAAAAAAATGGACTGCGCATGCGCGAGCGCTATGTTTCGGGGGCGGGGCTCTAATGCGCGAAGTCGTCACATCATTTAATATGCCGGCCCGGGTACCGCGGGGCTGTGTGGGAACTGAGCCGTGGTGCGACAGGTCTGAGCAGGAGCAGCTTCCGCCTTCCACGAGCGGCAGCACTGCAGCAGCAGAGTGTGAGCGGGAGCCGGGAAGCGCACGGAGTAGGAGGGCAGCGCGGAGACTGTGAAGTGTCAACATTTGACTGTGAGTGGCAGCAGGAGCCGGGACCACCAGCAGTGTATACAGTCTGCAACCTCTCTCCCCCGGGTAAGAGCTCCGGCACTCTGGGGAGGGGGGGCCTGGGGGTTCTGATGTGTGCAGGCAGGGAAGTAGGAGCATTAGCATACTGTCCGTGTCCAGGGTCAATCAGCGTTTAAGAGCTCCGGCACTCTGGGGAGGGAGGGGGTCCTGGGGGCTCTGATGTGTGTAGGGAAGAAGCATCAGTATACTATCCGTGTCCAGGGTCAAACAGTGGGTAAGAGCTCCGGCAGCAGCACAGAAAATAAAGTCTTGTCCACACCTCCAGAACAGCAGTGCAAAGCCCCGTCCACTCACTCTCTGCTGACCTCAGCCACACTGTCTCACATCAACAGTGAGCCACAGCTGTCTGAAAGCCCTGCCATATTACACAAAGCTGCTGAAACCCCACTCTCTCAGAGCAACCCCAAGCCAGTAAAACACCACCATCCTCAGCCGCGACCCTCAACCTGTACCTACCTTAAAGCACTGCTCATTTACATGCAAATAGTGTAAGCCCTGCCCACACACGGAGCCCCCCAAACCCCGCCCACTGACTTTCTGAAGCTCCGCCCATTCACCTTTCAAATCTGTGCTTGCCTGCAAAGGCTGAGCTCCAAATGGGAATACTGTGATGAAGAACACATTTTTATATATGGCTAGGTTACCAGAGGTGATATGTACAGTACATGGAGGCTATTAAGGTTGGTATAATGTCTGGTGCCACACTTTGTGTGCTGTGTTCTTATCCGTGGGATCCCTTTTATGTGTCCCTCTCTAAGGGGCGCATTTATCATTAGAGAGCGATGCCGGCACGGTGACATCGCCGGACATTGCAATACAGGAGCCGGAAACCGGGTGGTCTGCTCATGCGTTGTTACGCGCTGACCCCCTCCGACCCCTGTGACCGCACTGCCCCACTCGGCAGTGCGATCCCGCAGCCATAGGCTACAATGGGCTATCGCCATATCAGAATGGCGATAGCCCAGGGCTGCGATGCCGGGCTGCCCGATGTTGATACAAAGAAACCTATGGGGGATGCGGCCGGCGGGTCTGCAGGGGGGGATCGCGGCAGGGATTGGAGATTCCTGCTGCAGCCCCCCTTTAATACATTTAGGTGATACTTAATATTTGCGGTTAACCCCCCAAAACGGGTGTTTTGGGGGATTTAGCCGCAAATATTACTTGATAAATGGGCCCCTTAGTGGGAGGCTCCCGTTTTTTAATCCTCCTCTCGCTCCCCTGCAAATCCCTCGGTTCCTCATGGTTTTTGTCCCATTCCCCCCAAAAAATTGACTGCGCGAGTGCCATTCACTGTGTTCCCATATATATATATATATATATATATATATATATATATATATACATACATATATATATATATATATATACATACATACATACATACATACAGCGTGTGAGGTGACACTCCACGGACTTCAAAAGCACGACACAGAGTCTTTATGTGACATCAACGTTTCAATTGCATAGTCGCAATTTTCATCAGGACAAGTTACAATAATACAGGTTACATATATACTTACAGGGATACAGACAAACATATATATATATATATATATATATATATATATATATATATATATATATATATATATATGACATGCAATATAATAAAGGCGGCACTCAGAGACTTCTTTAATGCAAATTCTGTGCCGCCTTCGCCATATTGCATATATAAAAATATATATAAATATGTGTGTGTGTGTACATGTGTATATATATATATATATATATATATATATATATATATATATATATAGTATATTTTAATATACATTTACTAATATATGTATTCCAGCTTTTTAAACCACCTATTTTCCTTAACTTAATCTATTCACTTCTTCATGCTCTTCGTTTTACTGTTTTATATGCACTGTTTTACACCTGTACACTTATATTTCCAGACAGCAGCAAGCGCCGATAATCCAGAGTCCCGGGGTTGCTAGGTGACGGGGGGCGCGGCTACAGACCAGCTCCCTGCAGTTGCTGGAACTATGCTGACGTCATCCCCAAGCGCCTGTCAGCGGAGGGAGGACGGAGAACGGCGCACTGTGATCTGGAATCTTATTTAAGAGGTAAGTGTCACTTATTTGAATTGTTCACTTGTTGTCTGACAACGGAGCTACGTGCTCTGAAACGTTGCCATTAAATACACCACTGATTAAAGACCCTGGAGTGCTGTGTGGATGAGTACCTATATATGGGATATCGATCAGGCGGCACTCCCGGAATTTGGTGAAAGCAAATGTGGTTTATTTTTCCAACATGTTTCGGGCTATTGCCCGTCCTCAGGTTCCCTGAGGACGGGCAATAGCCCGAAACATGTTGGAAAAATATTTTTCCAACATGTTTCGGGCTATTGCCCGTCCTCAGGTTCCCTGAGGACGGACAATAGCCCGAAACATGTTGGAAAAATAAACCACATTTGCTTTCACCAAATTCCGGGAGTGCCGCCTGATCGATATCCCATGCTTACACGGACCCGCGGGTCCAGAGAGGAAGGCACCGGGAAATTATTGCAAGCTATTTATTGTGGAGTGCCGGGCTATACTGGAAAAAAAAAAAAAATATATATATATATATATATATATATACATATATACACACTGGATGCGGCGGCACTCAGTCCAAATAATTCACCAAACAGACGCCTTTGGGCGTCTAAAGGCGTCTGTTTGGTGAATTATTTGGACTGAGTGCCGCCGCATCCAGTGTGTATATCGGAGTGTCTGTTGTGCACGCCGCACGGAAGGCACCAGGAACGTTTCTACAAGTAAGCAGTGTGTGCCGGGCTCCTGATTGGATATATATATATATATATATATATATATATACAGTAAAACAGGTTTCCAGGGGATGGCCGGCACTCCAAATAGCAGAAAAACAGGGCCGGGTGCCCTCCCAGGGGAAGAGAGATAGAAGCTCGCTCCAATATAACAGTATGCAGCGGGTGGCACCCGTGGCAGTCAGCTGCCCTGGTGCCCCTCCAATATGAATGGTATGAGACGGAAGAAAGGATGGCACTCCAGGGTCTTGAATCAAACGTGCTGTATTTCAAAGCAAATTAGCCAACGTTTTGGAGGTGGTCCCCCTTTGTCAAGGCATGTGGATGATAACAAAGATAAAGTGGACAGTGCTTACCTTATAAAGGAGAGGAGGGAGCATGTCCGTAGCGCGCCGTACACCCGCCGCCGGCTGGTTTGGTATATATACAGTATATATGTGTGTGTAGAGGGAATCCCCGGCACTCCGGATAAGTAGTAGTCCCACTAATTGGAGACTGTCCTGCTGTTCCTCCTGCGGGTGACAGTGTCCAGTGGGCTGGGTCAGTTGGGGGAGCTGGAGATCTCAGCTGCCCTACCGAGCAACCGGTGATAGCTGAAGAGATGCCATGCACATGTTCATGGAAACTCCAGTTCAGGGAGAAAGCCAGGGCGCGCCCCTTTATTCAGAGCCCCACCCATTTTCAAGGTCACAACTTCTATCACACCAAACTTGGGAGGTATGCTGCTATGTCTTTCTGTGCCCATATGCTTTTCTATTATAATTTTTCAGCCTGACTGAAAACATGCCCTTATTTATATGAAAATATTTCATGAGCATCAAACACACATGATTGCTGGTTTCAATTGTACAGTTTCTGTTTGTAGGTTGCCCTTATACAAACTTGCTCTGGTGGTATGCGGCTCTTCATATTTTTTATCACCAGCCACTGCAGGACACACCCCTGGGTGGAAAAAGATACGCCCATATGTGTCACTAGACACGCCCTTTGGTTGATGACACACCCCTTCAATGGTGCGCGACGCTGCGCTTGGTGCATTTTTTGCTAGCATCTAAAATCTCCCTCATTTTGCTTTTCAAAAGTAGGCAAGTATGGTCCACCTTCTCCTTGCTGGTGTGAGACCTGCATATATAAAGCACATTGTTTACCAGCTGAGTGCTTATAAACATACATACACACAGCAGATACCACACTGGCTTACCCCGACTTTTCAGTGGCTTGCCGTTTATCCTCCTCCATGATGGAGTATAAAACAACACCAATCCAAGCTGCTTGAACACCTAGTACTAAAGCCACATAAAACACTTTAGTACTGCTCAATAACCTGGTGCTCCTTCAGTTATATTTCCATACAGAAAGCATGTTTCTTTTTACCCGCTGTATCCTGCTTGGAATGCACGAATTGCCCGGAGCTGTGTTCTCCTGGACTGTCAGCAGCGTTTTAACGTTGGTGGTATAGGGTTTTTATGGGCGGGTGCTGCTGCATCCCTCGCCCGGCACCAGCTCCACATTGCGGCGTCTTCCGGGTTCAGCTTCCGCGTCACCCAGCCGCGTCGCGCCCCCTCTGATGCCCGCCCGGTTTCACTATGGATTAACCCAGGCCAGGCACGCGTGGCTAGCAAAAAGCTTCCTGCCGGCTGCCTGAGGACGCCGCCGCTTATAGCTGTGGTCACGTGGGAACAGCATGCAGCACCAGAGGCTCCGTTTCCATGCCTCTTTTTTAGAAGGCCGGCATCGCACCTTCCTCACCCTACCGGAGCGCACTTGGCGTCGGTGGGTAAGCCATTCTTCCCGGGGTAAGCCAAGAATCAATTGTCCTCTTCAGAACTCCTTCCTATGCTACATGCTCCATGCACTACCCGATAGGGAAAGGAAAAAAAGACACAGAGGCTAAGGAGGAGGAGCTATATATAGGAGGCCTGGGGTGAAATGTAATAGGATGAGAGATTCAGAAAGTGAGAGATTTGGTAAGAAATCTCCAGTTTTTTTAAAGTGGCAATCATTGACACAGCAAAATCACACTGGTTTTGCTGTGTCAATGATTGCCACTTTAAAAAAACTGGAGATTTCTTACCAAATCTCTCACTTTCTGTATCTCTCATCCTATTACATTTCACCCCAGGTGTCTTTTTTTCCTTTCCAAGTACTACCCAGAAGGGAGGAAACCCACAGGTGATGGCTGTCATGGGGGAGGTAGAGGAAATCCTGCTACTTTTTTCTTCACTGGCTGTTTGCACAGTGATTGACAGGAAGCCTGGTGTCTGGGGTTGGCAACCGGCCATTTAGTAGGAGTGCTAAGAAAAACTGAGGTGTGCCCGAAAATCCGCTAGACGTGCTCAAGCATTTTAGAGGAGTGTGCTGGCCGAATAAGCCTGTATTCATCGCAGCCACCGAGCAAGTGCAGGGCTACTCTGACCCTGCGATGAGTGCTGACCAGGGGAAAATTCAATGAACCGTGAGCAATGGATTTTAACATATTCCCTCAGCTGTGAAATCTCCGCTAGCCGTAAACATCTATTCACACAGCGAGCATATTCATTTGCATGGTGGGATTTCACTATAGCAGGGGAGCGTCTACCTGATCACTGGCCACTGCTAATTTGCACAGCAGCGATCAGGTCTGAATCGGACCCCATGTGCACGGCAGATGTAACATGAGCAGAGAGAGGTAGATTTGAATGAGTTGTGTTCAAACTGAAATCTGAATTGCAGTGTAAAAATAAAGCAGTCAGTATTTAGCCTGCACAGAAACAAAAAACACCCAACTCTAAATCTCTCTGCTCGGTAATTTGCCCCTCCTGCAGTGCACATGGTTTTGTCCATTTGAGGAAAAATAAATCTTTGCCATCAAGTCTTAATTAGGCCCATAGACAGAGTAGTATGATAACCTATTCAGGCCAAAGCCCTAGGTCAGACTCAGATAGATGACTGTTCACACTGCAGGTTATTCCAGGTTTAGTGCCATCCATACTACCCCCTACTCAGGTTGAAATGCTGGTTTTTTACAGGGCTCCGGCTCCTTTCACTCTAAACTGTGAGCAGATTTAACATGGAAATAAGAGGCAATGTCATTGAAGTATAAATGAGTCAGAGGGAAGTTGATTAAAGAAGTCAGGTCATGGAATCAAGTGTGAAGGTCAAAGTAGGAGAAAGGGTACTTCCATATCTTTGCGGCCACAGTTTACACCATGGATCTTAAGTAGCATAACCGCACCACCCCGGGGCCACGCCACCATTTATTACCTTTAGTAAAGTTGTGGCAAGCAAAGCGAGACACCGAGCCCGAAGCATGGCAAGCAAAGCGAGCCCGCAAGGGGACAATGTTGCTATTCTGAAAGCGGCTTACGTAACTGGCATAAGCTGTGGCCGCAAAGATGAGGAAGTACCAGAGAAAGTTTCAAAGAATTGCATTGCTTGTCTAAAAAATATACATAGATCAGGAATAAATTATTCCTGATGTCCTTGTTCAAGTAAGTGTTTCAGTTGTTACAGTCTGAGTTGGTCCAACAGTGAGTTCTTTGAAAAAAAAAAACTGATTTCATAATACTAGGTTGGAGCAGGGTTGCCGACTTTAGAAAGCTCCTCTCCTCAATGTTTGGAAGCAAATGTTTGATTCTCATGTGCTCCTATACATGCCCAGGCTTTGTTCCCACCAGATAGATTGAACAGATAAATCTGTAGGTGTGTACCCATCATTACAGAGAAATGGAAGGCTGGTCAGACATTTGCTGATTTTGTGGGTTTTTTTTTTTTTTTTTTAAAGGGTTATGTAATACTACACAAATTCAGAACTTATTCAGGACATAATCAGGATGGAAACAGTAAAGAAACCTTTACCCTTAAGGTCCATATATTCTGGGCGATCGATTTTCCTAGGGGTGAATAACTTTCCATAGCAGGATGCTATGGGAAAGCCGTCCACTCTGTCACTCATCTGCTGGTAATACCCAGAGATGAGCAGCGGCGGCTGGCAATGATGCAGGATCACACATCAGCGCTCACCACTCAACGCTGATCTGTACACACTGGGAGGCTTTTGAGCAGAAAGCAGCTCAAATGACAAAACAGTGTGTATGGGCCTTAACAGATTTGTGACTAATCTACCAAAAAGCAATCTGCTTTTTCAACCTCATGCATATTCACCTGTGTATTTAAATAAATATTCATATCTTTCATTCTGATATCTTCACAATATTTGAGAACACTATGCAGCCAATTTGTATATATGATAAAATGTTTAGAATATCCTGATTTGCTTGCACTTGTAGATACCTCAGTGTTGCTTAAGCTGTGTACACACAGGGGCGATGGGGGCTGAAATCGCTGGAAATATGGTCGCAGGCGACCATATTGCCAGTGATGGGAGTGTGCCCCGGCGATTTTCAGCCCCATACGAATCGCAAGCTCCTGCGACCAGCTGATTACCTCTGCGGCTCCCCCGGCAGAGGTTCCTTCTCATCAGCGACCATATCTGGTCGCTGATGAAAAGGAGACACTGAGCATTATATTGCTCAGCCATATATTGCTAGCAATATATGGCTGAGCAATATATGTCCCCTGTGTGTACGGGGCTTTAGTTAACTGATGCCATATAAGGCTTGTGTTTGCTTAGTTAAATGCAAGGTAACTTTTCACCTTTTACCAGCTAACATTTGCCTCACTGATAACCTGTGTCAACTGTTATAGTATTCCATTGGATGCAATCTAGGGTCAGATGTGCTGGTCAATGTGCATTTACATACACAAATTGTTCATAAAACTGAGTATTTAACATGACCAGCTAAACAGCAGTAAACAGGCATTTTGCATGCTTAATTTTAACAATTGCAAGTCATTGCACTCCAAACATAAAATAGCCTTAGTTTTGTTTCTAATACAACATGTAGCACAAATTGATCTTCTGCTACTCTCTCCAAAATATGTTATTTAAATCAATCACATACTTCACTCTCCCTGCAACTCTCTCCTCTACACAAATTGCTGCCTCAATTATCCACTCCTTTCTTCTAACCATTTTACACCAAAATCCCAGTTTCCACTGCACCTTATTCCCAGGTTTTCCCCAGGTTTCCTTTATTTCCACTGAACACAGGAAAGCCCAGCAAAACCTGTGGATGTCTTTAAAAATAGCCTTTGGACCAGCCAGCGGCTTTTGGATTTATTGATGTGAAAAATCCCAAGGAAGAGCCGTTTCCACTGAACTGTTAAGGTCCATACACACTGGGCGACTATGCCCAGCGATGATCGCATTAGTCGCTGGGGGGGATAGCCGCTACACACTGAGCAGCTTTCCCCCTGCCCGGTGCTGACGGAGGGGGGGGGGAGGACGGCTTTGCATAGCGCAGCACTAGGATACTTAAGGAAGGGAGAAACAGCCAAACACTAGAGAGTGGGCAGCTGTTCACAGAAAGGATTCCTTGTGGGAGGCACACTTTTATATTATACGAGATAATGAGTAAGATAAAACATAGCTTTTAATTCCAATTAATTAAAATATTGGCTCACATAATACATAATAGACATTTATTAATGAACATATTTGATAAACAATAAATGCTTATAAAGTTGTGATCAAAGATTTGTTGCCACTGAATATTTGGAAGTATTTCTATCTGAGCAGTGGCAGTTAGTGGTGTTTTTAATTAGTGCATACACTGTTGGTGTATGACCGGTTTGTGTCCTTAGATAGGACAACAAATGACAAGTCCAGCTTATTAACTATTTGTGATTACAGTGCTTATCAAAACATAGTTGATGCTGTATAATACAATGCAGCAGTCACAAAAAGTGCCCGTTAGGGGTAATAGGTAGTAAAGGGGTTGAGAAGCCCTTGTTTAAGATGGTATAGCGTATTAGGTATCCTTCTGAGAGTGGAGAAAGGTACAGTACAGTGTGTTAGAACCAATCCTTTCTGCTGCTCACCTTCTTCAAAAATTAATTTGAGCGGACGGAGAGTGAGAGAAGAAATGGACACACCGATAGAAAAAGTAGATAAATGTCTAGAGGACACTCCTGTAAGTAGTGTTAGGTCAGCCCTGATAGAATAGCATTGCAGGGCTGAGATTCGCTACCAGGAAGTCTCTCTGACACAGAGTAAGAAGCGAGTGATCAATAAGTGTAATTGGCGTTGATTGGTGATATTTTATGCTCAAATTAAGAGTGGTTCAAAAACTATGAGATTGCCATGCCCAGATAATATATAGTATAATCAGTTGATGACCAGTCCGTAGCTTTAAACCAGGGAAAGAGAGATTATATATACCTGTCTGGGTTTCTGGTAGATAGGCAAATATATGATTTTTAAACAAAATCAAACCATTTTAATAGATGAATGAACATTCAGAAAAAAACCAATGTAAATATCACACTGCCTCAATGCTGGACTATTAGATAATAATAAGCTCTAAATTTGCTGATAATAACCAGTGCCGGTATTGCAGGTGAAATCACTGATTTTTCAAATGGTGTAAAAAAATGTTGCATTCAATGATTAAATGATCATATAGGCACATACATGAGCGTATAGCTAGAAGCCGCTTGAATAAAACATTAACAATTGCAACCTATTTGTTAGCAATATCAAATAGTAAAAAATGGGGCTAAGTGTATGGAGGGAAGAAATAGCAAAGGGCAGTGTGTGTAAGAGAAAACCCGATGTCTCCCACACCTCACCCGTCTTCAGCGAGCGGCCGGGGGGAGTGAATGACAGAGCGGCACACTGCAGGTGGAATGGAGGGGGAACGTGCACGGGAGATTCGGCTGAGCACGGTGTTAGGTCAGCCCTGATGTCAGTACAGTGCAGGGCTGAGATGCGCCGCTGACGGATCCCGCCGTGCACGGGGAAAGAAGAAGGGGGAGAAGGATACCTTACAATACGCCGGGTATGCTGGACAGTGTCAGGAGCTTAGACTGTCAGTTCCCCATGGAAGAGGGAAAGCTGTAACAGTCCCACAGAACGCGTTTCACCACGTGGGCTTGGTCACCTGGAAGCCAGCACTATGCAAAGCCATCCTCAAAGCCGCTCATCTGCTGGTATGACCAGCAGATGAGCGGCTTTCCCAGCAATGATGCTGGAACACACAGCAGCGCTCACCACTCATCGCCGGGGCATACACACTGGGCGGCTTTGAACTGAAAGCCGCTCAAACCTGCTGTTTTGAGCGACTTTCAGCTCAAAGTCCCCAGTGTGTATGGGCCTTTAGTGGGTTTTTCCCACTAAAATTCTGCTTGTTAACTGGGAAAAAAAATCTCAGGTCATTAGACCGATCATTTTTTCTCCACAGCCAATGCAATGTCGGTGAATGTCATCCTTCACAGACATATCGGATGCCTACCCACACCGACCTGCTAGTAACATATCGGCTTTTCACTCAAATGGCCAATATATATTGCATTAGTGATTATTATTAAGAAAAAATCTGCTCTTTTGTTTTGGTCTTGACAATAAAAAATCAAGTTTGCTAATATCATTTATTACAGTAAACTGGCTACATGTTTTGATCTAAATCATAAACTTTCTTAGTTGTATATTGTACTACATATCCTAAAAAATAGTATTTCCTTAGTACGCTCAGTAGGATGAGGTTTTTTTGACGTTCGAATTATAATATAATGAAAAAGTTATATTTATGGTGGGCTCCCATGGCCCCAATACAAATTACCCTAGAGATTCAAAATTTGACACAGCAATGTTTCTACACTTCCATATATTGCATTCTAAATAGAACGCATATGAGGGAGATGGGGACTGCAATAAAAGATCACATCACTCTGATGATGACTGGTCTTTATGGCAATATTCAAATTCTATTTACAAAGAAAGCACTGTATAAGTACCGCATGGACCAGGGCATAAAATAATGTGCGGTTTATTTGGTTACAGTCTATGCTCTGACTCTTTCTGCAGCAAATCGTACAAAAGTGTATCATGGTAATTAGTGAGGGCTCAGTCTGTTCTTGTAGTTCTCTTTCAGCAGCCATGCATTGAATATGAACATAGTTTTGCAAAATAGTCATTTATAAAATCAATAACATCCATACACAGGGAATATAATTAGCCATGTGTTGGAAATATATGAACACATTTTCCAAATTGAATCAGTTCGAATAAAAGGGTGGATTAACATACATTTGGACAGTGAAAAACACAGTATTACATTCAGGTAGACTAGTGGTTCAAGGTACAATTAGTAAGAAGCAAGCATGAGGTAGACTCAGAAGAACAGGGTTGTCCAAACCGGTCCTTGAAACCAACAGTTCATGTTTTCCAAACCACCTAGCTGGTGCACAGGTGTAGTCATTACTAACTGTCCCATTTTCAAACATGTGCTGCATTAATTCCTAACATACACATTCTACTGATCCACAGGTTGTCAGAAAGACATGAACTGTTAGTAAATAATGAGGACCAGTTTGGCCACCCCTGCAGTAGATAAATAGTTGAATAGTTTGTTGGCATTATATAGTCTAGGGTTTCAGTGATCAAAGTAATAATTACAATAATATGAATGCATTTCAAATTTTAAATATAACTTATTAAGTTAAATTAGCAGGGAAAATATATTCCGCAAGCATATGGATCGCTCAGTGCAATAAAGCAGTATGCATCCCCACTTCAGGCTGTATGTTCTGGAGTACACAGGAACCTTGACGTATATTTGTAATATTATTCTCTATGGGTACATGTTCAGGATCGTCTCGTTTCCTCACACAGGGGGTTATTATAGTTCACTCTTTCTGACAAATTCCTTCTTAGATGGACAAAACCATGTGCACTGCAGGTGGGGCAGATGTTACTTGTACAGAGAGAATTAGACTTCAAAGTGAGATCTATATTGCAGTATAAAAATCATGCAGTCAGTATTTACCCTGCACAAAAACAAAATAACTCACCCAAATCTAATTCTCTCTGCACATTTTACATCTGCCCCCCTGCAGTCCACATGGTTTTGTCCATCTAAGAAGGATTTTGTCAGGAAGAGTGAACTAGAATAAGGCCCACAGTTCCAGAACATTCTAGTGTGTAGTGTGACTAGTTGAGAATTCTGATGTAGTTCCACTGAGGCAAAGACTGAAAAAAACGAATCAAACATTTCTGTCAAGAAACAATTAAAAGTTGCACTGCGTCTGAACTTGTGGTTATTAGCCTTTATGAATGCTTCCACCACCGAAATATTGCAGCATGGCTATTTGTTTTCCACCTTATGCTTGCAGTAACATTTCAGAAGTTTAATTTCCTCTTTGTCCAAGTTTAACCTACACCTTTCCATCATCCACCATGATGAAATGTGTGAAGATCTTCCACTCGCTGTGAACAAACAAAGACTACGTCAGTTTAACCAAAGGTTCAGACACATCTGTGTATGAGCTTCACAATAACCAGCATAGCTTTGCCACGTCTACCTATGGGACAGAAAAACAGAAGCAGCCTCATTACTCTTCAATTAGCCCATAGAAAATGTTTCTGTAAATCACTGTATAGTATGTTGCCAGTAATTAAAGATCTGCCAATGCTTCCAGTTTAATCATATAAACATTTTCAGTACTTTTTATAAAGTTACCAAAGTCATAGGAAGGTTTATTCCATCTTCTAAAGTCTGCTTTTTGGGACATTGGCCTCCAGACCACAAAGGAAACTAGTTAGGGTGTTGGTGTACTCCTGAGGGTGTCTACGTAAATGTCCAGCGTGCACAGAATCCTCCCACTTCTTGCCCTGCACGTTGATCCCGAGTTTCTCCCAGTCCTGCATCATCTTTTCCACTGTTGCATGATCACTCATTGGGTCATTCATGCAGTAGAAGAAGAGTGCTGGACAATGGATTGGCTTGTAACAAAAGGCTTCAATTCCTTTTTCATAGTAGTCTGCAGTTTGGGATTTTAGAACTGAGAAGTAAAGTAGTGTTCCACGCACCACCAAAGACTCCAAAAGAGGGAAGGTGGTCATGTGAGCTACACCTGAAAGAATGTAAAACAGTAGTAAGAGCTCTATAAAAATAAAAAATAAATATTTCAAACATGCTTATAATTCAGTTCTAAAGATGAAAAGCACACATCACGGGTTTAGTTTCATTGAAATTAGTACATTGTAGAAAACAAGAACCTAAAAATTACTATATTAACATCAAATACACACAGCACTGATGTGGTAATGCGGTGATTCCCAAACTTGAGTCATGGCGGCGCCCTGGGGTAGGCCAAAGGATTTTTATTAAGCACGTCAGAATTTTTTTTTTTAAATTAAGTAAATTGTGTTTATATGTGATGCTTAAGGTTGCCATACACTGCTGCAATGTCTTGCAGCAGTGAATGTCCACCCGATCCCCCTTAAACTGCCCGGGTCCTTTCTGTGCGGCAGGATCGCATGCAGTCTTCTCACATACGATGTATCGCATGCAACCCCATTCACCGTTGTCAGGAGGGGCCGAATACAGAGATCATATGTCCAGCACATATGATCTCTGCATCTGATGAGATGCACACGGGCCGCGCAATGAATGTCAAAACACTTCCGATTTGGCCAGTTTCATCCGATAGGTGGCCCGATACATCGGAATCTATGAAAACAGGCCAAATCGGACCTGTGTATGGGGGCATTTAGATTCGGTTATGTAGTGAGGGACAAAATTGGCTTCGGGTTGTCCACATATTTTATGAATAGAATACCCAAGCACTGGTTTTGCCTATTACATTGACCATTGGCTATGTAGAATTTACCCCTGGCTTTTAGTTTGGGTATGTGGTTATCAATAAACATATTGGCTTTGTCAGAAAAATTCATTGAGAACCAAGAGTAAGGGTTACATTTACCAAGATGGGATTTCTATTGAATAAGATGTAGCAACCAATCAGAGGCTATCTATTATCTTCTAGAAGGTGCTAAAAAGAAGTACAATTTGTTAAAGGTAACATCTAATCTTCAATAGGACTCCCATCTTACCCGAGAGTGAAAAATTTATTTAATTCCGATAACCATTTAAGAGAAAATACGTTTTATCCTTAAATTCAACCTTTAATACTAGGGGTCTATTCAATGCCCTATGGCGAGCTGTGACGGCAAGCTTGCAATAGCCAAAAGCTTGCAGCTCAATATTCAACTGACCCCCTTGCACTCGCCATTTCCACCTCGCAGGGTTTTTTCCAGCGAGGTGGAAACGCAGAGTGCAGCTGTCAAAATGGCGAGGGTCGCCACTATATGCAGTGGGTTCGCTGCATTAGCGACGAACCTTGTTGTGTGGGGGAATCCTTACCCCCCTGACGGCAAGGATTTCCCCGGAACATAGAATAGGGTGAGCAGGGGGCTTAGATGGTGAGGATAGCTTGTTTTCAGCGACCCTCACCGCAGAAACCCCCCTCGCCGGGCGCATTGAATACCGCCCTAGATGTCCCTTGAAATAAAAAATGTTAATAGACTTTGAAGGTACTTACACTGACAACTGTTAGCAGCATTTATAGAAAACAAATCAATAATAAACTATTTCAATCTCTGGACACTTCTCAATAATAAATCATGGTGACAATTTTAAAAAATTTAGAATAACGTGTAGAAGCCATTCTAAAACCACTAGTATAGTAAAAAAAAAAAAAATGCCTAGCTCATTGGCTCCCAAACTGCCTAGGCTCTTACAAGGATGCCTCAGGTTGACGGTCCAGGACTAAATCAAATTATTTATGGTCAAAGTGACAGTCAAAACCTGTGCTTGTGGCAGGATACATTTACCATGCCAGCAGATCCAAAATTCCAACATCACTGGATACCAACACCAGAATCCTGACAGGTGGCATACCAATTGTAAGTTTACTGGGGACTCTTAACATTAGCTCGTAGGAGAAGGAGAGATACATTAGGTTTAACTTTGCTAGTCAACTATTCACCTCTCGGACGAACGCCCACACACCGATTTCACCCGCACGCATACAAATTTATGTTTTTCATAGTCGCCAGCCATCGAGGGATTTCCTATGCGCTCGCAAATCTGATGCTGGCCATACATCAGAAAGATCGATCTTAAGATTGATTGCGCTCATGATGGTGTCCAATTTCCCCGCAGTCCTTGGTGGTTTTTGGACACACAATGTGCACACAATCTGCATACAATCCATCTTATAATCAATTCAGATTTTATGATTGGGTGCAATATCTTTCTGATGTATGGCCACCTTAAGTCACTCTCTGGTGACTTAGGTTTGCAGCGCTCTGGTACAGAAACAGGGCGGGCAGCTGACATCTGGTGATGTCAGCTGCCCGCCCCTGCCACCCCGCAATTTAAATGGGAACACCTAGCGTTTTCATGGGAACGCCCATTAAATTCTGGGCGTTCCCATGGGTGCTACCCATGACCGCCGCCCCACGCTCCCTGCCCAGTACGCACAAAGGGGCTGCACATGCGCATAAATGTTTATGCGCAGTTTCAAAACATGGCTCCCCTGTGCAAACGCGCAGGGGAGCGTCCAAACTAGAATGACCTTCATAGTGTATTAGAAATACATTTAGCAATTTTGACTATTTATTCTGGTAGGTTAGTCTGTTTGGGTTTGCGGATATACTATATTCAAGATCAGTAGCCATTACAACTTGCTCCTAAATGAATTGCCCCGAAGACACGTTTGGTCTTTCGTGAATTTCGAATAAGATGACAATGGATGCTTCAGCTGTCTAAATTGTACGACCTGCAGAAGCATGACTGTTGGTGACAGTTTGTCACCCTTTTTCTGGCAAACGATATCAGATTAGACATAAAGTGACATGTACCACACGGTTCATTGTATACCTTATATCATGTCCGTGTAGGCTTCATTATGTTGGGAGGTCAGATAGGACTCTACGTGAAAGGATGGCTGGTCATTGTGCTGCTATCCGGGCAGCCCTTGCAGCTGGAACCAGTGACCAGCCAGTTGCAAGGCATTTTGCACTGGCTGGACACAGTATGGCTAACCGACACTACATGATTATTGATCATGTTCCAGCAAGACTAAGGGGAGGGAACAGATCATTAGCCCTGCTCCAATGTGAATCACGGTGGATACACCGTTTAAGAACTATGGTCCCATATGGGCTTAATGATCATTTGGGACTGCATGCAGTTTTATAAGAGGTTGGTAGATTAGATCTTATTATATAAACCTGTTCCTCTGTGCCTGGACTGATTTTTTTTCCTGTATTTTTTTGTGTATATTATGTATATTGTATTGATATTTCTGATTGACTTTAAATACATATTGTAAATTTTTTCCAGTGTATATCGTTTGGATGTATGTTGCTAGATGTTTATACTGATATAATAGGTGTGTTTATTGCTTATAATCTCGCCTGTCATCTCGGTTTTAATCACACGTCAGCTGCTGGAAGTACGTGGGATGGCTCTCCGGTGTCCGGAGTCAGCAGTACACGCCGGTTGCCATGGTGTAGGAGACTCGGTGTATGTGCGTGACCATGGCAACGGACGGGACTGTGACGCGCGCTGATGACGTGAGTGGCTGACCGCAGGAAACGTGCAGGGATGGTACGGAGGTGAATGGGATATAAGGTGAGCATTGTTTGTTATTCATTATGCCTGATCGAAACGCTGCTGTTTACATTCCTGCTGGATTTCCTTTATTCGGACTGTGGACTTCCTTCACTGCCGTGGCAGTGTCAGTATTTGTATTTGGCCCCCATTGGGCTTTGGTGAGCACCAGGAACTTTACTTCATTTGTTTGGAGTGCTTGGCCGTTTGGACATTATATATATATATAAAAATTTACTATAAGGTGAGTATTGTTTGTTATTCATTAAGCCTAATCGAAACGTTGCTGTTTACATTCCTGCTGGATTTCCTTTATTCGGACTGTGGGCTTCCTTCACTGCCGTGGCAGTGTCAGTATTTGTATTTGGCCCCCATTGGGCTTTGGTGAGCACCAGGAACTTTACTTCTTTTGTTTGGAGTGCTTGGCCGTTTGGACATTATATATATATAAAAATTTACTATAAGGTGAGTATTGTTTGTTATTCATTAAGCCTAATCGAAACGTTGCTGTTTACATTCCTGCTGGATTTCCTTTATTCGGACTGTGGGCTTCCTTCACTGCCGTGGCAGTGTCAGTATTTGTATTTGGCCCCCATTGGGCTTTGGTGAGCACCAGGAACTTTACTTCATTTGTTTGGAGTGCTTGGCCGTTTGGACATTATATATATATATAAAAATTTACTATAAGGTGAGTATTGTTTGTTATTCATTAAGCCTAATCGAAACGTTGCTGTTTACATTCCTGCTGGATTTCCTTTATTCGGACTGTGGGCTTCCTTCACTGCCGTGGCAGTGTCAGTATTTGTATTTGGCCCCCATTGGGCTTTGGTGAGCACCAGGAACTTTACTTCATTTGTTTGGAGTGCTTGGCCGTTTGGACATTATATATATATATATATATAAAAATTTACTAAGATGTGTATTCTACTTTCCATGTGATGTTGCTATGGGCAACCAATCAGAATCTACTTATTTATTTAGCACCCTCTAGAACAGTGGTAGCCAACTCCAGTCCTCGAGAGCTACCAACAGTTCACGTTTTCTAGATCACCTAGCTGGGGCACAGGTGCACTCATTACTGACTGACACATTATAAATTATCCACAGGTGGAGCTAATTACTTCACTTATGATTCTGTGAGGAGACCTAGAAAATGTTAACTGTTGGTAGCTCTCGAGGACTGGAGTTGGCTATCCCTGCTCTAGAAGATAGTAGACAGGATCTGATTGGTTGCCCATAGCAACATCACATGTGAAGTAGAATACACATCTTAGTAAATTTCCCCCATAATGTTTAGAATGTTAACCAACTGCAAAATTACTATAATTATCCCTGCCTGCTTAAACCTGTCAAGTTAAATCAAGACCTTATCCTTAATAAAGTTGAGAACAATCAGACAAAATGCAGTAAACCCTGATTCTCAAAGGAATCCAACCGTGAACAAGATCATACGAACCACTAATATCTTTTGGCATTGGAGCTCTAATAATGTTTTCTACAGCACGGAGCCTTTTGCTGCCAAAAAACTGGCCACCGCAGCCAGATATTCACATTTTCAGAAGTGAAGATCTGCACTGTGTAAAGTTCAAACCTTACATCCATCTACAAAACAGTGTTTTCCAAATTCAGTCAATAGGACACAAATACTCTTTTCACATCGCAGAAAAAACATTGGTTATCACTGAGGTAACCAGGGTTTCGGCTCAGTGTAAGTGGGTAAACCCGAACCCAGTGACCTGGGAATCCAACAGAGCAGTGGGAACGGATAACCCGGATCGTCCAATCCAGGTCCCATTTACTGCATAGGGATGATGTAATCTCCAATCTCAGGCAGAGGTAAACTCAGGCTATGGGCTAGATTCTCTAAGCTTCAAAAGTGATAAAATGGAGAGTGATAAACAGCCAGCCAATCAGCTCCTGCCTGACATTTTTCAAACACGGTCTGTGACATGGCAGGTAGGAGCTGATTGGCTGGCTGTTTATCACTCTCCATTTTATCACTTTTGAAGCTTAGAGAATCTGGCCCTATATCCGGTATCTGGATGAAAGGTCGACAGTCAATAGATTGACACCATATGGTCAACATGGATAAAATGTTCAAAATGGTAGACTAAGAATTTTTAGCATTTTTTATATTTTACCATCCACGTAGACTACAATTATTATTATTATTAATAATAATATCAGATTATTATACAGCGCAGCAAACTCTGTTGAGGGTTACAATTGAAAACAGTGATAAAACAAACTGGGTAGTTATAGACAGTCAAAATGGTAGAAGGACCCTATTCGCAAGTTTACAATGAAGCTTACAAGTGCTTCACTGCACAGCAAAGGGCTGGCACATTACCCGTTCCAAAGCCAGGCACTGTCTGGCCATGTTTAGGGTTGCAGCAGCTGCGTGTTACACCATGCAGCCGCTACAGCCCTCCCACTGAGCAGTCCGGACGCCTCCATTGTCCGGACTGCACCCACGCTTGGTCGCTGTCCACTGACTTGTTACTAAGGTTTAGTCAATACTATTGAGTCACAATAAAATCGTCGCACACCTGGAGCCCCACTATTTGTACATTTTCATGTTGTGTCAATTTGGGTCAGAGATTAATGTGAATGGCCAAATATCCTCTGTAAAGCGCTGCATATATGTATGGGCTGTTTATATAACTGGTAAATAAAATGTTACATAACATGGAAATAAATGTTGCTATTCTGAAGACACTGCGGCAGAGATTATCTGGGAGTTATATGTACTAGAATTAATCATTTATTTTAGACATGTTAGATTATTACACCACAACATGAAATGAAAATCTCTTAATCACCTGTCGCCATCTTTTCCATACTGCCGACCACAAGGCTGTCAAATACCTGGCCATAAATCCTATCCAGCATAGCCCGCTGGTCCTTGGATGACCACACCAACATCTGTGCAAACAAATAGCCTCCAATCGATATTGCATGGAGGTAAAGTCTGCGAGAGCCAAGATCCTTTTCTCCCATCAGAAGATCGATCAATTGTCCTGCATACTCCAGCCCTGTTTTGGGCCATAGAAAGTGTAACAATGAGCTCTCGGCCACTAGCACATCAAAGCCCAATTTAAAGTACAGCTGAATATACTTTTCGTGGGATCGAGACTTTGAGCCCAGCCAGGGCAAAAAGAGTAAAAGTGGACGGGAGGACTGACAGTTTACAGAGGGCGAGGGATTGGTGTACAGAGATATGGAGTTGGAGTATTTCTTCACATTTGGAGGCAGCAGTGAAGTAGTCTGGGTCTGACCATCACAGAGGGATCCAGAAGTTGTATTCATAGCAAGGACAAGAGGCATGATACTGGTCTGGTAATGGAGGTAGTGACCCTGCAGCAAATCGGAGAAGAACGTTTACAAGAGTTTGCATATAAATGTTACTATTATCACACAAGAGATGACAAGTTATAATGTAAATTAATGTCTACGATTAACAACATATTTATACCACTTTTACGCCGCACCTCAAACCCGGCTTATTGCCAGATTGACCCGGGTCAAGGTGCCATGTGAAAGCACCAAACCTTATATCCCAGGTCAACCACCCCGGCAATTCGGATAACACTGTGTACAATGGGCGACCCGGGTTTAATGTAAATGTGCCGGACCCGGTATTATAATTTTACACAGAAGAACAGCAACGCTATAGACAGGAAGGTCTTGTGAATGCAGATTATGAAGTAGCAAATCACACACACAATATTAAGAAACACAGCAATGTATGCCCCAAAGTACTGCTAGACCATTAGAGCACAGATACCTTGTCATGGTGGTGACTTACAAATTGTCTAAAATATCCTCTGCATTACATGTACCTACGATGAGCCCATAAATTGATTAAGCAACTACCACAGGGGTGGCCAAACCTGTCCTCAAGATCTACCAACAATTCATGTTTTTCAGGCAACCTGTGGATCTAGGTTTGAAGAAATGGACCAAGGGCGATGAAAAGTTGTCGACACAACTCTCCGATGTGCTCAGAGAAGTGAGATATACAAAACAAATAAAGGCATGTAGAAATAAAAGTTCCGTGTGAACAACAGACTCAATGAAATTCAGGGGATGGGTAACTGCAAGCGTACCCTCACTCACGATTTAAAAAGATAGATGGTGCACATAATGGTATCTTTTTGGAGATATTAAGGGTTCACCACAGGTGCAACTTCAAAAGGTAGAGGATGGGTACCATACTCACAAATAAATGTGCAATTACAGACGCATCTCAGTATCTTTTGGGGATCTCCTGTCTTGGAGGGTGTCAACTCCCGTACACAAATCAGTTTCCAAACTTTTTGGAATCACTGCACTCTAGAGCAGGCATTCCCAACCACGGTCCAAAAAGTTTTGAAACCACTGCAATAGCCTCTAAAACATGTCCTTTATACAGAGATTTGTGTACGGGAGTTGACACCCTCCAAGACAGGAGATCCCCAAAAGATACTGAGATGCATCTGTAATTGCACATTTATTTGTGAGTATGGTACACATCCTCTACTTTTGAAGTTGCACCTGTGGTGAACCCTTAATATATCCCAAAATATACCATTATGTGCACCATCTATCTTTTTCGATCGTGAGTGAGGGTACGCTTGCAGTTACCCATCCCCCAAATTTCATTGAGATTCTGTTGTTCACACGGAACTTTTATTTATACATGCCTTTATTTGTTTTGTATATCTCACTTCTCTGAGAACATCGGAGAGTTGTGTCGACAACTTTTCATCGCCCTTGGTCCATTTCTTCAAACAAGCTTTACCAATATAGGGTTGAGTGGTGACCCTTCTTCTGTGGACTCGGCTGAAGAAAAGTGTTTGCGCCTTGGGACTTATTTTCTTTTTTGACTGTGAACCTGTTGATCTATAGTAAGAATGACTGCAGCAAGTTTGAAAATGTGACTACAGCTGTGCACCAGCTAGGTGATTTGGAAACCGTGGATCGTTGGTAGATCTCGAGGACCAGTTTGGCCACCCCAAAGAAACGGCAACTTGAAAGTCTCAGTTTCTATGCCGTCTGAGTAAAGTACAATTTATTCCAGATATCTTGGATCACCTTACTCTCTGATATTACTTATCATTACCTATATGCACGTGTTGGGGAAAGTCCATTTAAAGAAACCTTTGAATACATCTCTCTCAATTGTGAGTGGGGACCACCTTTCCTACACATTTACACACAGATTCAAGATGATTGAATTGGACGTACTAAAACATATATTTTCTCTTTTCCTTTTGAGTGATTATGAAGTGAATATACATACCGACTTCGTGGGACACATCTTGTGTTGGTATCAGATAAGAGGACCGACTTGAGTGCCATTATACTATTCTTTTTAATTGGTCTACATTTATATACCGGATTGTGGGGATTTGGACTCTAGTGTGGCTGCCTAAGTTTTGTGTGCGCCTTGGCATTGTTAATTATCTTTTGCTTTAAACTATACTAACATACATCTCTTCGCTTATCTCAAAATATCACCCAACTCAGCCTCTTCACTCCTCACAAGATCTACGTCTCTCATCCACACGCACTACATGCTCCCATTCACAATTACAGCATTTTCTTCGGGCTGCACCCACTTTGTGGAATGCCCTCCGACACACCATATGACTCTTTTATGCTGCTTTCAGACCGCAAAACTGGCTTTGACCCTGTATTTGGAAACGTTTCCAAAAACGGGTCTGCCAGGTAAAACCCCTTTCACACCGCATCTCTTAAACGGTATATTACCGTTTAAGTGCGTTTTTTTTTTACACTGGCAGACCCGTTTTTGGAAACTTTCCAAAAACAGGGTCAAAGCCAGTCTTCAGCGCGCGTTGCCCCCGCCCCCCCTCCCCCGGGGGTTAACACCCCCAAATCCCCCCCACCCCAGGGCTAACAACCCCCCCCCCCCTCCCCCCTGTGCAGTCGGTACCTCCGTTGCGTGATCCGGCACTGCAGTTGGTCGGGGAAGCACTTATGAAAAAAAGCGTCTTTCAGAAAATGGCTGCCCCATAGGAAAGTCTTTCGTATGGGGGCAGACATTTTCCGAAAGTCACTTTTCTCATTTTCTGAAAGACGCTTTTTTTTCATAAGTGCTTCCCCAACCATACTTCACTGCCGGGATCCACAACGAAGGTACCGGCTGCACGGCGGGTGTCGACACATGCGCCGCGTGGGGGGGGTGTCGACACATGCGCGGGGGGTGGCTCCAGTGCTGCAAATATTTAATGAGTGCTCATTAAATATTCGCTGCTCTGAATTTAGGACCCAGCTCATTGGCTGGGTCCTAAATACCGTTTCAGACCCAATTTTGATCCCAAAATACCGGGTCTGAAACGGGTAGGACCCTGCATTTTAACCGGTTTGAAAAAACGGTATTTTCAAACCGGTTAATTGGATCTGCACCTTTCAGACCGCACAGATTACCGGTTTAAAACGGTAAAAAAACGGCAATATACCGTTTACAAAGTGCGGTCTGAAAGGGGCATTAGTCTCCAAACAGTCAATCATTCCCTGAAAACTCACCTCTTAAGGCGAGCTGATCAAATTCCAGAACCACCCACATAACTTGAATAAACTTTACCTCTATACAAGTACACCCCCCACTGAAGAGACCAAACATATCCTCACTTATTTTCTCTTTCACATTTTTCATCTTCCGTACCTCTGGCCAACATTTTTTTACTATTTTTTTTTTTAGCAGACAGGCGGTATTTCATGCCCTACCATCCACTAGGGCGTGGTGGGATAATAGAATAGCGTGAGCCATGTGAGGGGACGCGGTGGTACATTTTAGTGTTTATGTTGACTGTGTCGACATAAGGGTAAAAAATGTCAACTTTTCACTGTCGACCTTAACCATGTCAACCTAATGATCCTGTCGACCTAATGACCCCGTCGACCTAGACACATGTCGACCTAATGACTTTTGTTAACAACTTGCTGTGGACCAACTGATCAATACACCATGGGCTGTAAAAAGAATAAAGCAGATTCTTTTATCTTATAAACTGTTATCTTATAACCCTGAACACAGAGGGATGTACTTTAGCACAGATTGCTCAGCACACATCGCTGGCAAACATGCCATGCACCAGCAATGTGGGTGGAGCAATCTGTGCTAAGCACTGTTTTCCCTATGCTTTCTAGGCAATCATACTAGGTAGACAGCGCATGCACTGACTATGAGCGGGCAATGGCAAAGCGCAGGATCACGCATCGTATAGGGTGTTCACATGGAGCGATCGATGCTTACTTTCTAAGCGATCTAGACAGAGCACAGCCCAAAATCTTGCTTAAATGTATTATTTTAGATAATTAGATTTCTATTTACTGATTAGAAGAGTAATGTGCAGCCTTTTTAAAAGGTGAGAGGATAACTATTGGAGCCACTGAGAGTGTATCAGATTGCCTCTTAAGGTGCCCAGCGATTTTCGCTGCTCTGAACGACTTTCCATAGCAGGGTGCAATGGAAAGCCATTCAGCCTGCTGGTAAATGCTTCTCTCCACTGGCCCCGTACACACTGGGAGGCTGTTGAGTTGAATGCATCACAAACAACAAAACTGAGCTGCTTTAAACTGAAAATCGCCCAGTGTGTACAGGCCATCACATACACTTTAAGAATGGGTTGGTTTCTTACCTCCAATTTATTAAACAGTATGATTTACAGAGCAGTCAAATTACAAAGATATTTAACAAATAAGACTTCCTATTGTCCACAGCTGTGTTTCAGTGCTCACAAGACAGTCTCACCCACACTGCTTCCCACTTTTACTCCCTCCCTTTAGAACAGTAACAGATGATTTAGCAAATAATTACAATAGCAGTGGACTAGGGGAAATCTATCAAGCCTTACCTAAAAGTGGGCAAATGGATAAAGCAATTTATGGGTCCTACACATGTAGCGATGAGCGTTCTGAGAGATGCTGTATCACTCAAGGCTCGGAACACATGAGAACATATGAGAACTCTGGCCCTGGCCCCCCATTAGCTAGCTTTATCCACTGGGCTGGATATTAAACGCCGGGCATTTATCAAGCATATTCTATGATTTCCAGAAGTGAATTATTTTTTTAGGATTCTACTTGTTTACTTTTTTAGAAGGCTTGTGGGTGTGGAAGAGAATATGTGATGCATTCCCACTTCCACATGTGGCAAAATGTAACACACCTGGAGATACTGTAAAAAAAAAAAAAAAAAACATGCTTTTTATTTTTTAGAAACAATCATCATTTACACAGCACAGCAGGGTTTTGCCTTGTAAATGATTGCCGCTTTGAAAAAAACATATGATAGAGTAATTCATAAATTATATCAATTTATACACAATGAGTGAATATGATACCAAATACGCATTAGCTATGAAACTGATTATTAGCTATGTCCAAAAGACTTGAATGTTTGTGTAAAGTTGTTGCCCTGCAGGATCCCCTGATAACCGCACCCGTGTTTACATTGTAAGTGATTAGACCTATTAACAGCACGGACATACATCATACATCATACATATATCAGACAGTACTCACAGTAGATCCCTAGAGAGAGTGTACATCACCCTCCTCCGGCCTGGCTGCTGTGGCTGTACACGTGTTACCTAATGATTATTGTATAAGACAGCTTCATCTATCAACAGGAAATGAGCCAACTCCACACTCACTCACTCACACGCAGCAACACCTCCGCCTGCTGCCATAGCCGGGATGCTACAGTACGTAATGCCTGCCAGGCTGAGCCCGATTGGAGTAATCACTTGTTCTATGAGCACGCAGCTCAGCCACAGGTCCGTACAATACGGACCAGGCTGTAATGTGCCGCCTGATCCCGCACAATGGGGGGAAAGTGCAGCTCCACCAGTCACTGCCCGGGGCTTCCCTGTGTTATATACCCCGGCTTGCTGTGCTGAGTGCTGGCCACTAACCGTACTACTGAGGAAGGAGCGGGTGCGGCAGGCCGCATAGCGCAGGCAGCTCAGCGAACTTCCTCCAAACATCATGGACATGTGATGCTGGTGACTGCAGAGGACAAAACTCAGACCTTCACTATGGGAGGGAGTGTCTGCAAATATCTTTCCTCAAGCTAACACAGCTACAGTGCACAACTATAGTATGTGCTCCCTACTGAGTTTTCAGTCACCAGGGTTGTATTAGGAAATTTATGAAAAAGGTGTTACAGCACAGGTGCCTGCAGAGGCTGAGCCAAGAAAAAAATTACAGGTAGGGATGGCCATCGGTGCAGTTGCCATCCATGGTGATTCTGCAACCAGCCATCGATAGTCATAAACTATGTGATGGATAACATTCAATAGTTTTAGCTATCAATGGTTATCCATTATCTTTGACTGAATGGCCCTTGGGCCAATCAGATTGTGGGGTGGGCAGGGCTTCTGGGGGCGGAGTTATGCTCAGTGTCCCGACACATTGAAAAACAGAAAGAAACAAAAATTGGTTCTCCTTTGCCATCGATGTAGGGAAACTATCTGGTTCTCCCACATCGATGGCAAAAGTATTCAACATCATCCATAAACCATCGATGGTCGATGGCCATCCCTAATTATAGGGGGTACAGTGATTAGGAGAAGCATGGTGTGGTTGGATGGGGGGGTGTGGCCACATATATCATCTTGGCCTAATTCAGACCTGATCGCTGCTGAGCAAATGTGCAGCAGCCAGTGAACAGATAGATGCAGCCACACTATAGTGAAATGCGGTCTTGTGAATTAATGTGCTCGCTGTGTGAATAGATGTGTATGGCTAGTGAAACCTTTGCAGCCGAGCAAATATGACAATATCCATTTGTTAGATGCTCACCCAGGGATGAATGAAGGGGGAGATCACTTCATGCTGTCCCCTGTCTTCGGGCTGCTGCTCCTGCTACGTCATAGAGCTCCGTACAGGGCAGGCATGCATTTGGTGTCCCTTAGGGTTCAGGTCTCTGCACTATCAGTCTGGTTTCAGAGACAACTGGCAATATTGACGAATGTACGTACCTTTCAGGGTGTACTCAGGTTTCAACCTCTGTATACTCCTCTGGTGGCTCCTTGGGATCTGTTGGTAGTTCTTGAAGCTCTGTCGGAACTTCCATTTGAGCCCTTGGCCTCGGTTGAGTTAAGTTGGCTCACTGCTAAGGTGGTCTTCCTGATGGCTATTGCCTCGGCTAGGAGGGTTTGGATCAGATTTGGGAGCTTTGTCCTGCAGCTCCTGGTTCTTGGTATTCCATCAGGACATAGCTGTCCTGCATACAAAACCATCTTCTCTTCCCAAGGTAGTTTAGAAATTTCATGTTAATTAGGAAATTGTTGTACCGGCCTTATGTTCCTCGACTTTGCCCAACAAAGAGAGCTCTTTGGATGTTATATGGGCTCTTAAATTTTATGTGCATCGTACGGAAGCTATCAGACATTCAGATTTCTTGTTTGTGTTATATGGTTTCCACAAAAGAGGATGGCCTGCTCACAAGCAGACTTTGGCTCGCTGGCTCAGAATGGTCATTAGTATTACTCATGAGAAGGCTGCTCTGCCCGTGCCTTCTTCAATTTCTGCATATTCCACCAGGTCTGTTGGTCCTTCGTGGGCTGCTCAGCATGGCACTTCTGCTGAACAGGTGTGCAAGGCGGCAACGTGGTCCTCGGTCCATACGTTTCTGAGGTTCTATGCCTTTGACACTTTTGCTTCCCAAGATGCTGTATTTGGGTACTAAGTTCTTTTGGCCCCTCAGGTGTCTCCCCGCCCTTAAAATACTGCTTTGGGACATCCCAAATGTTAACCCTGTGGGACCCAGGAACCCTGAAGAAGAAAACAGGAGTTATGGTAAAACCTAACTTTGGTTATCTCCCTTTCTTTGAGGTTCCTGGGCCCACATGGCACCCACCCTGGTACGCCTGATATGCGTGGATTATGTGACCTTGGTGGTTGGTCCCTTTTCCTCTTGTATGAGTGAATGTATACCATGCCTGTATTCTGCCTTCTGTCCTTTTCTGCTTCCTGCTGTTAACTAAACTGAGTGACCAAGCATGGAGGCAGGGTTATAGGGGAGAGGAGCCAGGCATAATTGGAAGCCTGAAAGTTTGGAAAATTGGTGCCTGGTCCTCTGGATCCACCTACAACCTCAATGTTAACCCTGTGGGCCCAGGAACCTCGAAGAATGGATAACCGAAGGTAGGTTTTACCTTAACTCCCGTTTTTTACCTGTACTGTATTTTTGTTATTTATTTACTGTAATGCTAAGTTCTGTCTCCTGGTACTGTTCCTTTGTACGGTGCTGCGAAACACTTATGGCGCCTTATAAATAAAATAATAATAATAATTGGTCAAATCCGCCCCAGTTAAGTGGCTCCACAGCCTTGACAAAGATCTCTGAGGAGATTGAAACGCGTTGGCTGGGACACAGGTGGACGTAGTCACCAAAGCTTTTTTCATATACAATCTCACCGTGTGGAGCAGCTCTCAAAAATCCTCTCTTCACTGAGACCCACTGGCTGCACAACTTCTATACCGGACAAAGCGGATCGCCCGGAGGAATACACACGCCCTGCTGACTGGAAGCCGGGTCCATGGCTGCAGGCGCATAGGGTGATAGAAAGTCCGGGTCTCCGCCTGAGACGGAGACTTAGAAGTGCAACAGGAGACGGGAGTAGAGGTACTTTCTCAACATCCCATCTTTCCTACCCCGCTTCTCCCGTAAAAAGACTGCCGAGTGTACCTCCAAGGTGGACAGCATACATTTATTTCTTCTTAAAACAGGATTAGAGGAATTTACAAATATCAAATATCCCTACCCCGTGTTTTTTCTCCTATGAAAAGGCTGTCCAGTGTTTTTAGTGAAGAACAGTGCACGCATCTTTTCCCATATTTTCTATCTTTTTAATTTTTATTTTTTACTGTTTTTATTATTGAATTTCTGTATTTTTCTATTGATGCCATACACGTATGCCTGATTGATGACACGTGTAAATAAACATACATTTTTTTTATCAACAATAAGGAAAACCACATTTTTTCCTGGCTACTTAAGCGCCCTAAATCTAAAGTTCTCAAACCCACACCTTGCATATGCTTACTACTGGCCGATTGAACCAGGGAGGATTTAGAATTGGGTTGCTGGGAAGGGCGCCTTTGACTATAATTACATAAACCCAATTTTGCTTCATTCAGCAAATTACTGTATGTGTGTGTTTGATTTTACTTATGTGTGTGTATTTGTGTATGACTATGATATGTACATACCCCCCAGCCATACGAATTGGATTGTGCAGGTAGTGAAAAAAGGACACTCAGCCTATAAGCTGCTGATGAGTAACTCCTCAGTTGGTAAAGTAGGGTTCTTAAGTAGATCGAGCTGTCTAGTCTTCAGATGCAGTCACAGTCTAACATGGTGCAGGGATGCAGAGTTATGTTTTTTTCCGTGCAGGATAAATACTGACTGCTTTATTCTTACACTGCAATTTATGTTTCAGTTTGAACAAATGCCACCTATTTCTAACTCTCTCTGCACATGTTGCATTTGGCCCACCTGCAGTGCACATGGTTTTGACCTACCATTAAATGGACGGTTGTCACCCCCAAACTCTGGCCGCCTGTCAAGCACCATGGGAACGGCCAGCGAATAAAAAATATGCTAATTTCATTGCACAGAGGCCTTGCGCATGCGCGCTACGCTCCATGCGTATGCACATTAGTTCCATAATCACTCAGGCTGCCATTTCGCAGCCCAGCAATCAGGCCTAAATCATGCCTATTGTCCATGTATCGAGAGTTGGATGCATCTATGTTGATGGAACTTCTTGAAATTCACCCAGAGGAAAGTAATCAAAAGCGCCAGTGTGGAATCTGAAGCTGCTTCACTGTTCATTTTACAGCTAGCATTGAAGGAAATAGAGGCTGGATTGGTTAATAGTCTGGCATCCTGTACAGATCTCCACAAAAATAGTGTGCCAGCCATTTTTGCATTGCTATTGCTGCCAGCAACAGCCCAGTATTATAGCATTGGATACTCGCGCATGCGTAAATCTCTGAGAAAAATGGGCGAGGTGGCAATTTTCAGGCAATTCTCGAAGCGCTACTGCCTCCATCACTGGACTCCAGAGGGTAAGTATTAAAAAATGGGTGTAGGGAGTGCAACGCGCACACTGCACCCATTATAAATAGACCTCTGCATATCTCCCATTGGAGAAGTGGGACCTGCCGCTGTCGCCTCAGATATAGGGTTGTATCCTAGCATTGAAACTCCCGTCTTCATCATTTTGGGGCGGCTGTCCAGTGCTCCTTGAGCAGCTGGATGGCCCACCGACTCCCCTCCCTGTTCTGTTAGATGCCATGCGCATGCTCATCTCATCTACTCCATGATTACGGCTGCTTTGCAGAAAAGAGCAGCGGTGATCACAGGCTCTCCAAACCTACCCCTGGAGACAGTGTCTGAAATGCTTGAATCGAGACAGTTGGGAGGTATGGTACCGCACAAGGCAAGCTAAAACTGCTTTTTGAGATATGTGTGTACATATGTGTGGGGCTAGAACTGTGAATGTTGAAATATTCTCTTTAAAGCACTTCTGAATAAAGTATGTGTGCACTATATTAATAACTGGCCCTCAAAACCATGTTGCGGTAATATTTATTTCTATGCTCATTTACCACTAGGTGGCTGTAGACACAAACGAATAGCTACAGTATATAGTAAAAGACAGTGATTTAGCTACATGTGCAGTATTGTGCATAGCTCCTTTGTTAAGGTTATTGAAAGAATTAAAATGTTTTAAAGCATAATAAGTCCTGGAGTAGGAAAAGTCAGTAGTGATGGATATCTTACTATTTAATTTAATCACTCAGATTTTGTCAGGAGGTTGACAGAATGTGCTTAAACCTAAAACATTACACTGCAATCTCTATCAAGGCCAGTGCCAGGTTTCTTGGAAAACAAGAAAAAAACATTTCTTACCCCAAAATTCCTGACCCTTCAGTTGTCCTGATCCACTGGTGTATGGTGCAGATTCTGGGTCCTATTCTGGTTCTCTCTTAAGGCCCCCATACACTACACGATTTGGGACTGATTTCACCCGATTCTGGAGGATCGGGCTGAGAAATCGGGTGAAATTGCCCAAATCGCGTAGGGTATGACATCCAACCTGATCCGATGCGCGGTCCCGTGCTCATCAGATCTGGATGTCGGATGTTTCCTATTCTCCCGCTCGCCGCTTCCCGGACTCTGTTATGCGCCGTGCACTCCCTGCTCCCCGCTTGCTGCTACCTCTCCAGTCCTCGCCCTAGCCCACTACCCCTCCTGCAGCTAGACCGGACCCCACTCCCCCCCACCTCTCCTGCCGCTAGCTGACTACCCCCTCTGCATCACCCACAGACCAGACCGGACCCTGCTCTCCGGTCACTGGTCCCTGCTCCCCCAGATGGACCCTGACACCCCCCCCCCCCCCCCCGCCTGCAAGCTCCCCACAGACCCTGCTCTCCTGCAGCTCATTTACATAAATCGATCCGACCCTCCTCTGTAGGGGTGGGAGCGGTACTTTCACAAAAAGGTTCTGCCGGTCATCTTCACCCATGCAGTTTCTACTCTCGCAAATTCTCTCCTGCTGAGTGGAACTACACTATCAGAGACCAAGAACTCCTGCCCATTAAAATGGCCCTAGAGAAATGGTGCCATCTTCAAGAAGGAGCCACACATGTCATCAGTATCATTACTGATCACAAAAATTAGCTCTATTAGAAATTGGCACATTGCCTAAATCCTCGTCAAGTGAGATAGGCATTATTCTTCTCAAGATTTAATTTTAAATTATGCTTTAGTCCAGGGGTTAATAATCATAAAGCAGATGCACTATTCAGAGCATGGGAGATGGACAATGAGTCCAGTGTGACAGCGAAACACACCATCATTGACCCATTAGCTTTTGCAGTGGTATCGTCGAGTACCATCGTGAAGTTTGCTCCTCGTTATATTGGTCCGTTTCCAGTGGTACAAGTTATCAGTCTAGTAGCCTATAAACTGAAGCTTCCATTGTTTCTGTAGATTCCAAACTCTTTCCACCTTCCCTTGTTAAAACCGTTAGTGTTCAATCATTTTAATTTTTTGCTGCTGAAAACTTCATTGTATTCCATTTATGTAAATGTATACAAGATGCTATAAGACCACCCGCAGGACTACATTCCCTAATACAAAGTTATCACATATTGTGTAAACAAAGTACACGTGCAACAATTGCAAGGGTTGAGACCCACAGTCCATTCAATTTGACACAAAAAAAGCAAAATGAACAAAAAGGGAAGGCTTAGGCGAGCAACCTCCCACATTCCACTAACCAATCACCAATGAGCAGAGTATACAAATACAGACCTAGGAGTACATGCATTATCCTTGAAAAAGGCCTAACCAGCCGAAGCGCGTTGGACACTGCCACCACACCGACACAGGACAAAGCACCATCATTCACTGGCATAGTCTCCTCCGGCGTGAGTAGAGCACACTGGCACTGTGGTGACATCACTCTGGGTATCACCACTGGTCTCGCAAGACCTGATATACGTAAGTCTCATCGCAGCCAGTGCCAAATAGACTGACAAGCAGAAACGGATTCCCGTACCGGGTGAATTGGCGCCCGCAACAGTCGGGCTCCGAGGATCAAAGTGCGGGAGCACGGACCTTAACATCGCAACACATCGATAGGGTAAGAAGCAAGGTAGTGGCACGCCGCCCCTTGCTTATCCCCACCACCAGCCAATATACACCTTCACATAGCAGGTCATATTGAAGCAATGCGAGTGCAAGACATAGGGGCGCATTTATCAAGATCGCATTTACAATGCGATCTGGGTGGAATATTACCGCCCAGGATCGCATTGTAAAATGCGATCATATCACCTGTATGTATGATGCTTGAGGGCGCAGGGACAGGGCTCCGAAAGGAGCCCGTCCCTGTGAAGCCCTAACCCAGAAGCCGGGGGTCTGCGCATGCGCGGTTATGCGCTGACCCGGCCGGTGGCGCTGCAGGGGGGATCGCAGCAGGGATCAGAGATCCCTGCTGCAGTCCCCTTTAATACATTTAGGTGATACTTAGTATTTGCGGCTAAACCCCGAAAATATGTGTGTTTTCGGTGATTTAGCCGCAAGTATTGCTTGATAAATGGGCCCCTTAGTTCCTAAACACAGCCCCGGGACAGCAACTTATATTTGCTCAGAGACATAAACCCAATTTGGGTTTATGGTATAAAGGGGTCTGTTGATGCTCTTATTCCCCTCGGGGCTCTCAGAATTTATAATCAGGCGGGCTCATTTGTGTTGTGTGACTCCAGAGACTTGTTTCACCATTTTGCATTGCATATTGCACACCTATATTGAATAAAATATCTTTTACTTCACCCAACCACATCTCATACTCCTTATTATAAAATTACACATAGATAGAGGCAGCGCTTCAGCCACCGTTCTTTGTTCCATTTATGACCCACAGGGGGTACGGGACACCACTGAGGCTAAGCAGCGCCCATGAACAGAATTTAAGGTGAGCGCAGTATATATACCTTTGAATGAAAGCTTCAAAGGTCCATACTCAGAGAGGAGTTGATTACAAACTACAGTTTCACAGATTTTAAATTCTCATGTCTGGTATAAACGTCTTCAATACCTCATTGACTGGAAGGTATATGGTACTGAGGAACGTTCCTGGCAAAGGCGTAACTACCATAGGTGCAAGGGGTGCAGCTGCAATGGGGTCCAGAGCTGAAGGGGGCCCATCTTTACTGTCTAAGTAATATGTTTTACATACATTTATCACCATCAGTTGCTAAATAGGGGGCCCTTACAAACTTTTGGGAGGGGGGTACTCTCATGATTCAAGTTTTGAGAAATACTTATTTACCTTCTAGATGCTTCCCCAGGCTTGCACAGAGACTGTCATCTTCTGTCATCCTGCGGTGCTCCGGTCCCTGACCAGTGCCGTGTGTGCATGGCCAGCGCCCCCCACGATGTCATCTGAGCGAGTGCGGCTGGATTGCATCTGTGGCCTGGTCAGCCTGGCATCTAGCCCTGGCTCAGACGTGACAGGCATGCTTCATGACTGGCAGGGGCACCTCCTCAATTGCTGTCTACACCAGCCAGCACCCGGGGATCAGGGACTTTCCCCTGCACTGGCTGCTGAGCGTTGGGAAATAGCTTGGGGCATGGACGGTGGCAATGCAGATGTAGAAGCAATTGCTGGATAAAAAACAGGGTAGTGCTGACTTTGATATAAGGTGACTGATGTATACTGTAAGAATGGTACTGAAGCAGTAAAGCAAGAAAGCTAGCAGGTCCTGATCCTAGTACATGGTAAATACTCCAGATTTGAAGTGAATGTGAATAAGTCTAGTATTCTTGCGCTGAAGCAGCAATCAGAGATTCTCTCTCTCTCTCTCTCTCTCTCTCTCTCTCTCTCTCTCTCTCTCTCTGTGTGAAAGAGAGAGAGACTTTGGGCCAGATTCTCTAAGCTTCAAAAGTGATAAAATGGAGAGTGATGAACAGCCAGCCAATCAGCCTCTACCTGCCATGTCACCGAATGTGTTTGATAAATGTCAGACAGGAGCTGGGATTTGGATATCAAGAGATCCATTCAAATGTATTCAGCTGAATGCGCAGCCGCTATTTAACTATATCACTGTAAAATTCAAGTCCTGGAGCAAATGATTGCCTACTGTCACAGGACGGGTCAATTTTATAAAAATGATTGTTTTACCCAAATTTCTGTATGTTTTACAGCAGTCACCAGTATATTTACTGCTATCCCTTTTTAAGAAAATTAATAGTTTAATTTCTTCATTTATATGGAATATTAAAAGGGTAAAAATACAAATGAACACTTTTAAAAGACCCATTTATCATTGATCGCATTTACAATACGATCTGGGCAGAATATTACCGCCCAGGATCGCATTGTAAAATGCGATCATTTCGTCCGAATGTATTACCTGCTGTGCGCAGGGACAGGGCTCCGAAAGGAGCCTGTCCCTGCGATGCCTGGATCCGGAAGCTGGGGGGTCTGCGCATGCGCGGTTACGCGCTGACCCCCCGCGACCCCTCTGACCGCACTGACGCTCGGGCAGTGCGATGTGTAGCCATAGGCTACAATGA
This sequence comes from Crinia signifera, assembly GCF_055691185.1. Lineage (NCBI taxonomy): Eukaryota > Metazoa > Chordata > Amphibia > Anura > Myobatrachidae > Crinia > Crinia signifera. The sequence goes on from NC_139220.1 coordinate 190,334,874, forward strand.
GATATCACCATATCAGAATGGCGATAGCCCAGGGGTGTGATGCCGCGCTGCCCGATGTAGAAACCTATGGGGGATGCGGCCGGCGGCGCTGCAGCAGGGATCGGAGATTCCTGCTGCGGTCCCCTGTGATACATTAGGGGGATACTTAATATTTGCGGTTAACCCCCGAAAATGGGTGTTTTCGGGGATTTAGCCGCAAATATTAGTTGATAAATGCGGCCCTTAATGAGAAAGAAGGAGCATGACAGGATCGCTCTTCCTAATGTTAAGGCCCCCATACATTAGGCCGACTTGTCCTAAGGACAAGTTGGACCCAATTCTCCTCCAAGCTGCCCAGCCGCTCCCTGAGAGGCTCACATACAATTTAGGACTTGATGTGCCCAGAGGAGTAGCTAGGTGACATGGTGCCCGGAGCAAAAGTATGTTTCGGCACCCCCCATGGCATTTTAGTGCCACTTACACATAATGCATCCTGTAGTGCTGCTTACATGCATAACTCCCCTGTAGTGTCGCATACACATATAATGCCCCCCAGCAGTGCCCCATTATACACATAATGGTCCCAGTAGTGCCGCTCACACATAGAATGCCCCCCTGTAGTGCCACTGTGTTACACACATAATCCCCATACTAGTGCTGCTTACAAGTATAATGCCCCCCCCCCCCTGTAGTGCCTTACACACATAATGCCCCCACTAGTGCTGCTTAAATGCATAATGTCTCTGAAGTGTTGCTTACCTATATTCTGGTTGCCAGGAGTTCCATGCTCGTTGTCAGGGGGGATTACATGGTCATTGCATAGAAGGTTACATTCTTGTGGCCAGAGGAATGATTACATCACCAGCCTAAATGTCCCGCCCGTCCATAGCAGAGGCGCAGAGTCTCTGACAGCATTAAAGACCCTGCGCCCCTCCAAAGTTGGCGGCCGCCACAAAAGGAGACAACTGCTAGAGGTCTCCCTGCACCTCTAGCACACAGGAGGACCTACCGTGTGTGTCTTGTGTTTCCTGTGGCGGCAGGGTCTCTCTAATACTTTCAGACTCTGCGCCTTTGCTATGGACGGGCGGGCGGCATCCAGAGGGTGGACCGACGGGCAGCGAGTGTGGTGCCGGGCACCCTGCTACTCTTCAGCGCCCGGAGCCCACGCTCCGCCGGCAGCACCCTCGCTACGCCCCTGGATGTGCCATTTTTTACATGTGATAAATCACGGGGAGGTGCAGGGCAGTGAGGAGCAGTGGGGGTGGGCGGCGGCGGCTCTCAAATGAGTTGCCGGCGGGGGGTGCCAGTGCGACCGCAGCAGCAATCAGAACAGTGGGGCGGGCGGCGGTAATCAGAACAGTTGGGTGGGCGTTGATCATCAGTGTCCAGCCCTGCAGCGGGCAGGCAGCAGCGGCTATTCTATCTTTTAAAATAATGTTTCAATTGACTCTCTGGCTTTTCATTGGCTGAGATAGAGCACTGTTAGCCAATCAGAAGCCGCTGATTGGCTGAGAGTGCTCTATCTCAGCCAAGCATTAGCCGGGCAGTCATTTGACAAGTTATTTTAAAGTTGTAATTGCCGCTGCTGCACACAGCCTACTGATGATCTCCGCCGCCCACCCCTCTGCTCTGATCACCGCCGCAGCTGGATTGCTTCTTCACGGGCACCCCCCGCTGCTGCCCGCCTGCTGCAGGAGATTGGACGTGATCATACATGCTGCACATCCGAACTCCTGATCCGGTCTGATGCGCACGGGACCGTGCATCAGATCGGATCAAATGTCAAACACATGCGATTTTGGGCCGGTTTCACTCAATTTATCGGCCCAAGTGCTGAAATCGTGTGAAATCGGTCCAAAATCGCATAGTGTATTACTTATTCGGTCAATTAGCTAGGAAAAGACGTGGGGGCAATAAGGGATTAAATCTTTGAGTCAATTATATGGCCCAGATGGGATGAATTCTTTCATGCAGCCGATGAATGATGCCGATGAATATACACTCCCAAGGTCTTTTTTTTTTTTTAGATTTAACAACTAAGATACAGTGGGCCAAATGTATTAAGCCTGGCAAAGAGATAAACTGGAGTTAAATTGGAAGGAGATAACACACCTGCCAATCAGCTGTGTTTGAAATATGACAATTGGGAGTTAATTGGCTGGTGCATTATCTCCTTGCACATTAACTCCAGTTTATCTCTTTGCCAGGCATAATACATTCGCCCCAGTACAACTACAACAGATACAACTAAGAAGTGCTCTTGAGGCCGCCCAATTTCAAAATGTAGTATTAAGTTTTTCGAGACCCCCCCCCCCCCCTAAAAAAGCCTTGCAGGAAGGGGGCAAAAAGAAAGGGGTTTCAAGGCGTTACAATTTGCTGTTGGGGGCTATGTGTGAGAATGGGCTGAATAAGCTCAGTATAAAGTGGTCAGCTGATGTAGGTCCCCTGACAGCATTAGAATGGGAATGGCTTCGATACAGACAGCACCCAATTTAATAAAGGTACAACAGGTGCAATTATATATTTTGCATAGGTCCTATCTTTCCACATCCAGGCTGGTGAAAATGGGGGTCAGAACATCATTGCAGTGTCCCAAATGTAGGAGTGAGCCTGGCTCTTTCTGGCACTTATTGTGGGAATGTGCAGTCCTTAGGGCATTTTGGGATAAGGTGATACAAACCCTGATTGATACGGGTATACCTGGCTCCATGCTAGACTCTAAGGGTGACATTCTATGGAATGAGAGTTGTGTTTTTTGGCGAATTTTACTCCAGAAAACGGTTAATTTGCATTTTTCCGTGAAATCGCATATTTAATCTGATGCGAAAAGGTCCCTAAATCGCATATTTTGTGCGATAAGTCATGCGTACTGAAAGTGCGGTAAAAATTCGCACTTTTATCGCATCCAGATGTTTTCCAATAGAAAAGTATACAAATCGCTTATTTAATGGAATGGAATTTCGCAAATCGCACTTTTAAGGTGTCTAATAATCGCCATTTTTTCAGACCAGGCTCTGTTGGGCGATTTGGCCCAGAACTCAATTTGGTCAAGTGCACACATGGTTAATGTCATCACAGGTGTCCTTAATTTCACTCACAAACACTCCTACATATACCCCCACATCCTTAAGGACACCTGTGAGGGTTTGAGACAGGGAGATTGTGCAGAGTGGATTTGAGTTGCTCATTTTGGATTTGGCCCATTTGGAGGAGCTGGGCAGGAGGGAGGGAGCTGCGCACCAGAACCAGGTACCACCCCAAATAGTGCGTACCCCACGTATGTATCGTGCTAGGTTGTACCTGGACTCACTCTCGGATCAACAGGTTGTGGGGATGTTTAGGCTAAACCGCAATAACTTGTTGAACTTATATGAGCAGGTGAGAGATGATTTGGACCCTTTTTTGGGGGGGGGGGGGGGGGGGGGCAACTATGCAGTGTCTGGGCTGCAGAAATTAATGTGTACCCTCTACTATTTGGCCACTTGGTCCACTCAGTCCGTGACCTCATGGTCCTTGGGGGTATCACAAGCCACTTTCTCAAAGCATTTTACTCAAGTGTTACTTGCTTTAAAGAAGTTGTGGCGGACATACATCAGATTCCCCAGTTCAGAGTCAGAGTGGCAGGACCACAAGGTTGCTTTCTATAGACTCTCAGCATTCCCTCACGTGCTGGGAGCTATAGACTGCACACACATTGGGATTAGGGCACAGCACGTGCGGGGCCACGTCTATGTCAATAGGCGTGGGCGGCACTCCCTGAATGTGCAGGTTGTATGTGATGCTCATCTCAAAATCCTATGTGTGGTTGCAGGCTTCCCTGGGAACTGCCATGACGCCTATATTCTGAGACACTCCGGCCTCTGGAACCGATTTACCCAACAACAAATGCCAGAGGGCTGGCTACTTGGTAAGTACATTTTTACATATTACCCTCTCTATTCGTATTTGTACCTGCTGAAATGTGTGTGTGTGTGTGTGTTTCAATTTTCACCAGCCTACTACTCTTGTCCAAGTAAATACTATTTGCCCACTGCACATACCTTACCATATAAGGCAATAACTTCCTTTCTTTGGTTTAGGTGACTCAGGATATGGGTGTCTTTCCTGGCTCATGACACCTTGGCGCACCCCCGATGGCCCTTCACAGCACCGGTATAATGAAGCCCATATTCCAACCGGCAATGACGTGGAGCATACGTTTGGAGTGTTGAAAAGTAGATTCCGGTGTTTGGACCGGTCATCTGGTTTGCTGCTTTACCACCCTGCAAAAGTAGTGATGATCGTCCAGGCTTGCTGCATGTTACACAACATAGCCCTATACCAACCAGCCTATGTGGAGGAGGATCATGCAGCAGTCGTGCAGGAAGCCCAACCTACCACACCTCGGGTAGTGAGGGGTACGCAGAGGGGGAATCTGGTGCGTACAGACATCATCAGGCACTACTTTTCTGGTAAGCACATGTGCCCTCTATTCCTACATGTACCTTTGCTGGAAGTGAACTCACCTACATTACATTTATCACTAACATCTTTTTGCCCCCACATTTAGCCCAATAGACACAGTCCAAGGGTACAGTTGGTGGTGCAGACCTATCCCTTGCTGTAAAAAACCTTGTAAGTATATTAACAACATGTATGTGATTTTTGTGCAATCAACTATGGCTCACCTGTTGTTGTGGAACTACATGGGCCAGCATGCCCTGACACACTGTAAGCATAACAGCTCAAAACATGACTGCCACAGCTTGCTGAAATATGTAGTTCCACAACCTCGGACGGGCCAGAATTGAGACAACAGCATCTTCCACCAATACCTTGCCCATATATCATTACATTATGGAACAGATCACACAACAAATGTTTGAAGAATAACACACAGACAAAATGGTATGCTTGTGACATTTTTACTACAGTATATTATGTCATACATAACCTGCATTTGTCAGTCGCAAACAATAGAAATGTGTATTAATGTAACAAAAATTCAAGCATAGTACATGCATTATCAATTAAATTTATGTTAAATAATTATTTTTTCCCTCCATCAGGCCGCGCACTACCACCTCTTGACCCTGCGCACACGCCACCCCGGGTCCTAATACTCCAACGGGGTGGGGAAGTTGGTGAGCCACTTACTGGTGTGCTAGATACACTACTAATTGTAGATGTAGTTGCACCTATGACACCTGACACCTCCATTTGATGGATTTGTGCCTGCATAGCGATCAACGCATTGGTCTGAGCAGTACACGATTGACTAATTGAATGAATACTTTGTGCAAGGCTGCCAATATGGATATTCTGCTCCCTTACAGCAGAACTAAGTTCAGCAAGACGGGTGTCTATGCTATTTGCCATACGCACCTGAGTGCCTACACCAACCCGTACACTCCTAGACAATTTTCTCAACTGTAGAAAGGTGTCACGCATGTACCCCTTAATTTTGCCCATTTCCAGACTTTGGGAGGCCATAAATTCTAGTTGTTTGTCCTTCAAATGTACCAAGGAGGTAGCTACTTGGGCAGCAGAAGCAGCTGTAGGGGGAGTATTTCTGGGTGGGGGTGGGTTTGGAGTCACCCCACTTGGTGGAAGATCCCTCTGTGATGATGTGTTTATTTCCTCCTCAGCCGCAAACTGGTTCCAGAATTATCTCTATGTCATCCACCGGCATATCAGAGGATTCTGTGGATTGTTGTCCTAGTTGTACAGTACCTGTGGATACAGAGGAAGAGGAAGTACAGATGCATATATGGTCCTTTCTGATGTCAGTACTGTTTTGGAAAGGGTCTGAGATGGTAGACGCCCATACCTAGGGGTACTATGTACTTACAAATGGACCCCGATCCTGCATGAAACATTGACAATAATCATCATTGACATGGCTAGGCCACATTACATTCATGTCCGTTGCAATGCAGCAGCTGGAGATGACTGTAATGTGATTTTATTATTTGATGTGACATGGGTGTGTGTACTGTATGTGTAATGGCCTGTGGTTTGAACATTTACCTGCTTCCACAGATGCAGCACCATTGGAGCTTCTTTTCTTGGATGCTTGATCACTTCGGGACGGACAATCTGTGAAAGGAAAGATCGGCAGACTTTATGTACCGAGCAATGGAGATGCTTTTGTGCAAAATCATCAAATAAATTACAATAATGGACAAATTTACCTTTGGTTTAGGGCTATATTATTTACTATTCATATTTTTACATTGATGTTTTGCACCTGTAGTCAGGCAAAAGAATTAAAACACTGCTTGACACATTACAACTGTTGGCAAATCTGTGGTATGTAGGCGTGACTGCTAAACCACCAGTACACCAATGTTTTTGGGCCACATACATATGCAGCTGCTAGAAAAAATGTTACAGTGTGGAACAATAGATGTGCAGTTGTGGAACTACAAGGCCCAGCATTCTGATCATTTTTAAAGTAGGTGTAAACTATTGCCATTGACAGACCTTGCTGGGCTATGTAGTTCCACAGCACCACAATAATTAGTATAACAATACAAAATAACATTGCAGTTTAAATACATTGGCATGTATGTTTCATATTGCATGTGGTGACACTTACCAGCTCGGGGTGGGCTTGCCGGCCTATCGGTATCCGCAATGTGCATCCCAGGCAGGACCTCAGGGGGGATAATTCTTTGGAGCTTCACCTCATATGATGTGTAGGATATTGTGGTGGGGCTTCCTCCGCCAGTCTTGGTGGCCTCCTCCATCTCCATGGCCATTTTCTTTTTCAGCTGCCGCTTGATGTCGTTAAACCGCTTTTTAATGTTTTTCATTAGCCTCTTGCGGTGACTGACAGCGTTGACCGCCTGGGTGATGTCCTTCCACATACCACGTTTACGATGTGAGGTGGTCTTGTGCTGGTTTTTCCCCAGTAAGCGGTCATACAGGGGTATGATGGCACGGACAAGTGCCACATTCTCCTCATAACTGAATCGGACCTTTCTCCCACTTTTGGTGCTCCCAGCTTCACCCTCCTCCTCATCCTCTATATCTTCCACATGCATGTCAAAATCCTCCTCCATGCCAGTGTCTTCCTCCTCCTCCTCCTCCTCCTCACCTCCATCTACCTCCATCTCGGACATGTGGCCCTCCTGCAGCTGCTGTGGGGTATGGGCAAGGTCCTGGCTACAGGATGGGGATGCCAGTGGATCCTCCACCTCCTCCTGCTGGGCCTGGTCCGCCAGGGCCTGGTCTGGAGCTGCCCTTGCAGTGGCCATGGTGGCTGCCACACTGCTGCCACTCCCTGTAATGGAGGTCGACCTCACCAGTCCTCTGCTGCCTCTCCCACTGGCTCCTCTTGCCTGGCTGCTGCCACTGCTCCCTCTGCCACTGGCCCCTCATCCTCTGGTCACACTGCCACTGCTCCCTCTGCCACTGCTCCCTCTGCCACTGCTCCCTCTGCCACTCCTCACTCTGCCACCAACACCTCTTCCTCTTCTCACACTGCCACTGCTCCTCTCCATGCTCCTTACTTCCTATCAAAGAGTGAAATGGCGCCAATGCCCCTATATATAGGGGGTGTGATGCATAATGGAGGGGACCTAGGTGGGCCAATAGGTTAGGGGGTTATTTGGCATGTGCAGACAGTCTTGTAAATCGCACTCCGGTTGGTCTAAAATTCGCACATGACCGGCGCAAGAAATCACACTTTTTAGTGACATAATTTCACATCAATTCGCCGCAAATCGCACTACATCGCACTTTTTAGCATCTAATGCGCATCCCATTAAATATGCAAATTAAGACTAAAAAATGCGATTTCTGAAAGTGCGAAGAGCGGCGATGTGGAGTGCGAAAAATATATGCGCTTTTCTCTCAGCCCATAGAATGTCACCCAAAATGTTGTGTGTTAAGTATATGTGTGGGTGGCATATTAAATAAGTTTGATAAAGCATATATATTCAACCTCTGTGCACTGGCTTAGTTGCTTATATCTATGATTAATCTCACAATTTCACACGAAAAATATATTTATTTGAGTAGAAACAATATAAATAGTTATATAAAGATTTGGCACAGATGGCAGGATTATGGTTATATGCCAGCAGGTGTTATCACTAATTAAATAAAATAGTAAAGAGTGCAATATGATTATAACAAGCTATGTGTTCAGTGTAGTATATCACAAGCTGTGTACACATGGCAGCGGGATGCAGTTTAAATCCCGGCGTTCAAAATTCCGACGCCGGAATCCCAAAAGCCGAAATCCCGACACTTTCTCCCCCCGTGGGTGTCCACGACACCCTCGGAGGGAGAATAAATTAGTGTGCCGAGCGTAGCGAGTCACCGGGCCCCCTGCGTGGGGAGCGCAGCGAGCCCGCAAGGGGGAACGATCCACGTCCCCCCCACGTCCCCCCCATGGATTTCGGCGTTCGGGATTCCGGCGTCGGGATTTTGAACGCCGGGATCCTGACCGCCGGCTTTTCATGCCGAATCCCATGGCAGCGATATATCGCCGAGCGATATATCACTCGGCGATATTTAGCTCTGAATCCCGTTTGCATCAGCGACCAGAGATGGTCGCTTATGAAAAAGAAACTGCCGTGGGAGCCTGGCAGTAGAAATCAGCTGGTCGCAGGAGCATATTTCCGTGACCAGTGATCTCTACGGGGGAAAAAACGTAAGTGCGCACCCGGCGATATATCGCCCGTGAACACTCCCATCGCGGGCAATATGGTCGCTCAGCGACCATATTGCCCGCGATATTAGCAAAAATCTCCCCCGTGTGTACACACCATAAGTCTTCTTATGAGAGAGACCCGAACAGCAGCTGAGAAAGGGGGGAGGGACGCGAAGGGAGGAGGTAGCAGCAGCACAAGGGAATCCTTCTGCCGCTGACCTCCTGCTCAGCGCCGGGGGAAGCCGCTGGTCTTGCGAGTGCACACGGGAGCGCGCAGAGAGTGCACACGGGAGCGCGCAGCTGGCGATTTGGAGCAGCACTCCAAATCACTGGCAATATAGTTGCTCAGCGACCATATTTCCAGCGATTTCAGCAAATATCGCCCCCTTGTGTACACATCTTGAGATGGTAAATTTTATATGGCATTCAAATGCAATATAGTTATGTTGATTCCAAGCGACATATTGCTTTTAAAACTAAAAAAAAAAAAAAAAAAAAAAAAAAACGAATTAAAAAGAAAGCTAGCAGGTGCAGGATATGAAGATATACTGAATATATACCGGGGCAGTAAGGACGGTGTAATGGTGAGCATTACTGCCTTACAGCACTGAGGTCATGGGTTCAATACCCACCATGGCCCTAACGGTGTGGACTTTGTATATTCTCCCTGTGCTTGCGTGGGTTTCCTCTGGGCACTCCGGTTTCCTCCCACAATCCAAAAATATACTGGTAGGTTAATTGGCTCCCAACAAATTAACCCTAAAATATCTGTGTGTGCGTGTACATGTGATGTGATAGGGAACATAGGCTGACGTGAATGTGCAAATATTCTCTGTAAACGCTGCGGAATATGTATGCGCTATATAAGAAACTGTTAATAAATAAATATATAAGACACTTGCTGGAGATGTTGGCAGATGCAGGATAAGCATATATAATAGAGTTACTTGTAAGTGCAGGAAATCAGAATAACTGGAAATAACTATATACAGGACACAGAGAATAACTGGAGATAGCACTTAAAACAGAGCAGAGGCACTCCGGTTATTCAGACCTGATCGCATGGCTGCTACTTTGCAGAGCCCTGCGATCAGGTATACGCCACACAGTCAGAGTGAAATCCTGTGATAAGCCTACAAAAATGTTGATCCTTGAAGTGACAGCGAAACGCGTTGGTGTGTTTCCAGGGACCTGTCTGTGATTTACCAACATCACCCTGCTTAATTATCTGGACTTGCACTTTATCCCCACCTTGGGAATTATCCCTTAAGCACCATTGCACTTTCTCGAGAGGATCCCTATTCCATCTTGGGCCTCACTGACTGGGACATCTCCAGAGAACCATGAAGTTTCTCACTATTGTAGCACCATTTCCTTCATCAATTACAGCCGCATTTTAGAGAGGATCCCCAAAGCCACCAAGTCCCTCTACAGGACTGGGACACCTCCAGCAGCAAATAAAGGAATACAATTGGACTCCACATCATCTTTCCCAAAAGTGCCGGGACTTTCTGAGTGACCAGAGCAGGTTATTCATGCACAGACAGGTCTATATGCTATTATTAAATTTTTAATCACCGTTATGTGTTTTTACTTGCTATTTTTATAATAAATGTGTTGTATAATATAATTTGATTGCATCATTGAAAGAGCGCTGCACACCCCCCTCTTTTTCTTTGTGGTTTTCAAAACAGAAGGTTTGACAGGTCAATCAAAGAAAGTAGTTCCTTTGTTGGGCACACTTTTGTAGTAGTGATGATATGTTATAAAACTTAACTTTTCTTACACTCATTAGGTAAAATAATGTTCAAGCAGGAACAAAAAAACTCCAACATATACATTTGCTGGAATATAGGAACTCTATATTAAAGAGGTTGCTATTATTTGATACAGTAATGATTATTAGTATCAGTTGTTATGCAAATCACTTAACGATGGATACAGCAAAATAAAATATAAGTAAGGACAGTAAACATATCAATAACCACTATCAGTAACAGATATTTGTATAAAAATATGTAATCGTAGTTCTGGGGTCCCGCAGCTTTCATATGTTACATTTAACTCTCTCTGCACATGTTCCATCAGTCTCACCTGCAGGGCACATGGGGGTTATTTTGGTTCACTCTTTCTGACAAATTCCTTCTTAGATGGACAAAACCATGTGCACTGCAGGGGGGCAGATGTAACATGTGCAGAGATAATTAGATTTGGGTGAGTTATTTTGTTTCTGTGCAGGGTAAATACTGGCTGCTTTATTTTTACACTGCAATATAGATCTCACTTTGAAGTAAAACCCCACCCAAATCTAATTCTCTCTGCACAAGTTACATCTGCCCCACCTGCAGTGCACATGGTTTTGTCCATCTAAGAAGGATTTTGTCAGAAAGAGTGAACTAGAATAAGGCCCATGGTTTTATCCATTAAAGAAAAAGTTTGCTTTTACATAACAACTTGGATCACCCCTCAAATTGGTTAGGGCCTGCTCTGTGCACATTGAAGAATAGCATATGGGAAAGATACCATTGTTTTAAGGAGGAGTAAGTAATGCTGGTGGGAGTAGGAGTAATCATTAATACAGGCTTCTGCAGCAGAGATGGGATGCTGTCAGTAGGTCGACTGAATAGGTTGACCACTATGGGTTGGCAGGACATAGGTTGATATGGTCACATATAATAGGTCAACATGAAAAAGATTGACATGAGTTTTTAAAAAGATTTTCCCCAGAAAGGGTGATGTTTCATACGTTACCATCCAAGTGGATATAGAGGGAGAATATAATAGTGTGCCGAGTATAGCGAGGTACCGTGCCCAAAGCATGGTGAGCGAACGCGGTACACTTGTACAGTGTCCATGTCAACGTTTGTCGACATAGGCACCTAAAAACCATTATAAAACGAATGACCTTTTTCATGTCGAAATATTGCTTGTGACGACATTTTGACCTTGTTGGCCTAAGCCAGGTTGACCTTTTTTACTGTGTTGATCTATGGCCTGTCGACCAATAGTGGTCGACCTAATATCAACCCTATGACCCATACCTGCAGCAGTGGCGTAACTATAAATTTTGCTCCCCCCTGCCAAAAAGTTTTTGGCGCCCCAATCCCCCCCCGGGCTCCTCTCCAGGTTGTTTCCCCGGCATGTGAACGGAGAAGCTGAAGCAGGATAGAGGAAGCACACCCATCCTGCACACAGTAGCCAATAGCCGGATCTGTGTACAGTCTATTGAATCAGTAGGGGGATTTGTCATCTCTGCCATGGCCGCACCCGCGCTGTGGCTGACTCGCCTCCTGTACTCAGCCAGTGGGCAGCGGCGGACAGCAGCATGTCAGTGCATCGAGCGGCTGCCGGCGCCCAAACAGACCCCGCTGCTGCTTGCTCCCCCAAGCGGCAGCTGGGGCTGCCTTACAGTAGTTACGCCACTGAGTCCTGCAGAGCTATAGGTGGAGAGATACAGGCTGCTGCAGTGATACAGGAAGGGGAGGGGGGAGGCACAAACTGCTGTAAAGGCACTGGCTGTGTGACACCCTGGAAATGAGGGTGCCCCTTTTACCTGCCCCACAGGAGGGTTACTAAGCAGCCAAATTGTAGCAGGGCCTCAAAGGGTTAACCCTGCAACTGCAGAAGGGCGCGAAAGGAGCAGAGAGGAGATGCCCTATGATTGGAGGGCCAGAGGGCGCAAAGCCAGAGGGGTGTGATTGGTCCCCAGCGCACCAAACGGTGGTAATCAGGCCGGAGGTGGACAGAGAGAACTGACCTGCGAGAGAGACCCGGCAAGTGGTGGCGTGTCGAGCGGGACTCGGGAGAAGACTAGGCGGAGAAGCTCACTCACCCCCAGTGACCTGCAGCGTCAGACCCGGCTGGAAGACAGAGGCGCGCTGCAGAGAACAGGATCTGGCTGAAATCCCCTTCACCCGGCAGTGCGGCGGTGTCCACGCGCCGCTGAGAGGGAGACCCGCACACGTCAGGACAGCGGGACCCGGCATCTCCTCCGACACCCGGCGGTGAGTGACAGCCCAGCCGCCCGAGAGACCCGGCGCGAGGGAGCCTGGCCGACCATCACCTCGCACCTGCCTATGGAGAAGCCGGCGGCTGCAGAGGTGATTGACAGCGGCAAGAGAGGAGACGTGGCACGCAGAAGAAGCTGAGCAGGACCCGGCAGGAGAAGACCCGGCTAGCATGAGTAACAGAGTGTGTGGGCGCGGGAGGAGAGAGAGAGAGCTGCCTCAACCCCCGGCCGGAGACCCGGTGCAGACTACCGCTGCCCCATTCAGGTACCCGCACCCTGACAGCCTGCTGCCTCTGTCCCCCCTCTAACGAGGGGGTAGTTCACTACAGGGACCCCTGCCAACGCCCTCTCACCAAGTCCTTTAAGAGCCCCTTTAAGCACAGACAGAGCCCCTGTGCCACCGTGGACTTTCCTCCCTCACTGCCTAAAGGGGGATTGAATGAGACTGTTCCCTGCCGCTCCGGTGACAGCCCGTGTGGAGAGGCAGGCTAGGCTCTTCGGAGTGTTAGGACAACCCCATGTACACACCCTAAGGAGTTCTCCAGATACAGCTACCCCATACACACCAGTTCTGGACACTAATTGCCCTTCACAGACACCCTCAGCCCCTGCGCTGCTAAATAGAGATCTTCACCAGACAGAGTGCAGCCATTTCCTCCAAAGGAAACAGCGCCATCTTGTGGCGTAAACTTGGTAGTGTTACTACCTGCTGATCTATAAGGAAGAGCACAGTTTTTTTTTAGCCGGGACATCGCCCAACCCAACGTTTGCCCTTCCGACCGTTGAGGACTGTTCTAAGTCTCACAAATACTGCGCAGTGAAGAATAGAGGCCTCTAGTGAACTGTAAACCCTCGTGCACAGGTCTGTCTTAGAGACAGTATTCAGGATAGGAACTGGGTACCCAGTAGCATAGTACTCTTTACAATACCGTGTTATGGTGTTGCATGATCTTGCACTGTGAAGGTAATAATTCATTAATGTCGTATAGTTTAATGTAATTGCTAATTACTTTACATTTGTACAAAGTGATTCTATTCTGTTATATTATTATTGCATACCCTCCAACATGATCCATTCCATTAGGTACAAAATGCTCTATTCCTGGATTTCCCTGCCAGTGGCAGTTACAGAGGTGAGGCTGCAGCACAGTCCAAAATTCAAAGAGGGGGGGGGTCACATCAACTGTCAGTGAGTCCAGGATAGTGATGTTTGAAGTGTCAGTAGGTGTGGCTCCCCTTTTTGAATAGTGGACAGTGGTGCAGTCCCACCTCTGTAACTGGCACTGGCAGGGAAGTCCAGAAACAGAGCATTTTGTACCTAATGGAATGGGTCATGTTGGAGGGTATGTTATTGTGATTCTATTGTATTACGGTGCACCCCTTTCAGTGTTATCTATGCCTTAGGTAGCACTGCCTGCTACCCGACCTCAAGTACCTTATTTAATCTCGAATAAATTCCGTTGCACCGTCTCTTTGGCCTGTTTCTTGTCCTGTGTCCAGCAAGACGAGACGAAGAAGAGAAGCACAGAGTGCAAGGTAACAGGATTACTGGCCGACCTTTCCGGTGTACCACAGCTGCCTGCCATGCCTTCTCCCCTTGACTTTTTATATCAAAAGCAGCAAACAGTTCTTAATAGATAAACTTTAATTATGCTACACTGCACTCAATTATACACAACTAAATCCACAAAGCACATAGATAGCACCTGAAATATGTGTGGTATACAACAGGACAGAAAGTTCACATGATAAAGCACAGCATGACATTTATGATTCTTATGACATTTCTGTATATGAATCCAATTCTGCAATCCGAACAGAGCACTTCTGTTGCCTAGGAAACGTGCAAGTCACAAGCTCTCAACTCAATCTACAAATGCACGAAACTCTGAAGTAGGCTACTGTCTGCCTTCTCTGTCAGATAGAACAAACAGCATATTAAACAGCTTCTCTTAAACAGAAATCTCCAAAAAGTAGTAGTGTTCAAATAATCCTGTATAATGATATGTTAAATATGTCCACCAGCAATAAAAATAGTTCAAACTCATGGACTAGGATTTCCTATTTTTTTAAAGATCTTCTTTTCATGCACAGTTAAGCCATATTATATTATCCGTGTTCTGGAAAGAAGAAATGGGTGGATATTGAGAGCAATTTCGTTGTGAACCATAGGGTGGAGTTTCTTCAGTAGCTTTTATCATATATGAGACTGGCTTCAGTGCACCTAGTTCTTTGTGTTAAAGCAGGCATGGCCAAACTGTCCAGCTGTTGTGAAACTACACATCCCAGCATCCCTTGCCATAGTTTAAGCAATCCCTTGTAGCAAAACTTTGGCAAGGCATGATGGGACTTATAAATGTGCTCTATATCCATAAAGAGATGTAGGTGATAACCTGCGCACTGCGTTACATTGTAACCTCTGTTGTGGGCCGCGCAGCTGTATCTCAAGGCTGTTCACCCTGACAAATTTAACAAATAATCGTGGAGGGGGATTCAGCACACAACTCCCTTATAGCACCTAGATGGGTGCAGTTCTAACTATAGTCCCTTATTTTCGGATGAAGATGTGAATGATAATGGCAAAAACCGGTTGATAAATAATAGTAACAAATATATGCAGTGTTTTAGTCAGGAATGGGTTTACTAATTCATAAGAAACATAAAAAGTACAATTAAAAGTGACACAATAATGCTGCTTTCACATTGCCTAAACGTTTGAGACCCGGTATTTTGAAATGGTATTTAAAACGGTATATTACCATTTTAAACCCCTTTCACATAAATACCGGGACTCAAGCAGGTTTGCAGTGTGAAAGCAGGAAAGACAGTAGCTATAAGACAGCGTCGTGCATATGTAATGAGCCGCTCATTACATATGCACATATGTAATGAGCGCAGTGCATATGAATGAGCTGCTCATTACATATGCGCATATTTAATGCACTCTCATAGCTACTGCACGATTGGAACACCTCCTAATGACCGGCAGCAGCAGAGTGTCAGTCAGAGTTGGTCGGCGGGTGGCTAAAATGCTGAGATCCGTGTCGGGGCGGGTGCCTCCCTCCTCAGGAAGCCGGGGTGGGTGCCTTCCCCTTCCCTCCTCCAAGGACAAGAGCGAGCCCATCACCGCCCCCTCTCCTCCCTCCGCTGCGCTTCAGTGCCGCTGTCTTCCTCAATGTCCCCCGACTGTGCCCCAAGCAGAGGCGGACCGATCAGCTCAGAGCTCTCCTTTGTAACCTAGATCAGCTCTGCACACAGTCAGGTAGAGCAGGCTGTGCTCTACCTTGCTGAGGAGCCGGCCTGGAAATGCAGGGAGGAGGCTGATTCGCTGTCACCGCACACATAGGAGAGAGTCAGGAGAGCAGGCAGCACTGCAGTGAACATTGGCAGTCCTGACTTAACGGTACGTGACATCCAACAAAGGTATTACTTAAACAGCAGAAGGGGACCATGGCTGGCACAGGGGAATAGGGGCATGGCTGACACAGGGGGAAGGGGACATGGCTGACACAGGGGGAAGTGGACATGGCTGACATAGGGGGACATGGCTGACACAAGGGGACATGGCTGACGCAGTGGGAAGGGGTACATGGCTGATACATTAGAATGGGGGACATGGCTGACACAGGGGGGAAGGGATGGCATAATATGGAATAGTCATTACGGAATGTGGCATAATGTGTAATGGGCATCACGTGTGTCAAATAATGTGTAATGGGCATCACCGTGTAAGGCCTAACCTGTAATGGGCATCACAGCGTGAGGCGCAAAATGTAATGGGCATCACATTGTGAGGTGCAACATGTAATGGGCATCACAGTGTTTGGTATAACGTGTAAAGGGCATTATGTTGTGTGGCATAATGTGTAATGGGTATTATGGCATGTTGTATACTATGTAATGGGTGTGTGACGTGTAATAGGCATTATGGTGTACATTTTTAGCGGACACTGTCCCTACTGTCGATATTTTACAAAACTTTGTAAAGCACTGGCATAATGTGTAATGGGCATTACAGTGTGTGGCTTTATGTGGAATGGGCATTATGGTGTGTGGCATGATCTGTAATGGGCAATACTGTGCATGGCATTATGTGTAATGGGCATTACAGTGTGCGGAATTATGTGTAATGGGCATTACAGTGTAAATTTTTGCAGTGCGCCTTAGGTGCGCATTGTCCCTTTTTCTTGTATGTGTGGGGGGGAATGATTAATTCTGAAGTGCATATACATAACTCACCTTCTATTTATTTTGCATTGATGCCCAATAGACATTGATAAACACGCTCAATAGGCTGTTATGAACACACCCAGTAGGTGGTGATGGACACATCCAGTAGGTGATGGACACGCCCCTCCAATGGTGAACCCCCTAAGAAAATGGGCTGCGCACACCTATGGTCGCTACATTGCGAATTCACAATGGTGACCAATGTTTTATACTTGAGCATGCTCAGAAACGCTCATGCGCATGTGCAGGCCTTCACTGTGGGTGCAATCTGAGACTTAGTCTTCGTGGCACTCATAGCATGGAGGTGGGTAGGGGGTGTTTGCATGTGAACGCCCTGCGTTTCCTGGACGTACCCACAAAAATGTTGGGCCCAGGAAAACACTGGGCATCCCCATGCGAATGGGGCTGCTACCGGCCTTTGTGGGTGGGTAGCTGACATCACTTTTCAAAAGTGTGGGGGAGCTTCACAAGGAATGGACTGAGACTGGAGTTAGTGCATAAAGAACCGCCACACACAGATGGATCCTGGACATGGGCTTCAAATGTCGTATTCCTCTTGTCAAGCCACTTCTGAACAACAAACAATGTCAGAAGCATCTAGCACTGCCAAAAGTACCAAAACCTGATTCAATGGCCATGAGATGACTGTACTGGATTGGACAGCAAACTCACCTGACCTGAATCCCCTAGAGAATCTATGGGGCATTGCCAAGAGAAGGAAAAGAGCTGATGGCTGCAATTGAAGCACCCTGGTCTTCCATAACACCTCAGCAGTGCCACAGGCAGTAATTCATGCAAAAGGGGCCCAAACCAAGTACTGAGTACATATGTATGATTATACTTTTCAGTGGGTCAACATTTTTGTATTCAAATTCTTTTCTTTTTCTTGATTTCATGTAAAATTCACATTTTTTAATTTAAGAGGTATTCTGGTTGATTCGTTTGGATTCAAATTCGCACCCTTGTGAGTGAACCTGATCCCGCCTTGCGAATGGTGGTACGCCAGCCCACCATTCGCAAGGCGCATACGTTCGCACTGGCTGCAAATGAATGTATTACATAAACATCCATTTGCAGCCTGCGGGGTAACACCCACATCATTCGATGGTCTGGGTCAGACATGGGACATACCCGGAGTCAGGGGCAGTGTAACTGGGTAACCTCTGGACCGCAACGTCCTGCGGTCAGTCCGGAGGTTGGGCAGGGGCCGTGTACAGCCTCCGCTGCTGTCTGTGGTACTATGCAGACAGCAGAAGAGGCTGGGAGGAGGTGAATGGATGCCTGTGTATGGCATCCATTCACCTCATGGACAGAGGCTGGGGGTGCACGGAGGATGGGGGCACCCAGCAGCTTTCCTGGGTGCTGGACTTGCCCCCAGAATGTCAGTTGGCGTTGCGGGGGTCCTGGCTGGTGGGTTTCTTGGTGCTTGGAGATTATGTCTCCAAGTGCCAGCTCAAGGCCGGCGCTTGGAGGTGTAAAAGGGAACAACTACTGGGTCACATCCAGGTCCAAAAACCCGGGTGCGACCTGTTGTAAAAGTGGTACAAGCCTGTATTAGTCTAAATCAGGGGTCCTCAAACTTTTTTGCTCTGGGACCCCATCAGACATTAAGCATAATTACAGGACCCCAGCAAGTTACTGTAGAACACAGGTCTTCAACCTGTGGCCCTCCAGATGTTGTGGAACTACGTGTCTCAGCATGCCCTGAGGTTTTTTAGCATGCTCTTATAGGAAAAAATGTGGCAATGCATGTTGGAACATGTAGTTTCACAACATCTGGAGGGCCACAGGTTGAAGACCCATGCTGTAGAAGGTTATGACGTCACATGTGTAGGCAGCAGAGAGCACATGCATGGCAGCACTGTGGAGGCACAAAATGATGTGAGGAGTCTAATATAACAGATAATTCAACAGATGTTTCCGACTCCTTGAATCACTGACTGAGATTAGAAAAGTCATTAGCCTGAAGGTCACAACATGGAGTCGCGACCCCATGTTGAGCAGGTGAGGAACCACTCTGGGGCCAGGACCCACAGTCTGAGAACCTCTGGTCTAAATAACTACTCAGGAAAATAATTATCCTGAAAATGTCATTTTTTTGATGCCTCATACCTTCATATGTTTACAAATAAAAGTGTCTCCGTTTTAGTGATTAAAAATCACTATATGGTCACTGTATTTGAACAATAAATTAGCGCAGCAGCTAATTCTCCCTTTATGCAG
The DNA here is from genome assembly GCF_055691185.1 of Crinia signifera. Lineage (NCBI taxonomy): Eukaryota > Metazoa > Chordata > Amphibia > Anura > Myobatrachidae > Crinia > Crinia signifera. The sequence goes on from NC_139220.1 coordinate 190,353,959, forward strand.
CCCATCAGCTCCATTCACTCCTGCAGTTAGAAACACCCGTTAACATTAAAAGTACCTATTGTTTGCATTATGGTGGGAAATGACAAGCCACTGAGACTGAGGAAAGAAGTACCAGCAGTACATCACAGCACATAAAATGAGACCTTCTGCACAACTTACCATACATTTCAATGATACAAAATGTTGGTGATGGCATCTAAATGTGTCATTATTATTAGACAGTTGATGGTAATGTAAACGGTTATTGAATCACATTGTAATGTCAGCTTCATTTCACATATATCATGTCCCCACCCACCCTCCCTAAACTCCTCTCAAACTTAATTCACATCTCTGCTCCCCGCTGAATAACAATAGGTCTGTGGTTACACCTCAATGAGCATTTTATATATAAATTACCACAAAGCTGGGTACAATCCCTGGGAATCAGTGAGTAGAGATGACAGAGCGATGAATGGGGTGACGTCAGCCTCTCCCCCACTCTGCTTCTCTCTGGTAACTGCTCCCTAAGTATACACTCATTCTGCCAAATCATCACATCCCCCTATTCAGAAGCCATGGGATGAGATCATTTGGCTCAAAGAGGAAGGACACACACCACATGCAATTAGAGGAAGTGGGATATGGAAGAAGAAAAAAATATGATTGAATTCACTATAATAAAAAGGAAATTAATGTCAACACAACCTTTTCTATAAAGTTTGGTATTTCGCGCAACTGCACTGTAGGCGCATCCGCTGGCACAGACCTGGAAGGTTATTCTGGTTAACACGCAAAGCTGCAAAATTCACATATATGTACCGCCCGCCACCTGCATGAACGATTGCCCTCGCCAGGGCTTGCAACAGAAATCTTGGGGCCCGGTACACTCATATATCTGGGGGCCCAATACCCCGCCCCCTTGAACAGAACATTTTAGTACACTTCATATTGAACGGGTTTTTTTTGTTACAAAAGAAACAATTCATATTCACTAATACCGGAGGGGGGTTCCAGGCAAGTACCCTTACAGGAATCCAGACGGGTGCCTTTATAAGCCATTGCTAGGCACTGCACTGCCGCAGCCATGCTTACAGCCCCTGAGACCATCAGAACCTTGGGGCCCCTCACAAGCTTGGGGCCCAGTACAGGTGTCCCCTTTGACCCCCCCCCCCCTGTCGCCTGCCCTGGCCCTCGCTTGCACGCCAAATATCCACGCATGCATGCAAATGGATGTTTAGCATACAATCGAATGACTGTGCAAGCGCTCTCAGATCTTAGACACCACTCTGGTGTCTTAGATCTGCGGGATCCCTGTATGCAGTGGCGTAGCCAGGGCTCCGCAGATCTAAGGGTGGCGAGGGGATCCGGTGCCAAGGGGGCGCAGGGTCATGATGCAGCCGGAGTCAGGATGAATGTGGGGGGCTGTGAAAGCTCTCCGGCCACTGCTGCGCCTGTTAGCGTAGAGCAGCAGTGACGTATCAAAAAGAGCTTCTGTCGATACTGAAGTCCCTGCACCTTCCTCTCTGTGGTGCCCAGCCCCTCCCCCTCATCAACTCTGCACAGGACCAGGAGAACAGCATGAGCAAGTGCCTAGCTAAATCTTACTAGTGGATTTCTGCTCGCATCCCAGGAGGGGTGCGAGCAGATATCTGACAAAACTATGGGCCAGATGCACTAAGCTTCAAAAGTTATAAAATGGAGAGTGATAAACAACCAACCAATCAGCTCCTGTGTGATATTTTTCAAACAGTCTGTGACAAGGCAGGTAGGAGCGATTGACTGGCTGTTTATCACTCTCAATTTTATCACTTTTGAAACTTAGTGCATCTGGCCCTTTATGTACAATGCTGTTTTGTGCCCTAGGGCAGTGCAAACGGCATCACGCCAGGGCAGTTTAGTTGGAGAATGGTGAACTTGTACTAAACACCCGCGAGTAAAGGCATTCTCCAACATAATAGCGCTCTGATTTGAATAGACCCGGGAGCTCCCTTCCAGTGCTATTCACAGTGCTCTAAATGACATCAACCCATTTGTATCTCATTCCCCGTACTCTCTCTTCTGTCCCCGTAAAGGGTATAGTGACAATGGCGATGGCGATGGTGGGACTTTCAAGATTTTGCTATGCCCACAAAGTACTAGTTCTGTTACGCCCCTGCTGTTAGATTGTAAAAGACTTAAATTTGTTATGTACTATAAGATGAAACTACTGTATATAAATTGACTGTGGAAATATGCATACCCTCCAACATGACCCATTCCATTCGGTACACAATGCTCTGTTCCTGGACTTCCCTGGTAATGTATGATTGCCAGCACTTGTGTGGAACTAGGTAATTGACGAGAAGGGTGTTTCAACACAGGTGATGACAATCATACATTACCAGGAACGTCCAGGAACAGAGCATTGTATACCGAATGGAATGGGTCATGTTGGAGGGTATGAATATGTGGAATGAGTAGTTACTACAGTATATACAGATGTGTCCTGTTTCACCTGATGGTGCTTGAAATTTGCTTCTATGGGAAAACCGCAACTGCAAATGGATCGCAGACTCATGCGGCATAGCACTCCCTCACAGGCCCGCCATCAGCGCTGCCAGGGCCCGGCTTAAAGGGGTGATGGCATCCGGGGGATGGGAGACCCAGTCTGGGAGAGAGAGAAGACAGGCTGGTGCTGAAGCTGCTTCTCTTTCCCACTCAGCACACAGCACTGAGCAGCATGTGCTGAGCGGTGGTGAGAGGCTGTGCTGCAGCGGCAGCCTGTCCTCTACTACCATTGCCCATCTCCCTACAGTGGTGGGAGCAGAGGCGTAACTAGAACTTTGTGGGCCCCATAGCAAAATTTATAATGGGGCCCCCCACAATGTCCCTTACACATTATACGACACACGCAATGCCCATTACACATTATGTGACACACCGTAATGCCTCTTGGACAATATGCGACACACCGCAATGCCCCTTACATATAATGTGACACACCACAATGCCCCTTACACATTATGTGACAACCCGTAATGCCCCTTAAACAATATGCAACACATCGCAATGCCCCTTAAACAATATGTGACACACCACAATGCCCATTACATATTATACCATATGCATTAATGCCCAACAAACAAGATGCCACATGCTGTAATGCCTGTTATATATGGGATGCGGTCAGCATCCTGGCAGTCAGTATGTTGGGATTCAGCATCCTGACTGCTGTGAAAATACCTGGCCCGAAGTAAAAATACAAATGGGGGGTGGACTATTGCACAGCAAGCCCCAATGAGTAACCCCAGTACATAAGCCCAATACTTAGACTGCACTCGGCACAACATCATCTTAGCAGTGACACTTCCTGCAGACCCCGCCGGTGCTGGCTCCCCCAAGCCCGCTGTGTGGTCTGCAGGACAATATAGCCATTTTAATGTTTGCTGCAATGTGGCATGCTGCGTCGGCCTGTGACTATTTGTAACTGGTCATCTCTCGATTATTTTTTTTTTTTTTCCATCAATAAATTTTTATTGGTGCAGAAAGTTTATATGGGGTACAAAAGAAAAGAGGGAACATTAAAAAAGGGGGGGGGGGGGACATGGATAGCAAACGAAAATAACCCGTAATACGTCACTGCGCAGAGTGACCAATTGGTACAGCATAGGCTTAAACAATGTAAAACTAGGTAACATACAGTAATTCCGACGCACAGAAATGATCTAACGTGCAGTACTATCTAGAGCCCCGTTTTGGTGGCTCCTAACAGTCATACGAGGTGGAGGGAGCAGGCCTGTGGCATTGGGCTTGGGGTGGGGAGGCGTCGGGAGGTTCATTCATACTGAACTGTGGTGAGCGTGGGGTGGGCTCCGGAAGGGAGGAGTCTGGCACCTTCTCCTTCTGTGGTGTACTTGTGCCAAGGAAGCCAACGAGGGTGTGTGGGGGGGGGGGGATATGGGTGAGAGAGGTAAGGCATTGGTTTCCATAAGGTAATGGTGGTTAGTTTTCAGAATAACCTTGAGGAGGGATGGGGGGGAGGATTGTTTCCATTGCTGAGCCAGATTAGCACATGCAGCGATGAGAATGTGCCCAAGGACATATGTTTTCTGTGTTGGGACATCCTGGGGGTATATGTGAAACAAAGCGATACTTGGAGAGGGAGTGACAGCAATCTGGAGGACCGTAGAGATCAAGATAAAGACCCCCCTCCAGTACTCCTGGAGTTTTGGGCAGGAACCAAAAAATCTGAGGCGTGGTGGGATCTGAGGAGAAGGTTATATAGTTTGGAGTAGTAGTCTGCGAATTGATTAGCTATATCTTTGGGGTTGCTAAATTTATCTTTGTTGGGGGAAATGATATATTTAATTCTATTCCTGGCTTGTTGAGTGCGTAATTTACGGGCAAGCATTCTGCCTGACCTATTACTAGAGAGTTAAAATTTGTGGCAAAGTCTATTCAGGGCAGACTGGGTGCGAGCCAAGAGGAGCTTTTGAAGTTGGCCACGGACATCAGCCAGTTCTTTCTTCAAAAGGTTGGATGGGGCTGTTTTATTTGGGATTCTAGGGCAGACAATTTGGACTCTAAGGCCCTCTGAGTTGCAATGGCTCTCTCGATTAATTTCTAATGGTACAATCATCGCCTGTGAATAGTCACAGCCAGGTGCAGCATGCCAGATGGCACCTAACATTAACATTGTACAGGTCAGATAAAGCACATAAAAATTAAAAAAATATGAAAACTAAATAAAACATTGTACATTTATTATTTTAATATAATCATATAACTGATTCTGCTGCTGCAACATGTTCAAGTACAGTAATCAAGCTCAACAGCCAGCAGGACTCTCTTCTTCCTCACTCTCCCAGGCACTCGGCTGGCAGCGCGGGCGGATGACCTCCCGTTCTGTTCCAGAGCCTGTCCAACAGGCTCCGAGCATCTCACTCCTGCTTCACTCTCCACCCGGCTTCTCCCTCACTGAGCAGCATTATGCCATTACCAGCCTGGCTTCTCCCTCACTGTGCAACCCCCTGTGACCCCTCACACTTTCAGCGATGGCCACAGCGGCTCACTAATAAAATAATAAAATCACAGGTTGGTGCAGGGGATTGCTTGCTGTCCATGCCCCCCCCCCCCCCCCCCCCCCCCCCCCCCCCAGCCTCCATAGCAGCTGCACCCCCTGCACCCTCTGTAGTTCCGCCACTGGGTGGGAGGGTGTGCAGGCCCAGGCTCCTCCATCAGTCCTGGGCCTGGTAAAAAGTACTCGCTCCCCCCTCTCAACGGCCCGGTTTTGCATGCTGAAGACAAGGCGAGAGGGGACTGGAGGGACACAGGGCATGGAGCTTCTGGAGGGACATGGGTGGTGAACTGCTGAAATGACAGAGGCAGAGATTTTTATTAGGACACTACTGTGGGCATTATATGCATAATCGGCACTACTACTGCATACTTGCCTACTTTTGAAAACTAGATTCAGGGAGATTATAGTTGTAGCAGACTTTTGCACAGCGTCCCATTGAGGGGGCGTGTCATGCTCCACTCAAAAGGGTGTCTAGTTCCATATGTGGAGAGATTGTGAAAAAAGATTGTGAACATAGCATCTAGAAGCGTGGGTGTGTATTGCTACTGTAAATCTGAGAAGAATGTTTTATTATGACATATCCAAATTTAGATGAGCCTCATAGCAGTTAGTAAGAACTACTATAATATCTAAAGTCTTGGAATATGGTGCTGATGATTCAATGTAAATGTATCTATCTTTCATTCCTTTTTTCCCCAAAAATGTAACAGTGTAATGTGGGCTATGTGACATGAGGGAGATTGCTAGACTAATGAGGGAGAGAGGGAGCTTGCTGCTATTTCAGGGAGTCTGTCACACCAGGGGGCTTAGTCGACAAGACTGAGACCTCTGGTGGGGACCTGGACCGGTACCTGAACCGGGGAGGTTGGAGAGGACCCTTGCGCATGGAGTGCGCGACAGTGCACCCAGAGCCAATAAGCAGTCAGAGGTAAAATACAACCGGAGTTTATTTGCAGATGGTAGTAGTATAACAGACAGTAAAGCATGCAGGATAAAATGACAGAGTTCATGCAGATTGCAATACTTTACAGATGTGATGATATGTGGGATCGATGGTGGAACATCAGATGTGAAGACTGTGGGTCCGGAATGACGGACGGAAGACTTGAGCTTGACTGTGGGTCCGGAATGACGGACGGAAGCTTGGCTTGGAGATCCGGAATATCGGACTATCGATGATGATGTGGGAACATCGGATTCGGGTATTGGATATGGAAGGAGACTGTGGGTCCGGAATGACGGACGGGAGATGACTGTGGGTCCGGAATGACGGACGGAAGCAGGAGATCCAGAATATCGGACTAGCGATGAAACATCGATGGTGGATGATGCTGGAGCATCGGAAGGACCAGAGTCCCGGAGCTAGGCTTGGTCGCTGGGCTGAGAGGCAGGATCACAGGCGGGGAATAACCTGGACTTCACAGGAGATGGAACAACCTGGAACACACTGCAGCATGGAAAACAACACCAGCAGAGAAATACACTTGCAAGGAGACAAGGACAGCTGACCATACACTGGAGACAACTGAAGCACTAGCAATGGTTCTGAGAGCTCCCAGCATACTTATCCCCAATGGGTGGCCAGGATTGGCCGAGGAAGTATGACAGGGAGATCAGAACCAACAGGATTGGACAGCACAGACATGTGACTGGAAAGAACATGGCAGCCCCCATGTCTGCTATGGCGGGAAAGTGTGTTTGTGCACACCATGCTGGATACTGGGAGCAATGGCGGCGGACAGGTGGATTGCCGTGCACTGGGGACTGTCACTGGGAGACAGGAGGCCGGCAGAGATGACGTCTGGACCGCAAGCTGAACCTGCGGAGGCACTTAGCCGGTAAGAAAGTCTGTCTGACAGCTCGGATCGTGACAGAGTCTCCTGCAGAATGCAGGAGGAGAGGCAACTATGTACTACTGTGGGAAATACATGTAAGGTAAGGGTCATTACTACTGAGGGAGTTGTGTATAAGGGGCACTAATACTGCAATACTGACTGCAGTGTACCATTCCATGCACCCTTATTATTTACCTGATATTATGTCCCTGCGGAGTTTGAGTCAGCCTCACATCAAGAAAGTTCAGTCTGTTCAGCTCTTTGAACAGGAACTGCCGGCATGCCTGTTGTAAGACAGTCTTTTGAAAAAAGGCCACCAGGTGGCGAGTTTCAAATGTAAATTAATTGATAAGGTGCCACTACCAGTATTAGGATGCAATAGATTTGTAGCTCTGAAAAGATATGAGAGCTATTGGATTCACAAGCGGGACACAGTATCCCCAGGACCCTGAATTTACATAATTCTTTAAATATTTTTGTCTGAAGTCAAGTACTTTTTGACAATTTTTTGTCTCCTTAATTATTTTTTTTTCTAATATATTTATTTTCTTCTTTTGCCTTTTAGTCTTTTGACTTGTGGTCAATTTTTTTATTTTTTCAAATGTTGGTTTCTTTGATGTAATATATTTTGTAGATGTGTGGCTTTCTTTTGGTAATATTATATCTTTGAGATTGCCCTCTGGGTTTGTCATTAAACTCAGGCCCTCTATATATGCCCCATATATACATAGGCAAACATGGGGGAGGGGGGGTCTGGTTGCCCGGAAACCCCCCTCCTCTTGGCAAGTGCCTTAAATTATGACAAAAATAGCACTGGTATATGATATAATCAACAGAGCTGCCACCACATCATGCAGTTTAAGGGACAGAGCAGAGATGCTGCAAATGCCTAATGTACCAGCTTTTTTAATCACATTTACTGTATGTGTGGATCTGAGACCTCAAACATCGCAATTGACCAGAGAGAAGCTGCCAGAAGGAAGAGACAGGAGCCTTACCTTGAAGTGGGAGATTGTGAGTTTAGAAAGTGCAGTACTGTTTCTATTATGTTTGTGTATTTATTATATGTATAAGCTTTTCCTGACCACTTATCTTATTAAAATGTTCGAAACAGCCCATCTGTAATGTTGAATATTAATTCTGTATTCCATGAAGTATCCACTGTACAAAAAGACCAATATTCAGGGCTGTTACCCTCCCCTAGACTCCCGTACTTGCACTCCAATGCACTGCAGAGTGCGGGATTTTGGATTACATTTACATACTATCTTGGTGGGAGGACCTTTTAAGTGAGGTATGATTAATAATACACCAGATTTGAATCCTTTTTTATCGATCTTAAACTTTTCATTTATGTCAATGTATCAAGTGCTACTTTTGAGCCCTTTTTTGATATTATACCAAGGGCTTATTTCCAAAAGCTTTGTAAATTACCATAAATCGCTAATCGCTTGTTTCGGCAATCGGCAATGGAGTGTTGACTTGGTGCTGGGCTACTATCGACCATTGTTGGGGTGTTGTCTGGGCAATGGAGGAGTGTCTGGACCATTCAGGGTGGGCCACAGCAGCTGTATGATGTCATGCGCAGCCACTGCGTCTCAAAAGATGGTGGCCTTGCATCTTGCTTCACAGGCTCAGCTATGCTGTGAGGGGGCTAACTCTGCCATGCGAGTGCTCAGCTATATAGCAAAGCGATCAAATAATATTGAGGTATTTACAAAATTGCTAGGCAGCCCCTCTGCAAACTACCGTTGCCAGTTGTAGTTACGCAGAAATTAGCTGAATCTGAATTTGGCCCTATATTTTATATAAGCGCCCATTTATAACAAAACAATATTTGCATGTGTTTTGGGGGGATATCTGCAAATATATAGTTACACCTGATGTACTGTAAGTAGTAGGGACCACAGCAGATCCTTCCATTCCCACAGGCATTGACATCTGCATACCATGCTGCCAGATTTATCGATTTCCGGAATGCAAAGCATTCCAAGAATTGACTCCTGCAGCTACCCCCATCTAAAGATAGCAGTAGCCCAAACATAGGTTTTCATGCGCATGTGCAGCTGCTGTGCACGAGTGCCCACAGCGCCAAATTGAGGGAGTTGTGTGACTTTAAATAAAACATGTAAAGTAAGCTTTAATTGGTATTTGACAATGGCCACTAATTTATTAAATTCCTTTCACCACCAACCTCTGCACTCCCTCTTCTAGCACCCGATGTGCCATCGCAAGATGGCATGTGACATTGGGTGCTGAAAGGGGCAAGTTTTTCACCATCAGATGCGATCAGATTCGATAGACATCACACTTCGATGTCGCATCTAATCCAGTAGCATAAGTGTATGGGTAGCATTACTATTTCTATTTACAGAAATCCCAGATTGTGGATGGAGTGGAGATCCCAGTACACCTGATAGGGGGCACAGCATACCCTTAAAGGCATTGGCTTATGAAGGGCAATTAACGTATCCACTAGTTACCGGAGAAAATGGCTTTTACCCACACCTTCAGTTCTGCCAGGATGGTAGTAGAGAATGCCTTTAAAGGGACGTTGGCTCTGCTTGATGAAGCACAATTATGTGGACCTGTCATTAATGTTTAATTAAAAATATTTATACAAATTTTAAAAAAACATACTGGTAATAGCAATATTGTAATCCTGAAACCACAAGCAAGAGATACAATTCCAGGTATAAATAAAATTAACAACAGCAATCATACAATTTAAAATGGGAAAATAGCAATGTATCATTTAAACATAATTACTCTCTGGCAGGTGATAACATCATTCTCGCACCATAATAGTGTCCAAATAAATGCTATCATACAGACAGGATGCATTTACAATCCCGGCGGTCAGAATCTCGGCGGTCAAAATCCCGACGCCGGATTCACGACTGCCGACATCCCAACACTTTCTCCCTCTATAGGTGTCCACGAGCTCAGTGAGGTAAGATGTTGGGCGGATTGTGGGGCTGAGTGGAGCCATGCACCAGTCAAAACTCTGATGGAGCCGCTGTCTAAGAATCCCTGTGTGCTACGCGGTGGGGGGATGGAGCACACAGGGATTCTTGGACGGCTACCTGTCAGATTATAAAATGTGGTACACTCACTGTGACTGTCACATAAGGTACTTTGATTGCCTCTTGGGCAGTGGGGGTCAAGGGCAGCTGTGTTAGGGTTGATGCTGGCATTCTGCTATCTGGGTCCTGGGGGAAAGGGAATGTAAAATGGAGGTAGATTCTAGCTCCATTTTACATCCCCTGTCCCCCAGGACCCAGATAGCAGCATCTTCTACCTGGTAGAAGATACATTTGTGTATGACTTTCTTTTAAAATGTTAAATGTTAAGATGAATGTAGGGAATTTGATTTAAAATATAAGTGTGTATACTTACGATTTTGATGCAATGCAGGGTTCTTGGTAGGTGACGGTGTCTCTGTATCAGGACCAGGCAACAGAAATCTTGGGGCCCAGAACAGTAATAACTCTGGGTCGCTCCAACAAAGCTGATTATTATAACATTGCATATTGAATGTATTTTTTTTTTTTATTATTAGAAATAAACAGATAATTATTATTTACAATGCAATATGATAGGGAAGGGCAGATGGGAGGGCACCGCACTGTGTGGTTTTGTTGTGTTGGGTGATGTCACTAAACTCATTAGTATGGGTAGCCAGACAGGTAATTAGGCAGCCATGCTTACACACCCTGATCTCTCAAAGCCTTGGGGCCCCTCAACTGGTTGGGGCCCAGTACAAGTGTCCTCCACATGGACAGTGCTCAACATCTCCACAAATGACTCATGATCACTTACTGTGGTTTAGAAAGGAAAAATAGAATGGTACTTATGTACTAACTGGGCTGCCGATTTTGAAATCGGGTCCATCGCATCGCATCCGACCATATCGCATGCGATGCGATGCGATTTTTCCATAGGATTCAATGTTAAAATGGACTGAGTCCATTTTAACATGGAATTCAATAGGAAAAGGGGTCCTTTTCATACCCCTACTATCCAAGTGGGCATGGAGTTGGATATAAACCTGTGGCGAGCGTAGCGAGCCACCGCGCCCGAAGCGTGGCGAGCGTACACAGAATACCGTCCCCTCGCGGGGCTCGCTTTGCTCGATATCGCATCGCATCTGATTGTATGCCTTAAGTTAAGGCATACAATCAAAAAATCAGCAGCCCAGATAATACATAAGTACTAATAGAATTTATTGTTTACGCTATTTAGGGCAATAAGAAATACATTTTTGCCAAGATGTACAGTATTATTCATATAAATCTCGTCCAAGGACATTCCAATCCAGCAATGGGTACACTTAAGTGATGGCATCAGGGATGACTTTACTTTATGCTGCTGACATAGGGCCTAATTCAGACCTGATCGCACAGCACATTTTGGGCCTGATTCGCTAGACTGCGTATGTTTGCAGCCTAGCAAACAGGTAAACGACTGAACACCCGCCCCTCTGCCACCTGAATCCTTGCATTTTGCATGTGAGGAGATGTATATGCTTACAAATCTCCTCATATGTTGTGCAAAATCATTTGATGGTTGCTGACCATCAAATAATTGTTTTTTGCCGTTCACAAATAAAAATCAGCCTAATCAAACTCTCTCTACACATGTTACATCTGCCCCACCTGCAGTGCAGCATGGTTTTGTCCATTTGCTAACAAAGGGCCTGGACCCAATCGGTTGGAGACAAATTCGGCCCCATTTCCAATTGTGTGGGTCTGCACATGCACGAATATGCTTTGCTGAGCATCTCGCTCGCCGATGCATTCACACGGGAAGGGGGGGGGGGGGCAGGGGGCAGCAGCAGGGAAAAGACCAGGGGTGTCCCCATGAAAACGCTGGGTGTTCCCCTGGTAACGCAGGGGGGGTCGATGCCTGCTTAGGGTGGGCAGCTGACATCACATGACATCAGCGCCAGCCCCCTTTTCGCCCTCTCTGGCAAAAATAAAAGCCGTCTAGTTCTTTTGTTTCTGTGCACTGGCTGCTTTATTTTTAAGTTTGATTACACCCCACCCAAATATAACTCTCTCTGCACAAGTCACATTTGCACCACCTGCAGTGCGCATGGTTTTGTCTACTTGCTAACAAAGGGCCTGACTCAGACCTGTTCGCTAGGTTGTGTACATTTTCAGCCTAGTGACCAGGTAAATGCTGCACGACCGAAGGACCCCCCCCCCCACACACACACACAAACACCTCCACGTCGTGAATCCCTGCATTTCTATGTTTCTATGTGAAGGGATGTGTACGAAAACATAACACAGGGGGTCTGCATATGTGCAAATTCACAAGTGGATGTTACCAGGGAGGGATCCAGTAACAGCCACAATCCCTCTCCCAGTAAATTGTGTGTAATGTAGCCCATAGACCAGGAGTGTAACTAGAATTTTGTGGGCCCCATAGAAAACCCCCAACCAACATGGCTTTTACTATAATGCAATTAGTGTCCCGGTTTAAAGAGAAAAGCCTACCTTTATATCATTCCATAAACTCACGTAGGTATTGTTACAGGACCAAATTATGCAAACAATTAATTAATTTAGTAGGTACATCAGCTTGGACATGAACCATTTGATCATAAATGTTTCTTTGAATTTACTGTATGGCTGTGAGTAAGTGCCCATGCTGCACAACACATACAAATTCCAATTTGAAACCTTAGTAAAGCTGGTAAATACTATAGTATACCAGGCTTGCAATTTATCTCCAGGGCAAGTACCAGAGCTATTCTTCTGGAATGTCTTGAAACTCCAGAATCTCAGGGAGGGTTTATTTTGCTTCTGTATAGTAGTCAAGCCTCCAGTGTCCCCAGTGGTGTAACTTGAAATTTTGCTCCCCCAAGCCAAAAAAAAGTCTCTGTCTGTTTTTAACAGTGCAACAACTGTTGCACTGTTAAAAACTTCTGGTCCTGATGAAGGGTTCATCCCGAAACGGCGTAGACCGTAAAGAAGGAATAAACTTCACCTGTTTTTCACCAAGTCCCGGAGTGACGCCCATCATTGTGAGATTGTATTGGTGGTGAGCACGCCACAAGGGAAGGCACCCGGGCACATTACATGGTCAGCAAGCGGGGAGTGCCGGACATTCCAAGGCTATATATATATATATATATATATATATATATATATATATATATATATATATATATATATATATATACAATGTCCGGCTGCACTCAGGAACTTGGAAGAAGGACACAGCCTCAGGCGCTCTTAAGCCAACATTTCAATAAGTTTATCTTATTTTCATCAGGGCATGAGGGCGCTCTTAAGCCAACGTTTCTATAAGTTTATCTTATTTTCATCAGAGACCGAGTGCTCCTAATTGCGGAGGGCAACAGGACCAGGATTGTGTTTATAGCGAGTGCCATTATCCATTTGGACTAATATATATATATATATATATATATATATAATATATACACTAAACATCGGCACTAACCTTTCCTAGTTTTGGGGTGCCCTATGGCTTGTGACCACATTGTTTAAACAGATATTGTAGGGGCTCTGCACACACTAAATGAACTGATAATAAATAGTGGAGATTTGGTTCATGAATTGATCAATGCATTTAAGCCTGCACCCCCCTTCACGGGACCCCACTTTTCTGCAGGTCCTAACACTATCGCTGAAAATGGCTACAATACACATAGCTATCACATCAATGTTTGATTCAGGCATGCTATCTGGTCTAAAGCTCACAGCACACTATGCTTTTATATGTGAGCAGTTCATGAATCAAATCTCCACTATTTATTATCAGTTAATTTAGTGTGTGCAGAGCCTCTACAATGTCATATATATATATATATATATATATATATATATATATATATATATATATATATATATATAATCTTCCCTACTTGCTTGTGGCCAGGGGTTACATGCAGTTACATGCTTGTTATCAGGGGATACATGTGGTGCACCCATCACCCTCCCTCATACACCCATACCCCAGCCTTGCACCCTCACACACCCATACCCCAGCCTTGCACCCTGCATCCTCACACACCCATACCCCAGCCCTTCACCCTCTCTCATACACCAATCCTTCAGCCCTGCACCCTGCCATATACACCCATACCCCAGCCCTGCACCCTGCCTCGAACACCCAAATTCCAGCCCTACCCTAGTCACCTGTTTTCTCTCAGCTCTGGTACTGTAGCAGCAATGTGGTGGGTCTGTCTGGGCCTGGCCCAGTAGCTCTGAGTAGGAGAAGGAGGTGTGTGCTGGCAGGAGGCGGACTGCATGCCGGTGTGCAGAGCACTGTGCAGCAGCAACTATGTGATAGGACAGGAAGTCTGGAGGAGACGCTGTCAGCCTGTTACTGGTGAGGAATGTCTTTGTATGCATGGTTTAACTTCGTGCAGGCGGCGCTGGGTCATCTCTGCCCTCTCCTTTCCCTGCTGGCTGCTATTCCCCATTTCTGTGTAGTAAGTGAAGCGTGCCCTTAGGAGCGCAGATGCTGCGGTCCCCACAACCCACTAGTGCCGACGCAGGGTGTAACAAAGGGGATGGATGGGGGTGGTGGATGGCTCTCTGCACAGGAGCATATCTTCATTGCAGCTCTGTTTTTTGTAGCGCACCCCTCAGACCCCGCTGGCGCTATCTCCCCCAAGCCACCGTGGGGTCTGCTGTGCGATAGTTACACCACTGAATGTTCCCACCTACTTCTGCAGAAGGGGTGAGCTGGCAGCAGGCTTCCACACAGTAAATGGTTGTCAGCACTACGATTGGTGGATATGTCCAGCAATCCACCAATCAGCATGCTGATAGCCATCTGACTGCAAGGCTAGGAGGCAGCTGCCCAGTGTGTCTATACATTAAGATGGCCCTCAGCCAGGCTTGCCTACAATCCCGCATTCAGCGGAAGGCTCCCAACTTTCACTTGAGCCTCCTGCTGCCTCACAAACCTCCACAGGTTTCTGGACCCTCCATTAAAATAGACTATGCATGCGCGCATCAGGAAATGGTGGGTGGTGGGGCGTGCAGGGAATACATCACAGCCGAGTAGCTTTGGCCAAGCTGCTGTGCGTGAGCTGACAGGAAGTCACTCTGCAGTGCATCGGGAGGAGTGGGAGAGCTGGCAGCCAGGCCTCTGCTTTACTCCAGCTGGCCCCGCCAACCACAGTCACAGTGAGCTCCGTGCAGATCAGGCCAGCTCACCCTTCTACTGTGCCAATGGTGAGCTGCTTCCTCCCACCACCCTGCTGAGTCCCTGGGCCTCCCAGGAAGGAGTAGGTGAGTGTTTACTGGGATAGTGTGGGCGGTGTATAATGTGTGTGTGTGGGGGGGGGGGGGGGGGGGCGAGAGATATCAGTGTACAGCCAGTACTTTGCACTTTAGGTTTTATGCCAGGGGACACACTCCTGAGTGACAGTAGACACGCCGACAGGTGGAGATAGACACGCCCCTTGGGTACAATGTGATATGCCCCCTCAACAGTGATCCGCACGATTCCTTAAAGTGTGATCCATAATCCCCCTGAAACTACTTTTTAAAAGTAGGCAAGTATGCCCTCAGCATAATATACAATACAATTTTGGGCTGCTTTTCTGCCATTCAGCATTTTGTTAATAAATCCAGAGAAGCTAAATGTGTAAGGATACTGTTTATGAAAGAAAGATGTGTTTAAATTGGTGTGAATCATTAAGATCAGTAACAATAACAAGGTCGATAGTCTTTAGTTCTACTACTATTGGTCTACAGCAGGGGTGTCCAAACTTTTTGCAAAGAGGGCCAGATATGGTGACGTGAAAATGTGTGGGGGCCGACCATTCAGCCTGGCATTCTTTGAAACATTAATCACATCAGAATGGTCCCCCACTCTGCCCCCTATCACTGCATGTCCCCCCAGCGTGCCCCCATTCACTGTATGTCCCCCAGCGTGCCCCCACTCACTTTATGTCCCCTAGCGTGTCCCTTCACTGTATATTCTCTGCCTGACCCCCCTTCTCTGTATGTCCCCCACTCTGCCCCCATTTACTGTATGTCCCCCACTTTGCCCCATTCACTGCATGTCCCCCACTCTGCCCCCATTCACTGTATGTCCCCCACTCTGCCCCCATTCACTGTACGTCCCCCACTCTGCCCCTTTCACTGTACATTCCCATAAACTGCCCCTTCTTCGCCGTATGTACCCCATTCACTGTATGCCCCCAACTGCCCCCATTCACTATGTCCCCCAGCCTGCCCAGCCTTCTCTGAATGTACCACATATTGCCTCCCTTCACTGTATATTCCCCTGCAGGAAACAGATGCTTGGGCTCCCACCACCGCCCTTCTCCGCTCCGCATATTATGGGTGCAAGCTTCCCCTTTGCTGCCCCCCCCCCCACACACACACACTGCTGTCACTGTGATTGAGGTGGAGGGTGATATATAATTGCAGCAGCAGGAGTTGGACACATACTCATCTGAAAGACCGCAAACACGTCTCACAGTGGCAGCTGGCACCCCTCACCAATGCAGACAGCAAGCCAGCAAAGTAAATGCACACTCGCCGGGGTCCCACCTCTAGAGTCCTGTGCTGTGCGTCCCACATCAGCCTCCAACCGCCCGCTTCTGGCAGGAGGCTGCGGGGTTCTTTAAGTGACATCTCGGGCCGCAATTGGCCCCTGGGCCGGACTTTGGACATGCCTGGTCTACAGCGAAAAGGTCAACACTGGAAAAAGATCAACATGCACTAGGTCGATATGGGCAAAGGTCGACACAGGCTAAATGTCGAAATGGAAATTGTAAATACATGGAAATTATTATAATTTTTTTGTCTATGTCGATATCTGTTGACATGGACCTCCAATTAGTGTAACTTGTTCCCTCTCATGGCTCGCTTGGCTCAGCGCACTTTATACTATTTTCAAATGTACTCCACGTGGATCCTAAAGTATGAACAAGTTATCTGTTAAAAAAAATTGTAAAAATCTTATGTTGACCTGTCAGCCTGTTTTTTTGTGTGAACATTTTGACCATGCGGACCTATTGACTGTTGACCTAAATACTAGAACCAGTTTAAATTGACAATAAATAATGTTACAATTGAAGAACTCTATACAAAAGTCACATAATTTGTTTCAACATATAGATGGAGCTGTATGCAGTGAAAGCTAGTGGCTGTGGGTAGGGGCTTGGATGTAAGATTTTGTACCGCCGTGATTGACAGAGAGGGGAGGAGGCGGGATGACGAAGGAAGAGGTGGTATGGGGGAGGGAGAAGCGCGGAGATGGATCTGGTTTAGTAATGGAAATCATTAGTGTGAAGCGGTAAGGGTGCACGCAGTGTGGGAAGCGGGATCAGGAGCACACAGGACGCCCTCGCCATGGATTTGATGCAGCATCCCACATTATTGTAAATACTGCCGCTCTGTGCATATCCATGTATTGGCACTGCTGTGTCTGCTACACATCGCTGGGAATGGGTGATTGCTGTTACCATCACTCATTTATCGTATGCTTAATAGATGCACACACGTCTTGCACACATGCGTCTGCGCATTTACGACTGGTGAGTACAACATTTTACCATACAACTGTTCAGTTGCAAAATGTCCCCAATACTCTTCCTTCCAGCATTGCAGTTCCCAAATGCACACTGCTGTGCCACAAATGTGTTCATGGCAGATTTACAGTTCGGTGTGTGTCTCAGATGCAAACTGTTCAATGTGTACGAATAGTTAATGCATTACCAATAGTCACTATTTATTAATTGTGATTTACTGAATTAATAATTTATTGAGGTATAGTTTGCCATCTTGTCCAAATGTACTGTGATTTGTAGATATGTTAGCCCATTATAAATGCCAATATATAATTAATTTACAGTATACTCTAACCAGAACTAACATCACTCTTGCACACATCACACAAATGCATTGTATACGTATGCCGTTTTGTAGCGATTACTAGGATGGGGTAAAATGCGGAGAATTATCAGGTTGCTATCACAGCTCCCTGCATAGAGATGAGACTTGTTTGCTCATTAGCATTATCATGAAGTGGGAAATGACTGAGCTACTGAATGTTAAGGTGCCCCTATAGTGCGATTTGGGCACGTTTCAGCCGATTCCAACACATCGGGCCAAAAAACTGCATGAAAAGTGTCAAATGGTATATGTCTTACCTCCACTTCTGATTTGCGGTTCTGAATGCATCGGATCAGAGCCAGAGATCACCATGGCTGCTACAAAGACTTACCGGATTTCTCAGCCATGACTGGAATCGCATAAAATACATTGGGTGAGATTCACCAAACTAAAAATGCAGTAAAAACCCTGTTTTCGGGGTTTTTACCGCATTTTCATATGCAGCAAAGCCCCACCGCAGGGGCTTCGCTGCGGGGGGTTACGCCAGTTCCAGATGGCGTAACCCCATGGAAGCCTATGGGCTTCCCTTCGTGTCCCCCGCCGATCCGTGCTGCCCTCCCTCACATGTGTCCGGGCAGCCTCCTGCTGTGCTGCCCGGACCAGTGATCTCCTCCTGCCTGCACTGCTTCTGGGTGCAGGTAGGAGGAAGAGGAGCCCTCTCACAGCCGGCTGAGGGTTTAGGGAGGGAGGGGGGACCCGCAGCACATTGCCGGTAATCGCCTTTGCGTTAATAATCGCATATGTTACTGCATATGCGATTATTAACAATGCTAGTGCCGGCGATGTGCTGCGGGGGTTATTGTATGTAAAATGACCGCATATGGTGTATCGTATGCGATCCTGCCGCTGGGGAGTTCAATGGAAATCACATGCGGCTTTATACTTCTGTTAAGTCCCACTATTGTATGGAAACATTTAGAATTCCATGCATGCTATTGCTTTTAGTTTGACAGTGGACCCCAATCCGTACAGTACATGAATGTGCCATAAGGTGTGATTGTTACTAATACCCCTTTCACTTTGCACCTAATTACCGGGTTCATGCTGGTTTCTTGCTGGTCCGACCAGGTAATTGGTGCAATGTAAATGGGTTACATTTAAACGGTAGCAGACGGACAGATCGACCTGTTTCTGGATCACACTATGGAGGAGGCAGCGCCAGCTCTAAGCGCTGCCTCCTTCCCCTGCCCCTGATGACACTCCGCCGCGCCCCCACATAAGGGCAGCGAACTGGCAATATTGCCGGTTCGCTGATGCGATCTGAACAGAATGCACATGCAGAGTCGCACCAGTACTGAACTGTTATCCTATGAGGAAAATGTTCCAGTTTGCCTGGCGGTATCTCCGGTTCCCGGGGGGCTGGTGACGCGGGGCTGGGCTATTTGGACAGCCCTGTCTCTCATCTACAAAATAGGCCTATTTGAAGAGTGGAACTGGAGCTGTCGCTCCATCAGGCCCATTGTTAATCCGGTCCTGCCTATGGGACATGCCATCATGCCACTTTGTGTGCATATAAGGTGTTCATAAGAGATACTGTACACTGTGGGGCCAGATTTATGTATGTATATTGTCAGGATTTCCCCCAAAACAACCAATACATTTAAGGATCCACAAAATATAAAAGGGAGACTCAGCTGAAGATATTTGCAGCTGTAAGCCATCTAAAGATGCCAATAGTAGCCTATGGGCTACTGTAGAACAGATCCTTGCTATCGGCCCAAAAAAAGCATTATCAGACCATCTGCCGAGCATGCACACTACATATTCTTGATCCAAAGCAGATGGCAAGGCATAGTGATAATAAACCTTGTCCTGACAAAAATATTTTTTGCTACTTATTGTGAAAATTGTAAATTTCACATTGAATACTTAGGTGTAATTAATCACATCTGCATTAAAATGCAGCTTGTGATAAACTGGGCCCTATACCATTTATTCTCTACATAGATAAACGGTGAGGTGTTGGAATGCTTTCAAACCTCTCATGCCTCCTTTGTAAATGAATTTGATCAAGTGCCATATGGTGAGAACCTCACAAGTGGACGGTGTATCAGACACTAGACCATTGTATATCTCTATCTAGGTTGGGGTTTTTGACTGCTCTAGCAAATATCACTAGAGTTCAATTTTAAAATTGCGCTAAAAAAAAAGAATAAGATCCCATGAGGATCTAAGCAAGGAAATGTTTCAGACTATACCAACATACATAAGGAAAGGTTATAGTAATCCAAAGCCTGCAGTACCCATGGGACCAAAGTGGAACCTTTTGTTGTTTGGTGAATGACTAGTTTCTGTTACCATGACATCTGAGGCAGGTTATCTGTGTTTAAAAAAATAAATATGTATAGTATTTTTGTACTGCATATACTCATGTTGCTTCTACATAGTAACCATTAGTTTTGCATATAGCATGTTCCAGATAAATATTCAGGCAAGATTGCTTTTAATAAGCGTTGGAGGAATGTTCATTGACATGTCTCTGCAGTATCGTCTACTATGCCCTTAATGACTCTTCCAAATTGTATCTTCCTGAGCGTTAATGCTTGTAAATGCTGCAGGATCATTCAAATTAAATCTCAGAAAATGTTTTAGTACAGATTCGTTTTCTTCTATTATTTTTTTGACATGTCGATGTGAAAGTGAAGAAGGCACATTCAAGACATAAAATGAACTCCCATGAGTAGTAGAGGCCTTAAGCATGTTTGCTAAGTAGAAACCCTATATAGTAGCTACTGAATGCGTTCTTCTGATAATTTGGATACTAATATCTGTACATAACAATATTGGCTTACTAGAGCAATAACATAATGACTCCTTTACATTTGTTCTGTATAAGCACCTTGGGCTCCTGGATAGAGGAAAGCTCTGCTCTGCTCTGCTTGCCGCTTCATGTAAAATATAAAACTATCACATATATCTAGTGTCCGTTTGTGTGTCTCCAAAACAGCACCATCTGTTGGCAGCGAGTGAAACTACATCTTTCTTTCTCACACATGAACAAACACAGAGGCAATCACAAAGTAGCAGACTAGCTTTCGAATCATTTGCTTCAAGCGGGCTAACTAGTAAATCATATAAAGTAATTGACATAAATAGATGGAACAGTATTATGTAACGCGTATGCAAACATGTCAGGTGTTAGCCAAGCCTGAAGATATTTAATGTAAAAATTGTAATGTAATTAGTTGTCCCAATTTAACATGGTGTAAAGGTTTGTGTAGAAAATGGCTATGTATGTGAGGACATGGTTCCAGCATGTTGCGACAAGCAATAAAACTCCAAATTGCCTTTCCCCATTTTAAATGTACCTTTAACACTGCTCACCCCTGCTGCAGATAGCCACACCACTGAAAGCTTAACTCTCAGTGAGTCAAAATCTAGCTCCAAACTTCAAAGCTTCCTTTTCATGTTAGATTAAAGGTACATAAAGTACACACTGAAACTGTAGCTATTTTGATTTTGACTACGCTATTTCTCTTCAACTCCCCAGGGCCCATAACAGTACAACTACTTACAGTATATTTACTTGAGATTTTGATTATAGGCGATTTTGACTATACGGGTACTAGAACACTAAACTGTATACAATATAGTAAAAATTGGCTTGCCTGCACAGTCTATTAATTCTTTCAGTTCCGATCCCACGGGGCGAGCATCAGCATTGCAAGCTGTATACACACACACAAATTGCACCGTGTATATGCACCTTTACTTATTTATCAAGTGCAATGGAAAACATTGGTCCCGTTTGCATTCATGATATTCTTGCAATCAATAAAGCGGTGTGTTGTGTTGTATTAGACATAATTTGCAAACCCATGATCCTTTTATAATCCCACATGGCCCAGGTTTGAAATATTTTAAGAAAAATGTTCCTCAGACCCACGATCCCTATCTCTTCAAATTGCTTTTCAAAAACAAAGCTAAAATAAGAATTTCTAGATTTCTGTAATCTCACAATGCACTGGTGAAACTGCTTCCAGGCAAATGGTTGCTTGGTAAATATGTTGAATGAAAACTGGGAAATAACAGTATTTCTTTTCTGAGGAAATAGCCGAACATTACAAATGTTGACACTAACACAAAAGTCTCTGAAGACTCCAGTCCTTGATGACCAGCGGCTATATTATTGTGGCAAGTAGCAGCAGCAGAAAGCCTGCTGAGGGCTATTTACTAAACAGGTGCTCTGCAGAATGAGATCTGGCTGATCTAGTAATAACAAACCATTATAAACACTGCTGTAAAAGAACATCTCCCCCCCCCTCCGTCTTCTGCCTACTTTAGACATTTAATGTTTTTGCCCTTGTGCTTTTCATAAAATGAAATCGAATAAGAATGAATCATAGCACTGATCGAGAAATACAACCCACACAGCAATTTGTTTTGTGTTACATTGCATGTAACAAGTAGGCGGTATGATGCCATACATGAAGCATGCTTTCACCCACAGAGTATGTCATACAGTAGGAGTCATAGAAAACATGAACACAGGCTGTGTCACCTAACAAGGGGGCTCAATCCATTATTTATGATTTAAGAATGTTCCACACAATTATCTTGTACTTGGCTGTGATTGGCTTCCATTGATTTGTGTGAATGCTTGACATCTAATCAAGTACATGATAAAAAAAAAAGAAGCAGGGGGGCGATGGTGAAGATCTGATATGAAATGGAACTCGATCTTTTCACTTCACATTCTCTTTAAAGCTGACATTTACTGGTCGTTTGAGCATTTCTGCAAACTGAAAAGGAAAAGGACGCTTGGAAAGGATTATATCAAAAGCTCAGAGAAAATGGCTGGAAAAAAATGAGACAAAACAGAGGGTGTTGGGATAAAAGAATATAATGGAAGAAGCCATAAAAATCTAAGGACATGAAAGGGGATGTAATAATAATGACAGAGCAAGAGACAAAATCAAAGCATTTCAGAGCCTTCTGAAGGAAAAAAGAGGTAAGTACTGTAATGACACTAAAAGTACAATAGGTTAGAAACAGTTGGGACATACTGCATTGACATTGTTACACCCTGCCATGAATTACTGGGAACATTTATTGTGTACAAGGAATTACTTGTTACTACATTTTTTTTATTGTCTGACAGTTAGAGGTAAATTTACTAAGATG
Organism: Crinia signifera; assembly: GCF_055691185.1. NCBI lineage: Eukaryota > Metazoa > Chordata > Amphibia > Anura > Myobatrachidae > Crinia > Crinia signifera. The sequence goes on from NC_139220.1 coordinate 190,376,854, forward strand.
GGGAGTTCTATTGAATATGGGATGTTGCTATAGGCAACCAATCAGATTCAATCTATTATATTCTAGGAGGTGCTAAATAAATAAGAAATAGAATCTGGTTACAATGGGTAGCATCACATTTTCAATAAAACTCCCATTTTAGTAAATTGACACCGCTTAGACTGTATAGGATTAGGCATCATTCTTGTTTACATATAAAATAGCAGCAAACTTTACACACCTAGAAGACCACTCATAAGCCCTTATTCTAGTTGACTTGGTCGGATACGTATTACGGACGGCCACCGAGTGTTCTTAGCCCCACCTACTGTATGGATCGCACAGACGGTCCGAATGCAGTAAGACGCCGAGCAAATGGACCGCGAGTGGAGGTTTTATGTGAACACCTCCCCCATCTGTGGGAACCTCCCCCATTCTCCGATGGTCGCCGACCATCGAATGATGGACTGAGCGGTCAGGCAGCCCTGAGTGCTCCAAACCACTAGCCGTAGTGAAAGCAGGGATATTGGCGGCCAGCTGACATCCGGCTCTGTCAGTTGTCCGCCCCCCACACGTGCGTCACGCGCGGATTACCATACGTACGCCCAGCATTTTCATGTGAACGTCCATGAAACGCGGGGCGTACGCATATGGTAATGAGCCCAACATCCCTTCACGCCCCTCTCCACCCCCTGCTCAGATGGGTCCGTACGATCCTTTTCTGCACGGAATTCACACCGTGTTCGGACGTGCGAGGCATTCACACAAGCGCAGAAACACCTCTGCACATGCGCAAACACAATACATCGGCCGTCCGACTGAACAAATGTACTTGATAAATGCTTCAGTAGAAGCGGATTGATTGGTGTGGGTACCTTTTTTTTTTTTTTACTTGTCCACTTTAACAACTTTTAAAAGGTTGGATATGTTTCTTTCTATAAAAAAAAAAAAAAATTGTATGGGAATTTGCCTATAGTGTTTATAATTGCTATAGAATTGTGAGGCTTGTCGAAGTTTATATATTTATATATGTAATATTAATAGTGGAATTAGTGTTAACCACACAGTGTTTAAGCAGAGCTTTCATTTTGCAAAGAAATGCTTAAGGTACCATTTTATAATTGATCAAAATGTGTGTGTGTGTGTGTGTGTGTGTGTGTGTGTGCGTGTACACACTCAGCCTGTCTACCAGAAATCTGTGACCCGGTCACAGGCAGCTGCTACCACTGGAATTCTCTTCTGATCTCTGGAGAGCACATTAAAAGCACCTGCAGCCTATTGGTTTAATACGGCAACGTTGCACAGCTAGATGAGGACAATGCTGCCTTAGCTCAGATACACTTATGTGGGGACAAATGCATTTATAGCTTCTAGACCTGCTGTCATGTTTGCAATAGTCCTATATTTGACTAAGAGGTGGTGACCTGATCCATGTGGCAGCTCTTCCTTACGGTCACTATCCAGCATGTTGGAAGGGTCTCTCCCCCCAAATATCAAGGTGTGAATGGTCACAGATTGTTCTCTCCCTATCCAGTTTCTGTGCGATCTTCCAGGGTAGCACCCACCATAGGAGTCGGTCAGAAGGGGGGGAGGCACTGCCAAATGCTTTCATTTTATAATGTTTAATCTTAATATCCCTTATGTCGTTTATTTTAAGAAGCTACTAATGTAACAATATTTTTCAGTTTGAGAAACCAATACCCCAAAACATTTACCTTTTTTTTGGTTACAGTATTAACATGTATTTTCTTGACTTCTAGTTTGCGCTGGCAGAGAAGACTGAGCCCTCAGTGACTTTCTGTTGATACAAGAGGACACATCATGGGTGCAACATACTGGACATCATTAAACATTATCTTAGCTTGTCTACATATGGTAGCACCAACTGAAAATCTGCAATGGACAGATGAAGAGTTTATTGCACAACATTCTGTCTCGACAACAGGTTTTGTTCCAGAGCTTTCTCCGACATTGCCACCTGCATGGCTTCAGAGTAATGAAGCACCATTTTTGGATGAAAGCCAAACAGACCTTCTAGTGTTACCTGATACATCCAATACAGTGTCTGCTATAGAACTGGACCAGCTTCAGACTGATATGCTGTTTTTTGACAAGAACTGGGTAGATAATAACCACATACAGACAGTCACTGCCAATTATGAACCAACTGACCAATTTCTGACAGAGGTTGCTATTGAAGAACCTCCAACTGTGCCTCTTATTACAGACACTCTTTTATCAACCTCTCATTGGCCTGAAACATCTTCATCATTCTCTACATCATCCTTTACCACTGACCTTAAGTCATCTCTACAACCTACTTATGAGGGAGACTCTAATTTGGACAAAACAACTTACCCTATTCTTAAAGGGGATAGAATACATCCCATACACACAACCGCTTTAAACAGTTTGACTCTTCAATATGTTGTGTCTTCTGGCCCATCACTGCCATATAGCCTGGAGCAATCAGTCACTGATTACCAGACACCTGTAGATAATCTCACAGAGATAATATCATTGGCTGTACCCAAAAAGGACCATAACACCAGTGATGCAGATGCCCCAAGTGTTATATTTCAGATGGTTCCAGAAGAACTTCTGGATGATTCAGAAGAGAAAGACCAGTCGGAGACACATGATGGAGTATCCAGCTTACCATCAGCAGTGGCAGAAAACGTTACTGGTAAGAGTAATGGGTGAGATGGACAAATGTTGCTCAGGTTTGATTTGGGGGCTGTATAGGCATGTTCTCTTCTGTGCACTGGAAGTTTAGATTTGGTTGTAGCTATACATTTAGATGTATTACAAATCGCTGTATACTCCATATTTACTGAGACTATTAATGACATCTTATTATTTTCCTTTATTGGCAAACTGGAGGGCCCCCTTAGCTTAGCGTTATCATCACAGGATCAAACCCTGATCCACCCATATCACTAGGACTCAAAATGCTGGGGAGGGAATTATGTTCTGCTTTAATGCATGACTTTGCAGATTCCTCTGTAAGTGATGTTCACCATAAAACAATAATGAAGGCAGTAGGCAATACTAGAATGTAAGCCTATAGTTTCCTATTTTTATTCTGATATTTAGGATATTACTATGTTTGAAAGAACCACACAAGTGTATTGTGACAGCGGCTCACATGAATACTGCTTAGTCATTTACTCTTTCAAATTGTGCACCGTAAGAGCCTTAGTTTGAGTTGGATGACTCTGTGGCTGATTTACATATAGTAGGAGTAACCTACTTCCTTTTGTATGCTGAGAATTCGCTCATGTATATTAAAAATGTATGTGCCTGCGTGTGGAACCCTACCTACTGTGTTTATGGAGGTATCTGCAATTGTCCTCATTAGTGCATGGAACTGTCTGAAACAGGTGCTACCTGCTCACTGCGTTCAAGTGTAAAATCTTATAATGAAATCTGCAAGATGGTTGTCCATTGCGACGTGCGTTTGACGAATCAGGCAGTATAATGTATGCGTGAGTAGGGCTCTGGTGCAACACAGGCCATTTAATCCTTACTTTAAAACTTTTCCTGATGCCCAGTTGACTAATAAACCTAACATCTCCCTGTGCTTATTTCCTAGTGAAAAAGTCTTCTCTGTGTACACAGCCTACTTGGTCTATATACACAGATGGATTTTCTGCCCAATGTGTGACTAGTGGTGCCTATGTTTACATGGGGGAAGTATATGATGTATGAATGGGGGAGGCTTGTCATTGACTGGTACAGAATGTATACTTTATACGTCATCTCTGCAGGTGTATAGAAAGAGTCGGTCTTTACAGAATGTGTGGGGGGATGCTGGCACATCATATGGAAGTGTCTGTAGGGTGTTTTAGTTTTCCGTATATATTACTGCTATGCTTTAATGTAATGTGAATCTTATAATACAAATGTGACCGATATTGGGCCTGTTTCTACTTTATTAATATAGAGCATACACATTTTGATGTGGCAATTATGCATGTGAGCAGGACTTTACATGCTGATATTATATTATAGGTATGCAGCATATTTCCATTGTATATACATTTCAATATATCTGGATTTACATAATAAACTGTAAAGTCATCTGTATTTGTGTTTCACACAGCTAGTATCGCAGTGCAGTGTTGTGTGTTTGCAGAGAAAGCTGGCTTCCCAGTTGTACTATCCAAGCAGTAATGTAAGCCACACTGTTAGCTCTGCTTTAGAATTGACACAGCTGTTGCTATGATGCTGTAGCATTGGTTTAATATAACTCATGCTTAGATGCAGACACGTCCTTCTCTCTGCTCATCTGTATTCTTCCCAGGTAGCGACATATTACCCAGCATCCACCATGTCTGTACAGCGGTCGTCTCATTGAGAATTCTGCAGACATCGACTTACCTCTGTAACTGCCAAACACTGCAGAAGGCTGCACTGATACCTCTTTAAAGGGAATTATGTTTAAAAATTAGGATTCATAAATTAGTGATTGATGTTTTTCTCATTACATTATGTGTTGCATATTTATACATTTTGAGGACGAAAACCTTTCTAGGTGGTGATAGAATATTTTCAGTATTTCTATATATATTAAAGCGTTACAGTACCTCTGATAACCCTGCTGGCAGTAATGCCACCCATACACGGTGCGACGGACAGATGCTATGCGCACATCCTATCAGACAGCACATGAAGTATATCCTGCCTGTAGATTTTGAACTACAGTAGATTGCATCATATTTACTTCAAAAGGCACGTTGCTTTATCCCATCCCATGCGTTTTAAACTAGATGCAATGCAATCTAGTTGAAAACGCACAGAGGTTATCGCTCCATGTATTAGTGGCATCAGATTAACATGGGAAAGTTTCTTTTAAGTATTGATGTTATCTTTTTGTATTTCAAAACATGATAGACTGCATGGGGCAGCATGGACGGTGTAATGGTTAGCATTACTGCCTCACAGCACTGAGGTCATGGGTTAAATTCCCATCATGGCCCTTTGCGTGGGTTTCCTCCAGGTACTCTGGTTTCCTCCCACACTCCCAAAAATACTGGTAGGTTAATTGGCGCCCAATAAAAATGATCCCTACAAAGCATGTGTGTGCATGTTAGGGAATATAGATTGTAAGCACCACTGGGACAGGGACTGATGTGAATGTTCAAATATGGGTGCGCTATGTAAATAACTGTTAATAAATTTACAAAATCTGGTTGCTATAGGTTTTAGTAAATGTACCCCCATACTAATGTGTACAGTCACCTGTAATGTTTGAGTTAGAATAATAGTTGAGCTATTGTTCATGGTTTGGCTTGAGCTCCAGTATAGTAGGTATAATGGTCAGGAGATGTTGGTCCTGCTTTGTCCTGAGTGCTTTACTTCCGGTAAAGGGAGATAAAACTACCACATTCTAGATAATTGTTTGGTTCCGAATTTGGGGGATATTCAATGATGTCTGGATTCGTCAGCTAGACGAAAAATCCAGACATACCTATTCATTGTGGTTGTTTTTGTAGACCGTTTTTTCTCAGAAGCAGGTTCAACAGCCAAATATTTGAGTAAAAAACGTGGATCGCCAAGCAATTAGCTGATCCACGTGTTTTCCAACTGTGACGATTTTTCCGATAGTCAAAAAATTTACACTTGGATTGAATAGTTTTTGGTCTTGTTAAAGTACCTGGATTTTACATCTTCACTTTGGCCCTTATTCAGATCTGATAGCAGTACAAATTTGTTTTGGAAAATGGGAAAAACCATGTGCACTGCAGGTGGGGCAGATGTTACATATATAGAGAGAGAGTTAGATTTGTGTGAGTTATTTTGTTTCTGTGCAGGGTAAATACTGGCTGCATTATTTTTACACTGCAATTAAGATTTTAGTTTCAACACACCCCACCCAAATGTAACTCTCTGTACATGTTACATCTGCCGCACCTGCAGTGCACATGGTTTTGCCCATTTTTTTAACAAATTTGTACTGCGATCAGATCTGAATAAGGGCCTTTGTGTGCAGTGTGGTGTATGTAGGCTTTGCGGTTGACTTTTACTTACTTACTGTCGAATCTATATAATAAGTTGAAGAGTGTGTGTGTGTGTGTGTGTGCATGCGTGTCTGTCACATTGTGGACATACCATGGCACACAGAGCCACCAAATTCAACAAGGTACCTCTGGACCCGGTGGTATGCATCTCGAAGCCGTTTTTGGGAAATTTCACTTAAAAATTTAAAAAACACCAAGGTTTAATTTGCCTTGATTGATGATCTGGGAAAAAGATTGATGATCTGGGAAACAGTTGATGAAGGAACATTCCATTGCTGTGAGTATGAATTTCACATTTTAACATTATGGTGGAGGCTTTAAACAATTAGGAATAATTGAGGATATACATATACCACACATCACACACACACACACACACACAGTACACCACATACGCACACAACACACACATATATACTGTATGTTGCGCACCTCATACACTTACACATTGGACAGCTACACACAACAGAACACACGCACATAAAACACCACATGCAGTACAAGACAAACCCACATACACTACAACACACACCCAAAAACAGTACAAAAAACACACAGAACACACACACTTAAACATTGTACATATACTGAAACACACAGAACACACACACTTAAACATTGCCAGGATATGCACAGCACACTATACACACACATATATGTAGCGCACCTCACACACTTACATATTGGACAGATGCATATAACATATCACTCACAGTACAAGACACCCCCACATTCACTGCAACACACACCCAAAAACAGTACAGCACACAGAACACACACACTTACACATTGAACAGATGCAGAAACACACAGAACACACACAAACACTTAAACATTGCACATGTACACACAGCACACTGCACACATATACAGTGGGGATTTAAAGTTTGGAGAAGTCCAAGGAAAGATGGAAAAACCTCCAAAGGCATCAATTTACAGATTATACATTCTTATAACATGTCAAATAAAGTTTGATTTTATTTCATTTACACTTTCAAGATAACAGAAAACAAAAAAATGGCGTCTGCAAAAGTTTGGGCACCCTGTAGAGTTTATAGCATGCACCGACCCCTTTGGACAGCTGAGACTTGGCAGTGTCATAGATTATTCTCAATCATCGTCTGGAAAGACCAGGTGATGTCAATTTTAAAAGCCCAGACTCCTCTGACCTTGCCCCAACAAACTTTCCATCCCCACTGTACACATACTGTAATATACGTAGCGCACCTCACTCTCTTACACATTGGACTCATACACACAACACACACACATAACACACCTCTAACAGTACAACACACACCCAAAAACAGTACAACACACACACACACTTAAACATTGCACAGATACACACTACCCACACATACACATACTGTATATATGTAGCGCTCCTCACACACTTACGCGTTGGACAGATACACACAATACACACACAAAAACAGTAAAACACACAAACGCACAGAACACATAAAAAATAAATGCATCCTAGCATACCCTCCAACTGTACCAAATTTGCCGTTTTTTAACCCCTTCCCGACATATGACGTACATTTACGTCATATGTCGGTTGAGGGGGAATCAAGCCAGCTCACGGAGTGAGCTGGCTTGAAAGAGAGCAGGTAATGGCTGTATATTACAGCCAGGTCCCTGCTCTCACGGCCACGAGCGGCGAGTTCACCGATCGTGGCCGTTTAACCCTTTAAGCACCGCGGGCAAAGCGACCGCAGTGCTTAAATAGCTGATCGGAGGGGGGGCGCCCCCCTCCGGCGCCGATCGGGGCCCCCCGCAGCGAGATCGGAGGGTGCCGATCGGTTGCCATGGTAGCCAGGGGTCTAATGTAGACCCCTGTGCTGGCCGTGTATGCATACCTATTACATCCTGCCTCAGGCAGGATGTAATAGGAAGTGCATAAAATCACTACGTTCAGCCATAGAGCTCTATGGCTGAACCTAGTACAGGCGATCGCGCCCCCTAGTGGTCAAGTACACTAGGGGGCCTTGTAGTAAAAGTAAAAAAAAAAAAAAAGTTTAAAAATAAAAAAAAATAAAAAAATATTAAAAGTTCAAATCACCCCCCTTTCCCCATTTCACAAATAAAAATAAATAAAAAATAAAAAAAATAAACATATTTGGTATCGCCGCGTTCCTAAAAGTCCGATCTATTAAAATATAACATTAGTTATCCCGCACGGTTAAAGGCGTAAACGGAAAATAATTCCAAACGCCAAAACTACGTTTTTTGGTCGCATCGCGTACCCAAAAAAAAATAACTAAAAGAGATCAGAAAGTCGCCCATATCCCATAATTAAATTAATTAAAAAGTACACTTCAGCCCGCAAAAAATGAGCCCTCACCCAGGTCCGTAGGTGGAAAAATAAAAAAGTTATAAGCCGCAGAACATGGCGACGCAACGCAAATTAGAAAAACCGTAAAAGTTGCGATTTTTTTTTTTTAGTGGTAAAACATAACGAAAACTATATAAGTTTGGTATCACCAGAATCGTAACGACCCATAGAATAAAGATAACCCATCATTTTAAACAAACTATGAACTCCAAAAAAACCGTAACCAGCGCAAAATTGTGGAATGGCGTTTTTTTTTTTTTTTTACCCCACATTGAATTATTTCCTGATTCCCCAGAATATTATACGGTATAGTAAATGGTACCATTACAAAGTACAACTTGTCCCGCAAAAAAAAAGCCCTCATGTGTCTATATAGCCGGAAAATTAAAAAAGTTACGCTTATTTGAACGCAAGGAGGGAAAAAAAAAAAAAAAATTAGCATAAAAGGCAATGTCGGGAAGGGGTTAACAGTCTGTACCAGAAAATAAAAACTGTACCAAATGTACTGATTTGTTTTGTTTTGTTTTTCCCATATACAGTATGTCTCTCCAGTCTTCCAGGCTGTCACTGTGCTCCCTGGTCGGTGGCACTGAGAAATCTTTGTCCTGGCCAATGCACCCATTGATCAATACAAAGTGGGTACACTGCACACACCCTGTTAGTCAGTTGGATGTTAGGCGCTGCTCTGCCTTAAGGGTGTCCCAGACCCGTTTGGTTCATAGATAATGTTTGGTCGATGGGCATGAGCGCTGCCTGTATTTGTTGAATGTTATGAGTATAAGAAGTTGAAGAATAAGACTGATATGAAGATTTGTCACGTTAAAGTGTACATTTTACTCAATAAATCGTGAAAGAAATATAGGTGTACATAGAAATACAATCAAGAAATGGAAGTAGGTTTACAAAATAAGTTCTGATAATTGTTTTGAAGGGGTGGGTTGCGAAACAAATCTATAGGTGGAGTGTGTGGATATTGTGGGCTTAATTGGAGACCCCCTGTGGGTGTACCAAACACCAATTAAGCCCACAATATTCACCCCCCACACCTATCGATTTGTTTCGCAATCAAACAATCGCACCCCCATCCAAACAATTATCAACTTATTTTTTAATCCTACTTTCAAGTATTTCTATGTACATGTATATTTTTTTTCATGATTTATTGAATAAATTGTGCAATTTAACATGACATATCTTCCTATCAGTCTTATTCTTCAACTTCTTACACTCATAACATTCAAAATAATACAGGCAGCGCTCATGCCCATTGACCAAACATTATCAGTGTACCCGTTGATGCTTGCGATGGCTGGATCAGTGGATTGGCTTGGCGGGTGTAGGGAAGAATTTGTCCCGTTGCAACCATTTGCAGTGGTGCATTGCTGTCCGGGCAGTGTGCATCGCGTCATGACGTCATGTGGCCAGGCCCACGGACCTGCTCCTGCACTCAGGGTCTACTCTACTGTTTGGTAGAGATGCTCGGTGCATGCGCTTTACAGATCTCCAGATGTCAGAGACTGCTGCAGCAACTCTGTGGCGGGAGCGGTGAGGGGAGCAGCAGTTGCAGCGAGCAGTGAATTTTTAATTAATTATGGCGCTGTAAGTAAGGCCCACCCCGGTCTACACTCACTCAGGGCCTGCAATTACATACACTAGAAACTATACCATTGAAAGTATAGAAGTGGAGATGTGGCCACACCCCCTTTCCCATAGCCATGCCCCTTTCTGATTTTGTACCAATTTCTGACCCTCAGATGTTGGAGGGTAAGTCCTAGGTGCTAAATCTCAGGAGTGAATGTGACATTCATCAACACACAAGCTATCAAGTCAGGAGCAGTGTGTTTCAAACAACAACAGGGATGCAGTCGGAATCCCGGCGGTCAAAATCCCGACGCCGGAATCCCGACCGCCAAAATCCCGGCACTTTGTTGTTTCTCTGTGTGTGTCCACGACACCCATAAAGGGAGAATAAATTAGTGTGCCGAGCGTAGCGTGGCACCGGGCCCGCTGCATGGCGAGCGCAGCGTCAGGGCATCCTGTGATAAAATCCTGCTACATTTTTGATCACTGGCCGCAGGCAAGTTGATTGACAGAAAGCCAGAGTTTGAGTGTGGTAACCGGTCATTTTCTGGGCAGGGAAACCACAGGTTTACCCAGACGGCCTGTTTCTATTGCAGCCACCTAGTGTTCACGCTAGGCTGTTTTAGCAGGGCGCTTCTAAAACAGCCTGCTGCCTGTTTCCGCAGATGCGCGTCCCCGGCAGTGACTTCGGCGGGGCCCGCCCCCTTTGACGTCAGTGGCCTTTGGCGACGACCGCGGCCCTGGCCCACCAACAACAGTGCTGTCTGCGGGCTCCATCCGCCCCTTTTACGCTGCCCTCATGCAGCACCAGCCTGCCCAGTTCTTAGAAGGAACACTAGCCACTGAGTAAGTCCTGGGCTATGCAGAGACTGCGCACACTGGAAAAATAATTTTGTGTGAGTGATTGCGTGTGTAGCTAATTGCAGGGCTGAAAATAAAAATTGCAGGCTTATCACAGCTTTGCACAGGACTGGATTTCACTCTGTCTGGGCAGCATGTACCTGAATGCAGGGCTGTGGAAAGTAGCAGCCATGCGATCAGGTCTGAATTAACCCCCATGGTGCAGTCCAGAATATGTGCAAACACATTCAACTACGTGATGAAGGCTAGTTGTATAGGAGACTGCACTACGTATTATATTCATATTGGAGAAAGAGTGGGAGATAGCCCAGACGCTTTCAAAATATTTTCTGCAACAATTGGACACACTCAACCCCAGATGCTTTCCCTGTACTTGTGTGGGACTCCGCCGGGTGCTCCATTTTCCGCTTACGCTCCAAAAATATATTAGTAGCTTAATTGCCTCCCAAAAATGATTAACCCTACTGTGTAGGTGTGTGTGCACTCAGGCAGACTAGATGGGCCAAGTTGTTCTTATCTGCCATTCAATTCTGTGTAATCTATGGTAGTCTAATTTTAAAATAATTGTTAATTGGTTATTTAATTTACTTAAAATAGACTTAAAATTAGATTAGTTTGTCAGCAGATAAATATCATTTGTTTTATTTTAATTACATTTCTAGAACTTTTAATAGAGTTTTGATTCAGATGGCTAAGGAAAACAAAGGACTCCCGTCACTGTTAATCTGTCACTGCCACAAGTGACACACAGAACAGATCTTTATGACCTATTGATCTAACCTTCCTATTGCATCAAGAACACTCGCAGAAAGGGTCTCTTGTTTTTATTTAGTAACATTTGCTTGTATAGACCCAGCAAATGTCACAGTTATTGGTTCAGTTGGGGAAGAGGGTTATGGGGCCTACACATGTAGAGATTTTGCTGAGCAATGTATTCTGAGTGTTCTGTCAGGGCCAGTGTTCTCTGGTGAGAAAAGTGACCTCTCCCAGTGATCTAACTAGATTTATCCAGCATTGCTGGATCTTAATCACCGGCTTATAGCAAGGCACAGCGCCACTCATCGCTATGGCCCCTAGTTATTCAGATCGATTAGAAAATGGCCTAAAATAATCCAATGTGTAGGCCCCATAAACTTAGTTAATACTGACAGTTATCTACACGTGGTATTCCATGAACAGGGATGAAAGAAGACGTGCAATGTTTTACAGCCCTGAGTAGGGTTACCACCTTTTTGTTGAGAGATTCCCGGACAGTGACCCGCCCCTTGACACACCCACTGCCCCGCCCCTTTGACCCGCCTTATGTTGAGATTTTTTTTAAGCTTTGCTTCAATTGATTTTGCATACCATAATGCCAGTTACATGTTACATCACACGCAGTAATGCCCATTACATGTTATGCCACACACCGTGATGCCCATTACATGTTACACCATACACCGCAATGCCCATTACATGTTATGCCAGGACTCAAAAAGTTTTTTGTAAAGTAGGGATAATATGGACAGTGCGCCGATTACACGTCACACACCCATTACATAGTATACAAAATGCCATAGTATACCACATGCCATAATGCCCATTACATGTTATGCCACACAACGTGATGCCCATTACACATTATGCTTATTACTTGTTATGCCAGGACTCAAAAGTTTTTCTAAATTAGGGACAACACGGACACCGTAATGCCAATTACATATCACACACCCATTACATAGTATACCACATGCCGTAATGCCCATTACATGTTATACCAAACACCATAATGCCCATTACACCAAACACCGTAATGCCCATTACACATTATACTAAACACCATAATGTCCATTACACGTTCTACCAAACACCGTAATGCCCATTACACATTATATTAAACACCATAATGCCCATTACACGGTATCCCAAACACTGTAATGCCCATTGCACATTACACCACACACCTTGATGCCCATTACATGTTACGCCTCACATGATGCCCATTACATCACACACATTCTAATGCCCATTACACATTATGCGACACACCCTGATGCCCACACACACACATGGGGTGACAGAGCTGCATACACAGGGTGACGGGGGCACACAGAGGGTGACATGGGCACACAGTGTGACGGGGGCACACAAAGGGTGACAGATGAATAAACAATAATAGTGTTATAAAAACCAATGACTATAATCAGTATGAACATAAATATGTAACACTGCCTCAAGGTGTGACAGCAGAGGTACAGGGGGATTATTAGGACACAGCCAGGTACTGTAGTGTGGGAGGGAAGTTTGCAGCAGAAATAAAGAGCAGATGCCTGGATGCAAGCAGGCACAACATGCACAGTGTACAGGCACCAGAGAAAGCGCCCGAGGTGAGATGCCTACCTGCCCCAGGATCAGTTAGCCAACTCTGCTGCTTCTCGGGTCCCGTCTGCACTCAAAGAGCCCAGTGAAGTAGACACTGCAGTGCGGAGCGGGGGTTCAGCAACAGCCACGCACATGGGCAGGAGGAGGAGCAGGCACAATTACAGCGGACTAGTGGCAGCCAGATGGAGCACAGCTCCGCCCCCAAGATTATGGTCAGGAAGCACCCAACCACTGCCAGACTCCGCTGGGACAACGCGAGGTCAGGTGACCCCATGAGACGACTGAGAGGAGGAGGCGCGTCACAGTGCTTGCCCTGTGCCCAGGTGAGAGAGGAGGGGCGGAGAGTCACAGCAGCCCAGGCCAGCGGGGGACAGAAGAAGAGGAGGCGGCTTGGGGGGCGCGATCGCTGGCGGCAGCAAGGTGATGACATGTCCTCTGCCGCCGTGCCCACTGCCTCCTCCTCCGCGGCGGCTGTAGGGATGCCCGCCACCAGCTCCAGTTCCCGGACATTGAATAGTCCGGGAACGCCACCCGTCCGGACTCTGGAAACCCGGTCTAATTACCGGACTGTCCGGAGTAATCCCGGACGGGTGGTAACCCTAGTCCTGAGGGAAATGAAGTTCGGGATCCGGGGATGTAGTCTTTGCCTGGGTCAAGTTATGCCCTGTAGGTCTAATAAATTAATGGTCTGGCTGGTTTCCTGGGGGGGAAGGTGAAAAGGAATTGAAGTTGGTTACATCAGAGCAAATGCACTTTTACTGCTAGAGATAAAACATAAACAAAGGAAGGTGGGGCTGAACCAGATTTGAACAGAATAGGAATATGGGTGTGTGCTAATTCTACCTTCAAGGTAAACCAGTTCAATTGTGGGATTCATTCTAGGACCTATTGTTGATCCACAGCACTGAAAAAATAATTGTACAGGAAGTAGTGCAGTTATCCATTTCTACTCTGTTCACCTAAATTACATCTACAAGCCCTGACCCTAAAGTTTTATTTTGTAATGTTTACCCTACCTATCTCAGGCTTGTGTGATCAAACTTTAATTTGACGGTGTAAACATATGATGGTCACATCTGCATCTATTAGGTCACCAGCTGAGTAGAGAGAGAGAGAGAGAGTGAATGGGAAAATGGCATGCAATTTTGGTTTCCCTCTCTGTGACCAAAATAATGACAGCCCTAACTATTCACAAATCACAAGCACCTTGGCATGTGAATGGCACTGGCATATGCAAACATTTCTTTGGTCAGATGATGATGATGATGTTAAATGTAAAACCTATCTATCTATCTATCTATCCTGGGGGTCCAGTAAGTCCAACTATGGTAAGACTTGATTTTTCTAACAGCTAGCCCCTTGCTTCCTAAGCAGATAGGGGACAGTGGAAGCACAAGCAAGACTGTGGTGCAGTGCAGACAGGTGTGCACTTTATAATACTTCATGCCAAGCACACTGTATTCCACATAGATCATAAACAGCCACTGGGTATTAAGGGTTTATTGTAAAAGCGTTCACGGGTTCATACATTTCCCATTTCATCCGATGCACAATGGCTTGCTAATATTCCTCACTTGATTACTTCTATAAAATCCTAGACTGAATGAAAAGTTGATAAACAATAAGGGTATTACCTACTGCCCCAGGGTTGTGTAATAATTGGAGACAGTTGTGGACCAGATGAAGTGTGTCCTGTTTGGGAAGTTTTGGCTATGATGATGGATGGTTTCTCTTAAAATGTGTATGTACTATAATTCTATCCCTAACATACTGAGCCAGGCAGAGAAGTGTGTTTAATTTCCCCTCTCTCTAGTGATCTTTGCAGAAAATCTCAGAAATAGCATCTCCTTTCCTGCTCAGCTGTGTACCATTCCCTGCTTCTCAGAACCTCTCCTTTACTGTTCAGTTCCCATTCTTCTCTCCTCCTCCTCCTCCTCCTCCTCCTTCCCTTGTGTGTGCAGAAGAGTTGTTTTTTTTAACATATTCCATGACTAGGGCCAAGAAATAGAACACATTAACAAATTGTACATTGTCCAGCGGTTAAGCAATAGAACCACATGCAGTATTATGTTATGTGTATGAAATATACATATTATCCTAGCTAAAGTAATCCAGTAGATGCCTTTGGCATAACAGTGTGGAATTTGCAGATGACTGGAATGGACATTTATTTATAAAGTTGGGAGTGAAATGAGATAACATCACTGAAGAGCTTTGAATGTTAGAAAGTGCATATACAGTGCAATATCGCAGGATAATTGAACTGACAACATAATGTCAAAATTGAGAGGACCATTATTGCATACCTTTCAATTGTTCCAATGTTGTCTGGAAAGTCCTGTTTGTGAGGCACTGCCCACCTCTCCCACCTGCAGGCCACAGTGGAGGGGGAAGTTTGGAGGACCCCTCTCACTAAATGCTCTTGTTAACAGGGTAGCGGTGAATCGATGCTGTGCACATGCATACGGCAGTTATTCACAAGAGCACCGGACAAGCCAACACATTTAAAAAAAAAAAGGTTGATGTGGGTCATAGGTATGGCATTTTTTTTGCAAGAGCATACACCCTAAATGTTTGGCACGCACAGATGTCCTTCGATTTGTGGAGGAAAAGTTGGCAGGTATTATTATGTGCATGGTTGGAAGGTGACCATAATATGGCCACATGGACTGCTCTGTTACCCGCCTATATAGTCAAAAGGACTGGCAATTCTGCTGCTTGACTCTTGTGTTGAGCAGCAGGATCGAGCTGTACTTTCACCAGATTTAGATGATCTATTGGGAACTCTATCAAGCCTTCAACAAAAAGTGGACAAATGACAGAAGCTGATTGGCTGCTTTGAACTTCTCCACTTTATCTCCCTCCATGGAGTCTATTCGTCATGTGTTAATATCTTTAAGAATAGTGTTGGGCCCTTTCATTAAGGTAATGCTAACAGCCAGATGTGGGCAGGGAATGTGATCATCAGGTTGAGGATATTTATTTGTTTATTACGTTATTTATATAGGGCGCTCACTTTCTTCAGGGCTTTACAGATAACATTTACATCAATCCCTGCCCCAGTGGAGCATACAATCTATATTCCCTACCACAGACCCCATATGCATGCACACACAATCATTCTCAATCATTCTCAGGTTAATTTCTTGCAGTATACTTTCAGGGTCGGTATAAGTATTCCCCAAAGAGTTCAACACAGCAGCCTAGTCTAGCTCTTCTCATTAATAATGCAAAGAACGATTTACAAACAGGAAGGTATCTGCAATTTACTGCATATTTAGGATGGCCACTATTGTATTTAATATTTATTACCAGTTATTTTATATAACGTATACATATTCCACAGCACTTCGCAGAGAAAATTTTAACATTCACATCCGTCCCAGCCCCAGTGGAGCTTACAATCTATATTCCCTACCACATGTACACACAAAGGCATAACTCTCGGAGGCAATGGAGTCCGCTGCCACCAGGCGCCTGTTCCCAAGGGGGCACCTCTCCTCCCCAGCAAGTTTGAATCCATTCATTTAAAGCTGTCATCGCTTTTGTGGCTGACTCCCCCTCCAAGCAGGACCATGTCACACTCTCATGGGCACTAATATTTATCTTGCCTCCGGGTAGTTGGGACAAACTTACGCCACAGCACACACACACACACACACACACACACACACATTCATGTTAGGGTTAATTTTTTTGGGAACCAATTAACCCATGAGTACTGTATATATTTGGATTATTGGAGGAAACTGTAGTAAACCCACTAAAGCACAGGAAGAATAGTATCATAAAAACCGAGTAGTTAAAGTTGAAAAAAAGATGTTAGTCCATAGAGTTCAACCTATTTGATTTGTAACTACTGACTTGATTAAGATATATATAATTCCCTTATTGGCCAAAAATGTATCCAGCTTTGAATTAAATTCATTTACAGTAGTTGCTGTAACCACCCCACCGGAGTTCCAGAATTTTACTGCTCTAATGTTGAAGAATCCTCTTCTTTATTTAGTACGGAATTTATTTTCCTCGAACCTCAGTAGATGCCCGCGTGTCCTAAGTATAGGCCTGTTCGTGAACAAATCATCTCCCAGTTCCATATGATTCCCAATTCTGTATCTGAACATTATAATCGTATCACCTCTCAACCTCCGCTTCTCCAGTGAAAACCTATTCAGCCTGGTTAGCCTATATTTGTATTCTAGTGATTCGAGACCTTTTATTATTTTAGTCGGCCTTCTCTGTGGGTGTGGTATAGGGGTCCAACAGTCGGGGTCCCGACAGTCATTATCCTGATGTCGGTAAACCCGACTGGCTGGACCCTGACAGCATGGTGAGCGCAACTAAGCCCCTTGTGGGCTCGCTGCGGGCATGGTGGCTCGCTCGCTACGCGAACCACCTATTCTATTCTCCCTATATGGGGTCATGGACCCCCACAAAGGGAAAATAGCCGACGGCCGTCGGGTACCTGGCTGTCAGTGTTTTGACAGTTGGGATCCCGATGTCGGGTGAATGCCTGTCGGGACCCCGTCCGGCACCCTTCTCTGTACCTGTTCCAATTAATTTAAGTCCTTTTTAAGGTGTGGTGCCCAGAACTGAACACAATATTCCAAGTGTGGTCTCGCCAACTCCACACAGTTTGGGCCATGGTGGGAATCGGACCTCAGTGTTGCTAACCACTACACCGTCTGAGCCCATAGAGCCCATTGTAGCATTGGCATACGTTCTGATCTATAGTAGGGGTGGGGAACCCTCTTTTCTTCCACGGGCCATTTGTAATGTGAAAATATCCTTCAGAATCAGCTTTATTGGCCAGGTATACTTGCGTATACTAGGAATTTGGTTTGGATTGCTGTGCAACAGCCAGGGTGGGAACAAGTAACAGTGACAGTACAGACATATATCACACGTACAGATATTCCCTAAGCGTATCCTGATGAGGGACATGGACATGGGGAACATATAATTACTGAGCTGTGCAGCACCCAGGCAGCCATTCAATGGCGCCACTTGGTGTTTGCAACAGCCAAATAGGTAGCAAGTAAAAAACAGTACAGATATGGAACACTACAGGGAAGACAAGGGGTACATGTTTTGGCTGGGTTGCACAGATCCTAGACAGCCATCAGTGGCAGCATCTTGACTTCGCTACTTCCAGGGCAGCAGTGAAAGGGCTCAAAAAGGCCATCTCTCATGGATCCAGAGGCTGGCCTGCTGCTGTGGGGCTGGAGGGTGTCAGGGGCCCTGGCTGTAGCTGCGGCTGGAGGGAGAGCCAGGAGGGGAGGTGAGGCTGGGGACGATGGTTGGGCCCTCTCTGCGCTGAGGTCCACTGCCCCATTACAGATGCCATTACCTCCTCCCTTCCTTGGGGGTCCTCCCAGGGGCGGGGGGCGCTAAGTTCGCCTGGGCAGCCTGGAGCTCCGGCAGTCCTCCTGCATTGCACTGGGGGGGGGCTCTCTGTCTGTCCCCTGCTGCCTCCTCCGCCACTCTTCTCCCTGGGCCGAGGATGGGGAGCTCCCTGGTTGGGAGAATGGAGCTTCATGTGTATGCGACTATCCTCGGCCCCCACTGGAAATATCTAAATTACCCACTAAAAAAATGTTACCCTGTTTCACCTGTCCCACGCTCCGGCTGCCTGCTCTGAATAAGACTCCTCTCATGAGAACTCCCGACCTCTTGCGAGAACTCCCCCCTTCCTTGAATCCCGGGCAAGCCGTCGAGCGAGTGGTTGGGCCAGTCAAACTGGCTACGGGGGCCTTTATGGCCCTCGCGCTGGAGATTCCCACCCCTGATCTATAGTGCAACTTGATTCCAGAAGTAAAAAGGCCTCTTCAATACAGAGTTTACACTGGTGTTCCGGGACTTCAGGGGTTACTCAAATTATAAATTGTGTTCTATGCATAGCTGTACAGTGTGTGTGTGTGTGTGTGTGTGTGTGTGTGTATGTATATATATAAGTCGAGATTGGGTCCGGCACTCAGATAAACAGCAACAACCGGGGTGCCCTCCCAAGGGGATGTATAACAAGTGAGTATCAAAAGACACAGAGGGGGCGGCACTCCAACGGAATTCAATGTAGAATGAAACACAGAGCCACAATGTTGTGATCTAACGTTTCGGCAACTTAATGCCTTTATCAAAGACACAGAAAAGCATAGAAAAGTAAGTAAGTGTTTCTGTATGCTTTTCTGTGTCTTTGATAAAGGCATTAAGTTGCCGAAACGTTAGATCACAACATTGTGGCTCTGTGTTTCATTCTACATTGAATTCCGTTGGAGTGCCGCCCCCTCTGTGTCTTTTGATACTCACTTGCTATATATATATATATATATATATATATATATATATATATATATATATATATATATATAGTACTTATGTATTATCTGGGCTCCCATGTTAAATACACCCCATTTTTTCATACCCCTACTATCCAACTACGCATGGAGTTGATTTTATATAGTGTGGCGAGCGCAGCGAGCCACCGTGCCCGAAGCGTGGCGAGCACAGCGAGCCCCGCGAGGGGACGCAATCTCATAAGAAAAACGGGAGCCCAGATATTACATAAGTACTATATATATATATATATATATATATATATATATATATATATATATATATATATATATATATATATATATATATATATATATATATATATATATACACACACACACTGGATGTTGGGTCTTCTAAACATATGGGCTGAATGCCTTCAAGCATAAGATCTGTATTGACCTGTTTGTTAGCAGAGGGTTTAAGTTGCCCATTGGATGACATGCTTAAGAATAGAGCTTTGTTCTCTAGGGTAAGTGTGAGATTTCAGTGTTGGGACCATGAGGAAGAGGACAAAAGGGTTAGTATAGTTTAGTGTGTTTTTAAATACTTCTTAAGCTGGGTACACACTAAATGATGTGTGTATGCAGGAACCCTACAGACAGCCATCATCGGCAAAGTGCATACACTGTTGCCGATCCCAGCAGGGACGGAATGACCGCGGTGGTAATGCTGCATACATCAGCATGGACTTCAGCAGCCATAGGAAAAAAGAATACAAGGATAGCAGCGCTTTTTACCACAATGAATAAAACAAATGCAATTGAAATTTATATTATTTATGTGAAAAACACATTAATATAAATATACATCACATACTAATAAAAATAGAGGTAAAAAATGTATAAAAGCTGATTGAATTGCTCACTCCTGGATATAAATAAAGTAAATATAAATAAAGTGCAGGATATTACTGCAGGTATGTGCACATTACCAAGAATATGGATGATGTGTCACAGTCCAAGGATGCTTAAGAAATAAGGAAGGTAACACAGGTCCTCTCTAGTCATACGGTCTCCTGATGTGGTGCCGCTGGAGGTATCTGTGCAGAGCTCTCAGCCAATTACTGGCTGCCCATTCATTTGTATGTGGGTTTTTTTGCGGCCACATCACGGCAGCCCCGCCAGGGGGCGCACGCACACGAGACGTTCGAGTGCCCCCATGGCAACGGAGCCTTCCTCCGGTCCCCGCCCTTGCCTAACCCTGCCTGTCTTTATGAAGCGGAGAAGGGCAGGGACACGCAGCGTCCCCGCCGAGAGACTGGGACATGCGTGCGTCTCACACGTCCCAGTTCGGTGAAGCCCCTGCCGCCGGCGCTCGCCAGCGGGGAGGGTCTGGCGAGCCCCGGCCAAGGATGGCAGGGGCTCCATCTGTATGTTTATTTGGAGATTTTATTTTTTAAGTATTTGTATAGCTAACTGTGCAGTGGATATATCTTTTGAAATAATTACATGTGTTTAATATCAAGTAAAATGAAGCTAGGTTATAAGTGGGGGGAGGATTAGTTCATCGCAAGGCTCACATTTTGTGTCTGGTTGATCGCTCAGCTCTATGTTATAGAGATGAATATTTACTGTCACTTGTCATGGGAGGCTGTTAGCCGACTGGGTGGTCTGGAAATAAACCAGGCTGTCTGATTAAATCAAGGTTATTTTATTATTTTCTGTATCCAGCCAACTGTGCAGAGTAGCAGGATATGCATGCTGGCTTAAGCTTACGTATATGTATTTCCCATAACCCATAGAAGCATCATTACGCATCAAACACACATTGAGCTCACAAGTTTTGATGGAGAACAACCTTTCAATCTTTTAGAAAACTATAACTATAAAACACTATTGAGAGGTTTATTTGATATATCCAGTATTTTACCCATCATTTTTGTTCCCTGTAGTTTTTATTGTTCTTTGTTTATGGGTCCTATGAATGATTGAACATCTTAATAAAGAAGTATATCATTCTGCAAAGGGAAACAGCAGGTCAGGAAAGGAAAAGATAGGAGATTATACCTCCTGACCTGTATTTGTTTAAACCGCTGAACTATAAATGTGGGTAATAAATACATTATGAATACATCTACATAAAGGCATATCTCAACTGTCCTGATAACAGCGGGACAGTCCTGCTATTTACACACCATCCTGCTGTCCCTACCATGGGCTGCAGTGTCCCACCAGGGTGAGGAAAATGTTAGGAGAGTCAGTAATCACTGAGTCGATGCTGCCTTATTCATGGCATCTAAAGCTGCCCATACATTATAATGATTTTTAGGGGCGAATGCACGATTTGCATTGTGTGTGTGATTTAGTGCACATCGTAATCGTACCAAAGCACCAATCTGATTCTTTGGCCCACAGGTTGTGAGGTGGATCTTATGTGCTGCACGTAAAGGCCCCCATACAGTTGGCCAACTTGTCCTAAGGACAAGTCAGCCCCGACCTCCCCTGAGCTCCCTCGGCAGCTCCCCGGGAGATCTTGATAAGATTTGGCACTTTATGTGCCCGGGGAGCAGTTGGGGGGGGGGGAGGGAGAGAGGCTGCGCGTGGGGACTGGAGAGCAGTCAGCAGCAGCGAGCGGCGGGTGCATAGAAAAAAAAACCTATTCAAAAGCTCTCAGCCAATCAGCGGTTGCCTAGTCTTTTGAATAGGGTTTTTTTCTATTCTCCCGCTCGCCGCGGTGTAGCGGCGAGCTGCGGGAGAGAATCCTATTAAAAAGGCTGGGCAGCAGGGACGCTGCGGGGCGGCTGTTGGGGGGCACTGCTAGTACGGCAGAGGCAGTGTGCAGGGGACGGTGCGGGGGAAAGTGACAAAGAAGCGGCAGTAATGGAGAGCCGGCCAGGGGGACTCGGGAGCTGTCAGTGGATTGCTGGAAAAAATATAAAAAGCCCATACAATGAATGGGCAACCTGTGATTGTCTGCGCGCTCTCTCAGCCACTTGCTGACTGACTGAGAGAGCGCTCAGCCAATCACAGGCTGCCCATTCATTGTAGGCTTTTTTTTTTTTTCAACACTGACGGCTCCCACTTCCCGGCTCTCCGTTACTGCCGCTTCTGTGTCACTGTCCCCCACAGCGTCCGCTGCCTCTGCCCTACTAGCAGCGTCCCCTGCCATCCACCCCGCAGCGTCCCCGCCACCCTGCTCCATCTTATGTGCAGCCAGTCCGACCTCCCGACTCCGATCCGATGCGCACGGGACCGTGCATCGGGTCGGACCGGGTGTCTGGACATGCGATTTGGCCCGATTTCACTGCTTGATCCATCTGAATCTGGTGAAATCGGGACCAAATCGCATATGGGGGCCTTAAGATCTGAAGAGGCTACTAACGACCAGTACGCTGGGAGTTGCAGACCTTAAGGTGCCCACACACTAGAAGGATCTGCAATTATAAGATGTGCGCATAAATTATCCTTCAAATCTTTTGCTTGTCCTGGACAAAAGATTTCAGGCAAGCGCACATCTTTAACAAAGATTGTTCTTAAGATCCCGTGTGCGTTCCTATGGATCTTTTGTTAAATCTTCTGATCTTTCATGCAGCACGTTAAATCAGAAGATTTAGCAAAAGATCCACGGGAGCACTCATCGGACCGAAATCGGCCGATTTTCAACCGATTTTCTGTAAAATCTGATGATATATCTGTCGATTTATCGGTAATCGGCCAATCGGCCAAAAAATCGTTCTAGTGTGTGGGCACCTTTACAATAGATCTTATGTGAAATTACACAAAAGATCTATCCTGTGTCTGGGAAGCTGCCGGGGAATTCAAAGGAAATTGCGTCTGAAATCTTAAGGCCCCCATACACTATGTGATTTTGGGACGATTTCATCCGATTTCGGCACTTTGGGGCGATAACCGGGTGAAATCGTCCCAAAATCGCAGATGTGTGACATCTGATCCGAGCGGGCAGCGGGTCCTGACGCTTTAAATAGCTGGCGGCGCCGACGAGTGCTGACCTGGCCGGGCGGTGTGATCAGCAGCACTGCGGGACAGGCAGTGCAGTGGTGGACTGGCGGGTATTAGATTTTTAAAATACCTATCAAATGACTGGCCGTTCTCTCATTGACTGAGCTTTAAGCCAATCAGAGATTGTCCAGTCATTTGACAGGTATTTTAAAAAGCTAATACCCGGCTGCCACTGCACTGCCCGTCCCCGCTGCTGATGTCTGTGAACACACACCGCCCGCCAGGTCAGCATTCGCCGCCGCCAGCTAGTTAAAGCGCCAGGGCCCGCTGCCCGCTCCGGTGTCCCCCTGATGAGGATCACCCCCTGCTCCTCACCTCCCGCTGCAGCTCCCCGTTACATGTGATAAATCGCAAGTGATTAGATGAGAGATCAAAGGTCTTCCGATGGTGATTCGTTCAAATTAAAAGGAGAAGACAAAGTCTGTGATATGGAAAGGCAAAGCCCCCTTACCCTCTGTAACAAAGATATGCCATGGAAGCCATTTCTTAATAGGAGAAGAAAGTGTCGTGGAGTAAGGGACATCTTTGGTCTCCATTTCAAAATTAAATTGGGTTTTAGAAACAACTTTGTCAAATGGGGGTATGAAAGGGGATTTCCAGTGCTGGGCAATAGTGGCTCTGGCAGATAACAGGATGTCGCCTAAAACAGATTTGGCAGACT
The DNA here is from genome assembly GCF_055691185.1 of Crinia signifera. Classification (NCBI taxonomy): domain Eukaryota; kingdom Metazoa; phylum Chordata; class Amphibia; order Anura; family Myobatrachidae; genus Crinia; species Crinia signifera. The sequence goes on from NC_139220.1 coordinate 190,400,956, forward strand.
GGGATATTAAACTAGGGTTCCAGTGTAATAGAGCCACAGTGGGGTCCGGGGACAATGTAAGACCGAGAACATCAGAAATAAGGGTAAACACTTTAATCCCAGAAAATATGAAAAATAGTACCTTCATAGTTGCAGAGGTGCCAGCAAAGTTTAGAGGTAGCAGGCCATATCTTAGTTTCCCATTGTTTGAGAGTGAAAGTGCAGTGAAGATCATTCTCCCAATTTAGTTGAGCAGGGGACTTAACTAGTGAATCTAGGGGTGAACATAAGCCATACCAAAATGATTTGGCACCACTTGAAGAAGCTTTATTCAATCTATTCAAAATACAGTCAGGAGGGACGTGGAAATAATTGTGAGCACTACCCACCTTTTCTAACCAATGTTGAGGTTGAGAATAATAAAACTAAGCTGAGGGACCTAAGGTATATTTTACAAAAAGTTTGGAATTTGATACTGGGTGTCCGTTTTAACTCTCCTACGTCCTACATGATATATATCTAGTGTCCGAGTGTAACCGAAACACTGCCATCTTCTGGCAGTGAGCAAAACTACATCTTTCTCTTTCATACATACAGAAACAATCACAAGATAGCAGACTAGCTTTCGAAGCTTTTGCTTCGTGCTGGCTTACTAATATATATATATATATTTTTATTAGTAAGCCTGCTTTGAAAGCTAGACTGCTACCTTCTGTGTTTATGTGTGTTTGAGAAAGAGCTGTCGTTTCACTCTCTGCCAGCAGATGGCAGTGTTTCAGGACAGGACACTCACAGACACTGCCACGCATCTAATTTTTCGTTTACATGCTCTGTATCTGACTTGCCCTCTGCTGCCATCTTCACTGGCTAACTATTCACATCTAGTTCAAACTCCTAACCCTCAAAGATCTTTATATCTCTGTATCATACTACATCTCTGACCTAAACTCTTCCTGCTCACACCCACCCCCTTTACTCTTCCTTTGCCGACTCTAGTTCCCCCTGGTCACCTCATCTTACGCCCGACTCCAGATTTCTCCCAATCTTCCCTCCTCGTATATGGAACTCATAACAGGCTTTCTGTTAGTCCCTCCATCTTCAAACTTCACACCTCACATTTTACCAAGACTACCATCCCTTCTAAATCTTCACTTTTATCTTCATAAATATATCTTCTACCCATTTCACCCATCACCTTAGTATGGAAGCTAAGCTCTCAGTGCCTGGGTTGTCAATCCTCTTTTCCATTCCACCCCAACAATGTTTTGCAGTAATTACATGTACATCGTGTATATGAAACACCATAATCACAATACTAAACTTGATTCTTAAGGCCCATACACACTTGAAGATTTTCATTTCAAATGACTTTGCCAAAAAATAATGTTAAAGATATTAATAACAATATTGTTAGCAATATATACATTAATATCGTCTAGTGTGTACACTTAATATAAATATTAAACTTCACCCTACCTCCATGTCATCTGTGCTGTAGACTATATAGTCAACGATACATGTTAGCTGCTGAGGTGAGTGAGGTCACTGAGCAATGTTGCTAACTATAACGTTCAGAATGCGTACACTAGATTGTTCCCCTGGGAGTAAGTTATCATTAATGATATCGGCGTTGCCCAAAATAGTCTAGTGTGTATGAGGCAGACTAACATCCTATTAGTTATTATCACAAGTGCACAGATGGAGCGCCTGTCAGCCAGCCTGCAGGATCGCCAGATGTCCTGAGCTGGTGCACAGGAGCTCCATCTGACAGGGAGGCGCAATTGTCTTACACACTCGCCCGTCCCCATCAGCAAGGTGCCGGGGAGCGGCTTCCCTGCCCATCTCCGCTTCAGAGTGGGGGCTGTGGGGGAGATGCATTGAACAGGCGGCGGATGGCTCCAACGTAACCAGGTGCATGCAGGTTTAGGAGGGTTGCGGGAACCTCCGTCAGAAAGGGGAGCGCCAGCATCTCGTGCGCGCATGTTCCCTTCTGGTGGAGGCTGGCGATTCGATCACCAGCCCCACCCTGAATGAGAGGGGCTCCATCTGTAGTACAAACTTTAATTCCATAGTAATAAAATGTAGGTTATCTGTGATTCTACAGCAATTAGGCAAAATTGAATCTAACCGCACATTCCTTCTATACACAATCGTTAAATGACACCCTGGGAAAATATTACATTTTAACTACTATTAGAGTACGATAAAAATGTGTACAGGAAAGGAGCTATCTATCTGATAATAAGGAGCAGATACTATCCATAACATACAAGATCTCTATTGAGCCCGGAAATGTGAGTTAACAAGATTTTCTCAGAATTGAATTATTGCACTTCTTTTTATGTTGAAGTGCTGTGCGTAGTCCTGGAGATGAGTAACAGCAATGCAATCTGTTACATGTTAGTGTCTTCATTTAGCAGAAAATGGTGTGCTGGGCACAGTGTAAAAATAATCTCCAGTTTACACTGTAATGACACACCACCCATCTGGTACCAGTCCCTTCATCACAGATGCTACCACACAGAAATAAGAATTCAGCTGAGCACGTTAAAACTGAAGGCTTATACACACTAGGCAATTTTAAGTTCACTTTTCCAGTTTTGAGCTCATAATCGCCTAGTGTGTATGGGCTCCCGCAACATTGCTGGCCACTGCCATCCATCAACTGTCCAGCACCACTCTAGTGCACAGTTCAGTAGTCTGAGCAATAGAGGGCTCAGACTCTACTGAGCAGGCGCACAACTCCCCGTCACAGCCATTTTTTCATCTATTTTGGTGGTGCTGCTGCCTTCACCAGGGGTAAGTATTAAAAATGGGTGCAAATAATGTGCGCGATGTGGCCCACCTGGGACTCACATTGCACCCATTATAAATACACCACTGATCAGCTATTATTAAAGGTTGGGTGAACCACTTTCCATAGTCTCATATTATAAAAATTAAAAAAATAAACCAATAAAGGTTAAGTTTTAAATAAAACAAAAATCAACCTCTTTGGTGTGCATCCACCGAGCAAACCTCTTTCTTTCTTCATATTCCTAAATACACCACTGATCAGCTAGTATTAAAGGTTGGGTGAACCACTTTCCATAGTCTCATAGTATGGAAAGTGGTTCACCCCCTGTGAAATTCACTCAGATTTTCATAACCTCATTCAAAAATGGCCAGTGTGTGCACACCTTGAGAAACATTTAATTTGCTATTTATGTTAAATTGCTTCTCTATTTGATAAATAAATTGCTAAATGGATTAGTGCTGCCTACTTGGGAAAGAAACATTTTTATTTTATTTTTGCTGTGTCAACTTAAACTGAAATGACAAGTAAAGGACTTTTAGTAGAGGTTTTAAACATGGGAAATCCAGACCACTCAGCAGTATTGAACACAAACACAGCAGTTCAAAATAAAATGTGTCCGAGAAGGATTGTCAGAGAGAACCTCTGGGATTTTATTAATATTTGTTAGAACATATTCTGATTTAGGAGGTATTCCCTGCAGTCTTCATTAGTCAGAATGTTTGCTTCAGAAAACGTGTCTATATCCAGTGCAAAATAACTCACTCTTTCATTTATTGAGAGTTTCAGAAGTGATAAGAGATAATGGATATAAAGTAATTGATGTTTATGAAGCTGGGAGGTAAAATAAAACTTTATAAGGCAGTATGTATATATAATGTGTGTGTATATATATATATATATATATATATATATATATTGCAATAATGCACCTTTTACAGTTTTAATTTGACACACAAGTCTGACGGCTTTGCATTGTCCACCACAGGGCAATTTGTCTCCCGGTATTCATTTAAAGTGGGCCCGTCTCATTTGGCATGCACAATATTTATCCTCTCATTCAGACCATACAAATGAACAGGATAAGCAGTCATTTATAAACTTCATAACAATGTTATTAATTTATATCAGACTTAAAAGAAATCATTGTGTGGATTTTTAAGATGTGCTCATCCAAGAGAGCCGTACCAGGTCATCAACGGTGTTTTGATTTTTACATACCTAAAATAGAGTTGCCTTAATTAGAATATACAGGTTAAGGCCCTTATTCTAATCTATGCGGTACGGCCCGCGTGCGGCCGTACCGCCGATGTTTTGACACTGCACATGCGCAGAGGTCAATCTGCGCATGTGCAGCCCCCTTCGCTGCAGACGGATTTCGTCCGCCGCAAAGGGGGCGTATAGGGGCGTGAGGGGCTTCATGCCCTCATTTCCCTATGTGTACGCCCCGCGTTTCATGGGCGTTCCCATGCAAACGCGGGGCGTATGCATGGTAATGAGGGCATGACGCAACTCATGGGGGCGGAAAGCTGACGTCGCCGGATGTCAGCTCTCAGCCCCCATACAAGCTACCACACGGACGATTGTCCGTGTGGTCTCAGCTTGCGGGAGCTGCTGGGGCGTGCGGACCTGCCTTCGATGGTCGACGACCATCGAATGCAGGGGGCAGCTCCCACCATGGTGGAGGCGTACGCCTCCACCATTTTTATGCGGATCGCCAGCCATCCGTGTACGGACGGCCGTGGCGATCCGTCTCGTGGGCGGTGCTTGGTTTGTGCGGCCGGGGCACCGTGTGCGGCTCCGGCCGCACCAACCAGAATAAGGGCCTAAGTATCCCGTATCCAAAATGCTCGGGACCAGGAGAATTTTGGATAACGGATTATTCCGTATTTCGGAATATTTTAATATTTCAATGATGTATTTTGAAGTATCTTGCATGTATGCTGTATAAACACATAAAATACACACAAATATATTTTATTACCACATAAAATACACACAAATATATTTTATTTGTTCAAAAAACAAGGTTTCAAAACATGAAACAAAATTTGTGTACTCTCAGATATTGAATTTGAAAGCCAAGCAATCATTTTCTTGCACATATATAGTGGCAGTTACATATCATGTCACCAGTAGTGCTGTTACAGATGTCCCCAGTGAGTTTTTAGCAAAAAAATTTTTTTTTTTTTCACTTTCTGGAATGTATGGTTTTCGGAATAATTCGGATAACGGATACTCGGATATGGGATACTCAACCTGTATTGAAAATTGAGTCCAGTAATGTGTGTGGAATGGCACACTTTTCAACTTCAGTCCATAACTTGGTGTTATTCTCTTTATTAAGTCTTTTAAGACAAAACATGCTGTTTTTACCCGACGCGTTTCGCCCAACAAGGGGCTTCTTCAGGGGTATCAGCTTTATAGAAAAACGTTGTAGTAAAACTACAAACAAGGTGAAAAGTGTGCGATTCTTTCCTCTAAGCCGAAAGAGAAGGGCACACAGCCTATGCTACTGTCTCAAACTGTTTGTTTGTCACAATCTTGCACATATGTCATTAGGAGTGTGTCCTGATGAAAAGACCCTAAGTGGTCTAGAAATGTTGTCACGAAAAACTTTATCATGCTGTAAAAGGAATTTTCACAATACAGAATTATTGTTGAAAAATCCGTTGGAGTGCCTCCTATTAATCTCATAATCTGCCATATGGTGATCTTGTGGGAGTCATGGATATATAACTTTATTTGGAAGGCACCACATTGCTAAACAACGTACAACACAGTATGTAAATGTGTATATGTATGTATTTGTATACGTCAACAGAACGCAGGAGATCCGAGTGTAACCGGCTCCAATGATTACAAGACTGATTGGTTGCCCATAGAAAAATCCCATCTTCAGTAGAACTCCCATCTTAGTAAATAAACATCTATGTCTTTACCGATCACACATAGAGAAGGTATTGTGGTTTGAACTAGCTGTATATCATTTATTAGAAAGCCCCAAGTACATACTCTCCAGGTAGTGCTCAATAATGCAAATTACAAGAAGAGGAAGGGCACCTTCCTATTATCCCTCAGCTTCTTGCCAAAAGGCTTTATGGGGCATAATTCCGCATACAAGTAAGCAGTCCCTTTACCCTAGGTAAAATGTTAATACAAAACCATATCTGGGCAGTTATATTTTAATGAATGTGGTAAATTTCAATGACAAAGGTGAGTGTGACTTAAGGTTTGCGCTAGAGTGGCTGTAGGGGTTTTTTGGAAATCGATAGGACTAACACCAGTAGTCCTCAAAGGTAAACAGAAAAGTAGTTATGAGTTCCAACAACAGTCCACAGCGCTGAGGTTAGATACAAAAAGAATGTGAAAAAAGGAGAAAAGTTGTGCAATATATACAATTCAATGTGCACTAAAGTCAAAAAAAGTACTTTCCTTCTACGTATTCCAACAAGAAAAAGGCGAGTCCAATTGATTCTTTTCAAATGGAGAAAAGGTTTCTCAGGATGTGCAATCCATTTTTTCCAGTAAATATTCCAGATTTAACATGAGAAATATTGTTAAGACTGTTGTTGGAACTCATAACTACTTTTCTGTTCACCAATGTGGCAAATTTGTTGGCCAGGTGAATGTATGGCAATTTTAAGTTTGGTTTCTTTTCATAACCATTGTATGCATATAACTTATCGGTTTACTTTTTCATTTTTTTAGATCCTGCTTTTATTTTACATGGCTCAACATCACCAACTAATTCCTCTTCGTGGGGCTGCCACCACTCTACTTCTGAGAAATGTGACTTCAGCATGACACAGAGACCAACTGCTCTTGAAGAAGATCCGACTCTCAGTGGATATGTGCCTCTTCTTTCTTCTCCTCGAATATTTATTACACTGCATGCTGATTGGAATACATCTGTGGCTGACTGGGGCATAGCCTGGGAGGCCCTGGTATATGGCTCTGTGGGCCTCTATGGAACAGTGGCTCTGCTGGCTCTACTGTCTGTTGTTTGTCTTGTGTTCAGATGCCCATCAGGTGGCTTTTATTTCTCAATATTACATCTGCTATTGATATCTTTAGGCAGCAGCCGAGCTTTTACCCTTTTTTATGATGCATATGGTCACAAAGAACGTCTACCAGTTTTTACCGCTTTGTTATTGCATGATCTGGCCTTCCCTTGTATGACCTCAAGCTTCAGTATTGCCTTCCTATTGCTGTGTTCAAGATGCCGCCTTCAGCATTCAACACCAAGCTTTCCACGGATCTGCATCTTTGCATCAGCAGCTTTTCTTCACTTTATCACCACAGGAGGAGCAGTTGTAGTTGTTGACCTTTTACATCAGTTCCCTTTTCTTCTTATGGTGTCGCGGGGAGTCTATGTGGTATTAACTGTACTTCTTTCTTTCTGCTTCTTCATTTTTTGTTGCATAGCAAGGACACAAAACACTCAAATCTATGACCTCAAGAGCTCTGCTCCTCCTGCAGAATATACCAATGGCTGCCCTTTCACCAGCTTAAAAGATTGGAGTCGAGCAACTTATATTGTACTGTTGTCTGCCTGTTTTGGTCTTTTAAATGCTGGGCTTCAAAGTTATGCAGTGCTTTATGCCATGGGCTATGGTGGGTCCATTGTTTTTGGGCCTTGGCCCTGGTGGGCATTCCAGTTAAGTTCTAGTCTTTGTGAAGTGGGCATCTGTCTGCCCCTTGCACTCATAGGCGCCTACCCAATTTTTTGTGCCAATGAGATGGGGAGGACCAACTGCTGGACACAGTTATTCCAACTCTCCCCTGGCCATGTGACAATGAAGGCACCTATTTTACAGGCCAACTCCCAGTGGGCTTCCTCCCATCATGAGAAGTTGCTGATTTGTGACACCATTGCTAGGAGTGACTCAGAGTTCTTTCCATTATACACCCTAGTAGAAAAACGCTTAAGTCATGAGGAAGATCTGAGCTTAATTTACCACAGCAGCAAAAGCCTTGAGGTTCAAGGTTTAAGCCTTCACCCGGTTTCTAAAACGCCATCATTTATCAGTGTACAAATTGACAGTGACTCCACTGTTGACTTTCGGCCTCCATCTCCAATCAACCTGCGCCGAAGCATTGATGAGGCACTCTTCAGCGAATCTTTGATACCCAAAAGTCTTTTTCATGGAACTACCTTGTCCAGTAGCCTATCCCTCACCATCAAAAGTGCCACACCACTGGAAGACTGTGTCTTTATAGAAAAGGCTGCAGACAGGGGGCTTTACCGAACTTCTTCTTGTGTGGAGATTGAAACAGATCTGCCAACAATTCAACCCATACCAAGTACAAGCAGGCAAGACACCCCAGCCTCCTCTTCTCTGGGGATATGGAAGGGAGAACAGAGCACAGCTAGTTCTCTGTGTAAAATGTCACTGGATGGATCATCCTTGGTGCTTTGCTCCAGTCCAGAACATACCATGTCCTGCCCTGAAGGAAAGCAGGAGCCTGGATGGAAATCAAAGGCTGGATATCACACACTGACTCCACCCTCTCAGGAGTCATTGGATGTTACTGCACAACCAGGAAATAGTTTGAGAGAAGACTTGATAGATGTTTTTGGACCAATAGATGCCCTGAGTGTTTGCAGTGACACCATTGACTTGTAAATTAAATTAAGAAATGTATTATAGGAGAGGGGGAATTACAAAAACACAACTAGATTAATGACCATGTTGCTGCTTGCTGGAAACTGTCGAAAAGAAATCTCACATATGATGCACATATATATTGGGCAGATGTGGTTATTCTTCATTTTAAGTATGGGAGTTTTATTGATCCCAGTCAATGAATAAAAACATGTATCTAGATTGCACCCTACATATTTTATATATTTAATCATTAAAACCTTACTTCTTTACTTCTTTTTTTTTTTCAAGATTATACAACATTTATAATGTTTCATCATTTCTTACTCCCCAGAGTGATGACTTAAAAATATTTGTTTATTTTTTTCTATAAAAGTGTATTACATGTAAAAAGGAAAAATCAAAAGATCTTTCCATATCTATCAAACCAAGAATTATAGACAACAACATGTTCAAAAGATTTTCCTTTTCACCTTGTAAACATTTTCTTAAAACATCAAAGGTATAGCAGTCACATAATAATGTAATTTGTCAAGGTGGATTCCAATGGCTGGAGGGAATGGTTGGCTAGATTTACAGCAGTTAGCAGTAATAGAGTAGGATAATAATCTTGGGCCATAAAACAAGTCCGTATTCAATGTACAGGTGCTCTACCTTACTAGACAGGAGTTAAAGGAATATCAAAATTACAGACAAGAATCATGGATTTAGAAAAAAAAAACAAGATCAGGGTAGCTGAGAGGGGTTTTGAGAGCTTGCAAACACAAAGCAGAAAGACTTATAGAGGGTACACACGGTGAGATATGCACTATTTTTCTATTCAATTTTGCTTATAGAAGCCAAATCGAATGGGCATTCCCGTGTAGTTTAAATCAAATAGATAAATAGTCCTGGCAGGCAAGACTATATGGTACAGATCTGTACTATATAGTCAAATCGAATGTGAACACTTTAACCCAGATCAAGACTCATATCTAATAGTTGTCTAATAGAAAATTAAATCTCACCGTGTGTACGCACCTTTACAATAACCAAGCACAGAGGGTTGGAATATATTCACCTAAATAGTCTTGATATCAAGGCACAGGCTGATTAGGTCACTGACAGAAGTTTAAAGAGTCCATTGCTACAGTATGTACATGTGCAATAATGTTGAGGATCAGGTTTGTGAGCAGACGTTCAGTGAAGCAAATCTCAATAGGAGAAATCCATAGATGCTGGAAATAGCTATATGGGATATCTGTAGTGGAAAGTGTGGCATGGTCGCAAAAGATAATACTTCCCAATGTATAGATAGGGAAAGAAGGGTACATCCCCTTTAATATATGATTATTGGGATACCTCAGTGTTTTCAATATCTTTTTATATATAGATGTTTTATGTATAGATTCTCATATTCCACCATAGCTAATGTCTGATAATGACCATTATTACCCGAATTTAGGCCAACCCGAACATTTGAAAACTTTGTTCCAAATAAATTATAGAAGAATAAAATGTCCCATTATTTACTTGCAATTCTGCTGTTGTCCCAGTGCTTGTAATAGCCACAAGCGAGACAGCCTTTTTACTAACACCAGGTTATAGTCGGAGGGGTGGAAGGTGGCATCCTTCAGGGTTGCAGCTGGCCAGCCGCCCACACATTGGATGGTTCTTTTTTTTTTTTACAGAGTGATTGTGCCATTTCGAGTGAATCAGAATAACCCATGTTTGATTCATCTATGCAGAAGAAAGGTTTATCCTGGTTGTAGTAACTTTTTCTTTAAAATCTTGCTTATACCATTTCAGTACCAATATATTAATTCAGCCAGAATTTTAAAGATTATTATTTTTTTTTTTATTTTGCCCTGGGCTCTATAAACCCCAGTTCTGCTTTTGACCACACCAAACAAGCTTATCCAGAGTGGAGCATGCTCTGTATAAAGAGTCATATCAAATTTATGGAATGTTTGTAAGTACAGGTTGAGTATCCCCTATCCGAAATGCTCGGGACCACGAGCATTCCGGATAGGGGAATTTTTCGGTTTTTGGAATATTTTTTTTAAAGCATACTTACCTGTCCCCTGATGGTGTCCGGTGGTCCCTCGGCGTCCACAGCAGGCCTCCGTCATCTTCTCTGGGTCTCCAGCGGTCCCAGGAATGCATTGCGCGAGTGTGCGCGCGCACCGGTGACGTCACCGGTGCGCGCGCACACTCGCGCAATGCATTCCTGGGACTGCTGGAGACCCTGGAGAAGATGCCGGAGGCCTGCTGTGGACGCCCGGGGACTTGGTAAGTATGAAAAGAGGGTTAGGGGGTTAAAAAAAAAAAAATTTGAATGATTCCAAAAACCACGGTTTTTGGAATAATTCGGATAAGGGATGTCCGGATACCGGATACTCGACCTGTACTTGTTAGCATCTTACCTATGCTAATTCCACACTAGTTATTGGTATAATTGGCTGCTAAAAGTATATATGACTCTAAGCAGTTAAAATAACAAAATATAAAGAAGTCCTCCATAACTGATATTTTAAGGAAGCTTAGGTCTTTCTGATGATCTTACATGAAAATACACAGGTATAGGACCCATGCTTGGAAGTTCTCAAGTACTTTGTTTCCTGTATGCCAGTGACAACATGAATCCAAGGACCCATAGCACTGGCTCCTACTACATGTGCACAGGGAAATTATATTAGGGAAGGTATGACTAATTATCAATTCTATATAGGGGAGACTGGGCATACAGGACATGTATAGAGCACATCTCTATTAAAACCTTTTTTTTGCATACACAAATCTAAAATGTGCATCTGGTCTGTCACAGCCTAAGAAAGGTGTATAAACCACTTCTGTTTGTGCAGTGCTAAGCCCCACCCCTAACAGATGCTCCGCCCATAGGATTGCTAGATCTGCCAATTCCTTAGGAAGGCTGGCTTTATGTATACTATCTCTTTATTGTTAAACCTTTGTGCAGTATAGCTGACCTCAATATGACCAGCAGCTCTATTATACCCCTTTTCCACTGAACTAAAAATCCCAGGTTTTTGCACATGAACATGCACCTACTAGGGAATTTTGTCAGTGGCAATGGTGACAATGTAAAGATCCCTAATAAAGTGACCTGGGATTTTTACACGTGATAGGAGCATGGTTTTCAGCGGGTCTTTCCCGGGTGACGAGCAGTGGAAACCGCTCTTACCCAGGATTTTTGACCCAGGCAGGGGAGGCTGGCCATTGCGCAGCTGCTTCCTTCTGCCAGCCAGCTGCTGTCACATCAAGGACTGCCCACCTGTGCCCCCCTACTACCCTGCTTTCCCGGGTTTCCTTTTTAGTGGAAACAGTGTCGACCTGGGGAAACATGGCAGTGAAACGTGTTCGTGGAGACCTGCAAAAATCCTGTGTATGACTACAGATTTTGGTGGAAAAGCTGTAAAACAGGAAAGTGAATACTATTTTCCAGTCACCCATCTTATTGACCCATGGCGGTGCTTAATACTGATGCCTCACATCGTGTGTCCCCCCCCCCCCCCCAAATATTAAAATTTTTTTGCATGATATATGTATTTTAGATAGAGCAGGCTTTGAAAAAGTAAAAAGCTGTGCAACATTTTAATTGACATTGTTTATGAAAATGACTGTTTTATGAGACCTGTAGAGATTAAAGCCCTGGAACCATTGGCAAAAGTTGCATTCAAGAAACTCAAAAAATTTGGAAACCGCACAGGACATTAAGGTAAGCGAATATATATATATATATATATATATATATATATATATATATATATATAAACCGTTGTATAAGCTAGTGGTTCTCAAACTTTTTATTTACAAATTTAGAAATATATATTAACTTAAGTAAATTTTGTATATATTTTAACCTTCGGTTTAGGGGAGGGGATGTAATAGGGTGTGAGAATCAGATAGTGAGAGATTTTGTGAAAGTTGATTTGATTTTTTTTTTTTTTTTAAAGTGGTGATTTTCAAAACTTCAGGTTGATTTTACATATAAATGATTGCTGCTTTAATAAATCTGGAGAATTCTCCCATAATCTCTCACTTTCTGATTCTCGCACCCTGTTACATTTGGCCCTACAAGTCTATTGTGGGGCACACTTATTATAAATTAGTTAATTATTAACTTTTGTTATGATACAATAAAATTACTTTTACTAGGTTTACCGCGACAAAACTTCTAAATACATGACATCAATAAACAAATATGAAATGGAAAATGCCAACTAAAGCAAGTCCAAGCAACAAATTAACAATTCATAAAATGGGTCATATAATACGGACACTTTAATATCGTAGCATAGCGAAAATTTTTATCTCTCGGGCATCAGCACCTCCCTGGAGTGGAAGTCATTTCCAGACTGGTAACTGGAAGAGGTATGTTTCATACAAAGAAATGTCGGTCTTATGAAGACGGAAGTGCAGACATTGGCAGCTCATTCAGACACCCCAACAGGTTCTTCTTTGGACCGTTCCTACAACCGAGCAAGATACAATTCCTAGTTTAGTGGACCCGAGTCAAACTGTCAGTAACCTGGGTTGTAGCAGCAGTGGAAAAGGGGTATTAGGAGGCTTTGAGGCCCAAGTTTGGACAAGTGTCTTATTTATATTAAGCTCTTCACATGTTTATGGAACTTGATCTAATTTTTTTTTTTTTTTCTCATATTTTTAAGGACCCAAAGATACTGTATTAAAAACATTTACAGATGCTGGTCCATGTTAAAAAGATATAAACATACAGTTGATGCAGATGTCAGCTGCATGTTCATAGTGCAACTATTCTGTTCCACCACATCGCAAAGGTGCTTTATTGCAGGGCTTCCCAACATCAGTCCTTAGAAACCTCTAACACTGCATTTTTCCCAGATCTAGTTGTTACACAGGTTATACTTGTCTACGTTTGGCAGCGCCGCCGACAGGGGGGTGCTGTGGGTACAGCTGTCCCAGCGCCGCATACCACCTCCCCCACCCGGCAGCCCCTCAGTTCCGGGGAAGGGGGGGTGTGAGTGCGAGGAGGAGGCCCGGACTGAAGGTCAGTGCCAGGACCCAAAATTACTAGTGGCGGCCCTGATGTTTGGATCTTGTTTCAGAGATTCTACATGGTTTGAGTTTGCATGGCATAGCACTGAGGGGTCATGTCATGCTCCACCTATGGGTATGTCCTTTGCTACTCAGGGTGATATCCTGTGGTAGCATGTCGAAACTAAATTACCCAGTGCAGCTAGCTGCTATATTGCAATGTAGAAATAAAGCAGCCAGTATTTACCCTGTACAGAAACAATAAAACATCCAAATCTCACTCTCTCTGCACATGTTACATCTGCCCCCTCTGCAGTGTAACATGGGATTGCCCATTAGCCATCCAAATGTGCTTTGCGAATGAACCTGAATCAGGCCCTTGGTTATCTACCTAGAGGAATTTAGTGCTCACTTGTTACCCTATTAGTTTTCCAAATGTCTTTTTATACTTATTAAATAAAACGGTGTTGATTTGGTACCTGATGTCCGTCTGAGTGATGAAAGCAGCGGTTCTCAACCTCAATCCTCACATTTTCCTTACAGGTCACATTTTGAGGATTTCTATTCATGGAAGGTGGTGCGATATTTACCAACTCTGCTAAAAAGATTAGCTCACCTGTGTATAAATAAAGAAGTCTACTGTCTCCAATTGTAACGTGCAACGGAATATGTAAATAAATAAATAATACAAAACATGGCCTGTTGCTAGTACTTAAGGACTGCAGTTGAGAGCTCATGATTTAAAGAATCCTCACAAAAATAATAATATTAAATTACCTTCAGTGACACAAACTCCATTGTGCACTCCCCTTCTTAGGCCAATTGTGTGCATGTGAAGACGCTATAAGCTAAGTAGGTATATGTACTTACTGTAGGGTTACCTTGGTAACCAATATAGCGAAGATGGCCACAATGGTAGCAGTAGCGTCTTTTGTCTTTAGAACGCTCCTATGGAATTAACATTTTTTTTATTGAATAAAGCTTTATTTACACACGTATAAGTGCAGATAAACAAGGATCTTTGTGCTGAATAATAATTTACTACTAATTAGTACCTGCTGTTTAGAAAGTGAGTATATTTTGTCTTTTAGTAACAGAAGAAAGCAATTCCTTTTATAAAAGTAACCCCTCCAACTCCCCCCACAGTACTAGAACTTTTTTTATTATTTAACATTTTTTACAACCTATTCCAGCAACAGTAAGAAGTCAGTGTAATCATACCAGAAATTTGGGTATGGGTCATTAGGTCAACAGTGTCTACGTCAACAGTCATAAAGGTCGACACATGAAAAACGTTGAAAAGCATTAGGTCGAGATGATCACAAGATCGACATGAAAAGGTCTACATGGAAAAATGTTGACGTGTTTTGGGTATCTATGTTAACATAGCATACCTCCCAACATGACCCTCTCCAGGAGGGACACAATGCTCTGTTTGTGTACTTCCCTCTCAATGTATGATTGCTGTCACCGGTTTTGAACAGCTTATCTAATAAGAAAGGTGTTTCACCACACCATCACGGTAATCATAAATGAAGAGGGAAGTCCAAGAACAAAGCATTGTGTCCCTCCTGGAGAGGGTCATGTTGGAGGTATGACATAGGTCAAAATTGACATTGACATTGGCAGCTCATTCAGACACCCCAACAGGTTCTTCTTTGGACCGTTCCTACAACCGAGCAAGATACAATTCCTAGTTTAGTGGACCCGAGTCAAACTGTCAGTAACCTGGGTTGTAGCAGCAGTGGAAAAGGGGTATTAGGAGGCTTTGAGGCCCAAGTTTGGACAAGTGTCTTATTTATATTAAGCTCTTCCCATGTTTATGGAACTTGATCTAATTTATTTTTTTTATTTTTCAGATTTTTAAGGACCCAAAGTTACTGTATTAAAAACATTTACAGATGCTGGTCCATGTTAAAAAGATATAAACATACAGTTGATGCAGATGTCAGCTGCATGTTCATGGTGCAACTATTCTGTTCCACCACATCGCAAAGGTGCTTTATTGCAGGGCTTCCCAACATCAGTCCTTAGAAACCTCTAACACTGCATTTTTCCCAGATCTAGTTGTTACACAGGTTATACTTGTCTACGTTTGGCAGCGCCGCCGACAGGGGGGTGCTGTGGGTACAGCTGTCCCAGCGCCGCATACCACCTCCCCCACCCGGCAGCCCCTCAGTTCCGGGGAAGGGGGGGTGTGAGTGCAAGGAGGCGGCCCGGACTGAAGGTCAGTGCCAGGACCCAAAATTACTAGTGGCGGCCCTGACGTTTGGATCTCGTTTCAGAGATTCCACATGGTTTGAGTTTGCATGGCATAGCACTGAGGGGTCATGTCATGCTCCACCTATGGGTATGTCCTTTGCTACTCAGGGTGATATCCTGTGGTAGCATGTCGAAACTAAATTACCCAGTGCAGCTAGCTGCTATATTGCAATGTAGAAATAAAGCAGCCAGTATTTACCCTGTACAGAAACAATAAAACATCCAAATCTCACTCTCTCTGCACATGTTACATCTGCCCCCTCTGCAGTGTAACATGGGATTGCCCATTAGCCATCCAAATGTGCTTTGCGAATGAACCTGAATCAGGCCCTTGGTTATCTACCTAGAGGAATTTAGTGCTCACTTGTTACCCTATTAGTTTTCCAAATGTCTTTTTATACTTATTAAATAAAACGGTGTTGATTTGGTACCTGATGTCCGTCTGAGTGATGAAAGCAGCGGTTCTCAACCTCAATCCTCACATTTTCCTTACAGGTCACATTTTGAGGATTTCTATTCATGGAAGGTGGTGCGATAATTACCAACTCTGCTAAAAAGATTAGCTCACCTGTGTATAAATAAAGAAGTCTACTGTCTCCAATTGTAACGTGCAACGGAATATGTAAATAAATAAATAATACAAAACATGGCCTGTTGCTAGTACTTAAGGACTGCAGTTGAGAGCTCATGATTTAAAGAATCCTCACAAAAATAATAATATTAAATTACCTTCAGTGACACAAACTCCATTGTGCACTCCCCTTCTTAGGCCAATTGTGTGCATGTGAAGACGCTATAAGCTAAGTAGGTATATGTACTTACTGTAGGGTTACCTTGGTAACCAATATAGCGAAGATGGCCACAATGGTAGCAGTAGCGTCTTTTGTCTTTAGACCGCTCCTATGGAATTAACATTTTTTTTATTGAATAAAGCTTTATTTACACACGTATAAGTGCAGATAAACAAGGATCTTTGTGCTGAATAATAATGTACTACTAATTAGTACCTGCTGTTTAGAAAGTGAGTATATTTTGTCTTTTAGTAACAGAAGAAAGCAATTCCTTTTATAAAAGTAACCCCTCCACCTCCCCCCACAGTACTAGAACTTTTTTTATTATTTAACATTTTTTACAACCTATTCCAGCAACAGTAAGAAGTCAGTGTAATCATACCAGAAATTTGGGTATGGGTCATTAGGTCAACAGTGTCTACGTCAACAGTCATAAAGGTCGACACATGAAAAACGTTGAAAAGCATTAGGTCGAGATGATCACAAGATCGACATGAAAAGGTCTACATGGAAAAATGTTGACGTGTTTTGGGTATCTATGTTAACATAGCATACCTCCCAACATGACCCTCTCCAGGAGGGACACAATGCTCTGTTTGTGTACTTCCCTCTCAATGTATGATTGCTGTCACCGGTTTTGAACAGCTTATCTAATAAGAAAGGTGTTTCACCACACCATCACGGTAATCATAAATGAAGAGGGAAGTCCAAGAACAAAGCATTGTGTCCCTCCTGGAGAGGGTCATGTTGGAGGTATGACATAGGTCAACATTGACACTGTGCAAGTGTACCTTGTAACCTCACATGGCATCAGCACTCAGGGCCGTTTCTGGACAATTCAGCTCCCAGGGCGAAGGAAAAAAAATGCGCCCCCCCCCCCCCAACCAAATACATAACACGGTACTGCGGAAATTGCGCGCGCCCGAGGCGCGCGCCGACATAGGGGTGTGGCTTAATCTAAAAAGGGTGTGGCTTAATATAAGGGCGTGGTCTAGCAGGAAAGCAATTACCTTACATCACACGTTTGCATCCTGCATGACCAGACATTGGTTACCGCAGGAATTGTCATTGTCCTCCCGCACTTAAGTTGGCCGGCTGAAGGCCACACAGGGACTTAGTACACCTCACAGATCAAGGCCAAACAATGACAGGCTACTTAAATCATTATACACTATTTATCCGTGATGACAATTACACATTACGCCGCACACCGTGATGACAATTACACATTATGTCGCACACACCGTGATGACAATTACACATTATGTCGCACACCGTAATGCCCATTAGACCCCACACCGTAATGGCCATTACAAATTATGCCCCACGCGCCGCTGACGCACAACTGATGCCGTTTACTAATATGCCCCCACAGTGCCAGATATGCCCCCACAGTGACAGCTATGCCCCCACAGTGCCAAATATGCCCCCACAGTGCCAGATATGCCCCCACAGCGCCACAAATATATACCCCCACAGTGCCACACATATATGCCCCCACAGTGCCACACATATATGCCCCCACAGTGCCAGATATGCCCCCACAATGCCAGATATGCCCCCACAGCGCCACATATGCCCCCACAGCGCCACATATGCCCCCACAGTGCCACACTTATGCCCCCATAGTGCCAAACATATGCCCCCACAGTGCCAAATATGCCCCCACAGTGCCACAGATGTATGCCCCCACAGTGCCAAATATGCCCCCACAGTGCCATAGATCTATGCCCCCACAGTGCCAAACTCACTGTGTCTGTGTCTCCCTCTGTGCCATCGCCTCTGCCTCTGCTTCCTTGGGGAGTGCTTCTGCAGCGCTGCTTCCTTGGGGAGGGGAGCGGAGCGCATCGCGCTTCTTTCCTTCCCCTTCACTGTGTAGTGTGTAGTTGTACCTGTCTGTCCTGAGCCGTCGCCCATCAGCCATTCATACCCCACGGGCTGGCTCCTTATTGGCTGCCAGCCCGCGAGCTCTGATAGGCTGACAGCCCAGTGACACACTGAGCGAGGGGGAAGGAGAGACGCGCGATGCGTTCCCCTCCCCTCCCTCTGCTTGTTGTGTGTGGAGTCAGATGCCGGGGAGGAGGCTGCGGCGGCCGCGGCGTTGGGGGAGCTGCAGGGCACCCCGGCTGTCAAACAGAGGCAGACAAGCCGTGCGGCGCCCCGGGCTGCTGCACGGCTTGTCCGCCTCTAGAAACGGCCCTGTCAGCACTTTATTATATTCTCCCTAACTGTTTCTTTTCACCTGTGGAGTTGCTATACTTACTTCTTCCAATCACCTACATCACCATGTATAGTGACTACCACTAAGCTACCTAATCCTATAACAGAGTATTATACTATAAAAATATCTGTTATTTGTGGGGAACATTGAGTATTCTGAGACAAATCTCTCAGACCCCATACACACCATACAATTTGTTGGATGTGACCGGGATAACAAAATTTACTTATTTTCGCTATCAGTGCTGATTAGTATAAATGCATAATTCGACCCAACATTAACATTGATCATATTATATTGCCGTGAAAGTAATATATGAAAACTTTGTGATTGGAATTTGCACTTTTACTCTTACCAGCAACAGGATGCTGGCTGAACTCACTTACCTGCACACAGGACATCATACTGCTTAACTCCCTGCTGCTGCGGTGGCAGGATTGATACTGAACTGGGGAAAGAGCCAAATCTAGAGTAAGAGCATCTGCACTCATGTATTCACTGTCCAAATTCAAGTCTGGCACCAGGAAATCTGGTAGTTTTGAGTAACTTCCCAGGGCAGCGAGAGACCCTGCAGTGAACTGGAAATCACTTGCAGAATCCAGAAGGATAGGCTCACCGTGCAGTAATGAGTACCTGACCACTGATACCCAATAACCTACCACACACCAAAATAAACTCCTGCAAGCTCCTGCGACCAGCGATTACAATGGGGCAGAAAACGGGAGCGCGCACCCGGCGATTTATCACTGGTGCGCACTCCAATCACTGGCAATATGGTCGCCTGCGACCATATTCCCAGCGATTATAGCCCCTATCGCCCCCGTGTGTACACAGCATTAGGTTTATTTTAAACTATGTGGATGCAGTGAATTCATTCTGAATATCCACATGGTTTATTTACGACAAATCTCTTTTTACGCCCGTACATTCATGCAGTTGCTCTATTGTTATATGTTCAAATCCTATCATTTTTAATGAAGCTAGGTCTCCATTATGGTATTCACTGGTGTCGAAAAAGTGTGGGCTTGAATTCTATTATATTGTACCTGTGTTCAATCAACCTTAAGGCCCCCATAAATTACTTGATTGGGGCCTGATTTCACCCGATTCCAGTGGTTCGGGCTGAGAAATCGTGTGAAATCATCCCAAATCGCATTTGTATGACATCTGTAGTCACATATTATTTATTGCATGTAAAAAATGGCACATCAAGTGCCAAATTGCATGTGAGCCTCCCAGGAAACTGCCGGACGGCTCACGGGGAAAATGCTCTGTTCCTGGACTTCCCTAGTAATGTATGATGGCCATCACCTGTCGGAGCTAGGTAATTGATAAAAAAGGTGTTTCACCACAGGTGATGTCAATCATACGTTACCAGGGTAGGCCAGGAACAGAGCATTTTCTCCCTGAAGGAGAGGGTCAGGTAGGCAACCATGGTTTTAATGCTCTGGTAACTGGGCCCTACCAATGTAATTAAAATTGCAGCCACATTTCTATAAATCTATTACAAACTTTGAATCACAGTTTTATAATATAATCTTCTGTATTTTCCTGGATTGCATTAGTTTTATTCAATACATGCTGACATGTAGAACATTTCATTTTTTTACATTTTTAAAATCCTAAAAGTTTTTTGTATGAACCAATGTCATGAACCTGACTTGTTCGCGTTTGTTTTCTCTGTTTCCTAGTGTTTCCAGGATTGTCTGTGTCCATGCTGCTACTACCGCTGCTGCTGCACTGATTAGCATCCTGGTTAACTCCCCAGCTGCCAGACACTATCCAGCTTATTCCACCTGAAGCTTCCTGTTGAAGTAGCTTGTGCCACATCCAGCTATTCCCATCAAAGTTCACTACTGGCTCCTAGGCCAGCAATGCACCATCGATTCCCAGACCGATGGTCACCATTGGTTCCCAGGCCAATTGCTACCATTGGTTCCCAGACCATTATACCTGCATCCCCAGCTCTCAGGCCCAAGTACCAACTTCCCAGGCTAAAGATTACATCAGTTCCCAGACCGATATTGCCCTCCATTAGCTCCCTGGCCAATGTACCCTCCTAGCTCCCAGGCCAGACCAACAATCACCTCCAGCTCCAAGGTCGAAGAATACATTGATTCCCAGACCGATAGTCAAACATCGCTCCCAGGCCGAAGACTACACTATCAGTTCCCAGACAGAAAGTGCCCTTCATTGACTCCCAGGCCAACGTACCCTCTGGCTTCCAGGCCGTAAACTTTCCATCACCGGCTCCCAGGTCAGCATCTACCCTCTGACTCCCAGGCCATCAACATCATCTCTGGCTCTCAGGCCGTCGGATATCATCTCTGCTGACACCAATTACTAGCCTTTTCCACATTTATATTTCTTCCTCAGATTTCAGACAACTAGAGTCCAACAGTCTCTATCTTTTTTTCCTAAAAATAAGGTGAGGCTCCACTTGAATATCAAACATGATCTTTGAGGATATTTTACTAAGTAGGACTACAAACTACATCTGTTTCAATCTGGTCTTACTTTTCTTGGGAGAATTATGTAGTTCCTCTATTCATATGTAATACTACTTTAAAGACCCCATTTATAATGGGTTCAGAAAAACCTCTAACCAAAACAATCCATCATCTCCAAGGCCTGAATTTAAAGGTGTCGAGTTCTGAACATTTTCTTCTTCAGTGCATTAATTACCCCTTTGGTATATTTTTCTGCTATGAGGGGAGATGTGCACCTTAAATTGCAGATAGTTGTTCACCCCTACTTGTTTTAACATAAATGGTGGTGTGAATCGTATTATCTAAAAAGTTGAGCCAAGTCTTGCTGAACGTGTGAGTGAAAGAAAGTTTAGAGGTCAAGTGCCGTACTGAGGTCACTATTCCAATTGATAAGTAGATCATCTATGTAACAGCCATAGTGGAAGAGATTTGTGACACATTTTCTTCACCTCACAAGGCAGGAATCAATTTAGGCCTATGTATAGGTTCGCATAGCTTGGTGCAAACCTTCTCAGGGCCATCCCCATCACCTGGAAGTAAAATGTGAGAAAATAGAAAAAAAGAGTTTTTAAGGATATGATATTCTCATAAGAAGCTGTTATTGTTTGACATATTGTAGATGCAGGGCTGGCACTAGAAATTGGCACTTTCCGCTTGGCCCTGCTGGTCACTTGGGGGGCAAGTGCAGCGCAGGCTCCCCCAACCCCCTTACGCTGCTCTTCCACAGCTGACTCCCACTGCCCCTGGAGTGCAGTCTTCTCCTCCACCTACGGACACTGGTGGCTAATTCAATTCATGTGCCGACTTGTAAGCCAATTGGCTCACGAGATGGTGCCGCATTTTAAATGTCTGGAGGTGAAGGAGAAGCCAGTGCTCTGGGAGCAGTGGGCTTCAGTAGAGGCAGTCGGGGGGTGTGGCGGGCAGAATTAGTGGCCCGGGCACTTCACTTTCTGTCAGAGTGACCAGGCCCAGGATAGCTTGATGGCGGCCCTGTGTCACTGTTGGTGAATAAGATGTCAGAATAATAAATCACTGTATCAGAAATGACTATGCCCTCATCCTCAGCAATGTCATATTGAATGGCAGAAACATAAATAATACACAATCACAAGACATTATCAGTCGCTGCTTGCTAGTAATTTGTCTATTTTCTCTCTCTCTCTCTCTCTCTCTCTCTCTCTCTCTCTCTCTCCAACTCATATTGAGACCTGCCTGAAACCTTGGCACTTGCATTTGCTATGCTCTTACCTCTCCATGCTCTGGAGGTCCATGTCCAGCTTGTCCCAGATGGCGGCAGTGCTACCGCCTTGTTGCGGGCACTATCTTGGATTTTGCCACTTGTAGTTATTGCTACTCCTAGCTCCAGTGCGGCTTGCATGACACCTCTGCTGCATACTCTGCTTCTGTGGGCTGGTGGGTGGCTTTGTCAAAGACTGTACAAAGCTGTCAGGCTGTAGTTACACAGACCCGCCAGAAGTGGCTCGTAACAACTAGTCTTTTTATCTCTGTTCAGTGTAAATAAAACTACATCCTAAAGATCTGTGCAACAGTAGTCTGCCAGCTGACTCAGGATTTCCCTGAGCCCTATGTATTTGTCTCTGTACACGTTTTGCTGGCAGACTGCGCACTGGTCTCAGTCAGTCTGTGGGAGAATGCAAATGAGAAAATCCTTCCTCTGGTTTATGCATTGATCAGCATTTTCATGCAGCCAACATACGGGGGACAAAAGTGACTGAGCATAAGGTTAAAAGGACAATTCTGTATCCTGGCCTTTTACCTTAGAAGTGCAGTGAAGAAATTGACACGGGAAGTGTTAGAAATGTGTTTAGTGTCATATTTTATCCTGTTCTCATTTCATATGGGAACGTGTCCCATATATAGATATATGTTTTTGTTGTTATAGAAATAGCTTTATCCTCTGTGAATAAAGCACACTTCTATTGCTATGGAATCAGAGAAAACGGAATGTAACTAAAATAAATAAAAAACCATAACATGACACTTAGCTGGTGACTGAGAAAATGATTGTATTTTTTGCAACTAATAAAATTATGCAAATGCTTCGATTGCTAGTCTGCTACCTTGTGATTGCCTCTGTATTTGTGGATGTGTGAGAGAAAGAGATGTCATTTCACTTGCTGCCAACAGATGGCAGTGTTTTAGAGACACACAAATGGACACTATATATATATATATATATAGCTCCTGGTTTGCTCGGCACTCCAGACGAAGGGGTATATTACCGTGGTGCCTTCCCACACAAGTAATACAGTACACCGTATCCACTGTTTCCTAGGATACATGGCCTAGGATACATTCCAATTCCACTTTTCATTTACAATCCTAAAAAGTTTAATTTTTCTCACTCCTGTATTCTAAGTATGGTGAATTAGACAGTTCCTGTTCCACTTTCTATAGGCACTGTTAAGAAATGGAACAAAAGCAACAGTATAAGCATATCCTAATTGGAATAATATCCAATCAAAATACAGTTCCTCCCTGATGTTTCGATGACTGTTCTCAATTACCTTCTGATTACCTCAAATAAATATAAATATGACTCGTTCAACCACCACAGAGGTAGGAGGTGTTACATTTAATTTTGTTGTTGATTAGCATGTCACATACTCAAATAATCTTCAGGGAATTAACTCTGTAAGACGTCAAAGCAGAATACATTTAAAGCCTCTTAAAGTGTAAAAGTGTATTTAACCCCTTCCTGACGCAGCATGTTTTTGCCTTCCTGACAGAGCCCTTTTTTTCAAATCTGACATGTATCACTTAAGTGGGGATAACTTTTTTTTGCTTTTACTTATCCCAGTGATTTTGAGATTGTTTTCTCGTGACACATTGTACTTCAAATTAGTGGTAAATTTGGGTCGATACAGTCTGTGTTTTTTTGTGAAAAATACCAAAATGTCGTAAAAAAATGGAAAATTTAGCAATTTTCAAAATGTTAAATTTTCTGCTTGTGAGACAAATAATCATACCACTCAAAATAGTTAATAACTAACATAGACCATATGCCTACTTTATGTTTCCATCATTATTTCAACATCCTTTTAATATTTTTGGACACTAGGAGGCTTAAAATATGAATAGCAAATTCTCAAATTTTCAAGAAAATTTCAAACACTGATTTTTTTAGGGACCAGTTCAGTTCTGATGTGACTTTGAGGGACTTGTATGTGAGACACCCCCATAAATGATGCCATTTCAAAAACTGCACCCCTCACAGTATTCAAAACAGCATTTTGGAAGTTTGTTAACCCTTTAGGTGTTTCACAGGAATTAAAACAAAGTGTAGGTGAAATTTCAAAATTTCATTTTTTTTGCAGATTTGCAATTTTAATACATTTTTCTAAGGAACACAGTAGATTTTACTAGAGAAATGTGACTAAAAATTGATTCCCCCAATTCTTTTGTTTTCATAAATATCCTATATGTGGCCCTAGTGTGCACGTTGACCAAACCACAGGCTTCATAATAGAAGGAGCACCTACTTGATTTTGGAGCCTCCTTTTTATGAGATTATTTTTTAGGCACCATGTAGGTTTCTAGGCACCATAAGATGCTAAAAGTTAGGAATCCCCCCACAAGTGACCCCATTTTGCAAACTACACCCCTCAGGGAATTCATCTAGGGGTATAGTGTACATTTCAAACCCCCAGGGGTTTCACCAATTTTGATACAACTGGGCTGTGCAAATGAAAATTTCATTTTTTACACAAAAATGCAGTTCTGGCTCCAAATTTGTCATTTTCACAAGGAATGAAGGAGACAAAGCACCCCAAAATCTGTGCCCCAATTTCTCCCGAGTACGGCAATGCCTCACATGTGACCAAAAAATACCATTTGGGTGCATGGCAGGACTCAGAAGGGAAGGAGTGATTTTTGGATTTTGCAGCTCAGATTCTGGTGGAATGTTGGTGGGTGCTATGTCGCATTAGCAAGACCCCCGAAGCACCAATACAGTGGAACCCCCCCACAAGTGACCCCATTTTGCAAACTACACCCCTCAGGGAATTCATCTAGGGGTATAGTGTACATTTCAAACCCCCAGGGGTTTCACCAATTTTGATACAACTGGGCTGTGCAAATGAAAAATTAAATTTTTTACACAAAAATGCAGTTCTGTCTCCAAATTTTTAATTTTCACAAGGAATGAAGGAGACAAAGCACCCCAAAATCTGTGCCCCAATTTCTCCCGAGTACGGCAATGCCTCACATGTGACCAAAAAATACCATTTGGGTGCATGGCAGGACTCAGAAGGGAAGGAGTGATTTTTGGATTTTGCAGCTCAGATTCTGGTGGAATGTTGGTGGGTGCTATGTCGCATTAGCAAGACCCCCGAAGCACCAATACAGTGGAACCCCCCCACAAGTGACCCCATTTTGCAAACTACACCCCTCAGGGAATTCATCTAGGGGTATAGTGTACATTTCAAACCCCCAGGGGTTTCACCAATTTTGATACAACTGGGCTGTGCAAATGAAAAATTACATTTTTTACACAAAAATGCAGTTCTGTCTCCAAATTTTTAATTTTCACAAGGAATGAAGGAGACAAAGCACCCCAAAATCTGTGCCCCAATTTCTCCCGAGTACGGCAATGCCTCACATGTGACCAAAAAATACCATTTGGGTGCATGGCAGGACTCAGAAGGGAAGGAGTGATTTTTGGATTTTGCAGCTCAGATTCTGGTGGAATGTTGTTGGGTGCTATGTCGCATTAGCAAGACCCCCGAAGCACCAATACAGTGGAACCCCCCCACAAGTGACCCCATTTTGCAAACTACACCCCTCAGGGAATTCATCTAGGGGTATAGTGTACATTTCAAACCCCCAGGGGTTTCACCAATTTTGATACAACTGGGCTGTGCAAATGAAAAATTACATTTTTTACACAAAAATGCAGTTCTGGCTCCAAATTTGTCATTTTCACAAGGAATGAAGGAGACAAAGCACCCCAAAATCTGTGCCCCAATTTCTCCCGAGTACGGCAATGCCTCACATGTGACCAAAAAATACCATTTGGGTGCATGGCAGGACTCAGAAGGGAAGGAGTGATTTTTGGATTTTGCAGCTCAGATTCTGGTGGAATGTTGGTGGGTGCTATGTCGCATTAGCAAGACCCCCGAAGCACCAATACAGTGGAACCCCCCCACAAGTGACCCCATTTTGCAAACTACACCCCTCAGGGAATTCATCTAGGGGTATAGTGTACATTTCAAACCCCCAGGGGTTTCACCAATTTTGATACAACTGGGCTGTGCAAATGAAAAATTACATTTTTTACACAAAAATGCAGTTCTGGCTCCAAATTTGTCATTTTCACAAGGAATGAAGGAGACAAAGCACCCCAAAATCTGTGCCCCAATTTCTCCCGAGTACGGCAATGCCTCACATGTGACCAAAAAATACCATTTGGGTGCATGGCAGGACTCAGAAGGGAAGGAGTGATTTTTGGATTTTGCAGCTCAGATTCTGGTGGAATGTTGTTGGGTGCTATGTCGCATTAGCAAGACCCCCGAAGCACCAATACAGTGGAACCCCCCCACAAGTGACCCCATTTTGCAAACTACACCCCTCAGGGAATTCATCTAGGGGTATAGTGTACATTTCAAACCCCCAGGGGTTTCACCAATTTTGATACAACTGGGCTGTGCAAATGAAAAATTACATTTTTTACACAAAAATGCAGTTCTGGCTCCAAATTTGTCATTTTCACAAGGAATGAAGGAGACAAAGCACCCCAAAATCTGTGCCCCAATTTCTCCCGAGTACGGCAATGCCTCACATGTGACCAAAAAATACCATTTGGGTGCATGGCAGGACTCAGAAGGGAAGGAGTGATTTTTGGATTTTGCAGCTCAGATTCTGGTGGAATGTTGGTGGGTGCTATGTCGCATTAGCAAGACCCCCGAAGCACCAATACAGTGGAACCCCCCCACAAGTGACCCCATTTTGCAAACTACACCCCTCAGGGAATTCATCTAGGGGTATAGTGTACATTTCAAACCCCCAGGGGTTTCACCAATTTTGATACAACTGGGCTGTGCAAATGAAAAATTAAATTTTTTACACAAAAATGCAGTTCTGGCTCCAAATTTGTCATTTTCACAAGGAATGAAGGAGACAAAGCACCCCAAAATCTGTGCCACAATTTCTCCCGAGTATGGCAATGCCTCATATGTGACCAAAAAATACCAGTTGGGTGCATGGCAGGACTCAGAAGGGAAGGAGTGATTTTGGGATTTTGCAGCTCAGATTCTGGTGGAATGAATGGTGGGTGCTATGTGGCATTAGCAAGACCCCCGAAGCACGGTGAAATGATGAACCTAATAATCCATAGATGTGTGGTATATTTTAAAACACTCCTTTATACATAGGCCGGGTTTGTCGGGGCAAGTTTCACAGTGGAAAATAGTATCCTTTCTTATTCCCTTTTTATAGCAAACTTTGCACCTTTTTTGTGTCCTGCCCTTTCTTGCAGTGGAGGGGATTTCGTTAGGAAAATGCTGCCCTGGTACAATACGGGGGCCAGTACTAGAAGTACTGGGGCCCTCTGCCTGCTGGTTCCCAAATATTAGGCCCTTTATGACTTCCTCTTGAAAGTGCATAAATGTCCCCCTCTGGCTGGTAGAACGGAATAGCACGTAAGCGTTATACAGTGCCATCTGGATGATATACACGGCCAGCTTCTTGTACCAGATTTTTGTTTTCCGCAGGGGACTGTACGGCTTCAGTACCTGATCTGAAAGATCCACTCCGCCCATGTACTTATTGTAATCTAGGATACAATTAGGTTTTGAGGTGTGGGTACTGGTACCTCGTACAGGGATGGAGGTGGTACTGTCTCCATGAATTGTTGTCAGTATAAGGACATCCCTCTTGTCCTTATATTTGACCAACAACATATTTTCGGTGGATTGTGCCCTGCTTTCACCCCTTCTCAGTACTTGGGCAACGTGCGTTTTTGGGAGGCCTCTTTGGTTCTTGCGCACAGTACCGCAAGCTGCTGTACCTCTTGAACCAAGGGCCTTAAACAGGGGGATGCTAGTGTAAAAGTTATCCACATAGAGGTGATAACCTTTATCCAGGAAGGGGTGCACTAAATCCCAGACAATTTTTCCACTAACACCTACGAGGGAGGGGGGGCATTCTGGCGGTTCAATTCTTGAATCCTTCCCTTCATATACCCTAAACCTGTGGGTGTACCCTGAGGTGCTTTCACACAGTTTATACATTTTTATGCCATACCTTGCCCTCTTACTGGGAAGGTACTGGCGGAATTTAACCCTTCCTTTAAAATGTATAAGGGACTCGTCGATACAAATACATTTTTCAGGGATGTACATCTCTGCAAATTTGGCACTGAAATGATCAATGACCGGCCTGACTTTGAATAGCCGGTCAAAGGTGGGATCATCTCTGGGTGGGCACTGTGCATTATCGGTGTAATGTAAAAATTTAAGGATTATCTCAAAACGAGTCCGAGTCATGGCCATACGGTAAAGTGGCGTGCTGTACAGAACATCTGTACTCCAATATTGCCTAATTTCTGGCTTTTTTACTATGCCCATATGTAACACCAGACCCCAAAACGTCATCATCTCTACTGCATCTACAGGGGTCCACCTAGCAAATGATGACGTGGGGTTTTGAGCAATAAACTGCTGGGCATATAAATTACTTTGGTCCACCATTAAATTTATAAAATCATCAGAGAAAAATAATTTGAAAAAGTCAATTTCTCTGAGACCTGTTGAATCAAATTGGATTCCTGGGATGGCCAAAAACTCAGGAACCTGGGGCTCAAAATTGTCTGGTGGTGGGGTCCATACGGGATCAATCATTTGGGGGGGGTCTCAGCTGCTCTACGGGGGCGTCTTTGAGAGGGTCCCTCATCACTAGAGGAGGAAGAGGAGCTTAAGACGAATCCTTCAAATTCCCCGCTTGCATCACTAGCTGTGTCAGAGTCAGAGGCAAGCATGGCATATGCCTCCTCCGCTGAATACATTCTTCTGGATGACTGGGATGACATTTGGGATGACATTTGGGATGACATTTTTATTTTTGTGTTTCTGTAAGTGTAATGTTTCAACACGTGTATAGTGTAGGGGGGGTACAAACTTTATTTCAACACGGGGGGTATGTAGTGTGTAGTGTGTATGTAGTGCAGAAAAAAAAATACTTTATACAGGAATTTGTTTCCAATAAAAAAAAAAAAAATTGAAGGGGTTAAAAAAAAAAAAAAAAAAAGGTCCTGCGCCAAAAATTGAGCACAGATGTTGATCAGTAACGTCCGTCACTGAACAGCGCTCAAAGGCAACAGGACACCCACAAAAGCAACGTGGGTGTAAAAACAATTAAAAAAAATAAATAAACCACAGCACTCTCCAAAAAAAAAACAATTTAAAAAAACTGCAGAAAAAAAATGATATCAACCCTGTGCCAAAAATGCTGTTCAGTGATGTACGTCCCTGATCAGTGGCCACAGGACACCGACAAAAGCAACGTGGGTGTAATAAACCACAGCACTCTCCAAAAAAAAAAAAAAATTTAAAAAAACTGCAGAAAAAAAATGATATCAACCCTGTGCTAAAAATGCTGTTCAGTGATGTACGTCACTGATCAGCGGCCACTGGACACCCACAAAAGCACCCACAAAAGCAACGTGGGTGTAAAAACAAAACCCCACTGCAATCCCCCCCCCCAAAAAAAAAACTGCAGATCAGTGATGCAGTGATGCGACACTGATTAGCAGTGAGGGGCAGCAGGCTGACAACTGTGGGTGCAACCTGACAGGGTATATATAAAAAAAAAAACCTGGACCCCCAAAAAGTTGCTGATCAGTTAATTAATTTAAACTGATCAGCACAAAAGGGGGGGCAGCAGTCAGTTGCACAGGCAGCACAACCTTTGGTGCAACTGACAGGTATATATATAAAAAAGTTGCTGATCAGCACAGATATACTGATCAGCACAAAAGGGGTGCAGCAGACACAAAATATAGCACTCTCTATCACTCTCTGACACTCTCTGTCACTATCTGTCACTATCTCTCACGATCTGTGACTCTATGACACTGCAGCAGCAGGACACAGGAAGTCACAAGATCCAGGAAGCATCCAGCTGCTGGCAGCACGCTACCAGCGGTGATCAGCGGTGATCAGGTAAGTATCAGGCAAGGATCAGGTATGTATATCACGACAGAGTGGCCGGTGACCGCTCTGCACGCAATTCCAGACCGGAATGGCGTCTGCAGCGCAGTCACCGTTAGTTTAAATGACGCGCCTTGGCTGTGATTGGTCCGTCGATCCGACGGACCAATCACAGCCTTGGGGGGCAGGTGGGGTGAGGTGGGGTGAGGTGTGGTCATCACCGGTGACCCCCTCATGCCCCCTCACACCCGGCGGCGATTGACACCTGTGTTACCGAGCGTCTGATTCGCCGGTAACACAGGAAAACGCTGCGACTGGCTGTTCACATTGAACAGCCAATCACAGCGATCGCCGACGGGGGGGAGGCATCCCACCCCCCTGGGCATGCAGGGACATGTCTGCTGTCAGGGACAGCAGACCTGTTTAAACTGTCACCGCGTCTATAGACGCGGGGACAGTTTAAAGTCATGACGTATATATACGTCATGTGTCGGGAAGTACATCCCGGCCATGACGTATATATACGTCAAATGTCGGGAAGGGGGTTAATTAAAACCCCAAAAAAACATATAAACACTATAACAAATAAAATTCACCATTTGGAGAAGAAATGACTAAACCCAAAGTGGCTATGGATGATAAGTCCTGGAATGTACTACCTGATAATAGTCTTCCCACCATTAAATTCAGGTTATATTCTTGTCCTCCACCTATGCCGTTTAACCTATGTTCTTAAATTTATAATAAACATAATTACACATGTGCTGTATAAAGTGCTTATATTTATTGTAATAAATAATTATTTAAAACTATTGGCAGTGCAAAAGAAGCTATCTACTATCAAACTGAGATAATTGAATCCAAACATTACATCAATACATTCACCAAATGTCGTGTATTTAAGTGAACTGTAAAATCAATGTTATCTGAGATACAGTAGATGATACTGGAGTAGTATGCTTATTCTTTGGAATACATTGTGCTGTGTTACTGGATTTTTTCCTCTGGCTTAGCCGAGCCTTCCATAAAACCTCTGGTTTTTAATGGTGTGGTCCAATTTTAGGTGAGTTTTTGCTTCAGGATACAAGCTACTCCCCAAAAGTAGTAAAACATTTGAATGCAACCTTCCGCATTGATGGAAGTGATCCAATCAGACCTTTTGTTAATTGCTCATTTACGACTCTCTCTACATCATCTCGCCTTCTTGTGAAATACCTGATGCCTATCTACACACAGAGCAGCAGACAAAATCAGAACAACCCATACGTATATATGTAAGACAGGTGCTTGCTTTGCAGTGTATCTCAGCTGTCTTGTAGTTTGATGTGGGGATTGGCTGAAGCACATTAGCATTGGATTTCCCTTCATTGCAAGGTACTTTGTCTGTCTGTGTATACACATCAGTGTATGCTAAACCTCTACATGATCGCAAATAATAGCCTCTCCTATGCCAAACTGCCTAAATTCCACAAATGAAACCGGAAGATATTCCACAGTCATAACTGAGAATTGTGCTCTTAAAAGTTGCGTTAAAGGATAAAAAGAAAATTGCAGCAACCGAGCTGAATCGAAAAAAAGCAGTTTGTGAAAGTAAAATTATTAGGTATTAACTATACATCTGGAACATTAAATAGATATAGTACATCCTGCTGTTATTGTTTTTGAGTCAGGACAACTTGAATAGGCCTGCAGGTGAGTATTAATAGGTATGCAGGTTCACTTGCCAGTAATCATGGATGTCCTCCAATAGGGTTGAATCCCTGGAGGTTAGAACTGGAAAACCGGCATCCATAATGATGTGTTCATTTTCTAGTATTTAATCATTCAACAGGCACTACTCCCTACATATTACTAACATCCTCCCTCTAGAGAAAGAATTGAAAATGTGACTATGACTGCCCTGGTACTTTAGTTCTTTTCAAAGCTCCAACCAAGAATCTGGGAGGAAGTGGAAAGGGATGACCAAACTGAGGGACAATAAATAAAATGGTGTTGCAGTTCAGTTTTTAAACAATTATTGGTTTTATGAGAAGTTATTTTAAATAATATGCTTTTCCACCAAAGTCCCATGTCCGAAACGAGATTTGGAATAAAGTTCTAATCCATATTTGAGAGACACTGTTCCCACTGCGGCTCTGATCCATATCTTACCAGGTACATTGTTTGCGGTTGCAGTCTCTCTTCTCCTGCCACTTTGAGATTATGTCATCTTCAAGTGGCAGGAAATATATCTGTCCCTATAGTGCCACTATCACTAAGGTCCTTCCCAGTTAAAGCCCTTTTGGAAAAGAAGTTGAGGGTTTTCATGTCAATGGAGAAATGGTAGCGGGAAAAAAAATGGGGTCAAATGTAATGGTCTGAGAGTTTTCTTGTCAAGAACAATGCTCAAACTTGGACATCTTACTGTGTGGGGTTTTTCAGAACCAAAAGCAATTCTCATGAGAGTTGAGAGTCAGATTTTTACTCTCGTGAGTTTTTTAGTCCAGGAACCATCAGAGTTTTTAAGACCAACCGGAAAGCTAGTTTCATTGGGCCACATGCACTAAGCTTCAAAAGGGATAAAATGGGAGTGGTAAACAGCCAGCCAATCAGCTCCTACCTGCCATGTCACAGGCTGTGTTTGAAACATATAAGGCAGAAACTGGCTGGCTGTTTATCACTCTCCATTTTATCAATTTTGAAGCTTAGTGCATCTGGCCCACTATGAGAGTTGTTTAGTGTGAGAGAAATTCACTCATTTGGTAAACTGTGTCCTACAACTCAACCATCAGTATTTGTTTTCAAAGCCATCAGCAATTATGTTAAGATTTTTAATGTAGAGTGCAGTTTGTTTAATGTTTTTGAATACTGATACCTCTTAAACATCACTTAGGGCCTTATTCTGGTTGGTGCGGTCTGTCCCGAATTCTTTCGGAGCTGACCGAATGCCACGCTGTGCAGACATTGTAAGAACAAACGCCCACAGGTCCTCCGCATTCGGACGGACTCACTCTCTAAGAAGAGGGTGTGTTTTCGGACAACAACCAAACCGTGCGTGTGCGGTGGCAACACAAAGATTCTGCACGGTCTAACAGCGTCAGAATGGACGGGAAGCTGCCCGTACGCACCGATGCGGGGTATTTCCGCAAAACTCACGACTGTTATCTGAACTCATACATATGCCACATGACACACTTATGCCCATTTCTGCCCATTTCTGCCCATTGTTTGCAGTGTAAATGTGTGTAAAATAGCAAGAATGCAGTCGTGCTTTCAGCATATATTTGTGTATTTAGTAATGGTCCATTTAGGCAGCAATGCTTCCAATTGAAGCTATGAAAAGAGTGTAATTAATCACTAATGAGTAGAGGAGTGGATTGTATTGTGTTCAGCTGAGAGTGATTCAGGTGCGGGCGTACTAATTGGGCTAACTGTCCGAATGCACGCCTACCAGAGTTCGTGCACTCCCTCGTGTACACCCATATTTACGCCCAGTTTTGCCCACTTTGAAACCACGCCCTTGTGTAGGTCCGAATGACGCCCATATTACGCCCATATTTCCCGAGTCAATTCGGTGGACATTTCTGTACGGTATTAGTGAGAGCGTGTACGTAGACCATGCGTGGCACATGCGCATTGCGTTGCCTATGCATGCGCAGACGGCTAAAAAGCGCCCTCCGAAAGAGTTCGGAACGGATCGCACCAACCAGAATAAGGCCCTTAGTGTTAACATTTATTTTCCTTTAGCTGCTGAACCAGCGCATATGGCTACACAGAAGAGGTAGCGGCAAGCAGTAACCACAGAGGAGTTTTGTCCACAAACACACACATTGCCCACATTATCATGTTTCTGCAGCTGTATGTAAACAAAGTGTCACATAACCTTATTTAAATTATAATTGTGACATATTTAAAGCCTGCAATCATTACATGAGACAGCTGTAACACAACCATACAAGTTAATATTTAATCCAAATTAAAACATACTATTATGTTAGTCGTATTTTTAAGTAACCCACCTGAAAAGTTATTTTAAAAATCATGCTTATTATTTACAATTCTGTTATTATCTTAATTTTATTCTGCCCCTACAGCTAGCACGTTTTTATTTAACATGTCCATTGGTAGTTCATGCAAATTACTACTATAGTAGTTAATCCACCATAAAAATATATATACTTTATAGCACTGGCACAGGGCACTCGCATCTGGATGGCCAGGGAGATAAATTGTCAACTGCAGGAATTCACCCAGGATGTCCGTGACCAAACCCAGGAGAAATGAGAGGATGCAGTGGGCCAAGGAGCAACTGCAGGCAATGCAGAAGCACATGTGTGCAGGTCATCTGAGAACGATTAGTTGTACTGCTTCCCTTGCCAAGTTTCAGGCCAGGGGCCTATCTCATGTACCACTACACTCTACCATTCCCATTCACGAAAATATCGCAGGCCTGCGAATAGCTGCAAATCCATTTGCAAGCCACTCACCATCTAATGATGTTTCCAGTGTGTGCAGTGCGCAAAGCCCAGGACATACTTGGTGGCCCGATAGAAACAAGCTGATAAGGGTCAGAGCTGACATCTTCCCCTCAAATGCACGTCTGCATTTTCCCTGACACTCTGAGAAAACAACCGCTTACCACCCACAAACATCGGCTTCCTGTCAATCACCTTGCGAACGACCAGCAATTTAAAAGGTAGCAGGCTTTTATCGTAGGACAGCCTCACTTATGCGTACTATGACCCGTGCGCATGTGCAGTCTATGGATAATTGCCTGGCTTGCGAATTCGCAGCTGTGTGATCAGATCTGAATTAGGCCCTCAGTTTGACACATACGAGGGTCGTTTCATAAGTGTGGTAAATTTATATGAGATGCTGCCACAATCCCTTTAGTGATGTAACACCTGTGAAGTTCCACTCTTCTAATCCCGCCATCCCAGACCACATTGCTGGGAATCGTTCACTTACGGTAGTCGTTTGAAGGGAGTGGTTTAGCAGTTGCCACAAATATGAACAAAATCGATTTCTGTGAAAAAATGACACAAATTAGGCTATAAATTGATTCTCCATCTACCCAATTCTCTGTATTTGGGAACTAATTTTACACCCATATGCAGGACTGCTAATTTGTAGCCCCAGTAATTATCGAAGGACTGCGCATGGATCATAGTGCACATGCGCGAGCTCTCCCTGCAATAAAAAAATAGCGTTGTCTTTTGAACACTGCCCGTATGGAAGATTGTGGGAGGCCCGCCAGCCATGATCTTGCATGACCAAGCGCAGTGCTGAGTAAATCTGTGGGTACACACATGGGGGGGGGGTGTCACTTGATAGTGGATTGTGAATGGATTTGGAATCGCAGCCACGCACATGGCCGGGTATTCACTCTGGTGGGACAGCTACTTACTGATCGCTGGGCTCTGGAAAGAAGCAGCTCAGCGATCAGGTCTGACATACTCCCTTGGCCCTGAGCAACTATTTAGAAAATTTGACTTTATGGGAAGAAATTATCATTGAATGAGGAAGACAATGAGTATTTAGCAGGTTTTGAGACAAAAAAATAAAATGTGGAAAGCAGAGCTATAGTTTGAAGTAATAATAATAAGATTGAATTCACTTTATATATAGAATGTTATATTTATAGCAATAATGACATAATAACAATACAATTATAAACTGCAAAAACAATAAAAGCAAAACATCACTGCACTTTTCACTGCTAGCAGCTAATTGTTTGCGAATAAAACTGTCTGTTCCTATAATGCATCTGGAATTGAAACAGACTTAGTACTTCAGAGAGAATTGGTGAATTATTACCATCCGCCTGACTGGGGAGTGTGGCTGGGGTCAGCTTTTATGCAGGTTCAGGGATTCCACCAGAGATGGTCAGTGACAGAGTCCACCATCTCCTGTTGCTAGTGTGGCATGGCTTGTCAGCGATCTAGTCAAAATGACTGGCCAAAATGCCCAGTGTGTACACCCCTTAAGGGAGAAAAAGAGATTCCTTACTGTATATTATTAAATTGCCAGGGTTCAAGGTGAATTAGGCTTTTTTTTGTATATCCACAATGAACAGCCATGCCAGATTCCTGAAGTCTTGGCAGTCCTGGATAAAGATTATTCCCAAGACTCCTTAAACAGTTTTGTATTCTATAAAAACACCCACTCCCCCTGAGAGGCTCAGAGCCTGTTAATCCTCATATGACCCTACCTCTACAGTAGGTGGACTCATTTAAATATTTGGGTATTTGTATTTAATTGTGCCCGAGGACTTTGTATCTCTGAATGTAGAGCCACAGCTAAACTCTTTGCAGGGCTAGATATGGGTGTGGAATAGTTTTTTTTTTTTTTTTTTTAAATATATTTATTGGTTTTTTTAGCAAGTATTACAAAAATTTACTAAGCAAAAGGTGTATTTTTGGCGTACATGACAATGACAACGCCGGAATAAGCATCGTCCTTAAATACAATAAAGACGGAGTATAGTCCATGGTCCCACGAAAATGGGTGGGTATCTTTGGGTATCGCCGTCGTGCCCGTACTCCAGTATTCTTGTAAATGGGAACTTACTTTTTTACGTAACTTAATACAATAAAAGACATGGCATACAGATATATATATATATATATATATATATATTTGGGAGGGGGTGGGAGAGACAGAGGGTGGAGGTGGAGTGGGGGGGGGGGTACCTTTTTACAATTTGTCTATATTAGACCGTCGATGTGATAGGAAATGCACCTTATTATGGTATGGCATCGCTTCATGGTAGTAGAATGTATAAATTATGCTGGAACCTGATGCTTAAGTTGGATGCACAACTACCTTGGGGTAATATTATTTAATAATGGTTATACATTTGCTATGGGTCATTCAGTTGTGGTGTTTGTGGCTACATCAGGCATCACTTCCTCCCAGAGTGGTCCCCATCTTGCGGTTGGTGTTGGTCGTATAGTAGCTTGCAGTTGAGCATCATACAATTCATAATTCATTGTGCGTGTTAGAAAAGTAATAAGGGAATCTAGCGAGGGTGATGATTTGCTCAACCAATTTTTCATTAAAAGCTTTTTTGCAGCTGTAACAGTCAACGTCAAAAAGGGGATGAGTTTGGTATCTGTGTTTTGCAGATCCCACACCTCAAAGTTGGCAAAAAGTAAGGGGAACGGGTGTATGTGTATTTTTGTGTTTAGTATGGATGAGATATAATTGGTTACCTTGTGCCAGAACTTTTTTATTTTTCCACAGGACCAGACGTTGTGGAAGAAGGTGGCTGGAGACAGTCCGCATTTTTTGCAAGCTCCTGACTCTTCAG
Source organism: Crinia signifera (assembly GCF_055691185.1). Taxonomy (NCBI): domain Eukaryota; kingdom Metazoa; phylum Chordata; class Amphibia; order Anura; family Myobatrachidae; genus Crinia; species Crinia signifera. The sequence continues at coordinate 190,438,572 of NC_139220.1, forward strand.
GGACAAAATGTTTCCTTTGAGCAGGAGATATATATGCTCTTTGCAGGATTTTCACGTGTGTTTCCTGCAGTAGGGCAGACTTTAGAGTGCGTAAAGTGGAGTCATAATATTTGAAAAGTGTGTCACATGACAGTAATAAAGGAATATCTCCAAGCCACTGTATCCTCGTCTTTTCTGTTATCCCAGGGGCTAGTAATATTATGAGTTATTTGTAGAGAGTTTTAATTTTATAGCCTGGCCTTTCAAATCAAAGAATAAGTTGATGAAGTGTATTTGTTTGTGGGATGATGTGAGACCTATCTGGGAGGGACGTTACATAGTGTGATAGTTGAATGAGAGGGAATGTACTGATGGGGGACAGATTATATTGTAGTGTTAGTTGAGCTGACGTGAGTTGTTTGCCTCCGGGGTCAAACACTTGTGATACTAGCTTCAGGCCCTTGTTGAAAAGGTGTTTGAAAACCGGGTTATCTATACCAGGGGAAAACATGGGGTTTCCCCAGATAGGCAACCATTTGGATGTATGTGGGGGGTGTTTTTAGGGATTTACAGATGGCCTTCCATGCCAGATTTGTGTCTTTAAATAGTAGGTGTTGGGCAATATGTTTTGGGATTTTGGGGGTCGGTGTATGGAGGAAAGCCCCTGGGGAGAAAGGGTAAAATAAGGCACAATCCAGTTCGTATACAACAAATTTACTGGATTCGAGAAGCCAGTCCATAGCACAGGGGTTCCCAAACTTTTTTGAATCACGGCGCCCTAGAGCATCAAAATGTTTTCAAGGCACACCTAGGTCAAATGCTTCTTATCGAGAAATTCAGAAAAAAAATATTAAATTAGGTGCATTGTGTTTATATGTCACAGTTATCTGGTGAGGGACAGGATTTGCTTCTGTTTGTCCACATATATTATGATTGGCAGCCACAAGCACTGGTTTTGCCTGGTACATTGACCACAAATAATATGAATTGATCCTGGTCCACCAACCCAAGGCACCCCTGCAAGTGTCCTGAGGCACCCCAGGGAGCCTAGGCACACAGTTTGGGAACCACTGCCATAGCATAACTGGAATGAAGTGCTCTGGAGTATTGTAGCAGGTTGGGAAGACCCAGTCCGTCTACCGGTCTAGGCAACTGTAATTTTGCCATTGATATTCTTGGCCTCCCGGAGTGGAATAGGTTTTCTCAACACCTTGATGGGTCACGGTAATTTAATTGTCTTAAAGCCCAAACTGTTGCAGATCTATCATAACTCTGGTCTTCCTTCCCCTTGATTAAAGTTGTTTGGCTGATAGACAGCCTTGTCTACTCTATGGTCTGAGTGGATGATTGTGCCCAAATTCAGCTTAATGTGCTACCAGGTGCCTTACACTCCCTCACTTTAGACTGTATTTTGATGCCTCTCAATTGGCCCACCTGTAGAGTTGGCTCTGGAACCCTGACCCCTAGTAATTACATTTAGCTACTGTATATTGGCTCAGATGTTCATGGACCACACCCTGTGCAAGTGCTACTTATTAGTAAGGCAGGCAGGGCTCGCATCCCTTTACTAAACCAAATCAGGCATGTCTGGGATTCAGTTACATAATTGGTGGAAGAAAAATGTCTGGATCTGGCTATTCCACTATGGGACTCTTGTGCACTGTGTGAGGTTTTAAGGATAGATTTATTAAGCTCGTTGAAGTTATAAGTGTCTGTTTTTTTATCACCGGCCAATCAGCTCCTACCTGTCATTTTCCAAACAACGCCTGTAACTTCACAGTTAAGATCTGATTGGCCGGTGATAAAAAACAGACAATTTATCACTTCACCGAGCTTAATAAATCTGCCCCTCAGTGCTACAAACTAGGGAGGCCTGGAGAGTGGCATTTTATGCCATTTCTATGCTTTGGGTGTACTTAAATCACTTAGGGGCGCATTTATCATCATAGAGTGATGCCGGCGCGGTGACAGTGCCAGACATCGCATTGCGGTATTGTGCAAAACCGCCGGGATGTATCAATGGAAGGGCGCAGGGACAGGGCTCCGAAAGGAGCCCGTCCCTGGGAAGCCCTGACCCGGAAGCCGGGGGGTCTGCGCATGCGCGGTTATGCACTGACCCCTGCCGAACCCTCTGACTGCACTGTCCCGCTCGACAGTGCGGTCCCGCAGCCATAGGCTACAATGGGCTATCGCCATCCCAGAATGGCGATAGCCCGGGGATGCGAAGCCAGGCTGCCCGATGTTGCTGCATTCCCCCTTTGATACATTTGGGGGACACTGAATATTTGTGGCTAAACCCCAAAAACGGGTGTTTTCGTGATTTAGCCGCAAATATGGTTTGATAAATGGGCCCCATAATCAGTTGCAGCAAGAATATGGTTACAAATTACCTATTTCTCCAGGATCATACAACTCCGACACGCATAATCGACTCTGTTCCCTGATGTTCCTTCTAATTTTCAGGACTCACTCCATGCTGAAGTTTTATCCAAACTATGGGACAAATGGAATGCTGATGTGGGCACTATGAAGGATGAAGTGTGGCAGATAAAATAAGGGGTGGCATTGGTTACAGAAGGATTTCTAAACTTCTGAATGCTCCAGTGAGCACTATTGGGGACAGAATTTGGAAGTGGAAAGCACATTGTTTCACCATAAACCGGCCACAACCAGGTGCTCCTCGCAAAAGAGGAGTGGAGAGCTTCAGAAAGACCTGGAATTAGCAGGTACAATTGTTTCAAAGAAAACAATAAGTAATGCATTTAACCACAATGGAGGTGGGAACATTAAGGTGTGTGGCTGTTTTTCAGCATAATGTAATGGCATACTTTATATAATTGAAGGGAGGATGGATGAAAAAATGTACCAAATCATTCTTGACAAAAATCTGCTGCCATCTACAGGATGCTTGAGATGCAACAAGGGTGGACATTTCAGTAAGACAATGATCCCAAACACACAGCCAAGAACACTCTCAATTGGCTGCTGGAAAGGCCCAGCCAATCACCTGACTTGATTGAAAATCTATAGAAAGAACTATTGATCAGAGTTCATAGAAGAGGCCGACGGAACCTTCAAAGTCGAGAACCTTGCAGACTGTGTGTAACAATGGCCCAAAATCACATCTAAATAATGCTTATGACCAGTGGCAGTTTTTACCTATGGGCTGCCCCCCCCCCAGGTAAAATCCGCCACTGTCTCTCCCTAAAGTGAAGCCAGATGCAGTCTGTGAGACTGCTCTGGCTTCAATGTGACTGCCAGTGACTTCCTATTGGTCCGACCTGCCAGTCACTCAAGGCAGTCCTGGAGGGAGGTGTTTCCTCCCTACGGGATGCCTCTCTGTGCGCAAATGCGCGGCAGCCCGCAAGATGATACTGCGCATCCACCTTACCCGGGAACCTGATTAAGCCTCCAGGGGCTGCTGCAAAGGCAGCCCATGGAGGCTTGGGCCAGTGCATGTGCAGCATGTATGAAGTTAATGCGCATGCGTTGGCCCCGTGCAGGGGACCGGCGGCTGGGACGGCATGAAGGATGGTGCGGGGATTGCGGCGGGGGCTGCGGCAGCGGAGGGGGGCCCACCTTGTGGCAGCCCCCCCTCCTCCTAAATGGTAGGAGCTGCCACTGCTTATGAGCAGTTTCTCCAAACAGGAGGCGCCTTGAAGCTGTCATTAACAACAAAGGCTTATGTATGAAGTATTAAATAAATTACAGTGACCGTGTACAATACTATTTCCCTGTGTCATTTCACATTAGTACACATAACTTAATTTATGGTCATCTATGGTTTGAATTCTTTGCATGTGTGGATTGCATGGGTCATTGCTGACATATGGGGGGAAATTTACTAAAGGAAATGTGTAAAAAATAGGTGTATTTGTATCCAGAAATACACTTATTTTACTATCCCGAAAATATGGCAATTCGTATTTGTGTTGATAGCACATCAATACGAATAGCCGCATTTTTGGGATAGTAAGGGGGGAATTTACTAAAGGAAATTTGTAAAAAATAGGTGTATTTGTATTCAGAAATTCACTTATTTTTGACATTTACTATCCCGAATATACGGCAATTCGTATTCGTATTGATAGCACATCATTACGAATACGAATTGCCGTATTTTCGGCATAGTAAATGTCAAAAATAAGTATATTTCTGGATACAAATACACTTTTTTTTTTACAAATTTCCTTTAGTAAATTTCCCCCATGATTTCAATATTCCATTACAATTTACTGAGAAAAATGTGTTCAGTACTTATTTTCAAATGTCAACTATCGCTGGTTATAGCGAACTTGGCACTTACCACCTCTGATTAAATCTCACCCTTGGTCCTTCTCAGATGTCCCACTGCCTTGCTAGCCTAGTCAATGATCACATTATTATGGGCCTACTAAGAACACAACATTTTGTAAATAATGCAAACCAATTCAAAGTCTTAGCAATAAAGAAGAATACACAGGATACATATGGTTGACAGGAGGTGGTGATGCCGGCAGTCAGAATACCAAAGCCAGAGTCTCGATGGAGGGACTCATAACAGGGTACAGGAAAGTATACTCCCCCCCCCCCAACCCTCCCCCTCCAGTGCCTAATCCTAACCCTCCCGCCTTTTCTGGTCTTAGTTTGAATGCAGAGTCGGCATTGTGACTGCCAGCTTCTTGTCGCTTGAGATATCTTATTTCTTGCATCATATAAACACTTTAAAAAAAAAATTTAAAGGTACTTATGTAGTAACTGGGCTGCCGATTTTGTAATCGGGTCCATCGCATCGCATCGCACCCGACCAAATCGCATGCGATGCGATGCGATGCGATGCGATGCGATGGACCCGATTTTTCCATAGGATTCAATGTTAAAATGGACTGAGTCCATTTCAACATGGAATTCAATGGGAAAAGGGGTCCTTTTCATACCCCTACTATCCAAGTGGGCATGGAGTTGGATATAAACCTGTGGCGAGCGTAGCGAGCCACCGAGCCCGAAGCGTGGCGAGCGTAGCGAGCCCCGCGAGGGGACACAGAATACCGTCCCCTCGCGGGGCTCGCTTCGCTCGCCACGCTTCGGGCTCGGTGGCTCGCTACGCTCGCCACAGGTTTATATCCAACTCCATGCCCACTTGGATAGTAGGGGTATGAAAAGGACCCCTTTTTCCCATTGAATTCCATGTTAAAATGGACTCAGTCCATTTTAACATTGAATCCTATGGAAAAATCGGGTCATCGCATCGCATCGTATCGCATCGTATGCGATGCGATATCGCATCGCATCGCATCTGATTGTATGCCTTAACTTAAGGCATACAATCAAAAAATCGGCAGCCCAGATACTACATAAGTACCAATTTAAACACACAAAATGATTTGGTTGTCAACAATGAAGGTAGCCTGTAACAAGTGATGCGTTACCTGCCACCTACACTCTGTACTCCATCTGTTGGTAGATGGTACTAATTCCAATGCAGGCGCACGGTCTCCTCCATCCTCAATAACTACCAGGAGTTTGTGTAGGCCTGACACAGCGCATGAGTGTCCTGTTGCATGATGTTGCTCCAGTGTAATGCAATAATACAGACGGAGAACGTAGGTACGATGAAACCGTAACATCTGTATAAGCACATCATCCACCAATGTGTCCAGGTTCTAACGCACACAAATTAAACAAGGGATATGCAGCCTCCGAGGAACCTGCACAAAATGCTGCTGATGTTCTGTTTCATGATACCGCTATCGTCTTTGATGCATGTGTCATCAGGTAGCCCAATGAAAACTTATTAATGAATAAATAAGTAACTCTGTTTGTAACAAGCAGAGAAGTGTGTTTGTGTGCTTAATGGGCTTTTATAAAGCACAGTCATTTGTTCATGGGAGTAGCTGTGGACTAAGTCATTTCACATGTGAAAATACTGAATACATACCTCCCAACAGTCCCGATTTTATCGGGACAGTCCCGATTGTCAGGGCCTGTCCCGATGTCCCACCCGCGGGCGGCAGTGTCCCGCGGTGTGGGGGGGGGGCTGTTGGGAGTCCCCCCTGTCAGCTGCTAAGCAGCGAGGAATAAACGCTGTGCGCACGCGCACAGCGTCTATTCCCGCAGCCAGGGGGCTGGGGGCATAGCTAGAGGCTCACAGAGCCTCTGGGTCATGCCCCCATAGTGGCAAAATGGGGGCGTGGCCTCGCGGAAGAGACGCGAGTATAGGCCACGCCCCCAAATTAGGCCACGCCTCCCGAAAATTTCAGCGCGACGGAGGCGCGCAGGAGCATCGTCCCACCTCCAGAGCTTCTAAAGTTGGGAGGTATGTGAATATGTGAAATTCGCCTGGAAATCATGGAGTATTTTACAGTTGTATTTTTTTTATGATTTGTACTGGTTTACACCTAGTATACGTATGTATTTATAAATACGAATTCTTAGCACATTTCAAATTAACATGGGAGTAAATGTTAAAAATTTATTCTTTTGATGGCGTATTTATACGTATAACTACAGGAATACGAATATGTCTAATAGTATCGGCCGTAAAATGGCAAACAACTGACCTACTTCCACATTAGTAATTTTTAAAAATACGAATTTGTGCCAGAATACGAATACGACTGAATACGAATACACAGTTCCTACTGTATTTTGCTTAACAAATTTCCCCCAGTGACTCTAATGTCAGTGTAGAAAGAGACCAGCAGTGGCATGTAATGTTGTCCTGAGCACCAGGAGGTGGCAGCACTGATCCACAGTCAGTGCAGAAGAAGTCTTTAATGGGGCATACACACAGGGAGATTTGAACAAGAGCTTTTTGAGCAAAATAGTGTTGGAGATTTCCCACAGTCTAGATCTCCCATACACAATGAGAGATTTGCACAAGAGATTTGTACTGAGCAATTTGTGCTGAGTGAGGAGGGTCAGGGAGAGGCAGGGAGGGTTCGGGTGACGTACTGTAGATTGCTTCTTAAAACACAGGCAATTTGCTGTATATTGCTAAGTGATCTGACTCAATACTGTATATACTGCATGCTTTAATGATCTAGACCAGCGAAAGCGATGCTTGGGTCCACACATTGCCATTGCTACGGGGCATACACACTGAGCAATTTGTGATTAATTACTAATCACTTGTTGTATATGCCTGTGACACATGTTCTCCTTAGGGCTGAGCCATGTATGCGAGTATGCTTCAAAATGATCTTGCAATTTTAGATGAGTGGGCAAAAAAATGGAAGATGAGGTTCAATGTAGATAAATGTAAGGTTATGCACCTTGGGAGACACAACTAGTGTGCAAGTTACAACCTTAGCGGAGAGGAACTGGGTAATTCCATACTTGAAAAGGATCTAGGAGTCCAAATAGACAGCAATCTAGGATGTAGTGCCCATTGTAATGTAGCTACAAAAAAGGCCAACAAAATTCTGGCATGTATTAAGAGGGGAATGGAAACTACGGACTCAAGGGTAATTATGCCACTATATAAAGCATTGGTGAGACCTCACCTAGAGTACGGAGTACAGTTCTGGGCCCCACACTATAAAAAGGACATCATAGAATTAGAAAAAGTCCAAAGGCGAGCAACAAAGCTTATTAGGGGAATGGAGAATTTAAGCTACGGGGAGAGATTAAGCAATTTGGGACTATTTACATTAGAAAAGAGACGTTTAAGGGGGGACATGCTCAACATGTACAAGTATATCAAGGGCCAATATAAGGAACTGTCACACACCCTATTTTCTACTAGAAAGGAATCTAGGACGCGAGGGCATGAGTATAGATTAGAAGAAAAAAGATTTCATTCAGCTAGTAGAAAGAATTTCTTTACGGTCAGAACAGTCAAACTCTGGAACTCTCTTCCCAGAGAGGTGGTAACGGCTGGCTCATTAAATGCGTTCAAGGCAAAGTTGGACAAACATTTACTGGAGAAAAACATCCATGGGTACAAATAAGAAATATAATGTGTCTGTAAAATACCAGAACCTACCAAATCAGCAATGGATATCTATACCAGGTTGAACTAGATGGACGCAAGTCTTTTTTCAGCCTTACCTACTATGTAACTATGTAACTATGAGTATACCACAGCATAAGGAGCTAGGCTGCGATCTCTCCAGCACCTTTGGATTTACAAATCCCAGCATTCCTTGCTAAGCCACAATGTACAGGGACTTTCAATTCTATAGGAGCTGGAGACTATTGAGCCCAGCTACTCACCCACTGGGCAGCTCAGAGCTAGTCTGGGAGAAACACTATCTATCTATCTATCTATCTATCTATCTATCTATCTATTTTTATATGAGAGGGAGAGTGTTTTAATTAATAAAGCAGCAGTTCCATCTTCTCAACCTTTTTTCTCATTTATGATTGACCTCCTCTCAATTTGATATATCCACAGTACTTACAAATGGAGTGGAAGTGAGCGGTATGTGTATCCTTACAGTATGTGTGTCCTCAGGGCCGGTGTAAGGCTTCTCAGCACCCTAGGCAAAACTTCAACCTACTCCCCCCCATACTGCCACCAATACCCACTTTCCAACTCCTTAAGGCATACTTGCCTAACATTCCAGAAAAGCAGGGAGACTCCCAAAAATCGGGTGGTCCTCCCAGCCCCTGGGGAATGTTGGTAAGTCCCCTGCTTTCTCTAATGGTCCCCTTTGCGACCCACAATAGAGTACAAGGAGAAGGGCCAGTAAAGTAGGGAACTATGCCTCTTAGGAAAGTATGGAGGTGAGGTCTAAGAGGTTCCACACCAGCCACCTGCATTAAATACAAGAAGGCTCATCATAGACATCCTGGATTTTTTGATAAGCAGATTGGTGGTGCCCCCCCCCAGATCCCGGCGCCCTAGGCAGCTGCCTAATGGCAGAGCCGGCCCTGTGTGTCTTTATATTAAGGAGTAGTGTGCAGTCAGGAATTCTGTCCTTCTGTATCTGACCACTGGCTGTGTACTGTCTCCAGGGTTCCCACTAACGCTTGTAGGATTAATGCCGCTGCTTGCTCCACACATGGGGCAGATGATCGCTGATGCCTGAGGGCAGTGTGGGTAGCTCCCAGTCAATTGCTGGCCAGGCAAAAGCACGAGAAGAAATTGATGATGCTGAAGATGGAACCGTAAGTGATGCAACATAGTTTGTGTGCCCTGGAGCAATAATGGCGATGCATGGTCAGATCTGGTCAGATTGTCAATGTTCTCAACAGAGAACACTAGCCAGCACAGATCATTCAGCACACATCATTGATACATAACATGTATGTCAGCGATTTATTCTGAGCGACATGTGCTAAACTAGATTGCTCAGCACGGAGCTTAAGTCGGCCTGTGTGTGCGGGGCTTTAGATTTGGATGGGGTGTGTTCAAACTGAAATCTCAATTGCAGTACAAACGTAAAGAAGCCAGTATTTACCCTGTACAGAAACATAGGGGTTTATTTACTAAGATTGGGCGTTCTATTGAAGATGGGATGTTGTCTATAGCAACCAATCAGAATCTACATCTTATTTATTTAGCACTTTCTAGAAGATAATAGATATAATATGATTGGTTTTCCATAGCAACATCCCGTCTTCAATAGATCTCCCATCTTAGTAAATAAACCCCATAATAACTCACCCAAATCAAAATCTCTCAGCATGTTACATTTGTCCCACTGAAAAACCAGGCTGATTTTGCTATGTAAATGATTGCCTCTTTAAAATAATGCGAAAACTCTCCCAAAATATCAAAAGTTTCTTATTCTCACATCCTATTACATTTGACCCCCAGTAGCTGTGGTTGCAGCCTCCTGGGGTGAGAGAATTTTTGGTACTTGTTTAGTTTCATGGCGGCAGCTCGTGCCGCTCTAGCTATGAATCTTGGCAGCTTGACAGACTTCCTTAAGCTCCGCTATCAGCGCAGCGAGTGCCACTCTAGCTAGGAATGTTGGCAGCTTGCCAGCTGCCTTACTTGTTTAGTTTCAGGGCGTTTCTGTAATGTACGTTATCAGCACTCCTCCAAGGCAGCCCAGCGCTGCTACTTCTAAGCCCCTGTGAAGCCTAGTGAGCGCCTCTCACACAGCGCTTGTGCCCGCATGATTTCCTCTCTCCTCCTCCCATCTTTGTGTTACGTAGGAGTGTCTCAGACGCTCCATCTTTGTGATAAGAAGGAGCATCTCAGACGTGTCTGAGATGCTCCAGCAGCAAGGCTGCCTCAGACACTCTAACAGCAATGCAATGATACCCTCCTGCCTCTGACCTCTGAGTAGCTATTGCTCAGATGTATGATATGGCAGGTTTTAATGTGTTCCTGAAACACCCCCACCATCCACGCCATCCCGAAGCACGGTGAGCACAGCGAGCCCCGCGAGGGGATGCGTTACGTGTCCTCCAGACCTTTTCATACCCCCACCATCCACGTCGGCGTGGAGTTGATTTTATATAGTGTGGCGAGCGCAGCGAGCCCCACGAGGGGACGCGGATAACTACACATGTATTCCTACGCTCGCCACGCTTCGGGCTCGGTGGCTCGCTGCGCTCGCCACACTATATAACATCAACCCCATACTGACGTGGATGGTGGGGGTATGAAAAGGTCGGGAGAAGCGTACCGCATACCCTCGCCACGCTTCGGGATGGCGTGGATAGTGGGGGTATAAAATGGAGGCATTTGCCAGTATGTAAAATGGAGCACTGGCAAATGCCTCCTTCATTGTGCCTGATACGCAATTGCATCCGCATCCGCTCTTTGGAAAGGAGAGGCACGCGCTGCTCAGGCACAGGAGTCTCATTGCTGGAGCGTCTGTGATGCTCCTACGTATCAAAAAGATGGAGTGCCTCTCTGCCGGCGCCCGCATGATCCCCTCTCTACAGGAGAGAGGATATCATGCGGGCACAAGCGCTGTGTGAGAGGCGCTCACTAGGCTTCACAGGAGCTTAGGAGTTCCAGCGCTGGGCTGACTAGGAGGAGTCAGCGTACAACGCTGATAACGTACATTACAGAAGTAAGGCGGCTGGCGTGCCGCCCTGAAACTAAACAAGTAAGGCAGCTGGCGAGCTGCCAACATTTCTAGCTAGAGCGGCACGCGCTGCGCTGATAGCGGAGCTTAAGGCAGTCTGGCTGCCAAGATTCATAGCTAGAGTGTACAAAATTTAATTTGCAATCTTTGGACCATCCAAATGACGCCCAAAGGAGTTCATTTCTTTTGAGGCCAGGAAAACTAGATAAGCTCAAAAAAGGAGGCATGGAGGAGAGAAGACCGGCACAAACATGCACCAGAGTGTAAGGGCGGCCAATCAACACCCACTCCAGTTTCAGAAAAAATAATTATACAGATAAGACAAAAATATTTGTTTCTGTCATCCAGTGGTGAGCGCTGGGACAGTGGGATGCCCCAAAGCTGTCCTGTTATGGGAGGGAAATCTCCTGCTCTGCGCCAAGAACCAGATGTCCCAAAGCCTGGTCAGCTAAGGCAAAGGTGTTGAATCTATACATTTTGAGGAAGGTGTGAGCAGAAGACCACGTGGCCTCTTTACAGAGCTGCCTTGCGTCAGGCCGCCCAAGTGGCTCCCACAGTACTAGTGGAAAGAGCCGTCAGAGAAAATGGAACCGGTAGATGAGCCAAGATGTAAGCCTGATGAATAGTATGATGCAACCAACAAGCCTGAGTTCTGTTTAGATGCAGGCCATCCTAATTTGGCTGTGTCATACAAGACATAGAGGGAGCCAAACTTTCAGGAAGTTGTTGTGCTAGCAACATATGTGCAGAGGGCCTTAAATACATTCAAGGACAGGGATTCTTAGGAGCCAGCCAAGTCCAAAGGTAAAGGGAAGGAACAACAGTACTGTATCTTGATTGATGTGGAAATGTTAGAAAACCTTGGAGAGGTACAGTAATGCAGATAAGGGGAAAACCAGCAAAGAAACACGGTGCAAAAGTGCACCCAGGTGCAAAACCCAGCTTGCCGAAGCAATGGCTACCAAAACACTGTCTTCCAGGTTATTCAGTGAATGTCAATCGAAAGGTTCATATGGAGACTCCTGTAAGATTGGTAGCACCAAAATAAGTCCTACGGATGTATTGGGTGTACAAAAGGTAACTGAACATGAAATACACCCTGCAAGGTCTGCATAACAGGGGAACAAGCCATCTTGTGCTGAAATAAGATCAACAGGGCCAAGACCTGGACCTTAAGAGTGTCACAATTTGTTGGTTTGCGAAGAATGCAATCTTTGAGGAAATGACCAGATCCTCCAAGACAGAGGTGTAGATCCCTATGCCGCTGGTGTACAGCTTCAAAAAGTTTGGCCCGTATACAGCTCTGATGAACATCTTTTTTTGGTACAGGGGAAGAAACTTTAGTAACTGGATGGGCCAAGACAGGATCAACAAGGTTGGTGGTTTTCCTAAGGCATCCTAGAATGAATACTAGTCAAAAGTTATTTTATCTGTAGTAACATCTGACCGTTGGTCAGGAGTCTGAGTGAAGGGAGCTAGAAAACTTTTGGAGAAGGAATTCCACTGCAGACAGTGGCCCTTATTCAGATCTCATCGCAGTACAAATTTGTTCTCAAAATGGGCAAAACGATGTGCACTGCAGGTGGGGCAGGTGTAACATGTGCAGAGAGAGTTAGATTTGTGAGTTATTTTTACACTGCAATTTAGATTTCAGTTTCAACACACCACACCAAAATGTATCTCTCACTGCACATGTTACATCTGCCCCACCTGCAGTGCACATGGTTTTGCCCATTTTGAGAACAAATTTTTACTGCGATCAGATCTGAATAAGGACCAGTGTGCCAATTGATGCTGGGTCGACTCCAAACTTCTGAAATGTTTGGCTGGTCCATATGGCCATTTTTTACTGTCAAAGTCTGTAAATTTGTGAATCCAGTGAACATGTGAGGTCTGTGTGAGCAAGTGGGAAACAGAACGTCAGAGAGACAGAAGCAATTCCTGACTGAGGATCGAACCCGGACTTCGGCAGAGGGACCATATCCTGACCACTGGAACACCAGGGACTTTTTGTGGGTTACAGAATGAAGATGTAATGCTGGATAAACTGGACCGGATTCAAAATCTGGCTGGACTGAATTAGTACCGGATGTGACGGGGTTAAGCTGGATACGGATATGACTAAACCAGACTTGGTACTAGATATGAGTGAAACGAATTGGATACAGGATATGACTGGAAGCACTATGACCCGGGCTGAGTACTGTGTAACTAGAAACACTATGAACCGGGGTGCGTACCAGTATAACTGGAGACACTGTGAACAGGCTGAGTACTGGTACAACTGGAAGCACTGTGAGCTGTGCGAAGTACCAGTATAACTGAAAACACTATGAACCGGACTGAGTACTGGTGTAACTAGAAACAATATGAACTGGGCTGAGTACCGATATAACTGGAAGCACTGTGAACCGGGCTGAGTACCAGTGTAACCGGAAGCACTTGTGAACTGTGCTGAGTACCAGTATAACTGAAAACACTATGAACCAGGTTGATTACCAATATAACTGTGAACCAGGCTAAGTACAACTGGAAGCCAGCTGAGTAACAAAGAGCAGAGGTTTACAGGGTAATTGGTATTACCTCAGCTGCTAAGCTCACAATAAGGCTTTGTGATTTGAGATACTGGCAGATTCTGTTTCTCAGGTCTCTACTTATACATCTTGGTCCTGGGTGACTAGAGTCAGATGATTCAGATGGGGAAATTTACTAAGAATACGAATACAAAAAATTGTATTTGTATTCTTAATATGAATAAATACGTATGAATACGACCGGTGTAGTCGTATTTTCAATCGTATTACGGAGGATAATTTACTAATCAGTCGTATTTGACTGATTTGTATTATCAGATGGCGTATTGATTCATATTTTTTCTGACACCAATTTGTATTTTAAATACAAATTCGTATTTTTAAATACAAATTCGTGGATCAGTCAGATCCGTGCAGGCTGCAGTGTAAAAAATAAAGTAAAAATAAATAAATAATTTTAAAAAAATGGCGTGGGGTCCCCCCCACGGGCATAACCTGCCCCAGGCTAAAAGAGCTGGGCCTGGTTTTGAATTTTTTTAAAACCAGCCCCAGGGCCGTGCATGATTCCCAAAATACGGGGAACCCCTACACTTCTTGTCCCCCGTATTTTTGGAACCAGGTCCAGCTCAATGAGCCTGGGGCTGGTTATGCTCAGCAGGGGGACCCCCTGCCATTTTCTTTATAACCTTTTTTTACACAAAATCCCACATGTCCTCAAATTCGCACATTTTCTAAGATGTGAAATACACTTCCGAATCAAGGTGATTTTTTTGGCGTATTTTTTTACGATTTGTATGCGTTTACGATTCGTATTTTTTACAAATACGAATTGTTAGTAAATGACTAAAGTATGTTGTTTTCATGTTAAAAATAGGTGTATTCTTTCGCTGTCGTATTCAAAAATACGAATACGCCATGAATACAAATACACATCACCGTATTTTCAGGATAGTAAATCCTGAAAATACGAATACGCATAAAAAAATCGTATTTTGCTGTACGAATACGAATTTTTTATACGATTTTACCTTAGTAAATTTCCCCCAGAGTGACTTCTTAGAGGATATACATCACTGACCCATATTGTTATGGGATTTTATACCAAGGACATTGGTTCATTTAGCTATCTGTTTTGATATCCGACCTACTACACGAAATGGTTCTTGTTTGTTTTTATAGCCTTCTATGTATGAGAAAATTCTGCACGGCTAAGAAACGATACACCTGTTCAGAACCGACATTGGGTTATACCTGATGTATGTATTCTTGATAGATAGATTTTGTATTTATATATAGCTGGTGCAACTTTAGTGTCTTTCCTCATTCTGTATGCTAATTCTCATTTGTTTGGCGACACATCTTGGACTGCCACTTGGACCGCCACTGCAGTTGCTTCCCTAGGTGCAGTGTTTTCTGGTCTTTTTTGTATCTTGGATTGGAATATATATGGACCTCAAAACTACATATTTCTCACACCGAAAAAATGTGCTGGAGATTAGCATCACTCTTGTCTTTCATCAAAAAGGTGCTCCTGGGCACAATTCATACAAAAATGGCAGTGTGGGCATAACAAATATGGGTACTTGTTTAGTTTCACAGCGGCAGTTAAGTACTTGGCGTAGCGTCCCTTTCAGAATCTGCCTTGTGTTCCCGCGACCAGCGTAGTCAGTCAGAAGTAGCGTAGTGTGTTCAGCTAGTTAGCGTAGGTCCCTGGTTACATTATCAGTGTAGGCTGCCGCCGTGAAACTAGACAAGTAACTACCGTACTGTTGCCGGGAACTGCATCTCTGTCTCTGGCAAGCGTACTCAGCGACTCTCTCACACCGCCGGCGCCAGCATGATACCCTCTCTTTTGCAGAGAGGGGATCATGCTGGCGCCGGGGAGAGGCGCTCCATCTGTTTGACACTCAGGAGCGTCTCAGACGCTCCATCAATGAGATGCTCCTATTACGGCAGGGTACAGCAATCCTGGCTACAGGGTTAGGGGTTCTGTAGTGCCTTTTGAAACCCCCACTATGCACGGCAGTTTACATGCAAGGTAATCTGCATGCGCTCGCCACGCTTCGGGCTCGGTGGCTCGCCACACTATATAAAATCAACTTCACGCCGACGTGGATAGTGGGGTATGAAAAGGTCGTGAGGATGCGTAACGCGTCCGCTCGCCACGCTTCGGGCTGCCTTGGATAGTGGGGGTTTCAAAAGGCGCTTCATAACCCCTAACCCTGTAGCCAGGGTTGCTGTACCCTGCCGTAATAGCTACTCAGACGCAGGAGCGTCTCATTGATGGAGCATCTGAGACACTCCTGCATGTCAAACAGATGGAGCGCCTCTCCCCTGGAAGCCAGCATGATCCCCTCTCCGCCAAAGAGGTGTGAGAGAGGTGCTGAGTACGTTTGCCAGGGACAGAGATGCAGTTCCCGGCAACAGTACGGTAGTTACTTGTGTAGTTTCACGGCGGCAGCCTAAGCTGATACCGTAGCTTAGGCCGCCGCTGTGAAACGCAAGTAAGGCAGCCGTTTGGCTACGCTAATAGCGTAGCTTCAAACGTTGCGTAAGCTGCCGCCGTAAAACTAAACATGTACCCAAATATGTACCTGCAATCTCTATAGATCGTAAATTTGCGAGTAGGGCCTTCCTACCTCTGAATTAGTCTCCCAGTCTGTTTGATCACTGTTGCTTCCAATTGTAAAGCGCAACAGAATATCATGCACTATATAAGAAAATGAATGAATATGCCCCCTAATTCCATGATATAAGTAATGAATGCCTCCCCTGACCATCAGGGTTTCTGGAGAAATAAAGAAATCAATGCATCACGTTCAGGAAGTCAATGGTCGGGCTTGGACATGGCGATGTCACTCGTACAAGTAGTAGCACATGTGCTCTATGCGAGATGGCGGTACTGTATATGTACTGTGCATGATAATTATAACACTGCTGGGTTATATGTTCGGGTGTCACAGGAGTAGACAGCGCAGCCATACAGGCCCACCGCTAGCAACAGCAGTGCGGGGCTGTACGGAGATTGGCTCTGCTCTCTCCCCGGGCCCGGCCCCGCAGTTACTGCAGTCAGTGCGCACGTACAATGAGAAACACTCGCTTCCGCTCTCCGCGTTCCGTACAACTAGGCGGACCCAGAAGAGCGCCGGACCGGCAGCAGCAGGAAGGGGCTGGTGACGCACGTCCTGCCCGGGAAGCAGCCGCCTTGCTGAGGTGCCGGAGAGGTGGAGGGGAGGCTGCCGCTGCGAGTGACGGCTGTAGGGCCACCCTGGTGTTGAGCGGAGATATTTCCGGCGCCCCCTCCCTGCGGCCACGGGGAGAGGAGGCGGAACGCTGTGCTGCAGTTCGTGCTTCCTGGCCGGAGCAGTTTGCGGGTGCACAATCACAGTTACGGCCGAGGTGGAGGATGAAGCCTGGGGAGCGGCGACTGTGAGACACTAAAACGCGCGGGATCGCCGAGACCGAGACATGGAGGGGAAGCCCGGCCTGCAGACCGTCTATCAGGCCGTGCAGGCCCTCTACCACGACCCGGACCCAAGCGGAAAGGAGAGGGCATCACTATGGTTGGGGGAGCTGCAGAGATCGGTAAGAGGCCTGGGTGCTGGCTGGGGACGGTGCTGGGAGCTGCCTGTGGGAGGTTGGGTGCTGCGCGAGGCGGAGGACGAGGCCTCACCTGGGACACATGCGGCCGGGCTGCTCCATGTGACATCTGTAGAACAGGTCTACCATGCAGGCAGTGTGCTGCTATGTGCAGGTCTGGGGACCCGTCCAATGGGAGAGAGTACTGAGGGGGTGCAGGGGATGTGACAGACCCCTGATCCACGGGGCACCTTGCGGCTGCGGCCTGATCGCGTAAGGGCAATGTGTAGAGCATGTGGAGGCAAAAGCCGGGTCCTTTCCCTTGCATCCAGGCCAATCCGGCATCACTTTACACGTTCTGCTGATTCTATGTGATGGCGTGGTCTGCGTCTAAGTTTTTTTTGCCGTTTTGTGTAGTGCTTACTGGTTACCTGTGTACTTCTACATTGATAGAAGTTCACACCACTTGTATATCCCCACCACAAATGGTATAAATACATTTGATCATACACCGTAGAAAGGTGTGTATATATCTATGGCCCTTGTGGCTGTCTTCCTCATGTTAGATGTGTAACATTATGAACTCCTTTTTCAGAAATGCAAACGTACATACCACACCCATGAACAACCAATTATTTTACCTACTATGGCCTACATAGCTAATCTATAAACCTGCATACATACTGCAGTGGTTAGTGTCTGTGATAAACTGATCTTCTTTCATCAACTAATTACCTGTGAAAATATGCACATAATGAGCAAAGTAATGTTTTGTTGTGGTCAGTGCTATTTAGCGTTCTGTTGGTGCGTCCCCTAAGCGGGTTGTCATATTTAATATGGAAACTGGGCCCTATATTTTGAGTTCAAAGTAAATCCAGTTAGATATGTTGTTTTTGTTTCTCGCAAACAAATTTAAATCCATTTTGTATTCTGATCACATAGCATTTAAACTATAATGAAAAAGTAATTTTGCGGTGGCTGTGTAAGTTGCACAAGGAGCATACATTGCTACACATCCGATGAAGGAACAACCACACAGACAACCATTTATGAAGTGCCTTTAGTGTGTATGAGGAGTTCATGAAATATTCAATTAATTTTATTCCAACTCTGAGGTTGTGTGGATAGGATTCACTAGGAGAATCAATGAATCTCCAGCAAAAGAATAATGTGTTTTTTTGTTTTGTAACTATTTATAATACATGGATAAGGGCATCAGGTCAGTTATGAAAGATTTCTGATTAATCTGCTGACTTTTACTGCTTGTCTCTTATTAGGGAAGATATTAAAGCTTCGACAAAGATACAATAGTGAGAGACAAAGTAACAATCAATCGGCTCCAAATTGTCAAACGCCGCATATAAAAATGCAAGACAGAATCTGATTGGTATTTTAACTCAGTTTTTTATAGCTTTGATAAATACCTCAATTAATATACATTTGCTTCATGTACACATTACAATACAGTATGATAAAACTAACTCTTTCAAGGGTTTATGCTGTATTTTTGTTTAACAAGGTTGTATGTTTGTTTCAAAATTATTCTGTATTACGTATTTGGACACAATCCCTCCAGTACATTGGGCAATCGAAATAGCATGCATACTGTAGTCCACTCAGTGTATGTGAAATATTAATACTGCCTCTGCATCATAATATCTGTGACCGGACAGTGTACAGATGGTCTCACATACTAGCTAGCATTCCTCCAGTATGTCCATGCTCTGTCAGCCAAAGTTCCCATATATTCAGTATTGAGCCTGACAAACCGTGGTGCCCAATCAATCAACCAGTAACCCTACAGAATACCAATATCTTTATGCTCCAGCCTTTGGCCCTTAAGTATAGCAATATTTTTGCACATTCTAGCCAAAGCCATGCTGTGTACTAGCACAGTATATCTACACCTGTAATCCCTGGTGACTCCATAGACATAGCAGTACTTGCACATTGTATCAGTCAGTCCCCCTACATACCAAAGTGTCATCTCGCTAGCAAATGCAAGGGTGCACAATTTGCAGTGCCCATGTGTCACATGGCAACCAGTGTTTCTCCAAACCAGCTTTATGTAACCGAATGTATCTAATTTATGAACAAATATTTTCAGGGGTGCACAATTTCCAGGTCCTAGGTAGTAAGTGTTCTTATGACTTATTGTTGATATCTTTAACTTTTGGGAGTATTTTGATGTGAATGAATTCTAATTTTTCCAGGCTTGATGAATACAGCTGGGACCCAAGTTTGAATAATTGACTTCTTAATTGTGTACCTTTTTATATGTATTCACCCACATGCCATGGTTCCATTTGCCCATTAAAACTGAATATATTGTCACATATTAGAATATTTAAACTGCTTAGTGCAAAAAAAAAATATTTAAGAAATGCCATTTATTTTATCACTGCTACCATGTAACAGCTCATATACAATGTGGCAAATGTAATAGCCTTTATGGTACAGATGTTGGCTAACCCAGGGCCTTATTCAGACCTGATCGCATGTCAGCGAGTTAGCAGCACTGTGTGAAGTTAACCGCTGTCCCACCAGAGTGTAATCCTGCCCTTCGCAAGCCTGCTAATGGGTAGCGCAGGGCTCGACAAAACCGGGGTGCCAGGACGACACGGCGACCAGATTCTGCTTCCTGGCGACTAGATTTACCGGGAAGCAGATCCCGCCAAGCAGAGCAGTGCACAACCCACCAGGCCCCACCTATATTAGAGCAGGTCCGCGGCTACACATCCTCGTTCTGTGACGTCACCGCGCTACAGGAAGGAACATCTCCCGCTCACGGCGAAGTACCTGAGAGGTTGATGCCTGCGGATCAGAAGAAAGAGCCTTCCTGCTTCCTCCCTAGCACTGACCCTGGCGAGAAGGTCCCCAGCCTCCCTCCTCCGCTTCGGGGATGCAGGTAAAGTGGATAGAAATGGGCTGAGCGGTGTGTGTGAAGCCACATGTGGTGTTTGATTCCCGGACCCCGCCTTCTGTCAAACACAGGATCCCCGCACACCCTCATGTTCTTTATCCGCATGTATAGGCGTTATGCTATAACGCTCAGGCGGCGGGCAGGGTGGGGGCAGCTCATTGGTTGATCACGTTTAATCCAGTCATTCCATTGTCCTCAATGGGCACTGACAGACCCTGGATGCTGCTGGTATGGCTACTGTGCCTAATGACAAGATTCTGCCAGTCAGGTTGCCCCATCTGTGTGTTCTAAAGACAGATAGTGCTCCTGTCATTTCACTTTCTAGCTAGCATTGGCCCATTGCCCCCAGTACATCTCTGATGCATGGAGGCCTTCATCTGGCAGAAACACTGGTGTTTCAAGTTACCCAGATTTGCATGAAACCACTGACATCAAGCAAAAAACCTGTAGCAACGAGCATGTAGGTAAACAGAACTTGTGGTATTATATGTAATGTACATTACAGTGAGTGGTGTACTGGGCATTACATATGTGGCAAAACAGGTAATGAGTATTATGGCATGTGGTATAATATGCTGGGTGTGCGACGTGTAATAAGATTTATGGTGACTGGCTCCTAGATTTTAAAAAATTGTAGCGATGAGATTTCGTAACCCAGCGAGAAGCTGCATATACATTTACAGCTAACTCGCAGCTCACTCTCCATCATGGTTTCCTCACTTTGTGCAGCCTATGCGTAGCCCTGTACTTCCTTGGCGGCTGCAATGAAATCAGCCTGATCAAGGCCGGACCTGACGTCACACACTTTTGCGGCAAACGCCTAGACATTCCTGCAAGTGCCCCCCGCCCCCAAAAAAGGCAACGGCAGGTTACCACCCCCAAATGCTTGCTTCCTTTTCAATCACATTGCAAATGGCTAATAAAAAAAAAAAGTAACAGGCTTTCATCACAGGACAGCGTCAGGCATGTGTACTGCGACCCTTAAGGCCCCCATACATTAGTCCGACTTGTCCTAAGGACAAGTCGGACCTGATTTCCCCCTGCAGCTCCACGGGAGGGGGACACACGATTTGGCACTTGATGTGCCAAGTTTTGCAAATGATACATTCCCGGGGAGCTGCAATGTGGAGCGAGCAGGGGGGCCGGGGACATCGAGGTGGTGGGCGGGGGATGCTGCAAGGCGGCTGGGGGGGATGGACGCACGCTGCTAGTAGTGCGGACGCTGCGGGGCACACAGGCGGCAGTGACATAGAGCTAATTGCTGAGAGAGCGCTCAGCCAATCACAGGCTGCCCATTCATTGTATGGGCTTTTTTTTTTCCCAGTGCTGACAGTTCCCGGCTCCCCCCGCCCGGCTCTGTCACTGCCGCCTGTGTCCCCCGCAGCGTCCGCACTACTAGCGACGTGTCCCCCCCCACCCCCCGGACGGAGCATAACAGCTCCCTGCTCCGGCGCCCCCTCCCGCCCCCCTCCCTCGCTGGCGTCCTTCAGAGTCCCCACGGCTGCACATAAGATTTATCTTATGTGCAGCCGGTCCGACGTCCCGACTCTGACCCGATGCGCACGGGACCGCACATCGGGTCGGACCGGGTGTCAAAACCTGCGATTTGGTCCGATTTCACTGCCCGATCCATCTGGATCTGGTGAAATCGGGGCCAAATCGCATAGTGTATGGCGGCCTTTACACATGCACAGACTATCAATAATTGGCCCCTGTGCAAATTCGCACAGCAGTGGTCAGGTCTGAATCAGGCCTGTAAAACACTGGGCATTCTTGTAGGAACACATTGCTAATTTTGACTATGGGCAGTATTCAATGAGAAAAGTTCTCCGTCTTTTGTGGAGAACTTGTGCTTTTTTCGCCGTGGAGAGAGGTTTTTTTTCTCCAAAGGCGAGCCACCCTATTCAATGTGAAATATTCTCCGTCTTTCTTAGTGATTCTCGCCGTCTCTCTCCGTGAAGAAATTCTCCATCTTTTGATGGAGAGCAGGAATGTGAACTTTTAAACTAAAAGGGTGTTTTTTTTAATTTTGGTGTAAAAAAATCAGGTTTTTTTTTCTGTGGAGGGCCATGTTATTTTTATTCATGTGCCTATAGCACATGAATATATATTTAATTTTTAAAAAAATATTTTTTTACATTTTTTTTTTTTCTTTTTTTTACACAGTGCAGCCAGCAGGGGGCCAGAGCGCTCGAGCCGCTCATTAGATATTCATATATTCACTGCACCCGAAGCACGTTCGGGTACAGTGAATACTGGGTCCCCCGCTGGCTATAGAGGGGGGCAGCCTGTGCTGCCTGGGTCCCAGGGGGGCCCCCTACCCTCACATATGTTCTGTGGCATCCAGGGAGACTTTAATCTCCCTGGATGCCACGTCCCTGTCAGCTCCCTGCTGCGGACGCTCGTCCGCTGCAGGGGTTAAGACTCGCCGCGAGTGGCGGCGAGTCTTATAAACATTGAATAGTGGCAGCAGGAGAGGCAACGAGCCCTCCGGAACACGGAGAGTGCACGGCGAGCAAAAAAAAATGCTCGCCGTGCACGGAGAATATTACCATTGAATACTGCCCAATATACTCAAAATTGGTAAAAAGAAAATCCCCAACTTTGCACATATCGCACTGTTTGCTTGCGTTGCATGCCCATGAGGGATCGCCATTGCAAGAGAAAATAAACTCTGCACGCAGGTAAAGTTCTACTACATTGTGTACAATCTTGTGTTCTATTATTGCCATAGTCTTAACAGAAGTAATGTTCATTCTAGCACCCGCCATCTTTGAAAACCCATGCAGTTCCTGTTCCCTGCCTGGGCTATGGCTGTCTGCTGTGGTATTTCTAGCACAGGGCTGGTTTTAATATCAGTGCTGATATACAGGCCTCACTGTGCTAGAAGCACTACAGCAGACAGCGACACCCCAGGCAGGGAACAGGAACTGCATGGGTTTTCAAAGATAGCGGGTGCTAGAATGAACATTACATAAGGTCCGTAGTCAGTATGATCCTCACCGCCACCAATATTGGCGGCAGTAGCAGGGACCCTGCCATGATGGTGAGTGTCAGGGGGTTGGGGAGCAGGAGCCATGCTGCACCCTTTATGGCCCTAATTAACGAGCCACTCCCTCGTCTGTATATGCAGACGACGGAGGGCATCGGCCAGGACAGGCAGGACATATACACTGGGTGATATGAGTGGTAGCTCTTAGAAGGGCTAAAATTAGCAATATCTCATTTTATTGCCAAGTGTGTATTGGGCTATAGCCACAATCTTAACATAGTAAAAATCGCACAGTGTCCGTCAATATCTGTGGTTTCTCTGCTCTGGGGAGTTCAAGGGAAATCGCATATTGAAAACCATACATAGACAAAATCTCACGGTATGTATGCATCTCACTGGCCTTTTCTTTTCTACAAGCCATCTCTGTTTATCATGTGATAGATTATGGAAAGGGTTCTAAAAGCCTCTGTAATTTACTATGGGCTAATTGATCACCCAGGGGTTATTTAATTATCCCCAAAGGTAGACCGCAGACTGCACTATTGAGATGTCTCTTAAGGTCTGCATAGACCCAAAACGAAATACACAATAAATAGCCTGTTAACAGGTGCCAGCACAGTGATAATTAGATTTGGGAACTTTCTGTATTTTGAAGCCACCTATCAAAGCAATTCAGTCATTACCCCCCTCGGGCACAAGTATCATATGAGCGTCCCCATAAGCGATAGGTTTAGCTGCTCAAACTCAACTGACTTAAGTGGAGTGCACACTAGTAGAGGACAGGCCAACCTGTGGCTCTCCAGATGTTGTGAAACTACAAAACCCAGCATGCCTTGCCACAGTTTTAACACTCCCTTATAGCAAAACTGTGGCAAGGCATGATGAGATTTGTAGTTTGACAACATCTGTCGAGCCTCAGGTTGGCCAGGCCTGCACTAGTAGATCCATCTGCAGACAGATCAGGCAGCATGTTCTCCAACACACTGCCTGATTCGTCGTGATTAACCTCAAAACTGTCAATCACTGGTGGCTCCTGCAGCAGCTGTACGGGCAGTCGGCGGTTCACCTGTACACACAGAACAATGCTCTGATACATCTTTAGATATATCGGGCATCAGCTGTGCAAAACATCTGAAGGACACCATTCACAGGTATATTGATGGTACACACTGACCGATGGTCTCTAAATATATCAACCATTCAATTGAACGACCGATATATCAGCCAGTGTGTATGCCCCTTTGGGAGGCTACGAGCTGAAATGTGTGTGTCCCCTCCCCCCCCAGATGCATGCATGAACATAGCAACAATTGAATTGCTGAGTCAGGTGTCATCTAGTGGCAGCCGGGGAGGGGGAAACCGTTTAATTCCTCTGTTAATGCTTGATTACTTCAATGGGCAAGATAAAAGGTATTTAATTGAATAGCCCTGGGCATAAACCTGTTTGCTAGGCTAGATACTTGTTATTGGGATGTCCGGTTAATATATTGTACTAGTAAGCCCGCTGAAAAAGCAAAGCTTCGGAAGCTAGTCTGCTGCCTTCTGTGTTTGTGCATGAAAGAGATGTAGTTTCACTCTCTGCCAGCAGATATGTTTTTTATTTTCCTGGATCATCTGTTTATGGTTTTGGTTTCCTTTTTTTAAATATATTTCTTTACATCTTGAATAATGGCTGAAAGTAGGAGGAACAAAAAAATATTTAAAAAGGGGACCATAACCTAGTCCTTCACCTGTGCTCCAATGCTGTTTACACCTAAAGTCAAATGTAGTCCCGTGTAATGTGCGGTGTCATTGGCATTTTGCTTATGACGGTGTGTAATATAGTGTCTTTGAAGTAGGGATTTGAATCACGATTGTTTGTGGCCAATGACAAATACTTTTGGTATTGAGGGGGAGAACCAGATTGCCTCCACTGTTGGCACATCAGAACTCAATGGTATTATTTATCATAGCTCCACCTCCAAGTTCTGCCTGGGCCAGTTAATAAAAGAACAGGGATGGCCATTGATTAAAATTGATGGTCATCAATTGCATACTTATTAACCA
This sequence comes from Crinia signifera, assembly GCF_055691185.1. NCBI lineage: Eukaryota > Metazoa > Chordata > Amphibia > Anura > Myobatrachidae > Crinia > Crinia signifera. Next base: position 190,463,598 of record NC_139220.1, read on the forward strand.
TTGGGTCATTGGATTGACTCATATTAGGTCGACACTATGCCACCGACATGTATTTATTATGGAAATGTATTTTATTAAGGTTATTTAGGAAATTTACTGTCTATACCATATAACATTTATTTTTGTGATGAAGTGCAGTTTTTTTACATCACTTTCTGCATGACCGTTGTGACAGATTAGAAATCTTCCGTGCTGAATCTCCCACTTTGAATCTCTGACACAAATCTCCCTGTGACACAAATCTCTCTGTATGTGGCACATTATCTGAGAGTGAAATCTCTCGTGCTGAATCTCCTGTTATGAATCTCTGGCACAAATCTCTGTGTATGTAGGGCCCTTTTATGCCCCTTTCAGACCGCACAAAAAAAAACGGTATTTTGTCGATTTTTAATCGTTTTAAAACGGTAATCTGTGCGGTCTGAAAGGGGCAGAGGGATTTTACAGTTTCCAAAAAAAAAACGGTTTTTGGAAACGGTAAAAAAGCAGGGTCCTACCTGTTTCAGACCCGGTATTTTGGCACCAAAATCGGGTCTGAAATGGTATTTAGGACCCAGCCAATAGTGGTCCGCTCTGTGCATATCTAATGAGTGGACCACTATTGGCTTCCCCCCAACTTGGGCAGTGCAGGGAAGGGAATGATCGCGCTGGGGGTCCCTGCAGTGTATGTTATATCAGTGGTGGGGTCTCTGCAGCGTATGGGAACTAGTAGCTGCAGGGACCCCCCACTGATCTAACATACACTGCAGGGACCCCCTGCCTCCAGTGCGATGATTCCCTTCCCTGCGCTGCCCAGGTAGGATCCGGGCAGTGGGGTTGTGGGGCTGGCTGCTGCTCTTCCCCCTCCCCGTGTCCCTACCTCCAGCGTGGCCGGAAAGTGTGGCTTCTACACCCAGGAGCGGAGCGGTGAGTGTTTTGGGGGGGGGGTCGTCCCAGTCTCCAGTCCCAGTCGCGCTGCAGTAAGGCAGCGGTGCCTGGGTACCTGAATGCCCGCACGGCGCTGTCGTTCCTCCGCTAGTCCCGGCCGCGCTGCAGCACCTCCTGCACCACCTCCTTCTGGTCCAGCAGCCGCTCCGTCAGGAAGATGTAGAGCAGGCATGTCCAACGTTGGCCCTCCAGATGTTGTGAAACTACACATCCCAGCATGCTTTGCCACAGTTTTGCTATTAGAGAATGCTAAAACTATTGCAAAGCATGCTGGGATGTGTAGTTTCAAAACATCTGGAGGGCCAACGTTGGACATGCCTGATGTAGAGCCAGCAGAGCATGAAGACGGCCAGGGCGCTGGCACCCACCGGGCACCGGGTGCGGGGGCATTTCCAACACATTCTGCATCTCGTCACCACATGCCGGTAACCTGGGGGCCCTATGCACCCTACTCCATGCTGAGTAGGGGCTGCGGCATCCTGGAGGCGCCCCCTATCCCCGGTGCTGCCCCCTGTCCTCTCAGCCCGCTCTGTTGTAATCCTGCAGGTCACGCTCCCCTGTTATCTGTGGCTGGGTACGGGCTCCTGGGGGGGGGGGGGCACAGTGAATAAGCCCGGGGAAGCTCAATGTTAAGATGGTGAGAGGGGGGGGGGGGGTAAACTTCCCAGACCGTACCGCTTTCACTATTTGCTTTCACACCACAAACCTGATTTAGACCAGGTATTTACATGCGGTTTGGAAGGGGTTAAACTTGCTCTGAAACGTTTTAAATACCTGGTCAAAGCAGGTTTTGCGGTGTGAAAGCAGCATTAGTAGCTTGATTCACTCAAATGTACTGTCCTAGTTCTGCCATAAATGTGTGTCTAGCAAGGAATCTGGGCTTTGTGTATCTTTGTTGTTGTCTGATCTTTCCAACTGTGAAACTGATTTTGTGTTGAAACCACATCTCGCCCAGATGACAAATGAAATTGCACTAATGTGGCCAATGAAGGAGTGTCTTGGAAATCTTCCCCTGAATCATACCTTGCTTTGTCATATCAGCATATTATTGTATGCAACTTGATCTGTCTTCTGCAGGAGTTGGCTCCACATACCTTGGATAGTATCAGTTGCAGCAGTGTTTTTTTTTTTTTTTTTTTTCCTAAACACCCACGTTCTATTCATTTCTATGGTATTTAAAAGCAAATAAAGGTGTTTTGGGCATTTTCCTTCAATTGTCTACTGCAATTATAACATTTAAGAAAACTACATAATACTTTTACAAAAAAACAGCTCTCCAACTGCTGTTGAACTACACATTCCAGCATGCCATGCAACAGTTTTAGCATGGCGAAATAGCAAAATTGTGGCTGGGAAATATAGTTCTACAACAGTGCTCTCGGGTCTTGTGCATCGGTAAACAACTCATGTTTTGTTGTGCACAGATTTAAAACTGGAAGCCCAGCCTTTAGCCAGATTAATACTGTAGGAATGATCAATATTGCAGTCGGGTTAACAATCTATATAACGATTGAAGCAGACTATCCTGAGATGCGCTTTGGAAGGTGTGCTTGTGGTGTCCTTGCATATGCTGAGGACATTTTACTAGTAAATGCATAATACTGACTTTTGCAAAGTACATGCCTGACTCTTGCTGTACTCTACTGTAGGTGTATGCTTGGGAGATCTCAGACCAGTTGTTACAAATCCACCAGGATGTGGAGTCTTGCTACTTTGCAGCACAAACCATGAAGATGAAGATTCAGACCTCTTTCTATGAACTACCCACAGACTCCCATGCTTCTCTTCGGGACTCCTTGTTGTCACATATACAGAACCTGAAGGACATGTCTCCTGTTATTGTAACTCAGGTAAGGCGCATTCAATTTCTGTCTCTGAAATGTTGATCATTTTTACATTTTGTGGGTCACATGATCTCCTGTTTAATAACAAGCCAATGGATCCCCCCCATAAGATTGTATAAGGCATGCACTTCAAATTACTTCAACATACTTCCCTCCATAATCTCTTGCCACCTTCACTTCCCTGGCCTTAACTTTTATTAGCGTGCTCACTGTATCTGCATTACTACCTTGCCTTCTTTTATACATGTCTTCATGGCCTCCCAATGTCTTGACTACCTCTCAACTCCTAGCTCTCATTACCTCGTATGTCATCTCCCATGTATCCCCACTCCTACCCAGCGTGATGGCCACTGCCTTGTTATCCCCCATCTATGCAATGTATCCGACTTCTCCGATTCCGTCTTTCCCCATCAGCACATCTTTTTCCATTGTCCTTTCTACTTCCTGCTCTCCCAACATTCCCAACCTTTTCACAGCTTTAAAGCCCCATACACACACATGCTGAGCGACCGTATCCCTGTGCGTACATGGCGACGTTACCGGGAGTGCGCTCCCGGGACAAGCCCTGTAGTGGTCACAGTGGCTTCCTTGCGACCAGCGGCTTTCACTGGGTGATATGCTTGCTGAGCGAGCATATTGCCCCATGTGTATGGGGCTTAACACTATCCCCTTCCCAAGCTGTCTAGATCTCTACTCACTCCCATTGTTTCTGTCTCTACAACTCCACACTCTGATTACCTTAATGCTACAGCCTCGTCCAGCACACTTCTCTGACTCTCTCTAAACATCAAACCTGGTATTCACCACACACGTTCCATTTCTTCCACCATTTTTTTTTTTAACCATTTATATTCAAAATGATGGCTGTTTTTCTCATTCTGCTCTTTTTAACCCAATTGGTTTGGTTTTTACCCTCAATACTGCAACCAATAACCTACTCTTAAAGTCAGAATGTCACTTCTTCTCCTGTATCACTTTTCTCCTAACACCTATCACTTCCTTGGTATTAACTACTTCTGACTCCATCAGTGTTCTCGCTCTCTCTGGAATGCAAGTTCCTAAGGACAGAGTACTCTCGTCTTATCTTCTACTGCTGTTGGTCTGACTTGTAATGTCTACTCTGTATTAAACAGCATTTTCTTGTGTTTTCTACCCATATTGTTTACTCGCACATACCAAATTCAGCTCTTTATCTGTTGAAGTCTTTCTCTGTTTGTACATCATATTGTGTTATACTTAAGGGTATTTGTATACATAATGTTTAATTTGAAGTATGCTTCTGTTTGTTCCATGTGTTAATTTATAGCATAGCTTCGAGATTTTCCTGCACTGCAGAAGCTGTAGTGTCCTTTAACTAAACCAGGGGCATGATCAACTACGCTAATTATGTATAATTTAAGATTTTGTTAACATTAAAGAGCTTTGAAATGTGCATATGTGACCAAGCCATAATGTGTGAATTTGGGTATGGAGTAATAACAGAACTTCATGTTTTTGTATTTGAAGCTGGCTTTAGCAATAGCAGATCTTGCCCTGCAGATGGCTTCTTGGAAAGGCTGCGTGCAAACACTTGTAGAATCGTAAGTACTTCTTACAGCCGTGTCGTTTTCACCTGACTTCTGAATGAACTTGCTGGTGTGTCATTTATGTATGGCATGTGTTCTTTACTGATCTTAGCTTGTCCTGTTCTATAGGTATAGCAATGACTCTGCATCATTGCCCTTCCTCTTGGAAATCCTCACTGTGCTGCCAGAGGAGGTCCATAGCCGATCCCTGCGCATTGGTGCTAATAGGCGCTCTGAGATAATCGAGGACTTGGCCTATTACTCCAGTACTGTGGTATCTCTACTGGTAAGAGCTGTGTGTTTGCAACATTGATGACTTGTAAAAGATTTGTGCAGTTTGTTTACAGAGTTTGCATATGTATTTATGTATGTAGACATCATTTGGTGCCGGATACTATCGTTTATACAATAGCACTTTTCTTAGCCTAACGTGTAGTGAATGCATGCCAAAATGTTTATAGGACAAAGCTTATCTGGAGCCGTATATCCCACTAGTCCTATTTTTTTTTTTTTTTTTTTTTTTGGAGGTACTTTTTGCCTTAACACAATAACAGAAATGTATGCTCAAGTAAAAAATAGCATAGTTATCAGAACGTATATGTAAGTTAGGGCTTCTCTTTATATTGCAAGTTCATTGCAAATTCTCATAGAGCAGATGGATAATAAACACATACTGTACTTACATTTAAAGACATGTTAAAGTCTTTCCTGCATAATATAACAGTCCAAAATATTATTCCTACATATTTTATCTTTTTTACATTAGGTTTCCTAAGGGGAGAAACATTACAATGCAGAAGTAAGGATGGTGTAATGGTTAGCATTACTGCCTCACCGCACTGAGGTCATGGTTTCAATTACCACCACCACATGTGTGGTGTGCGTATGTTCTCCCCATGCTTGTGTGTGTGTTTTTCAGGGTACTCAGGTTTCCTTCCACAATCCAAAAATATACTGGCAGGTTAATTGGATTCTGACAAACTAACCCTAGTGTATGTCTACAATGTGGATGGGAATACTGACTAATCTCTAATGGAACAGGGACTGATGTAAATGGCCGTAATCTCTGTAAAGTGCTGCAGATATTGTGCGCTATTTAAATAACTGGTAATAAAATAACTGAGCAGTATTTAAAAAAAAAAAAAGACAAAATGACTTGACTGTTCTCATGTGGCAGTAGGTAGATTCTACAGTATAAGTGTGTATATTTTTGTCCTTCTATTTAATATGCTGGAGTAGAAATTATATTTATATTTTATATACCCTGATCGGAAGGTGTAATCATTTTAATAGATATTTGTTTAGGTAGCTGCCATATTGTCTTCTAATTTATTTCAAGAGGACTGCCATCTTACTTGCATAAAACCACTACAATGCTCTCGGTACTTGTTTCCTAGAACGGCCACACCAATGTTGATCGGGTCGATCGCATCGATCGCATGCGATGCGACCGATGCGATGGTCCCGATTTTTACATTGATTGATATGTGAATAGGGTCCCTATTTTACATTGGATTCAATGTAAAAGTCTCCCCAGACCCCAATTTTAACACCCTCAACGGCACCCCACGATTGACGCCAACCCGAAGCCTGTCGAGCGGCGGCGGTACGCGTTCTCCGACCTTTTCATACCCCTACTATCCACGTCGGCGTGGAGTTGAGAATATAAAGTGTGGCGAGCGCAGCAAGCCACCGAGCCCCGCGAGGGGACGCGTGTAACTTCACTGGTATACGCGTCCCCTCGCGGGGCACGCTGCGCTCGTCATGCTTCGGGCTCGGTGGCTCGCTGTGCTCGCCACACTTTATATTCTCAACTCCACGCCGACGTGGATAGTAGGGGTATGAAAAGGTCAGAGGATGCGTACCGCCGCACCCTACGCTCGCCACGCTTCGGGTTGGCGTCAATCGTGGGGTGACGTTCACAATGGGGGGGGCATATACAATGAGAAATGGGCCATATTGGCCCATTTCCCTTTTTTTTTCCCGATTACAATGTTCAAAATATTTCAACATTGAACCCTATGGCAAAATCGGGTGCATTGCGTCGGTTACGCCATGTTAATGCACCCGACCGACGCGATGGACCCGATTTTGCCTTTGCCGGCAAAATTGACCTGATTTCAATGGAAATCTGGTCAATCGGGGGTAATCGTGTACCTTAAGTTAAGGTACACGATTACCCCCGATTGTGGCCGTTCTAGGAAACAAGTACCATGCTTTCTAACATACAGTATGGCTGATCAGTGTATGTATTTCCAAAATAACATTACAATCAGTGTAAGGTGAAGTAAATAACGATGATTATCTTGTGACAATGGCACTTGTCCAGGGGTGAGATATTTCAGGTGTGCAAGTGAACACTCAGTTCTTAATATTGGTATGTTAGAAAGAGGTCAAAATGGGCCAGTATAAGAGCTGAGGGATTTTGACAAGGGCCAAATTTTGATTTGCAGTGGTTAATACCTACCAGTATTGGTCCTAGGAAGAACAATTGGTGAATGAGTGAGAGGGTTATATGTGTCCAAAGCATATTGATTTGCTTGTCAAGTCTGAACTCCTAGAATAGCTACTGTAACACAAATTGCTGTACAAGTTAATGCTAGCTATGACCTTGGTTCTTAGAATTCATGTGAGTGTAAAGGGGCATACACACAAGGTGATTTCATCCCCATTTCTAAGCGATCTGACTAGATTGCTTAGAAATAAATAGTGTTCCCGCTGCGCCCTGCCCGATTTTTAAAGGGCAAAATGCGCCCCGCTAAATCAGCCTGCAGTCTGTCCCGCCGGAGTGCCCGGGCCGTCGCATCGCTGAAGGGGGCTTGCCCGGCCATGGCTACGTCCCGGCAGCTCAGTGACATAGTCATGGCCGCCCCCCATGTGCGATGCGGCGGCCCGGGCACGCCCCCCATGTGCGATGCGGCGGCCCGGGCACGCCCCCCATGTGCGATGCGGCGGCCCGGGCACGCCCCCCATGTGCGATGCGGCGGCCCGGGCACGCCCCCCATGTGCGATGCGGCGGCCCGGGCACGCCCCCCATGTGCGACGCGGCGGCCCGGGCACGCTCCCATGTGCGACGTGGCGGCCCGGGCACGCCCCCATGTGCGACGCTGCACCCGGGCACGCCCCTCCAGCGCCCTGCCTCATTTGGTTCCTAGAAGGAACACTAATAAAGCATGGGTCCGTTCTATGTGTATGGTCCCCGGTGACGCGTGGTCCTGCACGTCGCTATCGCAGCATGGCTGACCCAGTGTGTATGCACTTGCTGAACCACTGTCCCTGTCGCCCAGGATGTGGTGCTGGGTACAAATGGTCTAATGCAGTGGTCTCCAAACCTTTTTGGTGCATGAGCTACTCACGACAAAATAAACTGCCTGAAGAGCTACTAAAATGGAAAAAAAAGAAAGAAAAAGAAATCTGCAAAATAATCGAAAAATGACCTTTACACATTATGCCACATACCGCAATGTCCAATATGCCACATACATACCTCCCAACATTGGAGGCAGAGGTGTAGGGACATCTGGCACACGTCCGAAATTAGGGGGCATGACCTACTATCGTGGTACTCCTGCAAGGCCACATCCCCCATTTTTTCCACTTCAGCCTCTCTGAATAGGCGCTGTGCCATATATACACATGCCACCAGCCGTGCCAGTCACACAATACTCCCAATACCCCCAGTTATGCGATAAACACAATACCCCCCAGCAGTGCCAGATAAACAATGCCCACCCAAATGTGGTGCCATTCTAAATAAATACTCTGGCAGTACTGTCTGCGCGTGTCAAAAAAATGGGTGTAGCCACATGGGGTGCGGCCATTGAAAATGGGGGTGTGCCCCCAATAGTGCAGTGCCCCGCCATTGCTTCCCTTCTGAGGGCAGGAGAGCACCGCACAGATTCATGCGTCTCTATGTGACTGGGCCATCAACAAAGTCCTCAGGGCACAATAATAGTCCAGTTTTTAGCGATATCCATGCTTGAGCTCAGGTGACTTAATAAGTACATTACCTCAATTATTTAGATTTTTCCACTGTACTGAGCCTGGATATCACCAACCCTGCACTGTTAATGTGCCTTGTAATCCGGTTTTGGGAATGCCTGCTTTAAAGTGAAGGAATCTTTTTGGCTCTATCATTTTAATGAAAATGTTCCAAATGTGTGTGCCCAGATCTTTTTTCTGGTATACAAAACAGATCTTTCTATCCTACCAATGGTGGTCACTGGGACAGTGGGGTGTGGGTGGAGCTTAAGCTACAGGCTTGACAATCTTTGAGTGCAGCCCAGGCTCCTCCTCCACACCCCTACAGGCTTCAGTTTTTTTTTTGGTGCCTCAAGGCACAGGTATCAAGGGACAAGGCTCCGTGCCCTGTCAGAGATTTTTTGGATTTATTATTTTTCTGGGAGAAAGCTTGCTATTGCAACGCTGCTCCCCTGTGGCTGGCAGCGGCGCACTGACTTTTATAGCCAGACCCGCCGCTCTCCTCATGACACTGAGGACACCGCACTCCAACCACAGGTAAGTGGGTCCTCCCTTAACTTAAGAGAGGTTCACGGCGCATACCGCTAGCGGTGACGTCACCGGGGCATGGTGCAGCCCGGGTAACCCTGGCAGTGGCACCCAGTCGTTTCTGCATGGCCACTAGACCACCAGAGTGCCGTACTGTGGAGCGCCATTTTGGCGCAGGGCACTGTTGGTTCCAGGGGAGGTGTTTTCCATTGTGAGGAGCCCGTGTTATTTCTTACATGTTTTCTTGGAAGAACTGGCCGATTAAGCTTTTCTACAAGTATTTTGCGGTATACAATTTTTATGTACAATTTTTAGTTTATTTAACTTTGATTTTTGTTCTCTCTCTATTTAAAAAAAACATTAAACAATTGTGCAGTGCAGGAAATTAAAATATACATTTTTAAAAAATTACAAAGTATGAAGGGCTAAATAAATTCTAGTTTAGTGATTTAGCTTTGTTCGTTAGGGTCAAGGCTTCTAGTTCACTGCAGAGTTGTTAGGCATTTGGTGTCCTCTAAAGGTTGACTGCAAATAGAACGGAGAAAATATTCCTTCATCTTAAAGGGACAGGCCCTTCAGTCTTTTTTGAAGTTTATACTGTAGTTGAAAAGCTTTGTAAGTGGGGAACAGATTTTTTTTTTTTTTTTGGTTCTCTTTACTTAGCACGGCGCCCATCGCGAACATTGAATGCACTTAAAAATCGGGTGCGACGCGACGGCCGCGATTTCCCGCGCTTCGGGCTCGGTGGCTCGCTGCGCTCGCCACACTATTCTATTCTCAACTCCACGCCGACGTGGATAGTGGGGGTATGAAAAGGTCGGAGGACGCGTACCGCTGCGCTCGCCACGCTTCGGGTTCACGTTGATCGTGGGGTGGCGTTAACAATTGTGGGGGCCATTTCACACTTCAGGGGGACTATTTGGGCTCTGTGGCCCATTTAACATTGTTTCCTATGGAAAAATCGGGTCCATTGAGGCATTGAACAGTAAAATCGCGTCCATTGAGACTTTTAACATTGTTCCCTATGGGAAATCGCGGGCATCGCGTCGGTCGCGTCGCACCCGTTTTTTTAGTGCATGCGATGGCCGCGATTTTTTTTACCCCCGATGACCGCGATCACAATCGTGGGCACCGTGCTAAGTAAAGAGTACCTTTTTTTTTTTTTTTTTTTTTTTTTTTTTTTTTTTTTTTAAGATTACTTCTATCATCAGTTATTAATGTATCAAACTGGCCTTTTGTTAGAGATCAATACTGAAAAATGGAAATTGAGTATTTTAAAGGCCAGCACTCTGATAAATGAGCAAATAACTTCTGAGCTGTCAGATCATAAAAATAGCGCTGAACTTACCTGCTTGCCCATATTTATAGCCAGCATAGCTTCAAGAGTAGAACTTATTTTTATTTTCTTTTGTATGGTAGTTTGGTTGCATTTGGCAGCAATGTCCGTGACTGACAGCTCCGCTTACTGTGACTTTAGGCTAGGGGTGGGCAACATACACCCGGCCTGCGAACTGATCCTACCTGGCCCTCTGCCCCCCCACCAGGTAGCTGCAACAGCATGCGGTGCCGCTGAGGAGACGTTATTGTCACGGCGGCTGACCAAGATTTCAGATATCAAATGCTGAGGGATAGAGCCACAGTGTGAGAGTGAGTCTCAACGGCACTCCAGTTAAACACGAGTCTCGCTCTTTGGCTCAACCTCAACGCCACCCAGTGTCTGACCTCAGAAAGGAAATCCTGGCCAGCTGCCCAGTGACGGGAACTTGGTGGTTTCCTCAGGGGCACAATTTGAAAAAAGCAGCACCTATCCTAGGAACAAAGATGAGTGTTGCTAGGGTGCCCTGTGTAAAAATGGTGCTAAGGGTGGGAAAGGAAAGGCTGCAAACTCTACCAGAGGGGCAAGGGGTGGTAATATCTGCTGTGTTCAGAGGAGGTGGGGGGATAGAAGTTGCTATCTCAGTCCAAGGAAGAGGTGGGGGGATAGGGTAGTTGAAGTTGTGTCGTTCTGTGCCCAGGGAAGGATAAAAACTGTGCCGGGGGAGGAAGGAAAACTCTGCCATGGAGGGCAAGGGGGTGTGGTAGAAATTGCAGTGTTCAGGGGAGAGGGGAGTAGAAGCTGCTATGGAGGGCAAGGGGGTGTGGTAGAAATTGCAGTGTTCAGGGGAGAGGGGAGTAGAAGCTGCTATCTGTGTGTTTGGGGGGGGCACACAAGTGGCAAGTATAAGTTGGGATCTACTATGGTGTTTAATAATGTATATAAGGGGTATATGGTGTGGTACACTACACTCAAGGACCCCCCCCCCCCCCCCCCCCCCCCCATTTGATTGACCACACACCCTTTTCCTGAGAGTGGCCCTCGAATATTTAATGGAAGTGATAAGTGGCCCCCCCAGCTGAAATAATTGCTCACCCCAACTTTAGGCAATAGTCATCCAAGAGGCAGGATGTTCTAATAATGTAGTGATTAAGTTTACTCATCACAGCTGGCATTGCATGATTAGCAAACTAATTTGTACAGGCTGTGTAGCGGTGATGTGGTCCTATGCGTCCTCCATCATCATATATTTTCTACAGACTCTCATGAAACCACCTAAATAGTAATATAGCCCCAAGTTGGTTCCATAATGTTGTGTGGTATTTTTTTTAAATATAATTATTTAATTCAATGTTTTTTGTGCAGTTAAATATTGGTTTTGATGCGGCATGGAGTAGGCAGCAATCTTCCACAGTTCCTTCTAAAATCCTTTTTTTTATTTATTCATTTGGCTGCTGCTGCTGCTGCCAGATCTGCATGGCTACAAACTTCTCTCTTGACTGTGCCGGCTCTCCAGAAGTGGTCTGTGCTGACAGCAGGCATCTTAAAAAAAACGTCTTCAATTCTGGTGTCTCCATAGTGCCACAGCTCCTTCACCTCAGGTCCTTCCTGGATTCATCTGATGGGAGGGAGAGTCTCCTCAATGTTTTTAGTGTTGTGGTGAAACACTGCAGTTTCTACCACACCCTCTCTGAGTTGCTGATACTTCTGCAAGCATAATTTTTATGAATTACCCACTTTGCTTGCCAATGTCCCTTGCAGGGTTTTAACAGGTGTTTTTTGTTTAAGCCTTGTTGTTTTAATTAACTTTTTGATGCAAACATGTAATCCTGTTTGTTATGATACTGCGGAACATTGCTATGTATTTGAAACCTCGATCAACCAAGTGTTATTGCTTTCTCGCATTAGCAATACAACGTTATTAGGCTTTGATATTAGTCTAAAATTGGTTTTATTGAAAGATTTTAAATAAAACCTAATTTCTTTCTAAAGCCCCGTACACATGGGGGAGATATATTGCTCAGCCATATATTGCTAACAATATATGGCTGAGCAATATATTGCTCAGTTTCTCCTTTTCATCAGCGACCAGAGATGGTCGCTGATGAAAGGGAACCTCTGCCGGCGGTGCCGCAGAGGTAATCAGCTGGTCGCAGGAGCAAGCTCCTGCGACAAGCGATTAGAACGGGGCTGAAAATGGGAGCGCACACCTAGCGTTGCGTTAATAATGGGGGGGGGGGGCATTTCACATAATTAAACATGAGGGTGGGTTTACAATTAAAAATCTGGTCTGGGGGGCATTTAACATTGGGTCCAATGTAAAATCGGGTCTCAGGGACCATTTTTACATTGGGTCCAATATAAAAATCAGGTCGGTCGCATCGCATGCCATTATAATGGCATGCGATGCGACCGATTTTTAAAGTGTATTAAAAACGTCTTTAAAGCCAAAAAATTGGGTCGGTCGGGTCCCATTGCATACCTTAAGTTAAGGTATGCGATGGGACCCGAAGGGCGCCGTGCTAGGAAACAAGTACCCAAAAATCTTTGCTTCATGGATCTACTAGAGAGGGTGACCGGTTCTGCACCAGAGAAATTCCTGGAGAATTTGTTGGTTCAAACTTTTTACTAAGGCTACTTTTTACTCCTTCTATTCTCTGTGGTGCTGGCTTCCACCGTTCCATCACAGCTGCCTGCACTGGATGCCATGTCAGATTTTTTTATAGGTCGCCATCTCCTAATCTGGATGCTGTATTGTGACTTGCCCGTCTAGTTCACAGTTCCTGTAAACCAAGCAGAAACTCTGATATGCAGAGTCAGTATTTGGGTGTGGATTATCAGATAGACAGTGTCTAGATAGACATTGAATAGGTCAACCTGAAAAGGTGGAATGGTTCAAATTGTCAACACGGAAAAAGTAGACACATGAAAAGGTCTATACTTTTCAAAATTTGATTTTCATGTCGGTATGGACCCCCAGTTAGTGTTGCGCGTACCCTCGCATAGCTCGCTTTGGTCGCCATGCTTCTGGCCTGATGCCTCGATTTGCTTGGCACAGTTTGCCGTTCATGTGTAGTCTATGGAAGAAGAAACATTTAAAAATGAATGTCAACCTTTTTATGTGTCTACTTTTTGACCCTGGCGATCTACTGCATTTCATCCTTTTGGTGTCCTATTTACGGTCTGTCTAGGAATTTACCTGATAACATGGCTGCTACTTTTCAGAGCCCTGCAATTAGGTGTACGCCACCCAGCCAGCATGAAATCCCACTCAGTGAATGGCTGGGAATTGCTTTGCAGGGCTTGTGAAAATGAGCTACATTGGCGATTAGCTGCAAATCCATTTGCGAGTTGCTTACCATCAAGTAATTTTATTTCCCTGTGTGTGCGCTGTTGGATTCGGCTGGAGCTGACGTCGCATGCTTCCCCTCAAACCTCTGGCGCACTGGCATTTTCACTGACACTACCAGATAACGGACCGTTACCACCCCCAAACGCCATCTTTCTGTCAATCAGATTGCATAAGGCCAGCAATTTTATAAAGAAGGATGCATCCTACATGCTCGCAGCGAACTGTATGCATGCGCAGTCGATAATCGCTCTGTTTGCGAATTTGAAGCCAAGCATATGCAATCAGGCCATTGCATGTGTTGTCTTGCTGCAATTTACATCTTGATTGAGAGATCTGATGAAAGTGTTTATTCAGCCTGTTGCTGGAAAAGCCAAAACCAGCATCAGGCAGAATGGTCAGCGATGCTGACTGTTCATACATTCGGCCTGCTATCATTTAGATAGCAGCGCCGATATGCGCCCCCGTATTTTACAGCACACTGGCTCCTTAATACATGGGGGAGAAGCGTTATCAGTACACATAACGTGCGCTGATGCCCCTTCTCCCCCATAACGACTGGTCATACATCTGCCCCTAGGTTTGAAAAAAATGACAGGTGGTGATTGGCTGGTGTTATCACCTTCCACCTTTTTTAAACAGTGAGCTGAACAAATAAGAACATACATAACCGAGTAAAACACTGATCGATGGCTGGGTGCAGAATCGCCATCGATGGCATCTGCACCGATGGCCATCCCTAGCAGCAGCAGCCTGGTTATTTTTTATTTTACTTGCAGTAGCAGCACTGAACTCAGTCTCCAGAGTTAATACATCTCAGCTGCCACAGGTGGCAGTGCTGAGCTCAGGCAAATGCATTGTAATGAAAAAATAAACTGAAAGTAAGAGAACGACTATTCATCTTTTTGGGATAGGCGGCTCCCTCAGTCTTTTATGGGTTCCGTTCAAAAGATCCGCTTCATTTGCGAACGACCCATCTCTACTTCAGGCTTAAAACATCTGCCCCAATATCTGATATATATACTTTATCTTCATTGTTATCGATGTACTGTAGAATCATCTGATATCAGAGATTACTTTGTCTTTGGCGACAGCATCCATAATGGAGTCACAGTATTGGAGATATCACCTCCATCCCCACATATTTAACTTTTGGATGGCAGGGACATAAGTCATGGTATCGGTGATGACTTCATCATTGTGAATTAGATGTCTAGATCATAAATCACAGCATCAGATATTACTTCTCCTTCATCTTAACCAATGTAATTGTGGATGAAAATTTAACATGGTGTCGAAACCATTCTCTTTCTACAAAGTTTTCCTGTCCTCTGAGATGGACAATCTGCATATTCCCATGGGTGCCTCAAGCCGCCCAGTGTTGCGAGTGAAGCTCCAGTTTCATGTCTTTGGATCAGTCCTGCAGCAGGAGGCGTGACCCTACTGCATTACCATATTAGTGCTGTCACTGCTTTTATGTAAGCAGCTATAGCAACTCCAACCACATTTGAATGGTGCACAACATGTGCAGGCTAACTGTCTGTGACAACATCATTAGGGGATAGATGAAAACTATTAGTTTGATTTAAACCAGTTTATTTTCGTTTAATAATATAATGAGGTTTTACATTGACTTCTCAAAACAAAAATATGAATGGCACTAATGCAATTCCTCTTTATGATGGAGCTTCATAAATGAATCTGGTTATCAAACAAATATGGTAAGTTGAAAAAATATTGACTGGCTTAATTGTATATTGCTTTTGTAGCGTAAGAGATATTTGATATATATATATATATATATATATATATATATATATATATATATATATATATATATATATATATATATATATATATATATATATATATATATATATATATATATCTATATCTATCTAATTTGACTGTATGTTTCCATCTTCTTCAGATGACTTGTGTAGAGAAGTCCATGGACAATGAGAAAATGCTGATCAAAACTTTCAAATGTTTGGGTAGCTGGTTCAATTTGGGCGTCCTAGACAGCAATTTCATGGCTAACAATCGTCTTTTGATGCTTCTCTTCCAGGTTCTGGTGAGTTCAGAAACCTTCTTTTTTTCCTTATGGTATTACTGCAGTGGTGATTTTTAGTTTTGCAGATGATATCTCCTGAGATGTTTTGCTTATGTAATACTGCTATCACTAAAATCTTATGTCTTAGGGCAGTGGTTCCCAACCTGGGGTACTTTTACCCCTAGGGGTACTCTGCAGACCGGTTGGGGGCAATTTAAATTAAATTGGTAATTGGGGAAGAAAGTCTTCCGATGGTAGAAGTCCTCTCCCACATTGCCTTACTACCGGCATACCTCCCAACATTCTCACTTTTTAAACCAAAGCGTTGCACCGTAAGAGGGGACATGGCCTCCATATAAAGGGGGCTTGGCCTTGCTGGGATGATGTGACCACAAGCCACACCTGTTTTCAGTTACTATGGCGTCACAGCCAGCACTGTGCCCCCAGCCCCTCTACTACAGAGCGTCTATTTCCCGCTGCTCTGCTCCCAACGTTTAGGAACTGCTGTCGTAGGACAAAAGTGTTATTTTTCTGCTCTGCATAGCTAGAGGAAAAACAATTTGTGTTCTGCAATGGATCTTATTAATGGCTTAAGTCGTCTGGTGTAAATAAATGTGTCATTCATTGAATAGAGTGCTGCACAGTATTTCATTCATTTGTTTGCATCACCCCAATTGAAAACCAGCTGCTACAAAATAGGCTATTGCTGTTAACTGAATTGTGCAATGATCTTGTATAGTTTTAGCCCTTATCCAATGTATTTTCATAGTCGTAACTAATTGCATGCTAATAGTGATACAGGTGCATTTCCTATGTAAAATAACTGGTTATTGTTTTTCCATACTTTTAGATGCTTGGGTGCTACTAATAAAAACAGAAATCCTCTATTTTTAGTGTGTATATAATCTTCCACAACATTATTTTAGTTTTTTTTTTATTTAAATACAAATGTCAATATTAGTTGTGATTTTTGCTTGTTTTTTATTTTAATTTTTGTTTTATATTTGAATGTTTTCAGCAACAGGACCAGACACCGTCCAATTTGCATGAAGCAGCATCTGACTGTGTCTGTTCCGCCCTCTACGCTATTGAGAACGTTGAGACTCACCTGAGCCTGGGAACACAGCTTTTTCAGGGAGTACTCTCCTTTGAATCGGCTTATCACATGGCAGTGGCACGAGAGGACATGGACAAGTAAGATAAGAGAAATGTTGTGAGAGACTCATGACAGCAGGGTAAAAGGAGAATGTTCTAACCGTAATAAATGTTGAGTCCTGGTCGATATTTATCACTATCGGAAATATCGGCCAGCAGAGAATGCCAGATATGGGAGGCTCAACCTGTATCTTTCCTTTTTGTTATTCACATTTTAATAATTTTACATTTTTCTGTGTTTATTTCTATTGAAAGAACATTTCATGATCAATTTAGTTGTCAAGTAAAGATTTTATTTTCAGCACAAGTCCTTTTAATGTACATAAAACTCTACATCCTAAAGATCTGTGCAACAGTAGTCTGCCAGCTGACTCAGGTTTTCCCTGAGCCCTATGTATTTGTCTCTGTACACGTTTTGCTGGCAGACTGCGCACTGGCCTCAGTTAGTCTGTGGGAGAATGCAAATGAGAAAATCCTTCCTCTGGTTTATGCATTGATCAGCATTTTCATGCAGCCAACATACAGGGGACATCAGTGACTGAGCATAAGCTGAAAAGGGCAATTCCGTATCCTGGCCTTTTACCTTTAGAAGTGCAATGGAGAAATGAGCATGGAATGTGTTGTAAATGGATTTAGTGTCATATTTTATCCTGATTTCATTTCATATAGGAATGTGTGACATATTTTTATATAGAAACTTTTCTCAATAAAAAAGCACAGTTGTATTGCTATGGAAGCAGGTTAAACTGAAAGATGAAGATAACTGAATAAAATCCATACAAGCACACTTGAGCTGGAATTCAATTTGTCTCGGTATATTACCGCTAGCAAACTGAATCCAGTTGGCCCGGGAGCCAGGAGTACTCAAGAATTTGCTTTTAACAGCCTCAGTAGGCTAGGGGAAAAAGGGAGTACATTTGAATAGCCCATAATATTAAAAACCAAGGCCACCTCCCTTTTCAGTCCGTTTTAATTTACCATGTGTAATTTAATACCAGCCTTATTGGTGACTGAGAAAATGTTGGTTTTGGTAGCTAATTTAAACTATACAGCCACAGGTATATAATAGTGTAAAGGTAAAGTGTATGTATGTAGCTTTGCTGAAGGGTGCAATTCATATATTTTCCACTTCAGATATCTATATAAAGCCTGATGACTATTTTATTAGACCTAAAGTATAAATAAAATGTATGCAAAAACCGTAATGAACTTCAATAATTGGGTATTTGTCCTTTTTTTAATCTGGTAAATCAAGTATTGATCTGGTACTTGTTTCCTATCTGGGCGCCCAGGTTTTCTACGTACGGCACCGTAATGAAATCGGATCGCATCGCATCGTACACATACACGATATTGAACGATTCGATTTCCCATAGGAAACAATGTGAAATGGCTCAATTTAGCCAAATTCTCATAGGAACAATAGTAAATGGGCCAAAAACACCCCTGAACATTGAAATGTCCCCCCAAAACTAGTTGACGCCACCCCGCCATCAACGTGAACCCGAAGCGTGGCGAGCGCAGCGAGGCCGCGAGGGGCGGCGGTACGCGTCCTCCGACCTTTTCATGCCCTACTATCCACGTCGGCGTGGAGTGAGAATAGAATAGTGTGGCGAGCGCAGCGAGCCACCGAGCCCGAAGCGTGGCGAGCCCCGCGAGGGGACGCGGATACCTTCACAGTTATACGCGTCCCCTCGCGGGCTTCCCAGGTGTCCATGGCGACGCGGACACCTGGGAAGCCCGCGAAGGGACGCGTTTACCTGTGAAGGTATCCGCGTCCCCTCGCGGGGCTCGCTGCGCTCGCCACGCTTCGGGCTCGCTGCGCTCGCCACACTATTCTATTCTCACTCCACGCCGACGTGGATAGTAGGGCATGAAAAGGTCGGAGGACGCGTACCGCCGCCCCTCGCGGGCTCGCTGCGCTCGCCACGCTTCGGGTTCACGTTGATGGCGGGGTGGCGTCAACTACTTTTGGGGGGACATTTCAATGTTCAGGGGTGTTTTTGGCCCATTTACTATTGTTCCTATGATAATTTGGCTAAATTGAGCCATTTAACATTGTTTCCTATGGGAAATCGGATCGCATCGCATCGTTCAATATCGTGTATGTGTACGATGCGATGCGATCCGATTTCTCTACGGAGAATAGCATGGTGCGCAATTAACTTAGCGGGCGCCCAGATAGGAAACAAGTACCATTGATCTTAATACATCTGTGACAATTCTCCATCCCTGCCAAAAACACAGATCAATGGCCGTCTGATTGCCGGTATGTCAGGGAATTGGGGAAATTAACCATGTTCAAAATGGCTGATTCTCCAATTCGAGACACAAAATGGTCTGTATCGGGTTTTTATACATGTTTAATATTTCTGGTCTCCTAACCTGGCTGCCAGGGGATTGGGGCATTGTCCTAATATATTTCAGGTGTATGAGGGTCATGAGTTGTATTTACACCGAAACAAAAACCTCCCAAGTCCTTAGCAAAACATGTACTATCACTTTTATCTGCATTTTTGTTACGTTTTGCATTGAGTTACCTGAACGAGTTCCATATTTATTACTTGAAATACTGTATTTACAATTAACATTATATCTCAGGTTATTCAGATGTCCTACACTTCTAACCTGCCTGTGTTACGCAGCTCAAATGAAATCAGTGCTAGTGTGGTCAAATTAAACAGCACCGCCACCATTGCCAATGGAGAGTCCAGGAGATATAGGTTCTATTTGGTTGCTCCTTAACCCTGCTAGGGATGAGTGGTATTTACCCAATAGCTGAGTATCGGGAGGGAGATTGATCACAAATAACTTTCTGTGAGGGTGTGATGAGATTATTTCTGCAAAAAAAAAAATGTATGTGTCGATGTATGTGTCGATCTAAGCCATGTCCACCTCCAATGACCCATACTCAACAGAGCACCAATTAAATATGTCCATTGGGGGCCATCTACTGCTTCTGGGCTGACAGTTGAATTCCCCCTTTTAAGGTTGAACAGCCATGCCTGTAGAGTTAACATGATATACTAGTTGACCTGTGTGTTGTATATGTTTTACTCCGCAATTGAGTCATAGATATTTTTTTATAATTTAGTTGCATATCTGTTATAGATGGCTGTATATATGCAGACGGCATAATTCTGCATAATTGTAGAGGAAGTAGTCACTACCTAATATGCCTGTAAGACCACATGTTTACCCCTCGTGAATCTGCCAGCACTGCTTTACAAGCTCTTTAGTTAATCACTCCTATCAGAAGTCACATACGCAGCCAATATGAGTTTGCTGCTCTGAAGGAACCTCAGATGTATACTATGCAATTCTAAACTGAGAGTCCCAACATCAGATACAGGCAACTTGATATCTCCAGCACACATGCAGCACATCAATCATTCAGGAAATGGATCTACCTCCTTCCTCTCTGTTGGTTAAACTTGCAGGAATGAGTTTTATAAACCTAGCTAAAGTGATGGGGTTACATATGCGTTTCTGTATGAGGGTGTGATGATACATAGAGATATATCTATCTATCTGTTGTGAGTGGATGTGTAGCTCCACTTATGAGAGTGATCTTAATTTAGTATATATACTTATATATAAAACACTCCTTGCTTCTAAGGGCTTCTGCTATCCCTGAGATACATAAAGCAATGGTGAGTTACTTCAAACAGAGAAATGTATATCAATAGATAAGGGTTCAGCAACATGTGCTAGCTATATAAATATTATATATATATATTTATCTCTATCTCTCCTATCTATAATCTGGAGGGGGGGGGGGGGATCCGGCTCTCCCTGTGTGGTGGTCGGTGCTGGGTGCCCACATCTTTGTAAAGCATACAGTGGATGGGGTTGGATGCAGCACTCCTAGCAACTTTGCGAATAAATCACCGGTCGAGATATTATAACAAGGTTTCATTGCCTATAATGTTGCCGCATTAAAGGCAATGAAACATTGTTATAATATGCATTAACGAGTGATTTACTCGCAAAGTCGCTAGGAGTGCTGCATCCACCCTATCCACTGTACATAGTGGATACTATCTATAACTCTATAGCTCTAACTATATTTAGTTAAAAGCCAGTCATTATGACTGCTTAAGGCCCCCATACACTGTTTAGGCCCGATTTCACCCAGTTCCAGCGGATCAAGCCAAGAAATTAAACATAGAAACATAGAATTTAAAGGCAGATAAGAACCACTTGGCCCATCTAGTCTGCCCCTTTGGGTGAAATCATCCCAAATTGCATCTGTATGACATCCGATGACACGCCTATCTGCAGAGCGGGCAGGCGCTTTCCATGCTTGGCATCCCCGGCTGTCAGAAGATTAAAGAAGAAAAAAAACACACACAGAAGAATGGGTGGCTGCTGATTGGATGTTTAGAGCTCTTAGCCAATCAACGGTCACCCATTCACTTCAATGTTGTTGGTTTTTTTTTCTTCTTTTTTTAAATGTGTCCTCTGCCTGCAGCTCCTCATAAGTTACATGCGATCAAGTGCCAAAATGTATGCAAGTCCTCCCCGGGAGCTCAAGGGAAATCTGGTCCGACTTGTCCTTAGGAGAAGTTGGCCTAATGTATGGGGGTCTTTAGTCCCTATCTATTCCTTTTTCCAATCTCTTCCCATATCCTGCATGTTTGAAACAGATCATTTTGCTTTCACTTTCTCTTAAGGAGTAGTTTTTTCCATTGAGTGGTTTGTTACTGCCTCACAGCACTGAAGTCATTGGTTCAATTCCCACCACAACCCTAACTGTGTGGAGTTTGTATGTTTTCAAAGTGCTTAAGTGGGTTTCTCTGGTTTCCCTCCACAATGCAAAAATATTCCTGTAAGTTAATTGGCTCCAAACTAAATTTTACCCTAGTATGACTGTGTAGGCAAGATTCTACACCCTTTTCATGTAAATGCTCTTACGTCTTGTCATACATTAATGCATTAAGACACAACAGTTAAGCAGTGACACTTTGCTTGTATCCGTCTGCATGTATATTTATAGTTCAGGTGTATAGTTCTGTGTGTATGCATTAGTTCTTTTTAAATGAATTAATCATACAGAATACAATTTGGCACAGAAAGACTGGAAAAATTAAAACCTATTTCCATGCGGTGGGGGACGCGAACCCTGCCCGTCTCTGCTTCAGGGAGACTGGGGGGGGGGGTGGGGGGTGGTGACCCGGGGGAGCTCCTTTAGAAGAGGATGTGCATGCGTCTCGTGCACGCCCATCCCCTTCTTGGGGTTGGCGATATGACCGCCAGACTCCCGCTGAATAAAGCACGCTCCATCTGTACTTTTTTTAACATGTTTTTTAAAAGAGCTATATAGGGCCTGATTCTGGTTGCTTTGCAAAAGCGAACTCCTTTAATGGACAAAACCAGAGAGAGTTAAATTTGGATTGGGTGTGTTTAAACAGAAATCTAAATTGCAGTGTAAGAATAAAGCAGCCAGTATTTCCTTTGCACAGAAACAAAGTAACGCGCCCAAATATAACATGTTACATCTGCCCCACCTGCAGTGCACATGGTTTTGTCAAATAAAGGAGGAGGATTTTGCAAACCAAACAGAATCACCCCCATAGGCTAATCAAGTTCATTCTGGAGAAATAGCGGGTATCACCTATTTATCTTAAGTCATACTTTTTTACTCTAATTCCCATTTCCCATTCTATCCCATTTGGTTATAAGGTATAGGCATATTAGCCACTAGCTGGTCTGAGAGTCACCACACCGGTGAGCATTAAGAATGGGTGAAAATATATTGTTTGTATACAAAACCCTTACAGATTAACTTATTTCAAATATTTTAGTACTGGAGGGATAGTCACCATAAGGGTATCTATCCTATGTCTAGTATAATACATACCTAATAGAAATATAGATAGATATAGCTAATTACTGATGTAATTACAGTCTTTATTTTATTTTTTTCCCCTCACTATACTTTTAATGGTGACACTAAAAGTAATTTTACATTCTTGCATATTTCGCAGGGTGTTGAATTACTGCCGGATGTTTACAGAACTGTGTGAAACCTTTCTGGAGAAGATTGTGTCTACTCCAGGTCATGAGCTAGGAAACCTGCAGACACTGGAACTTCTCTTGATTTGTGCTGGTCACCCACAATATGAGGTAAGTGGAGTACCTTTATGAATTGCACAATGCAGTCATCTAGCCTCTGTATTTGCAATAAAGGAACTACATGCATGATGGCAAATAGAATATATATATATATCTCTTGTCCATATCCTGCCATGTTTTAATCCTTTGTGAAATTGTCAAAATTGGTGTGATATTTGCCAGCTAAACATTTGTTTTCATCATAATGACCTGTAATGTTTACCTTTACATAGGAAATATAATCTTTTTTACACAACATTTAATTTGAATGTATATAACAAATATGAGCATTACTGGATTTTTTTGCCAATATTTTGCATCTCCGAGTTGTTATTTTGCATATCTCTCACATATGTTGGTATTCAAGGGGGTCGTGTGTCGTCCCCCATTTCCTCACTCTCCCTGTTATCTATCCGAACGTCAATAATGGGAGAACAGTTTGGAATCTCCCTAAAACAGGGTGTTAAAAATCCCAATCTCGCCGATCCCTATCTTTTGTCGGTCTGAATCTGCAAATAGAGGGGGGGGGGGGGGGGGATGGATTGGGTATTAGCCGAGTAATCATTCAAACTCTATTCGCTTACAAAGAATATCTCAGAATGTGACCATTTTCGGGGTCCGGAAGAAAAATAGTATAAATTTGCCCCATATGGCCCCTAATCTGGATCTCAATGAGGTTTTGCAAGTGGGTGTGCACACTTTTTAATGGGTAATGTTAAAAAATAAAAATAAGGTTTGCTTGGGTCCTTTTATATCATTCTGCTAATGGTTTTGGTGAATGGTTCACTTCAATAAAGACCAAACAAAATTCATTTTTTCTCTCGCCCTGTTACAATGTGAATGCACCGTGCACTGTTGTACGCCATATTTTTATAAAAAAATTATTAAAATTGTCCTTCATTATATAGCTTACTGTACAGTATATATTACATGTATTGGTGACTATGTATTTGCTTTTTCTTCAGGTCGTTGAAATCTCATTTAACTTTTGGTATAGACTAGGAGAACATCTTTACAAAATAAGCGACTCTGTGCTGCATAGTATCTTTAGACCATACATACAAAGGCTTCTCCATGCCCTGGCAAGGCATTGCCAACTTGATCCAGATCATGTAAGTTTGTTGTTTTCGGTCTACAGGCCTGCACTTAAATTAGCAGTCAGTGCTGTATTAGAGTTGACAATGTGTGTCTCCAGGTGTAACAATAATATGGTGTACTATACTAGTAAGCCTGCTCGAAGCAAAGGCTTTGAAAGATTGTCTGCTACCTTGTGATTGTCTCTGTGTTTGTGCATGTGTGAGAGAGAAAGATGTAGTTTCTCTCGCTGCCAAAAGATGGCAGTGTTTCTTCTACGATCCCATGGCAGCCTTAACATTGGGATTCCATCCCTCCTCCTCGTAATTAGACAGGTTACTTTTTTCCCAGGGACCTCCCCTTCCTGTATAAATCCCTGCTCCTCCCATACCCTGGTGTCTTTTTTTCCTGTCTCCTTGTGTAGTTAGAGGCAGGAGTGGTTACTTTATTTTGGGCTCACTTCATAGATACAGGGGGTCACTATGGGGAAGAGCAACATGGAAGCGTGGCTCTAAGAGTACTGTCCATGTAAAAAGGTCAGGAGCGGATGGGTAAGTCTCCTTAAAAAGCATATATGTATATCACCTTAAACCGCTGCGGAAATCCAGCATGATACTGCTACTGAGAACGGCGGCGTCCAGGCAGCGTGTGCGACTACAAGCACCAGGATTCAGAGCGCCGGAGGCGACTTCCGCCAACGCCAGGCTTTCAGAGTGGCGGTGACGCGCTTCCGCCGCGGCAGGACTACAGCGTCCACAATGCATTGCGGGACGCCATTTCCGGCAACAGCACGCACGGCGCGCTCTGCACAGTTAAAAGCCGCTGGACGGGCGGCACTATGGCAGCTTGTATGAAAGCAGAGGGATCTCTGAGCAAGCGGTGGACAGCGTTTTCTGAGAGGCCAGTGGCAGTGACTTGTTTTAGCCGGTTTAAGGTAGGACACTTCCTTACTACTCAGATACCTCATATGCTTAGAGGATATCTCTCATGGGAATATGTTCATTCAGGTCCTTTGACAGTATGGAACAGCAGAATCTGCCTTCCCCCACTAGAGAAGAGAGTGCCCCTGTGAGGTGAGCCTTGTTATTTTTTTTTTTTATGCTAATAGGAATAGGGTTTTTTTTTTTTGTTATAGCATAGTGACAGGCTTTCTTTCTCCATAGTGTGCCGGATATTGAGGTACAGACTGGAGCTAGGAAGAAAACAATTAAGAAAAAGCATAGAGAAACATGCTGCATGAACTGTGACAGAAAGTTTGAATTTGTACAAGGCAAAACACTATGTGGACAGTGTGAAGTACGACCTAAACAGGACTCAGGAGCAAGTAGTGATAGTCATACTAAGATGCTTAAGGATTTGATGGACTGGATGAGAGACTCTTTCGTTTCTAAAACAGAGTATAGGGAGGATCAGGGCTCTAAAAGGTCCAGAGATCAAGCAGGTCTGCCATATGAGGATCCCAATACTTCTGATGAGCAGGACGGGGCACAGGTTGCCGATGATGAGCCTGGTGAAATCAAGGAGGACACTAGAATATTCAATTTTGAGACAGTTGAGATTATTCTGAAAAATATATATAAAACCATGAATTATGAGGATCCGGTAACTCCCGTGGAGGGGGCGGATGTATTATTTGAGGATAGGTCGAAAAAGACAAGATCCTTTCCGGTACACCGTGTAATCAAAGAGGTCATTAATAAAGAATGGACGAATGTGGAGGAAAAAACAGGGCAAGTTGTTCCGAGTCGACCGGATGTATCCCATTAAGGATGATGATTTTGTTAAATGGTGCGGATTACCAAGAATTGATGCAGCTGTGGCGGAGGTTACATCTCGCACTACCTTACCGTTGGAGGACGGAGCCTCCTTCAAGGATCCAATGGATCGAAGAATGGAGAACTCATTAAGAAAGCTACACTTCTCCACGGCTGTATCTTTGAAGGCGGGTGTATCCATGGCATCAGTAGCCAGGGCCCTTAGGGTATGGTGTACCACTCTTCATAATGACATTGAGGAGAAAATCTCCAGACAATATTTATTAAAGAATTTAGAGGTGATCCAAAAATCGGTGGAGTTCTTATGCGAAGCCTCATTGGATGTGACAACATTTGCAGCCAGGGCTATGTCAGCTGGAGTAGCCACAAGAAGAGCTCTATGGCTAAGGCCCTGGGCTGCTGACTCCAATTCAAAGAACCGTCTAGTATCGTTACCTTTTGAAGGAGCATTCCTATTTGGGACCAAACTGGATGCACTAATTCATAGGCTTACGGGAGGTAAATCCTTGAAATTACCTCAAGATAGGAAGACTCGTTTCCAATATCCTTCAGGCTCCAGACAAGCGTTCAGAGAAGCCAAGTCTTATAGGCCAGGTAGGCCATACAGTCAGAGAGGGGCTTTCGCCTCTTCTCGCCAGTCCTTTCGTCAAAACTTCCGAAGAGGTGGCAGGCAATGACAGTCAGCAGTTTCCCCCGGTAGGAGCCCGGCTGTTACTATTTACCAACATTTGGGGGAATTCAGTTCAGGACATTTGGGTTCAGAACATAGTGTCCGAAGGTTATCAGCTGGAGTTTGCTCAGGTACCAATCAAGAATTATTTTATGGAATCAAGAAATCCGAGATCAAAGTTGGAAGAGACAGAATTGAAGAAGATCATAGTCAATCTGCTACTAATAAGAGCAATAGAGCCGGTTCCATCAGAACAGAGGATGGAGGGGTTTTACTCCAATCTTTTCCTAGTCAGGAAGAATACAGGAGGTTTCAGAACGATAATAGACCTAAGGCGTCTGAATCAATACCTGGAAGTAAGGGAATTCCAGATGGAGACTATGAAGACGATCACAGCAGGAGTAAGAAGAGGAGACTTCATGGTGTCTCTAGACTTAAAGGACGCCTACTATCATGTTCCGATCCACAACAGTCACAGAAAATTTCTCAGGTTTTCAATCAAGGGAAAACACTATCAGTTCACGTGCCTCCCCTTCGGGTTAGCCTCATCCCCGAGGGTATTCACCAAGGTGCTAATAACAGTGATAGCGAATCTCAGGAAGAGGGGGATTCTGTTATGGCCTTATTTGGACGATATTTTGATAGCTGCTCCCTCCAAGCAAATTCTAATGAAACAGCTCAAGATAGTAAAGGAGCACTTGCAGTCGCACGGATGGCTGGTGAACGAAGGAAAGAGCCAGCTGGAGCCAACACAAAGAATAAAGTTTCTGGGAGTGATGATAGATTCCGTGAAGTTCACCATTTCCCTGTCAGAGGAAAGATGTTTGAAGATAAGAGAACTAGCGGTCGCCTTGGCAGGAAGAAGAGTTGTAGTTCTCAGAGATTGGGTAAGGCTTTTGGGAATGATGTCATCCACGATCGGGATAGTTCCATGGGCTCAATGGAACATGAGAGAATTACAGTGGGCAGTGTTGCCATACCTAAAGAGAAGATGGACAAAGGCAGAGAAGGTGTCAATTCCGGACAAAGCAAAGAAATCTCTGTCATGGTGGAGCAAGCCAACCCTGAGGGACAAGGTGACATCGTTGAAGATGCCCAAATTTATAGTCATTACAACCGACGCGAGCCAGTTAGGCTGGGGAGCCCATTCCGAAGGAGAGACGGTACAAGGGCTATGGACAAAAGGAGAAAGTCGGAATTCATCCAATTGGCGAGAGGCCGAGGCGGTATGGAGAGCAATCGAGTTCTTTTCTCCAAGAATCAGGAAGTCAGATTTAAGAATCTTCTCCGACAATACCTCAGTCGTGGCCTACATAAATCATCAGGGGGGCACGAGGAGCAAGTCCCTAATGAATGTAGTTGCGAAGATAGTGTCATGGGCAGAGGAGAATCTGAATTCACTATCAGCCTTATTCATGCCCGGGAAACAGAATGTGCTAGCAGACTTTCTCAGTCGAAAACAGATCCTCCCAGGCGAGTGGGAGTTGAATGGGGAGACCTTCAGGGAACTAACCAGCCGGTTTGGAGTTCCAGAAGTGGACCTCATGGCGACACATTTGAACAAAAAGGTAGAGAAATTCTTCTCCAGATTTTGGCTACCCCAAACATCAGCAGCGGATGCCTTGTCAGTCCAGTGGACGTTCCGACTAGGGTATGTGTTCCCACCATTTCCATTGATTCACAAGGTGTTAAAGAAAATAATGGAAGATCAGGTAGAGGTGATAATAATCCTTCCTTTCTGGCCTCGGAGATCCTGGTTCTCAACAGTACAGAGATTGGCGATTCTGGGTCCATGGACCCTCCCACTGAGACCAGATTTGTTAAGACAGGATCAAGTGCTTCACCCAGATCCAGCTACTCTAGCTTTGACGGCTTGGAGATTGAAAGGAACTCCTTGAAGCAGAAAGGTCTGTCAGACCAAGTGGTGGCGATCCTGCTACAAGCAAGGAAGAAAGTTTCTTCGAATATCTACTATAGGGTATGGCGTACCTTTATTAACTGGAGAGGGGTAACATTACCAATACAAGAGACATCCACAGCAGAGATTCTACAGTTCCTGTGTAGAGGGTTCTCCGAGGGTCTGGCCAACTCTACATTAAAGGTGCAGATCTCAGCCTTGAGCGTCCTGGTGGAGAGAAGGCTGGCAGAAGAACAATTGATTATAAGATTCTGTAACGCAATTAAGAGAATGAGACCTCCATTTGAACCCTTGTCCGAGACTTCGTTGAGACATTTAACATGGAAAACAGTATTCTTAGTTGCCATAACATCGGCAAGAAGAGTCAGTGAACTACAAGCCCTTTGGGCTGAAGAACCATATTTAAAGATACTTCCAGGAAGAATTGTTTTAAAGACAAATCCACATTTCGTTCCAAAAGTGGTTTCTGAATTTCACCTCAATCAGGAGATCTCGCTACCTTCATTCTATCCTGACCCACAGAGTGAAGAAGAAGAATTGTTACACAGACTAGATGTGGTAAGATGTATTACCATTTACCTACAAAGAATGGAGGATGTTAGGCAATCAAGAAGCCTGTTCATCATCCCGGAAGGAGCCAGAAAGGGGCTCACACCTACCAAGCAGACCATCGCTAGATGGTTGAGAGAAGTTATCTCATTTGCATATAAATTGGAAGGAAGAGAAGTTCCGGCGATCATTTCGGCACACTCCACGAGGGCTACGGCGACTTCCTGGGCTCTGAAGGCGAATGCATCAGTCAAGGATCTGTGCGACGCCGCTACTTGGTCCTCAGTCCATACCTTTTCAAGGCATTATGAGCTAGATGTTTCAAGAACTCAATTTGGGAGTCAAGTTTTGCAGAGTGTGTTTAAAAAGTAAAATATTATAGAACAGGCTTTCGTGTCCCTCCCTTTCTTATTTGCTTTGGTATTTCCCAATGTTAAGGCTGCCATGGGATCGTAGAAGAAAACATCGGATTATACTCACCGATAATTCCTTTTCTTCTTAGAGACCATGGCAGCCATGGTTTGCCCTCCCTTTTGTGTTCTTTTTTCCCAGGAATGGAAGGAGACACTCGAAAAGACACCAGGGTATGGGAGGAGCAGGGATTTATACAGGAAGGGGAGGTCCCTGGGAAAAAAGTAACCTGTCTAATTACGAGGAGGAGGGATGGAATCCCAATGTTAAGGCTGCCATGGTCTCTAAGAAGAAAAGGAATTATCGGTGAGTATAATCCGATGTTTTTGGAGACACACAAACAGGCAATAGATATAGAAAAATATATAGATGATTATTGTACAGCAATAAAACCTGTTGAACACTATTGCTTTTGATGTCATTGCCTTCAGTAGAAAACATCATGGTTAAGAATTGATATTCTTGGAACATACCTGTGAAAAAAATTTAATTCTCATTATTTTCTTGCTACAGGAGGGTGTTCCTGAGGAAACGGATGACTTTGGGGAGTTCCGTATGCGAGTTTCTGACTTGGTGAAGGATCTCATCTTTCTGGTGGGCTCCATTGAGTGTTTTTCGCAGGTAATTTTGCTAAAACCACCCACATTATTTCCTATTTACTTTAGCAATTAAACTGTTGAAAGTGACCTAGGAACTGCAAAGAATTGCTGAAGTATTCAACTGCAGTGGTTCAAAAGCATTGACAGTTGTGTGGAATTACTTTGTTTACATTTACCAAATGTTGTAACCATTTCCATTTATGTTCTCTTTTTGTTTCTTCAGTTGTATTCAACCCTGAAAGAAGGGAATCCTCCGTGGGAAGTCACTGAGGCCGTGCTATTTATTATGGCTGCCATAGCCAAAAGTATAGACCCGTGAGTATTTGAAAAGTCCTAGATGAGTACATACAGTTTCTTTGTTTGGAGAATGCAAACAGTTGGTGGCCTTTATCCCCAGCACTCTGTCTCCTAGGGGATACAATAATCCTCCTTTCTTCCACTTTTTTTTTCTATTTTCTCTCCAATAGGAGGTGTGCACAGTATAATCTGCTCTCAAAGTGGTGTACCTTATTTTATTGGACCACTAGATGCACAACCTCATCAGTTCATGGCAGGAGGATTTATGTACACTGTATCAGCTTGCTTGTGTTGTGTGAGGTCAATCACCAACCATCCTGCCTTTGGGTGGGAATTTTATGCTGCAGATCCCTGCTGCATCACAATCACTATTGTTTATTCTATTCTTTACCCTTTAATTTAGTAGTTAAACGTGAATATTTCAAGTTCTTTTGACATTTCCAGCTGGATCCTGGCAAAGATTGTAGTCAGCATGTAGAATGGGGATTTGTGGAGTTTTTAGTATTGATTTATTAACTTAGTCTCCCAATTGAAGGGTTCAGGGCCATTTAGATCCTGCACACTGGACGCAGACTAGCAAATAGGTGGATTAAATGGATAACACGATCTCCCTTTCAACAAGCTTAACTAGTTGTCGCTGTACCTATGGTTTTCCACAGCGTCCAATTTTATAGTATAGCAACCTGTTTGCAAACACTCCTTAGTCCAGCACTGTTGGGCAACACAGTGGTGTCATCTTACTGGTGTCTGCTGTCCCCTTTGCTGGAAGCTAACTTGCTAGGTGGCAAATAACAAGCCACTTAGGCCTGCGCAATTTTACAAATTCAGCCATTCCATTTTAAGATTATGGATGGCAAAATTTTATGATCCTGTGGACAAGATCGAGTTGCTTTGCCGTCAAACTCCCAATCTATATGAGGTTTCTGAGCATATAATGAAATCCCAGGCACAAACAGCATCTGTATCTTTAGTGATTCCCTCTCATTGGTCTCAAACAGGTCTCCAGGCTTTCCCAAGATGAATATGTAAGGGAAAAGCAAACAATAGGGAAATGTAATTAAACAAATACTCACAATAAAAACATATGAATAAGCATGACAACAAATTCCCAGTGGCACACACTGGAACACTGCAATGTTACCATCCCTGATTGGTTAGAAGTTCACCTGACCCTCCGGGTAAGTCAGGTAATAGTCCCCTCACAAGGTCCACAGCATGTAATGGGTCCAATAAATGCCAGAACCACACTTTAAGCCTTGCAGATTCTTGGATCCTTCTCAGAAGTGTAGTTTTGACTCTGGCAAAGTCCAATATTTATAGACTGATCAATTAATTTGTCCAGAATCCATTTCCTGTGTCAGCAGCGTTTTTGGCTCACTGCGCATGTGTGAGTAGCTGGATCCAAGATGGCGTGCGTTCCAACAGGAAGTTGATTCTGGACAGATAGGTTAATTGATCAGCCTTTAAATATTGGACTTTGCCAGAGCCAAAACCACGCTTCTGCTAGGTGCGAGTGGGACGGTGAACTACATGCCTGCTTGCACTATGCGTCTGCACATGTGCAGAAATGCGCATTTGCAGATGCAAAAAAAATGGTCACCCGTGCGAACGTGCAGGGGACAGATTTAAATTAGAATAACCCCCTAAATGAGTACATGATTGTCATTAAGTTACCCACCCTGGCTATCTCTGCCACACACTAAGAGCATGCAATTTTCAAGTGGACTTGTAGTGTAGTTACTACAAATTATATCCAACTTACATTATGCTTTAATAAATGTACCCTAAAGCAGAGAGTGGACCAATATTTACCAGGTGTTTGCCCCTGAATGCTGTGTGTTCATTCTGGTTGCCACAGTTAGGCATAAAGTCACCTTAGATCACTTTTTCTGGTGGCCTAAGACTAAGTCAATTCTTTGTGTAGTGAATTTTCCTGTGGCTCTATTTCTGTAATACAAAAATGTAAACTTTATTATTTGAATCACTTTTAAATGGGGGTAAAGACTGAGACTGTTAAGCCTGCCACAGTAATAAAGTGGAAGGTGATAAAACACCAGCCTATCAGGTTGAGTTTGAAATATGACAGGAGCGGACTGGCTGGTGCGTTATCACCTTTCACTTTATCACTTAATACATTTGCCCTTGAGCTGCCTGGATTGGTTACATTTTCTTGTTGCTAGCGCCCCCTTCTCAAACAAACACACAAAGTTTAAATAAACCTTTTCATATATATATAAACAGAGATATAGAGTGCAGCTTCTCTTGTCAACACCACCTTAGATTTTGATGGAAATAAATACTTTGCTCAATGTCATAAGACAAGTATACAATTTATTAAAATTCAATAAGACACGTTGAGTTGCAGCATTGTTTCATTCAATGTTTCATATGGAGTCAAACTTTCAATCATCACAATAACACAATAATGGGTTATTGTGATTGAAAGTTTGACTCCATATGAAACAATGCTGCAACTCAACGTGTCTTATTGAATTTTAATTAATTGTATAATTGATTAAGGACATTGAGCAAAGTATTAATTTCCATCAAAATCTAAGGTGGTGGTGACACAAGAGAAGGCGCACTCTATATCTCTGTTGTATGTACTATCCTCTTTCCCCCACTAACAGGGGGGACTTATAGAGGTGCCGCCTAGAATATTCCTGTTTTTAATAACTTTTGCTGGAGCTTTACTTTGTTTGTTTTTCTTCCCCACTGTTGCAGTGAGAATAATCCAACTTTGATAGAGGTGCTGGAGGGAGTGGTCAGACTTCCTGAGTCAGTGCACATTGCTGTGCGGTACACTAGCATAGAGCTGGTAGGGGAGATGAGTGAGGTGGTTGACAGGAACCCTCAGTTTCTTGGTGAGTAACTGGCAAATACAACAACTTCAAAACACGCTAACCAGCACAACATTAACAGATAATATAGATGTTGCAGGAATTTATCAATCAAAAGTTTGTTGCTGGGGTATTAATCTTTCTTTAAAACCTATTAATCTAAAGTATTAACTAGCAAAGTAACTTGAGTATTGGCCTGGTAATCGGGGTGCAGAGTGTGTATAAAGCTGAAAAGTTTTATACAATTTACTTTGTCATTTATTCTTTCTGTTTAGTGATTTTGTCATCCCTCCACCATAACATATTTATTTTACCTCTGATACAAAATTGTCAGCTGCTGGTTTGTACTCATGCATTGTTTATTTCCTTTTCTAGATCCTGTGTTGTCCTACCTAATGAAGGGCTTGTGTCAGTCATCCCTGGCTTCTCCCTCTGCCAAAGCTATCCAGAACATTTGCTCAGTGTGTCGAGATCACATGGCACAGCACTTTAATGGACTTCTGGAGATTGCGAGGTCTTTGGACTCCTTTACATTGCCACCGGAGGCTTCTGTGGGGCTTTTAAAAGGTGTGCTGTTTGTTTTTGTTTTTTATTTCCTGAAAAGTTCTAATAGAAGTATATGTAAATAGTTAGATTGCTTTCATTAACAAAAAATCACTCTAAACACTCTAAAATATAAGTTACGTACTATGTAATACACGTTACATATTTCAAGCAGTGTATATTTTAAGTAGTATTTGATGGATAGAATAAGTTGACATAAGTTGAAATTCAGTTACTACCAATTATTTTCCTTTCTGCTGTTGGCTGACCGTGGTAGAAGAACTAGAATAGAAGAACTGTTGGATGTGTTGCTAGCTAACAGTTATGTGTATTCTAGAGGTTAAGGGGGGTTTAGAAAATGTAACACTGGATTGGCTTCATGAACAGTTTCTGTAGGATACCGTGGCCAGATAAATGCACAATACAGGTGTCATAATTGAATATATTACAAAGTTTACTTGAATTGCTCATACCCTACAGAGGAAAAGGGGCAGTTGCAAATGGAAGAAAGTACTTTACTCTAATGATGATTACTCAGTGGATTTCTTTACCATGTAAGGGGGTAGCAATGCTGGTGGCAGCAACATTTTAGAATATATGAAAGATTGCTCTTGATTAATAATTTTCAACCTGACTTGCTATGTAACTGACAGTTTATATAATAAAGGGTACTTGTTTCCTAGAACGGCGCCCATCACGGGCATCGCATGTACATCGCAAGCCATTATAATGGCATGCGATGCGACCGATGCGATGTCCGCGATTTTACATAGAAATGCATGGTAAAATGTAAATCGCGTCGGTCGCATCGCATGCGGCCACAAAATCGCATGCGACCGACGCGATTACTGATTTTACATAGGGAACAATGTTAAATGGCTCAATTGACCCGATTTTACATAGGGAACAATGTTAAATGGCTCAATTGACCCGATTTTACATAGGGAACAATGTTAAATGGCCCACAGACCCCAAATAACCACCCTGAAGTGTGAAATGCCCCCCCCCAATTGTTAACGACACCCCACGATCAACGTCAACCCGAAGCGTGGCGAGCGCAGCGGTACGCGTCCTCCGACCTTTTCATACCCCCACTATCTACGTCGGCGTGGAGTTGAGAATAGAAAGTGTGGCGAGCCACCGAGCCCGAAGCGTGGCGAGCGCAGCGAGCCCCGCAAGGGGACGCGGAATACGAGCCCGAAGCGTGGCGAGCGGACGCAGAATACATGTTAAGTAATCCGTGTCCCCTCGCTGCGCTCGCCACGCTTCGGGAGCGTGTTCCGCGTCCCCTCGCGGGGCTCGCTGCGCTCGCCACACTTTCTATTCTCAACTCCACGCCGACGTGGATAGTGGGGGTATGAAAAGGTTGGAGGACGCGTACCGTCACCACGCTTCGGGTTGACGTTGATCGTTGGGTGCCGTTAAAAATTGGGGGGGGGGGCATTTCACACTTCAGGGTGGCTATTTGGGGTCTGTGGGCCATTTAACATTGTTCCCTATGTAAAATCGCGGTAATCGCGTCGGTCGCATCACATGCGATTTTTTGGCCGCATGCGATGCGACCGACGCGATTTTTTTCCTTGCGATGCCTAAGATCAAAATCGTGGGCGCCGTTCTAGGAAACCAGTACCTAATAAAGACATTCCTCCACACTTCCACTAATCTAATGGGATTGAATATGTAATTTGCAATCTGGTCATTCCGTTGCATCAGAGAGTCATTTGGAAACAAGTTTATGTCCAATTCCACCGCTTCAGTTGTAGCACAATCATGATCATTATCATGTCATCTCAGTTATAGGATGGGCCCACCAAGTCTGAATTTTTCTGTTCCATAAATTAAACATTTGTATAGGTACCAAAAAAGATTTTTCAGTCCTACTAAGGTCTCACTCTCTCAAACCACCTTTGCCATTTCAGGAACCGCACTGGTCCTGGCCCGTCTGCCTCTGGATAAGATCTCTGAGTGCTTGAGTGAGCTGTGTGCTGTTCAGGTTGTAGCGCTTAAGAAGGTAAGAGAGGATGCAGTGTTCATAACATTGCAATCATGACTAATTCTGCTCACCCTTTCTTGCTCCCTAGTCTTTGTGTTATGGTTACATAATGTTCTTTTACAGATTTTGATTTGATGCTGAAGTGGTTTCTACATCTGTGGTATAATTGGTTTAGAAAGCAGAATATTTTTGGTAGTCTCTACCAGTCAGTGCTACAGAGTTGCTTATAGATGTCCAGTACAGTAGTTCCTCACATTTTATGTACTCGGCTGCTATCGGCATAATAGCTCACTGATGCGCTGCTGCATTTGTTTATGCTACATGCTAAAGTCTACATTTATGGCAAAATCTAGTTACTTGTGAGTAAAATATAAGTTTCTGGGCTGTGGGGTACATCTTTTTGTGAAGAAAATGAATTTATGGCTTCAGCACTTCATATTTTGTATGTTTTGTTCTCTTTATCCTCCTCATGCATGATGTGTGTCCTACGGGCAGTCTAAAATAACTGAGAGTTTTTGCTGCATCCACAGTTTCTGTTAATGAGCACCTCCGTGATACCACGGATGGAGTAGTTTTACATTGTCTGAGAAGCTTCTTACACTGAGTAAAACAGAGTTTGTTGAAGGTTGTTTTCTGCTCTCTGGCTTTTTCCAGAAGACAGTGGCAAAGACTTTTGCTGGCCATTAAGCATTTGTGACTACCAGTCACTCCTCCATTAATCTTTTTAAAGCATTTGATACAATGGAGCAGATGTATTAAGCCTGGTGAAGTGATAAAGTGGTGGTTAAGTAGAAGGTAAAACTGTACCAGCCAATCGGCTCCTAACTGTCAAGTTAGAGGCTTGGTTTGAAAAATGACAGAAGCTGATTATCTGGTGCGTTATCACCTTCCACTTTTTTTCATTTCACAAGGCTTAATACATCTGCCCTCATGTCTGTAAATATTTTGTTATGGCTTTTTACATGACCAGGAGGTCGTCTGAGTTAGTCTGCCTTATGGGCATACATATAAGGTGATTTAAGCCCCATTTCTATGCGATCTGACTAGACTCTCACTTAGAAATGAAGCACAAATGGCGGTGTGTGTGCACCCCAAAGCGATGCACGGCCCTGCGCATCACTGTCACCTGGCTAGATATTTCAAGCATGCATGGAGTATCTAATGATCGCCTGTGAACTCTCTATTGGGAGCACAGGCAGTGACAGAACACTCGGCACATATCGCTGGAGCAGCACGGTGTGCTGAGCAATTAAGTGCGGTGTTCTTTGTGTTAGAGGCT
Source organism: Crinia signifera (assembly GCF_055691185.1). NCBI lineage: Eukaryota > Metazoa > Chordata > Amphibia > Anura > Myobatrachidae > Crinia > Crinia signifera. Next base: position 190,500,377 of record NC_139220.1, read on the forward strand.
TGTAAAATAGCCAGAAAGTGACAACAATCACATTATCCAGAAATGACGTAAAGTGCTAAATTCTTGTCACTTTACCTAAGACACTATCGCAAAGAGGTTTTTTGTATGTTCCTCACAGTAATTATTTTAAGAAACACGTTTCTCCTATGTCTCTGTCTAGCTTCTTTCCCAAGATCCTAACAATGGCATATCTTCTGACCCCACAATATTTCTGGACAGATTGGCAGTCATCTTCAGGTAGGTATTCCATCAACAGTGTCTTATTTCTGGCATCCAGATGCTAGGTCAACACCATGTGGTCGACATTGTCAAAAGCATAATGTCGACACTTGAAAAGGGTCGACATGACATGTTTTTTTTATACATACTTAACCATCCATGTGGACTATGATTGATTAGGAATGGTCACAAGGCACCTGGCCTGAAGCATGGCAAATGAAGCGGTAATTGAGGATCTATGTGCACAAGTATTGACATTGACACGAAAACTGCCAACCATTTGTCACGGTCAACCTAGAGATTGTCCACCTAATATACCACACCCCATATTTCTGGTGTGATCAGTGTATGCTTGCCTAATGGAGTCATGATCTTTAACTACAGTGCATCTCTAGGGGTTCAGAAATGTATGCAGTGACTGTTGATTTTATACAAATAATAAAGTGAATTAAATTATTCCTTGTGCTTTAAAGGCATACCATTCCCAATGTGGAAAATGGACAGACCCACCCGTGCCAAAAAGTCATCCAAGAAGTGAGTAACCAAAGGTGGACTTGTCCTTGTGTGCATTGATATATTATTGGAGGGCATGTATGTCAGTATGAGTGGTATCCCCAGATGATCCTTTTGTTGGTGTTCAAATAAACCTGTTTCATTCTCAGATATGGCCTGTGATGTCAGAGACCTTGAACAAGCATCGCGCAGACAATCGTATTGTGGAGCGATGTTGCAGATGTCTACGCTTTGCTGTGCGCTGTGTTGGTAAAGGATCAGCTGCTCTCCTGCAGCCTCTTGTCACTCAGGTATTTTAGAGTTTCTAGACATAAGGGAGACACTGATTACGTTAACCCTGCCATGTCTCGTACTAACCCTCTGTTTATGCTCCCTTCTAGCCCTTCTGTGTCACTTCTGTCATTCTGCCTCTCCCTTTTAGAATGTCTGCTCTCATGAGCAAGGTCCTCTCTCCTCATGTGCTCTCTTAGGGCTATTTCACAGGGTCCGGCTCCTGCCGGGCGGCGAAACCCAGCACGGCCAAAAGCCGAGCCACACAGAGTAGTTAATAATGGACACGATTGTGTCCATTCACACGGGACTGCCACGGCCCACCACTGGAAGGGATGGCTGCACGGCTATGGCCATCCCTACCATTGCAACGGCTGTGTGCGGCACGGCTTCCTGGCTGTGCGGGGTTTAGCCGCCCGACAGGAGCCGGAGCGTGTGAAATAGTCCTTAGCATTTATATATTTTAACTTCTATTTCAAACTTTGTTTTATATAATAGAGAGAGGTTTAATGAGTGATGTCTGTTCATATTTTTACATTAGATGGTCAGTGTATACCAGATCCACCAGCACTCATGCTTCCTGTACTTAGGCAGCATTCTGGTCGATGAATATGGAATGGAGGAAGGTTGCCAGCAAGGGTTGCTTGATATGCTGCAGGTGAGTCTCTTCTCAGCAAATACACCAATTTGCCATCTCTGAAATGTTTTTCTCTACATAATTTGCAATGTTATATAGACTGATTAGATTGTGAAAAATATATTAAGTTAATCACTACGGTTTCTTATTATCTATCTTAATTCTTTGGGGTGCTGGGTATGAATTTTTGCAGTAAATAGGGCAATTGACCTGATAAAGCTTGGGAAACACTGTTCTTGTCTAGAATGGAAAATAAAACACAGCGCTATTGTGAGAGAAGTTCAAATACCATGGAATGTTAAAATGATATTCATTAAATACAGTAGTCATACAAAAATATTAGTAGTAATAATAATTATGATTGCCAGACATAAATAAGCATCAATTGATAATAAAATTGGTATGAATCTTCACGCGCAGTCCCTCACAATGGTGTTGGTAAGTATAAGCATAGTCCTGTTCCTAGAGTGACCAATGGAATCCTGTTGCTATTAAACTCAAAGCCTCCAACTGGTTCACAAGGTGTGCCAGCCTCCCCTTGGTGTGTGCTATCCAGTGTAACATCTGGACCAATTTACAAAGCTTAAGACACAATTGTCCCAGACCTAAGGACCCATTGGAAATCCATTTATGGCAGTGGTTCCCAAACTGAGTGAAATAAAAAATAAGAAAGGGGAAGCATTGTTTCAGTTGTATGACATACTTATTTCTTCTCACACTTTTGGTAATACTTCACATTTCATCATTTGTTTACATCTGATATTTTTCCTATTTATATATAGGCTCTTTGTGTTCCAACGTTTCAACTTCTGGAGCATCAAAATGGGCTACGTAATCACCCTGACACAGTAGACGACCTCTTCCGGCTCTTTACTAGGTAACAAATAAAAAATTATTGATCAGTATTTTATTAAGATAGTACCTCTTCCTTTTGTTTGTTTTTTTAATTAAATTCCTATCACTCCTCATGACAATGGGTCAGTGGGTTGACATAGGAGTATATGGAGTATATTAAACTAACGTTACCCTCCTACCTCCATCTAACCATGGGTTGTTGTTTTTTAGTAGATAGTGGGGGAGATGTATTTATTAGTTGGAATAGGGCAGTAGTGGAAAGCTGAAATGGCTTCCTCTCCATATATTACTGTACCAATGTGTGCTAAATTATGTACTGGAAATCTTGCGCATGCCCTGTGGGCCGGCTGGGAGGTGAGACATCAGCTGATGTGCTATGCTTTCTGGCAGGGATCGCCAGAGGGGAGAGTTTTCATGATATATGAGGGGGGAGTGTCAATACATGTGTCATACATGAGAGCAGCTGGGCGTGGCTCTTTCAGTCACAGCCCGGAGAGTGCAGGGTTGGCTGGTTAGGTTGAGGTAGGATCGGGTGATTACCTTTCTTTTTTTTTCTGGTGTCTTTATTCTTGTACCAAATCCACCAGTCTAGTGGTTCCCAACCCTGGTCCTCAAGTACCCCCATCAGTGCACGTTTCCCAGGTCACCCAGCAGGTGCACTCATTATTCAGACACTTTTTAAAAGATCCACAGGTGGAGCTAATTACGTCCCCTCTGTGGAGACCTGGGAAACGTGCACTGTTGAGGGTACTTGAGGTCCAGGGTTGGGAACCAATGCACTAGTCCATTGTCTTGATTAGAGTGTCCCTGAGCCAGATTGAGGAATGGATTTTGCTGTGATTATAAAATCCAAAATAGCAAAACAGGTTCCATGTAAGGGGTAGAGAAATAACATTTACTACGAGGCCTATTGGCGGCACATGAGTTCTGTGACTAATATACTTGCATCTGTGTTTTGAATTCAGTATCCTATAGATCAGCGGTTCTCAAACTGTCCTAACCCCAAAGTGGGTCACAACCATCTCCGCATGGGGTCGCGACTTCAAATTTAAGTCAGTCTAATGACTGTTCTGATCTCGGTGATCCAAAGTGATCCCCCCCCCCCCAGAGAAGTTACTCTCTGTAATTAAGTACTTCCGCAATGCTGCCATGCACATGCAGCCTGCTGGTCCCACGTGTGACGGCCATTCTGTGGTAACTTTCTGGGTTCCTGTAATAACTTTTGACTGAAGGGGTCCCAGAGCAAAATAGTTTGAGAACCCCTGAGCTAGATCTATAACAAAAAAAAAATCTGATTTAACCATTTGTGCTATTGTAAGAAATAGACTATGGATGCATCTCACAGCAGGTGGTCAGAATTTCCTTCTTTCTTTTAGGTTCATACAACGATGTCCCATTGTTCTGCTGAGCAGCCCGGTGTTGATACATGTTTTGAATTGGGCTATTGCTGCAGCTACATTAGATCACCGAGACGCCAATTGCAGTGTAATGAAGTTTCTCCGTGATCTTGTTCACACTGGGGTAGCCAATGATGTAAGTCTCTCCTGCGTGTTCACAAGGAAATACCAGTCTACACCCCTATATGTGGTGTTCTCTTCCTAGCTCCTTTTATGCTGAAAGAACCATGATGGCACTGATACATTTAGTACAAGCCTGATTATTTCATACATTGTTCATTATTTCTATGCCATCAAAAACTCTTTTCATGCTAAGCTACTTTTTGATGTTTGGCAGTGAAAACAGTAATTGTTATACTTTTATATATTTCATTAGTAATTTTAAAGCTATTATGGTTCGTTTAGAACACTGTTGTTGAATTAATAATATCTACACATTTAGCTACAAACTCTAACCCAATCTTCGGTACTTGTTTCCTAGCACGGCCACAATCGCGGGTCATTTATAATGGTCTGCGATGCGACCGACGCGATGCCCACGATTTCCAATTGAAATGCATTGAAAAAGTCGAAATCGCGTCGGTCGCATCGCATGCGACCAAAAAAAGCATGCGATGGTACCGACGCGATGCCCGCGATTTCCCATAGGGAACAATGTAAAATGCCTCAATTTACCCAAATCAACATAGGGAACAATGTTAAATGGACCAGAGACCCCAAAATACCCCCCTGAACAGTGAAATGACCCCCCCAAAAGTGTTAACGCCACCCCACGATCAACGTGAACCCGAAGCGTGGCGAGCGCAGCGGTACGCGTCCTCCGACCTTTTCATACCCCCACTATCCACGTCGGCGTGGAGTTGAGAATAGAAAGTGTGGCGAGCGCAGCGAGGGGAAGCGGATACCTGTGAAGCCCACGAGGGGACGCGGATACCTGTGAAGGTATCCGCGTCCCCTCCTGGGGCTCGCTGCGCTCGCCACGCTTCGGGCTCACTGCGCTCGCCACACTTTCTATTCTCAACTCCACGCCGACGTGGATAGTGGGGGTATGAAAAGGTCGGAGGACGCGTACCGCCACGCTTCGGGTTCGCGTTGATCGTGGGGTGGCGTTTAACTATTTTTGGGGGTCCATTTCACTGTTCAGGGGGGGTTTTTGGGGGTCTCTGGGCCATTTAACATTGTTCCCTTTGTTGATTTGGGTAAATTGAGGCATTTTCCATTGTTACCTATGGGAAATCGCGGGCATCGCGTTGGTAGCATCGCATGCGATTTTTTTTTGGCCGCATGCGATGCGACCGACGCGATTTTTTTACCTGCGATGCCCGAGATCCTAATCGTTGTGGCCGTGCCAGGAAACAAGTACCCAATCTTCTACCCCTTCCATTCACAGTTACAATATAAATCGGCGCATAATTGTTTCTTTCACCGCTGTATAGACATGTTTTTTTGTTGGGATATACTTTGTGCTTAAATAGATCTTTCTGTGTATTAATCTTTCATATTCAATTCAGTACAAGCCGCTGTCACACATATTTATCTGCCAATTACAGTAGGCAGATTCTGCCAACAAAAGCCGCCTCCTGCACTTAATGTGCAGAAGCCGAGAGGACTAAATAAAATTGGATTTCCAATCATTTCAACTTTGAGTAGAAATTAGCTTTTCCAGTTCATACATTGAATACCTATTTATATGTCTGTTTCCTTTTGTTAACATAGTGAATATGTTACTTTGATGTGTTCATTAGTGTAAGGTCTTTATTGTCCGAGTATTTGCTCCGTTGAAGTCTTATCTGATTCATAAAAGCCCATCTGTCTTCTCACTCAGCACGAGGAAAACTTTGAGGTACGCAAGCGCCTGATCCAACAAGTACTGGGCCAGTTTGGCCAGCAGCTGGTCAGTCAAATTCTACAAGTGTGCTGTTTCTGTCTCCCACCTTACACCTTGCCTGATGTTGCCGAAGTCATCTGGGAGATTATGGTCTTCGACAGGCCGGTAAGGAAAGCAGAGTACGGGTGCTCAGAGCATGTCTGGGATGTGTAGTTCTACCACTGGTGGAAGGCCGCATGTTGATAAGACCTGTAATAGAGTGCAAGGCCAAACACCATAGCATGGTATTGAAATTGCTCACTCATGAAATTAGTATATTCTATGTAGATGGTTCATGTAGCGTTTTAGGAGTGGTTGGTAATACAATATAGTTAAATAGAAGGTTTTGTATTTTGATGTAGTTAGCAAAATCATTACAATGCATCCATGACTAGAAGTACTAAATAACCTTGGTTTTTTTTTCTTCAGACATTTTGTAGATGGCTGGAAACATCTTTGAAAGGCTTACCAAAGGAGACATCAGGGGGAGCAATTACAGTAACGCATAAACAGTTAACAGACTTCCATAAGCAAGTCACAAGGTATGGTCATACCGAGCAACAGTCATGTGAATAAGAAAGTACACATCTAATCTGTGTTTTTTTACGTATCTGGGCATAAATAAAAATCGGTTGAATTTTCAATGTCCAAACATTTTCTCAGTATCTCATGTGTCAAATAACTGATTAACTAACAGATTTTAGTATTTATTTAACATTACGATCAACAACAAGGAAAAGTTATGTATGAAAACAAAGGCACACCCAGTTATTCAGTAGCCTTACATGAGATTGGAATAATGATGGCCCAATTTTTGTACTGTGTGTTTTCACTGACATTTGTGGGCATTTCTGTATGTACTGGTCACTTAGTCCTGCAGCAGCATTGCCATAAGATTGGGGTCTGTGTTTCATCTTGATTCTTTCCTTTTTTTTTCTTTTTTTGACCAAAAGGATACAGTAAAAAGAACAATGTTGTGGTTGTGCACATTTTAGCCAGAATACTAAATATACATCTTAGTATTTATCAAATAAACAAAAAAAAAACACTTGTCGAGCTCTCCCTTCTTTTTTTAATTAAGTAGATTTTTATTAGGGAAGGTATGAGCAGTGGTAAGAAGAAAACGGTCATCGGATTACACATAGAAGTGTACTGCCAAGGAAGTTACATATAATACATATAAAAAGAGAAGGGAAATTGGAGGTAATTGTGGTCAGTTACAGGGAGAACTAATGGCTGTTGAAGACGTTATGCAAACGTGTCATGGGGTTTATGGCTGTCCCATGGTAGATGTCATGGTAGTGTGTCTCGGTACCTTGGGAACCTATTTACACTTACTCTGCATATGCTGGCATTTTGTGCCATTCATCCATTGCGTCATCCCCACAGATGGGATAGGGGAGTACACATTCCTTTCAGTATAGCTATATAGAATAGAAACATAGTATTTGACGGCAGATAAGAACCACTTGGCCCATCTATAGTCTGCCTCTTTTTTTAAACATGTTACCTCAAACCATATTTGATCCTTATTTTTGTAAGGATATCAATATGCCTATCCCAGGCATGTTTAAATTGTACTACTGTATTTGCGTCTACCACCTCTGATGGTAGGCTATTCCACTTATCCACTACTCTTTCGGTGAAGTAATTCTTCCTCAAATTTCCCCTGAATCTTCCTCCCTCTAGTTTCAGTGCATGTTCTCATGTTCTGTTGCTCCTATTCCTGTGAATAATCTCTCCCACCTGTACCTTGTTAAAGCCTTTGATCTATTTGAAAGTTTCTATCATGTCCCCCCTTTCCCTTCTCTGCTCCAAAGTATACATATTAAGATATTTTTGTCTTTCCTGGTACGTTTTGTGATGTAGGCCATGCACCATTTTAGTTGCTCTTCTTTGTACAGTCTCTAATGTATTTATATTCTGAACACCGTACTCTAGATGAGGCCGTACCAATGACCCATACAGTGGCATTATTACTTCTTTCTTTCTACTGCTGATACCTCTCCCTATGCAACCAAGCATCTGACTTGCCTTCTTCATTGCTTTGTTACATTGCCTACCTGCCTTTAAGTCCCCTGAAATAGTGACACCTAGATCCCTCTATTCCTCAGTAGTTTCAATACGATTTATGCACTGAACCAGGGCAGGCAATGGTTGCACTGTTCTAAACTTATTTAAGTGTTCCAGAGGAGTAAATATACAGACATCTACATATGTAGCCATAGTCTGCTTTGGGAATAGGGAATGCATGGTGCGCACGAACGTTAAGTCACATGAAATGATGCATTCTTGGGCAGCAGAGCTGAAGATGACTGCATCTGTACAACAGAAGCATAATACACTAACAATACTGCACTACTGCTCAAAGTACTACATTTTAAAATTAACTATTGGCTATTTTATACATGCAAACTAAATTGAACCATATGTAGTTTTATAAATAATGACTGCTCATGCTGATTCATATTGGGTATTGTATTTGTTGCATCTCTGCTAGGAGTATTCAGTAGCATTATTTTCACATTTGACATATAATAGCATCACCGTTCCTACTGCTTAAAGTACATAATGTCCAGTAAGTTTCTCTGCTTGGAGTTTTAACAGACTTCTGTGTGTTTTGCAGTGCTGAGGAATGTAAACAGGTGTGTTGGGCTCTGAGAGATTTCACCAGGTTATTCCGATAGCTGCGCTCTTACACCACCTAGCCTGTCTTCCACGGTGAGTATCTATTGTGCCTTACACTTTTTTTAATGTGGACCCATGCGGTTTCTTTAGCTGGATCAGGTACTATGGATCTATTGAACAGGCAAATATGATTAAGCAGTTAATATGAAATGACAGGGAATTGAAATGGGGTACTGGAGTAGTTAAGGTTATGTGGGGTATATGATGGAGACAATGTAAGTCTTAAAAGCCTAGCCTTTAAAAAAAAATAAAAAAAAACATGAACTCTTTATGGCATCTGGTCCATTTTAATCAACATTATTTAAAAATGTATTGCGTAGATTGAATTGTGATGATGGATGCCATTCAGATCCCATTGTCCATTTAAATATATGAAAATACTACAAAAACTTTGACAGATGCTAGTGTATAAAAATATTGAATCAGAATGATTCATTGTGTTTTTGGAGTATGAGGTATAATGCTTTATATAATATTAAATATTACAATAGTAAAAGTGGAACCTCATTAGACGGAAGAAAAAAATGAAAGATGCAATTTAATGTGGGGTCCTACTCCAATGTTTGTGGGTCCCATCAATATAATGGGTGGTTGCGGGCATGGAGCAGCCAGGGGCACAAATAATCCGGAGCAACAAGGCACGCAACCACGGCGCACAACTAACCTTTCCCGACTGCTCTATCTCTGCTGGTCAAGCTGGGTTCTCCTCGTGAAATTCAGTCTGCTCTGCGATGCATGGGATGCGGCCAAAAGTTGCGCTCCTCTGCAAAGTCATCAGCCGCATCGCCACTGAGCCAACCGAAGCAGATCCCGATCTGTATAGAATAGAAAGCACATGCAGGCTGGTCTGGGCAGAGTGCATCCCAGGGCATGCACCCACCCTTAAAAAGCGAGTCCCCCTTGTTGACTTTTGGGTAAATAAATGCTAGAGTGGGTATTTGTGATCACTGCTTAGGGATAAATGTAATTATTTATGAAAGAAAAATAGGTATAAAACTTGTGTAAGTAAAGGGCAGACCATGGCAAACAAGCAGGATAGAGAGACGTATTGGTTACAAAGCATAGTGACAAGGGGATTCCAGACAGCTGACCATGTCTAGTCACATGTCAATAGGTTGACACCAAAAGTTAGATATGCATTTGCTTGTTAGACATTGCCAATAGTTTGGGCTCCCATACACTACACTATGCGATTTGGGCCAAATTTCACCTGATTGCGGCGGATCGGAGTGAGAAATAGAGTGAAATCTGCCCAACTTGCATGTGGATGACATGCAATCAAATGCGCCAATCAGAGTTGGTGGTCGGATGGACAGCATTTAAGATTAAACGTATGTGCGGCTGTCGACTGTACATTGTGGGTGCTTTCTAGCACCCGCGATGTATTGCTTCCAATACGTTACGTGCGGCACAGCGGGCACACACCAGTGTGGGGGACGTGCTGGGCAGGAAATGCACTCTTCCTGCTCTGAATCCCTGATGAGCGGCGGGCAAGATATTTGAAAACAAATAGAAAAGTATGAGAGACCTGCTGTGGGTTTTTTTTTTAAACAGACTTGCTCATACTTTACTATCCCGGTGGGCATAGATGGAGAATATAATAGTGTGCCGAGCGAGGCACCGTTCCCAAAGCATGGCGAGCGCAGCCAGCTCATGCAAGGGGATGCAGTACAATTATACGGTGTCCATGTACATCAGTGGTGTCAAACTCATGGGCCTCAAGCTGTTGTGGAACTACACATCCCAGCATGCCCTGCTACAGTTTTAGCAATTCATTACATAAAGTCTGTGGCAGGGCATTCTGGGATGTGTAGTTCCACAACAGCTGGAGGGCCATGAGTTGACACCACTGATGTACATATATTAATTTTCCATGTTAACAATTTACTTAATAATTGACAAAGGAAAGTGTTCAAAAGACAGTGTATGTATATAGCATGCAAACTTTTTAATAGAGCAAAAAGATGGAAAAATACAGTGTGTACAGCGGCTATCAGAAACAAGTGGTAGTAAAGAAGATAAGATGGAAAGTGACACTTAGGCACCTAGCAGAGCAGACCTCATATTTACAGTAATTTATTAGCATCATACTGAATTGTTAGACTAAGCGAGCTTCCACTCTGGAAGTATACTGCGGACTGGGCATAGTGGCATGTAGATGGAGTAGGCACTTGAATAGTTGAACAGATAAAATCTTTACTATTTCTTATACCCTCCCACCTCCACCAGTGCTTGGCTGCTTATTAAGAGCAACAGCATTTGCCTTTTTGGTACTTGTTACCTAGAACGGCGCCCATCGCGTGCATCGCATGCCATTATAATGGCATGCAATTCGACCGATGCGATGCCCGCGATTTCACATAGAAATGAATGGTAAAAGGTAAATCGCGTCGGTCGCATCGCATGCGGCCAAAAAAAACGCATGCGATGCGACCGATGCAATTACCGCAATTTACATAGGGAACAATGTTAAATGGCCCAATTGACCCGATTTCACATAGGGAACAATGTTAAATGGCCCACAGACCCCAAATAGCCACCCTGAAGTGTGAAATGCCCCCCCCCCCAATTGTTAACGCCACCCCACGATCAACGTCAACCCGAAGCGTGGCGAGCGCAGCGGTACGCGTCCTCCGACCTTTTCATACACCCACTATCCACGTCGGCGTGGAGTTGAGAATACAAAGTGTGGCGAGCCCGAAGCGTGGCGAGGGGACGCGGATACCTGTGAAGCCCGCGAGGGGACGCGGATACCTGTGAAGGTATCCTCGCTGCGCTCGCCACGCTTTCTATTCTCAACTCCATGCCGACGTGGATAGTGGGGGTATGAAAAGGTCGGACGACGTGTACCGCCGCCCCTCGCGGCGCTCGCCACACTTCGGGTTGACGTTGATCGTGGGGTGGCGTTAACAATTGGGGGGGCCATTTCACACTTCAGGGTGGCTATTTGGGGGTCTGTGGGCCATTTAACATTGTTCCCTATGTAAAATCGCGTCGGTCGCATCGCATGCGATTTTTTTTTTTGGCCGCATGCGATGCGACCGATGCAATTTTTTTCTTTGCGATGCCTAAGATCAAAATCGTGGGCGCCGTTCTAGGTAACAAGTACTGCCTTTTTTTTGTGATTAGATAGTGTACTACCGAACAGTTGCTCTGACCTCTCTGGGGACCCTTAGGGCAGTATTCAATGAGGATAATTCGCCCTGTTTCATGGCGAATTTGTGCTATTTTCGCGTTGGAAGGGGATTTTTTTTGGGGTCAGAAAGTGAATCACCCTATTCAACGTGCACTTCTCGCCGTCTTTCTAAGTGATTGTCGCCGTGTAGTAAATCGCCATCTTTTCATGGTAAAGTGGAAAGTAAACTTTTAAAATAAAGTTGTTGTTTTTGTTTTACATTTGGTGTAAAAAAATCAGGAATTTTATTCCGTGAAGGGGCATGCTATTTTTATTCATGTGCTTATAGCACATGAATATATATTTAATTTAAAAAATATATATATATTTTTTTTTTACACAGAGCAGCCAGCAGGGAGCCGGTAGCCGAGAGCCGCTCATTAGATATTCATATATTCACTGTACCCGATCATTACATATGCACGATCGGGTGCAGTGAATACCTGGTCCCCTGCTGGCTCTCCTGGGGGCAGCCTGTGCTGCCTGGCTCCCAGGGAGCCCACCTCCCCCCCACATACGTTCTGGGGCAGGCAGGGAGACTTCCATCTCCCTGCCTGCCACCGTCCTCAGGGATGCCGCAGGGGTTCACACTCGCCGTCAGAGGCAGCGAGCCCCTGCGACGTTGAATAGGGTGGACAGCGAGGCTCCGGAACATGGCGGGCAGTGGGACTGTGCAGCGAATCCTTAACAGGATTCGCTGCACGCCGTGAATATTCTCATTGAATATGGCCCTTAGTGTTGCAGGGTATGTAGAAGATGGTTAGCGAACATTGTACAAGCTTCCAGAAGGGATCAGTAGTTAATTTACTGTGCCATGACCAGGCACAGCTCACCACTGAAATACTTTCTTCTGCGGTAGATATCGGGGGCCAGAGGGATGGCTGTCTGCACAAGATTGTAAGTACAGATGGAGCCAGCTCCATCTTTGGCCAGCGAGCGCCGGCGATGGAGACTGGGACATACCCATGTCCCAGTATCACGGCGGCAGGGCAGTGTCTCCAATCACTATCCACTGCAAAGGTGGAGCCAGCTCAATCTGTATGGTGGGAAAGGCTAGGATTAGGCTGGGGGGAGGTGGGGTCAGGGTCATTTAGGTTTAGGCCGTAAGGGGTCCTGATCCTGAACATCGGAAGACCGCTTCTGACAGCCAGGTTTCTACATATGGTCTACAAGCCCTACATAGGGTCATTTTATGGTGGAGATTTTGGGTAATATTCAGTGTTATTGCTGTGTTCTATGTATTGATGCTCATTTAGAACATATAAATGCTCTAATTTAGCTACATAAAAAAAAAAGGAAATAATAAAAAAAAAAACACCTTTCTTTTAAAATATAATTTTCTAAATTATATTTGCATACAATTCTGAACCGTAATTTGTTTTATGCAACTGCATAATAATTTGGGTGTAGTCAGTGACACACAATAAACCTTAAACTATATAGTCGGTTTGACAATAAGCATATATCAATGGTTTCCCATATAATGAAGTAAAGGTGCAATAAATAGCAAAACCTCCCTGTTATACAAGGCATTTAGAGTTGTTTCTGGGACTAATTTGAAACTAAAGTTAACCACACACGGTTTTTAGTTCAAACCCCATCGCATGTAGGGTTTGTATGGCGTGCGGTGCCCGCTCCCGCATATCGCAAAGTACAGTCTGTGCAGGCAGTACTTTTAGTACTAGATCGCATCTATTTCAAATCTCACATTGTTTTAGCGTATCGCATGCGATTTGATCTAGTACAAAATGCAACGATAGCACCTCTCACCACGTGTGGGCACCTATTTAATGTTTTCTTAAGGCTTGCTACAATTTGCATTCACTTGTTTTATACGATTGTTTTTTGTTGTTTTTCCCTTCCTCAGTGAAGATCGGTTACCCAGCCCAGTCAGACGGCACCTCCTAAACAGAGAACCATTGTGGATCGGCTTCTATACCCCCCTAGAGTGCAATGCCAAAAGGGGGACACAGAGCAAAAGAGAAAAAGCAGCCAGGCAAGCTTTGAGGATCGCGTCCCTGTGTAACGTGTGCTGAAGATAATATAACAAAACTGGGAAAAAAACTTAGTTAAACCCCTTCACTTCTGAGCGGGGCAAGTGTTCCCTACAGAGCTGTGGTGCAAGGTTACTGCTATAAGTCTCTTCCACAGCAGTAAGGCTCTCCATGAGCAGCCAGTGCAAGATGTGTACTGATGTCCCAATCCCCCCCCCACAGTGCCAGGTTGTCCTAGATCTCGGGGGTGAAGGGGTTCTCAAGGCAATGTTGAGTGCCCAGGCGCCACATATGCATTTTGGGATGGGAGGGATCGGGGGAAAAGGAGGTGGGGAAGAAGGGTTTAGAGCTTTCCTTGATGGACTCGTTTTAAAATAAAAATAAAGAAATTCAAGAAAATACTAAAAAAAAAGAAATGGAAAAAAAAGTACAAAAAAAAAAAGAGAAAGCCGTCAGATAAAATCCCTGGTTGGCAAAATTTAAATTTGCGTGGATGCAAACAGAGAAAAATATGCAGCTAAACTTTCTGTGAAATGAAAAAAGTAAAATGTGCAAAATAAAACTTCTAAAAAAAAAAAAAAAGTGTTTTGTTTACATGAATCTCATATGCTCAGTTGTTAAATGTGCGATATTAGGACTGCAGCCTTCCTTAGTGACCGTTACGAGCAGGTCTTTATACAGTTGTCTTTCTCTGTGTGTGAGAGCTTGATGAGAAAATCTTATGGGGAACATATATAGAGATCAATGTGAAAGCCTAACAAAGGAATTGCTAATAATGGTGCAACAAAACAACCTGTAGGATTTCCCTTACTGGTATTATATACAATGTTCTTTCCACCACACATCAGGAGACTGCCCAATATTGTAACCATTTGCTTTTGTCCACAAGCTAAAATGTATGCAAGCTTAAGGAAAACTAAATGTAATTCATTATTTTAGGCATTTTTAGGTTCAATATAAATATTGTAATTACTACAGAACCAACATATCTGGATTCTTTTCTTTTTGCCAATATTACTGTGAGCATCATAACCTTGGTTTCACATCCTTTTTTTTTTTTTTTTGTAAACTGCCAGTTGTGATGACAGTCTGCAGTTTTACACCTGTGTAGTATAATTTTATTTATATAGGCCGCTTAATAGAATGAATGTAATACAGTACAGAAACAATGAAGTACAGAAAAGCTTTTCATAAACAATACTTAAGGGAATGCAGGAAATGCTTGCGTAAACAGGAAAGTCTTGAGTCTATTTTTGTAGCATTCTAGAGTTGGGTCTCTCGAACTGTGCGGGGAAGTTAACTCCATAAAGTCGGAGCCGCATGGCTAAAAGCTCGACCCTCAGATGAATTACAGGATATTCTTGGTACTGCTAAAAGTCCTTTATATACAGGACGCAGTAACCTGGTGGGTCAGTATGGAATCAGACGCTCCTTCAGGTACCTTGGGCCTTGGTCATGTAGGGCTTTCAAACTCAGTAAGTTGATCTTGAAAATGATTCGCCATTTTATGGGCAGCCCGTGAAGGGAGTCGAGAATCTGAGGTATATGGCTAGAATGTGGGTGGTTGGTTAATAGCCTGGCAGCTGTGTTTTGTACCAGCTGTAATCGGTGCAGTTCTTTTGCTGGGAGTAATCCAAACAAGATGATACAAATGCACTTTTGGCAGATCTTGAGAGGGGATTAAGTGTTTGATTCTGGCTATGTTCGTCCGATGAAAGAATGAGGATTTGATTGTGGCTGATATCTGATATGATTTTAAGTGTCAAGCCGTTATCCATCAGCATGCCAAGATTTTGCACATGATCAGAGTTTTGTAGTTCTGTACCCCCAAGTGTTGCTGCAGTCCTGTCCTTTGATGTGTCCTGAACACAGAAGAGAGGTACAGTAGATAGTGAAAGCATACCTTGTAGCGGTTGTCATGACGGTGTCAGCTAGTAACAACTGCTGCAAGTACAGACTATCTCCAATCTGTAAACATAAGGGCCTGATTCAGATGTGGATGGAATTGCTATTGCTTCAATGTAAGCAGCACTGAAGCATGAATATGTTAAAGCAGCAGGAGACTACATACCTCCTGCTTGCATTATTGATCCAAGCGATTGCCTAGATTACAGCATATGTAACCATCTGCAGATCAGAGGCCAGGGAAATCTACATCTTCGAATGAGGATCATCATTCGCCCACAATGATGGCAACAACTCTATTTTGGGAAACTGAGGCTGTTATCATCCCCAAATGGCATAAGACTGCCATTCACCGGCCATGTGCTGACAATCTGAATCCAGCGTCACAGACCTGTACTGCTCGTGTACAAAATACCTAACATAGCTGCACCTCCAACCACATCGCAATTATGCCCTCTACACACGGTGCAATTCTGACTAACTTTCGATTCAATTTTGACTATCGTCAAAATCGAATAGTCCTCAAAAGGTTTTTAGTCGCATTCGATCCCAATGCATGAAGTCAAATAGAAGACTGTACAGGTAAGACTTTATATATAGTACAAATCTGTACTATATCGTCAAAATCAAATGTGTACACTGCGCTTATCCTATTCCTATTTTTTTTTTTTTTTTTAAAGTACTTTGTGCTGTAGGTATCACTTATTCTTACAATGTAACAATTAGTCATTTTTAACCCCTTGAGTGGTGGTTTTTGTTGGAGCAGGACAAACCTACCAGGGCAGATTTGTACGGCTCTAGCAAAACCCACCACAGAACCCACCACAGAACGTAGAGACCCACCCCCTCCAGAGTAACCACCAGGCTTGGGGATGTTCGCGGTGGCTCGGGAGAACTCAGGTGCCTGAACTCCTGAGCGCTCACATCGCATGCCATTATTGTATGGCATGCGATGAGATATTGGTTCTGATGGAACCTAGAATAATGCCATATAATGTCATTTATTTTGCCCCATTGTACAGCAATGGCCAAAAGTTTTGAGTATGACACACATTAGTTTTCACACAGTATTGTGCATCAGTTTTTCTGTTGCCAATTTGCATAGACTACAAAATGTCAGGAAGGATCACATGAATTACAACGTTCCTCTTTGCCATGACAATTAATTTATACTCTAAACCAATATTGATGCTTCATTTCATCCACAAAAGCAACATCTGAAATGTAAGTGATTCCCTCATTAACTCCTTGAGTGGTGGGTTTTTCTGGGGCAGGACAAACCTAGCAGGGCCGTTTTGTTCTGCCCCAGGAAAACCCACCACTCAAGCTTCAGCCACTACCTTTAGCAGGTAGTGCTGTTGCCAGAAGCAGCAGCGGTCACTCTGGAAAGTTTGGGGGGTTGGGCGTGTCCAAGTGTTCAGATGACCGAGTGCTATCGAGCAGCCCAAACTTCTGGGTGAGTGCTCAGTGGCGGGGGGAATGCCCAGAAAATTTCCGGGCGGGCGTATCATCAACGTGGTTAACACAGGTGAGTGTGTTGATGAGGACAATTTTGGCTATCTCTGTCAATGTTGATTGAGTTAGAATAACAGATTGGAATCTTTAAATGTATGGTGGTGCTTGAAATAATTGTTCTTCATCTGTTATCCATGGTTACATTCACAACAGGGAAAAAAAAAAAGGATAGAGAAATTCTGGGTGCACTCAGAAAACGGCTCAAGAAGACATCCAACTGATATTTCACAACGGCTCAAGAAGACATCCAACTGATATTTCACATTTTCTTAACTAGATCTTATTTGTTTGATTTAAAGAGGTGTGCTATTCACACCCACCTAAATAAGACAATATTAAAGATGTGCAGAAAAGTTAGAAAGGGTGATTAAAAAGAATTGGGATGTGGAAACTCTTATGAGAAGTTATTAAGCATGCATTGTTCTGTTGATTAATCCTCTATTGCAGGGGTTCCCAATCTTTTTCTAATCACGGCACCCTAGAGTATCAGAATTTTTCCAAGGCACCCGAAAATATAGATCACATGAAGTAGATTGTGTATATATGTGCTTCTTAGGTTCAGTTATGTGGTAGAGGGCAGGATTTAGTTCTGATTGATCACATTTTATGATTGGCAGCCACCAGCACTGGTTTTGTCCAGAAATAATTGATCATAAATAATTTTAATTTGTCCTGGACGACCAACTCGAGGCACCCCTGCAAGTGTCCCGAGGCACCCCAGGGAGCCTTGGCGCACAGTTTGGGAACCACTGCTCTATTGTATTAAATAGTATTTGCCCACCCAGGAAAGATATCATAATAACTTCCTTTTATTGTCCTTTAGTCATTAAATAGTGTTACAACCACTACTGTTTCTCATGTGTTGCAATTATTTCACTTCGTTTCTCTTTATTCATCCAGTGTTTAAATTGATACACTGTGTCAAAGTTTTAACTTTTTAGCAGTCTGCAAAAATTATTAAGTACTGTCTTCCAATATTGGCTAAAGACAGTAAATTGCACGTTGTTTGTTCATTTAATTACAAGATATAACTAGGACTTGTCACTCTTGTAGCTGCGATTGTCACATCCTTATAGACAGTGTGTGGTTCAGAGTAATATGATTCTTCAGATTTTTGTGATGAAATATCTATGAATTTTAATGTGTGCCCAATCTTTTATACACTTATAATATCTAGCACATTACGCTATATAATATTTTTGTATATTCTTCTGGGATGTTAAATGTGATTTAGTGAAGACAGTATTTCACCCTATTGGCTCCACAATATTGCCACTATATTGGGTGTTTTTGAGCGATTTTATTTTTTAGATTGCATAGTTACACTCACATAGACAGGGTATTCATACCGTTCACCCTAAGATTAGAATGTAGCTTTATAGCTTAATATCAGCTGGGTCACACAGTATTATATGTCTTTATGGTTGTACATGTGCATAGATATTTTCAGCCTGATGCCGTGTAATGCCTGCGGCTTTCACAACAGATTCACAGTGCCGGTATTTTAGCACTGTCTATTTCACAGTGTTTCCACTGTGACTGGCATCCCCATATCAAATTGGTATGTATGGTTCAATAAATGTGATATTCGCTATAGCCCCACTGCACTCTGCGTCTCCTGCCTCGTGCCGCTGGAGTGCTCTCACCACTAACGCTGATATGATTTAGCCGCTGTTCATCTGCTCAGGCTCATCTATCATGCATATATTAAAGCAGTTTCATCACATCACACTTCATATAAAGTTCATTAACATTAAAAATGTTGCTCTGTGTTTGTCCTGTTAAAGGAGCTTTAAGCGTTTATTGCCTCATGCTGCCGCCCTAATATGTGAATGCAGCTTTTGCCGCTGTCCTAGTTATATCTTGTAATTAAATGAACAAACAACGTGCAATTTACTGTCTTTAGCCAATATAGGGAGACAGTACACATATAATCATTTTTGCGGACTGCTAAAAAGTTACAACTTTGACACAGTGTATCAATTTAAACACTGGAGAACCAAAGTGAAATAATTGTCACACATGAGAAACCGTAGTGGTTGCAACACTATTTAATGACTAAATGACAAAGGAAGTTATTAAGTATTTGCCCACCCAGGAAAGATATCCTATTTAATACAATAGAGCAGTGGTTCCAAAACTGTGCGCCTAGGCTCCCTGGGGTGCCTCGGGTTTGTTGTCCAGGACCAATTCAAATTATTTATTATCAATTATTTCTGGACAAAACCAGTGCTGGTGGCTGCCATTCATAAAATCATACAATCAGAACCAAATCCTGCCCTTAACCACATAACTGACACATATAAACACAATCTACTTAATTTGATATATATTTTTTGGGGCCTAGGGGTGCCTTGGAAAAATTCTGATACTCTAGGGTGCTGTGATTAGAAAAAGATTGGGAACCCCTGCAATAGAGGATTAATCAACAGAAAAATGCATGCTAAATAACTTCTCATAAAAGTTTCCACATCCCAATTCTTTTTAATCACACTTTCTAACTTTTCTGCACATCTTTAATATTGTCTTATTTACGAGGGTGTGAATAGCACACCTCTTTAAATCAAACAAGTTCTTTTTTTTAACAAAATGAAATATCAGTTGGACGTCTTCTTGAGCCATTTTCTGAGTGCATCCAGAATTTTACCGTCCTTTCTCTTTTTTTCTGTTAAATTATTACATAGGAGAAGGGTAGCACCACTGTTCTAGGAATATACGGATTTAAAATAAACATATTGATAATATGGTAAAGAATTTGAAAACAACTCATAGGAAGACGAACAAAAGGAGCACGCTGTGCGGAATTAAAAACCCTTTCCATCTATGGTTACATGCAAGAAAACACATGGTCCTTTCTTTGAACAAAAGACCTTCACGGGCCAGGGTATTGCTGCTCATAAGGTTGTACCACAATAAACCATTTATTTGATCGAGAACTTCAAGCAGAGTTGTTTAATAGTTGTGAAGGCTTCAGGGTGCCCAAGAATGTCCAGCAAACGCCAGTGCAGAGCTTGCTCAGGAATGGCTGGTGTGAGTAAATCCGCATGCTCAGTGAGGCAAAGACTTTTGGAGGATGGCCTGGTATCAAGAAGGGCAGCAAATAAGCTGCTTTCAAATAAAAACACCAGGGACAGACTAATATTTTGTGAAAGATACAGAGATTTTATTACTCTGGACTGGGGTAAAGTCATTTTCTCTGATGCACCAAGCTGAAAGGGTATTCATATGCATATATACGCTCAGTGCATATACACTGAGTGGCTTTCCCCCTGCCCGGTGCCGACGGAGGGGGGAGGACGGCTTTGCATAGCGCAAAGCTATGCAAAGCCGTCCTGAAAGCAGCTCATCTGTTGGTATAACCAGCAGATGAACGGCTTTCCCGGCGATGTAGCGGGAGCGCGCAGCAGCACTCACCAATCAGGGGGTATTCAATGTTTGTCGTCCTCCCGCAGCCATCTCCTGACGGGGCCCTAATCAATGTTGTCTTCTCCAACAGCATTGAACAGGGGTTCTCCGCAGAACGAGCCTGACATCACAAGCCGTCGGGCTCGTTCTGCCGAGAAAAGCCGGAAATAGGCGAGCTCCCGGCCGGAGCTCGTCTATTTCCGCCCTCAACTCGCGGCCATGCCCCTTTCTCGCCGCTCGGCAGCCGGGACATTGAATCCCGACCACCGAGCTCAAGTCGAGCAAAGCGAGAACGGGACAGGGGCACGGCTGTCGAGCTTTCTCAACAGCCGTGCCCCTGACATTGAGTACCCCCCTTGGAACTCTTATTTATATATAAGTTATAACATTTTACTGCTGAGATTCTGAAAATATTATTATCCGTTTTATTGTCAGATTTTGGGGGCTTAACATGCCCAGGTCACCTTGTTAAAGGCTGGTGGAATGATTGGACCTGTCTCTCGGTGTACCTGGAGGAAACCCACGCAAGCACGGGGAAAATATACAAACTCTACACCATGGTGGGAATGTAACCCATGACCTCAGTGCCGTGAGGCAGTAATGCTAACCATTTCACCGTCTGTGCTGCTCCTCTGCTATCTCTTGCCTTTTGCCTACTTCTGTTCCTCCTGCCTTCTGCTACATCCTGCCTCTCTGTAGTTTTGCCCTCCTCTCTTCTATGCCCCATCTCCCCCTAGTGTCTTTATTAATCTGCTTCAACTTGGCTGGTCCCTCCCACTGGATAGTCCCACACAGATATACAAGGGTTTGGTATCAAATTAATAATCAGTCTCCTGGTGAATTCCTAGTCCCATTGCTGAGATTTTTTTTTTTTTTTTTTTTTATAGAGCATATATACTTCCCTATATGAGCAGTAACCAATGTGGATAAAAAAGTAGTAACACATGTGATAACTCTGTATATACCTTCATATGTGCGTTGATCTATAGTAACAACTGTAAAAAAAAGGAAAGCAGAAGTTGCACTATTTACCGTCTTGAAACAATACACATTTAAATACATCTTTAGTGTCCTCATATTATAATACCATATTGTTGTTACACATTTAACTGAATATAGATAGGAAGGTGAATTTGTTATGTGAGAAAAAAACTAATGCGGGTGTATTGACAACCTGTGAACAAGTGATTTCACTATGCATAGATACAATTCTATTTAAATTTAGCTATTCTCTTACATTGTAGCAATACATGATACACACCAATTCCAATGTGTTGCTGACTGAATTAGAGTACAATTCTAAAGAAATTAAAATCTACAATAGAGTGCACACAACCCAGAATAATAGGAGTGTGATTCCTGCTGTATTATGAAATATTTTTGTCGCCAGTAGCAAGGTAATAAATATTCAGAGATAAATTACAAGTGATAGAGTAGTGTGGTGACTAGTATATTAATATATGCCCTGACACACAAATAGAGACCTGTGATTGTCAGATTAGTCTGTGCGACAGAGAGAAACTACCTTTCACATTAATACATGCTCTGATACACATAATAGAGGAGTAAAATGGCAATATAACATTTATGAGAGAGATCGAATCAATTATTCTTGGCGATAGAATTATTTTCTCACTTTTGATCCCTGAGATAAAAAAAGGAAAGTCTAGCACGCTACTATTAAAAAGTAGCAGATCGAAGTGATCTGTAAATGCCTCAGAATTACCTATCTCACCTTGCTACAGTGTCAATATAAATATAGCTAGCAGACTGTATAGAAGAAATTGATTGAATCCCATAGTGAAAATATTTGATAACCATTTTTTATAACAGTCATTTAGGACAGAATGGAATTCTATAGAACACTAATACAGTGCATAGCATTTTTACCTGTTTTTCAGTTTGTTTCAACACTTTTTTCATATTTTGATTAGATAGTTTAGATCACAGGGCGGCCAAATACAGCCAGTATGTCCATGCTTCTAGGTGCCACCGCCACAATTTCCCTGAAACGCCTCATTTAAAGTAGACAAGTACAGATGAAGCTGTGCTCATCTGTAGTGCTGGTGTACCTGAGCGACCCCTAAGGCGCGCGCGCGCCTCTCATATGCTCACGCATCCATTGCCGTATAGAGGAGCGCCGCTTCATCTGGATGCTATACTTAAGTAAATATACGAATAGCAGAGAATATGGGCACATTCATGTTGGGAGCATCACAGAAGGCTACTAGGACTGCAAGAAGTTAATGTATGCGACAGAAAGCCATTACTTGGCCAGCATTATGGTTTATGGAAGAGGTTTTATTTTACTTTAGCAGAATAAAACACGGAAGTGCGCACTAATTAAAAAGCAAGTTTATGTTTTTTCCTTAACATTTAATAAGATAAATTCCTCTTACAAATATGATTTATTTTGCATTTTGATGCAAGATGAAATTCATTCCTCGGAAATTACCAATTTCGAGCCAAAATACAGAAGTGAAACAAGAAACAGTAGCCCAAAGCAAATAATCTGTTCCTCTTCAGTTTTAAACACATACACGCAACTCTAGAATGTAGCTTAGAATTACTGCAGCATACTAAAAGATATTTCAGTGGTAATAGTAACAGTAGCACAGGGTATATGAAACCCCCCCCCCCCCCCCCCCCCCAAAAAAAAACCATTCCATTCTACATGAACAGATCATGCAAGCCAGGGGGACAATCGACATAGTATACACACCTCTGTACTTATTTGCTCTGTTCACAAAGATTTACTTTTATGTGAATAATTCTAAAACACGATATGTAAGATTTATATTCCTGAGATGTTCTGCAGTCGAAGCACCCTTTAATTGTTCAATTCTAGCTTGGAAAATAGGAAATTTGTCGATGCCGTATTAAAAATCAAATAAAACTACTTAAACCAGTGAAGTTGTCCAAAATCAACCTGAACACAAGAAAGTCAACAGTCACTTGTGATTAAGTTCATCAAAAATAGTTTGTGGTTCATATTTAGTATACTCCATGGTTACACCAAATACTATAAGTTATAAATCATTATCTGTACATGTATCCGTGTCCAAATCAGCATACTAAGATTACTGCATGTTTCCTGTATGCATGGGCCATGGTCCAGAGCCTAGGTCATCCCCAGGATTTGGTCCTCCTCTCTCTGCGACCATTGGCTGTGCCTGCTGGCTTTGCCAGAGTTGATGAAGTTCCTTAAACTGTTCTACCATCTTGTCCTTTAAGTCTGGATGCGAGATCTGAAGTTTTATACTATCAGCTGACCAGGAGGATTCCCCTGTGAAGATTTCTGATAGCAAGCGAGCAGCCACAGGAATGACCTAGAATTTCAACAATTAAAAAGTAAAAACATGGTATAGGACCCAATAACAATTGGTAGAAGTCAAACACAATAAAACAAATATAAATTAAAATTGATTAGGTATGGCAATGGAGACAAATGAAACACATGCTCATGAATCTTACAATATAATCAGTACCTGTACAGTGATGAGTTTTTTCTCTCTTGGTTTTTTGTCTGGCCATTCTTCTCCAAAACAGAAGAATATCTCATATGGAGGCAGCATGTTCTTCTGTCCTTTCTGACAGGCAATAAGCTCTAAGGGCCAAAAAAAAAAAGACCATTCTGAACCCAAATCTTTTGTTAACAAGGTACCAATTAATTTATTAGAAAAAGCCACATTATGCAAAAAAAAATGGAGGCAGGCCTGGTGGATGACAATATGGCGCTGCTGGCTACTGTGCAATGTCGTGAATTGCAGTATCATGCGCACGGATAGAGCCATGACAATGGAAGCTTAGAATACCATCTTCATGATTCCCATCCTGCCCACTTCAATATGAGGCAAATATGGTATGAAATGCAAATAGATATGTGGTGACTAGGGCCAAGGGGGACAGCAGGATAGTCAAGAATTTAAGCGAAGAATGGAAATAATTCCAAAATAGAATTTCTATTAAAGGCTATGAACAGAAATGGGTCTTTGAGTGCACTGCGACTCACAAATGATGGTGTGCCATGTGACCCCATTCCAGTTCATGGAGTGAAAGGACCTACTCTCATTCAATCCACTAACCTCTCTAACCAGGTTTGCATAATACCTATGAAGCATGGCAGCCAACTTGTTTAAGAATGATTAGGGGTGCTCTATCGGACTGAAATATGTCCTACTTAGACATGGATAGTGGCAGCATAAGTTATGTATACACCAGACGTTCCCAAACGCGGTCCTCAAGGCACCATAACAGTCCACGGTTTAAATATATGTATGCTGGGACACAGGTGACTTAAGTAGTACCTCAGTCAATCTGATTAACCATCTGTGCTGAGCCATAGGTATACTTAAAACTTTGAGAACCATGTTGGGGAACCTCTAGTACTGTACATTACACAAATCTGTGCATTAGCTAAAATTGTGGTTGTTTTGTTTTTTTTATTCCTTTTGCATCAAATTTACTATCTGACTGAGAGGATTTCCAGCATTTAGTTTTTTTTTGTTTTTTTTAAAGGCTTATATTAATTATTATTACTTAAAAATGTTACAAAATGTTTGGTGTATACACATATTTATAGTAGGCTAACACACAACTAAGATATGGCTTCATGATTTCTGGAATGGTTGGAGAAAATAATGACCCAAGAGTAACCGGTCATTTTAATTTAGTCTTCTGTTAACTGTAAAGAATTCCCTTTCATCTCAAAGGTATGAAATCTATCAGTAATATCGGGTAATAAGTTATTGGGTCTTCCTGACTTGTGTGACCAGCAAAGTAGTCTCAAGCCCTATACACATGGGGTAATTTCAGCCATAAAATCGCCAGAGATATGGTCGCTAAGCGACCATATCCATTGTGTACGGGCTGACTGTTCCAGGGAGCAGGCTCCTGCGACCAGCCCTGGGTTCGTCACCGGAGCATGCTCCCGTGACCAGCAGCTGCCCTAGGCAGTGTGTCTTGTTTTTTTCAGAGACCATCTATGATCGCTGGCGAGATCAGGACACTTAGCAATATGATCGCTGAGCAATATTAAGCCTATATTGCTCAGCGATCATATTGCTCTGTGTGTACCAAGCTTAATGCTTTCTTTTTGAAAAACAAATAGTCTTCCCAGGAAGCTATTAATATAATAAAAGTTTGGGAAAAAGTAATGACCACCAAGCTTGTCAAAGTGTTAGACACTGCCATCCGATAATGGTGATTCTTTTCATCTGTGTAAACAAGGTCCTGAAAGAAAGCCCCTTCATTGTTCCAGTGATAGCCAGTGGTGCTGTTCATTCTCTTATGATGACCAGCCGACCAGGGGCCAAGAAACAGCATCATCACCACCAGTGGCTGAGAGAGCTTGGAGGGTTCCCAGCCTGTACCCTATTGCACTCTGTCTTCTATTCACCATCCTCCTGCAGCCATGCCCTTCCAGCTTCTGCACAGCCCCCACTGCTCCCCAATCACCTCTGTGGGGAGTAATACCAAGCAAACCATCCATTCCCCTAGTGCCCCCTCCCACTCTTATCAGTACCTGGGCCAATATCAGATAGCACTGGTGCAGCTTTACAAAGCCACTACCATCCATTCCTTTGTATATAGTCTGCTACATAATGAAAATATTTGTACTGGTAAATAAAAACAACTCACTGCTTTCAAGCAGGAGCATAAGGCCCCTTTCACACACACCGGCAGCTGCCGGGCAGCGAAACCTTGCAAAGACAAAAGCCGTGCTGTACACAGAAGTTAATAATGGACATGACACGGGATGGCCACGGGCTGTGGCCATCTCGATTTCACCACTGGAAGGGATGACTGCCGGGCTGTGGAGATCCCCACCATTGTAAACTTCTGTGTGCAGCATGGCTTCTTGGCCGTGCAGGGTTTCGCCGCCCGGCCTTAGCCGGAGTGTGTGAAATTGCCCTAAGGGTCAATCTATAAATAGGAGAAGAAAATCATTCCACTGTGTTTATGTACTTCGTTCATGATCAATAATGTCCCAATGCCATATAATATTTAAAGATCTTATTTCATAATAAAGAGAATGCTGTACATATATTGGGTTTCCGTGGCACACTCAGAATAGCTATTGTTGTAATTCAAAAAAAAAAAGGGAGAAATGATGTCGGAAACAGGAATTAAAACAGGTTTTTACTATTGCTTGCCTCACTTGGACAAACACCACTAAATAAATGAGTAATATCTCTCAGATCACATGTGACTTGCGGAGTGTAAAATAACCCTCACAGTAGCAGTTGTCTTAATGTCATGTTCCCTTATGGATTGCATGAATGAAGATATTACATCAGGATAACTCACCAAAGAACGTTATCATGCAACAATCACTAAAGAGATACAAATATCATAGAAAAGAAAATGTATTCAAAATATTACCGAGCTCAATACTGGTTGCTTTACTTTTACACTGCAAGATAGAAGTAGTTTGAAGCACAAACCCCACCCAAATCTAATTCTCTGCAGTGCACTTGGTTTTGTTTTGTCCATTAGGGCGGGATGTATCAACATACATCTCCGCCCTTTGCACGGCAGCCGCCGCGATGCTACCGCATATGTACTAACATATACGGCCAGCATCGGGCTGCGGTAACGGAGACCCCCGCGATACCTGTGATGTGGGCTGCGGGGGTATCCGTCACCTCCCGGCGGCTGCCAGCGTCCCCCTGTGTCTCCTCCTCCCCTCTGAAGCCGGATGTCCTGCCGGCTGTGACACCAGGGGGAGGAGGAGGTTAAAGGAGGACGGGAGGGGGTGGGCGCGCGGACGGCGGACGGCGAAAGAAGCCCATAGGCTTCTATAGGGTATCGCCACCCAGAAGAGGGTGGCGATACCCTCCCTTGCGAAAACGGGGCGGATGGGTATTGATACATAGGAAAATGCGGTAAAACGGGTGTTTTACCGCATTTTCCCGTTAGTACATCCCGCCCTTAGAGAGAGAATTTGTTTTGTGTGTGAACCAGAATCAGGCCCTATATACAGAGTAAGAAAACTAGTTATTTCCAGTATACATCTGTAATATCCCAAAATTTGTGTACTGTATATAGTGAAGCCTGAACATACTTTCCCACAGTAATAAGCAGGGTCAAACCATTATGTGTCATAATAGCCCCATAGCCACAGCGCACCCACCACCGTTCGTACGCGATAAATGTTAGCGCAACGGGCCTACCGCAGAGCATTACTGGGAGACTGGGAGGGGACGGGCGGCAGCATGGGATGTGGAATTGCTTCTTCCGCTCTGCCCTGTGTAGTCTCAGAGCAGTGGCGGATTCAGAGAGTTGCCGCTGCCTTGAACCATCTAACAACCGCTAGTCTCTCTGTCGTGCCCCATGCTCGTCTGCGCCAATATTTTTTTCTGGTGGTGCTTCCCTTATGTGCCGCGGCAGTAGTCAGAGCGGCCAACAGTCTCCCCCCTGTGCGTGCCCAGAATTCGTCTGCAGTGCCGCTATGTTTGATCTTGATGGGCCTCCCTTATGTGCCACATAGAGAGCAGCTGCTCTAGTCACCGAATGGGGCCACCAGTTTCCCCCATGCCTGGGGCTCACTCATGCTTTGGCTGCTGCTATTCAAGGTGAGGTGCTTTTCTGGGCTCTGAAGAACCAGGGAATGGCTGGGGATACCATGTGTCCCCCACATCACTGAAGTACACGGACACTTCTTTGGCATTTGGAGAATATATATATATATATATCGCAAGGTGTGTGTTGACCTGGCACTCCCCTAGCTGGTCAGGGACCCAGGTGCCTTCCGGAACAGTTGTGCAGGAGTAGGCAAAGAAGCAGACAGCGGCACTCTGGGAATTTTCAAAAACGTGTATTAGTGCAAAAATAGCATACCAACGTTTCAGGGCATAAGGTACCCCTTTGTGAAGGTGAAGTGTTACTGCACGCTGTCTGCTTCTTTGATTATATATATATATATATATATATATATATATATATATATATATATATATATATATATATATATATATATATATATATATATACACACACACACACACACACACACACCAGTACGACGCGGGTGGCACTCCAGGAATAAAGACAACAGAACGAGATCAAGTTTCCAACGTTTCAAATGTTATTACAACATTTTTCATCAGGATGAAAAATGTTGTAATAACATTTGAAACGTTGGAAACTTGATCTCGTTCTGTTGTCTTTATTCCTGGAGTGCCACCCGCGTTGTACTGGTATATTGGAGCGAGCTTGTCTCTCTCTCCCTTTGGGAGGGCACCCGGTCCTACATTACAGCTGTTTGGAGTGCCGGCCATCCTCTGGAAATTTGTTATATATATATTTATTAGGATCCCCACATCAGGAAGGAACCAAGCACGGCACTGGAAGACTTGTAAAGGTGGTTTTTATTACCTTTAACGTTTCGAGGCTGTTTGCACCGCCGTCAGGAAGAGAAATACACACAACAAGAAACTGTTACCAGCTCACCTTATGTACCTGAGTTCCCACCTGCATTCATTGTCCTCCACGCCTCCGATCACTGATTTGCACCCAGCTGGAGCGGCGGCATGAGATGACATCAGCGCCGACTTCCAGCTGATTGTTGCTACGCAACAGGGTACACAAAGCAGCGAGCCGGGGCGGGGGGGCATGTGTTAGCCTGCAGGGAACCCGCGGTTGCACAGGAAAATATACATAAAAAAACATCAAGTACATACAAATAAAAACATACACATAAATTTAAAATACATATACATAAAAATAAGTACATCATCGCAATGTACCTAGAATAAAATGTTGTATCAGAATAAAAGTACAGTTAACCAATCTGATGTCGCAGTGTTTGTATGCACCTCTTTACATCAATGTACTCCACATAATCCTTTCAACTGCTTCTTGTTCCGGTCACCAAGAAGCTGTTGAAATTAGAAGCAATGTGGATTCATAAGCTAGATACAGTATGTCCTAGAGGACTGAACGATAGGATTATGTGGAGTACAAGAAGTGTTCTTGGGCAAGACTGAGCGGTGAAAAGACCACCGGGTAATGTGGGGATTCCTCCCATCTTTTTTAACATAACATCCTTTACAATTATGAAAACCCATGGGTGTCATACTGGTTTAGGGATAAAAACAAACTAGAGAAACAATTTCTTAATTTGAAAATCAATTTTACATGTACACCTCCTCGTTCACAACACTCGACTCCCCTGCTCTTCTGAAGAATGCATCAAGGACTTGGGGTGGGCCACGGGCAGGATTGGAGATTTTAGGGTTATTTTGTTTGTGTGCCGGGTAAATACGGACTGCATTATTCTTACACTATTTTATTTCAGTTTGAACACACATTAGCCAAATTGAACTCTCTTTGCACTTGTTACATCTGCCCCAAATGCAGTGAAATATGGTTTTGTTCATTTGAAGAAAACAAAATGTGCTGTGCAATCAACTCTGAATTAGAAGAATATTCCAACAGATTATTGGCCTAACAAGGAAATGTTACCTCAGGAAAGGGAGATAAGGTAATCCTGCCACAGTCATGTTTAATACCAATTTGGCTCAAATATCTGACCACACAGTGCCCATGTTAGCTTAATAAAACTATTAAGGACCCTTTTTTATTTAGGTTTTAATACAATTTTGAAATTATTTTATTTTCAAAGTTATTTACGTCTTGCATTTGGCCATCTAGAAGGTTTTATTTACACAGCCACTGCAAGGTTGATTCACCCTTTAGCCACAGTAGAGATCATCCTTATTACTGTGGAACAAGTTGCTGTATGTACATAATTATATACAGTCCACAAGCATTTGGGGAAATACACTTGCATAATGGAACTCAACCAGTGTTCTTTATCTGTGCAAAGTCTGTTGTAATATTGTTGTAATCAGGCAATTTAGCCTATTGTGTAAGTGAAACTAATACCCCTTTCACATTGCACACAAACAGCCTGGGTCAATGTGCGGTGTAAAAGGGCCTTCTGAAAATACCCAGGTCCAGCAAACCAGCATTCCAACCTGGGTTAAAAGAAGGGTTAATAGAGGGTTGCTGTGCATTGTGAACGAGTAAGCCAAGTCAAGCTCACACCATGGAGGAGGCAGCGTTATCTTCAAGCGCTGCCTCCTCCCCCACCCCCCAATGACATCAGTAACCTGGCTTATTGCCGGGTCACTGTAGGGGACTTTACATTGCAAATTCCAGGTCGCTGCTGGGACAGACCCATGTCCAAATACCAGGTGCAACCCAGCATTTTCAGATGTGAAAGGGATAAAAGTAAACCTGTCTTGTCTATCAACAAGGCTACCCTCCCCACCTAATCTATACACAGGTTTAACTGGTCTCTTCTGCCCCTGCCTCTAGTCAAAAGCCAACTCTCCCCCCAGTCACGGTAGACTGCTCCCCCCCCATTGGTTTACATGCCCAACAGAAATTAGGCATGATGTTGTTATTAAGCACTAACATCACACAAAAGACAATAGGACTGCAGAACCAAAACCCAGATATCACTGTATTCCCATTCAGGGCCAAATTTATAATTTTTTGAGACCAGGAAGGAATTTTTCCTACCTCTGTTAAATTGGAAACAGAGGTTATAGTTTGACCTCCTTTGTAAATTATAATTTAATGAGACTCCAGTTGAACATGTTCAACTTTTATCTTTGTTTGCAACTTTACTACCCATACAACTATGAACACTTATCCTTATGTTACTGGATGTGCAGTACATGTCGAAGCTGCATGGTCTTTCTTTCTAGCTATTGAGCATAAGTATAAAAGAAAACTATGGTTAGAACGTAAACAGCACCAAACACGACCCCCCACCCACTCACCATTTAAGAAGGTCTCCAGACTAAATAGTTTGATCCTCTTCTCTCGTTCTATAGGATTGGGTCCACCTATGTTGGCTGCACATGGTCCAGACCAGAAAACTTTGCACTGGCACAAGCGGATGGCATAGATATCCTGCCCTTGCAGGGTGAGGATGAGTCCTCGATCCATCACATCAAGAAGATGATTAGTGTAGAACTTCTGTTTCTCATTACCAATATCCTCTGTTCCAGGAAACCGAACTTGTTCCAGGGTAGTTGGCCCAAACAGCTCTACTTGCTCTGGTGTTGGCTCAAGGTTACTGTAGAAAAGGCGGCAGCCATGAGGGTTACTCACAGTCATTGCTCCGGCTTGCTTTCCTCTATATAAAAACTTTATTTCCAAATCCGTCACTAAGACAAAGAAATACAATAAGAAAGACACCAGTTAATGTCATGATATGCAGTTAATAGAAAATTCCTTTGCCATATAGGGAGAACTGTTAATTTTAAAATGATCTTTTCTTTCAACTGTTGATGGACCTCTTTTTCTTTGAAAATAAATGATGGATAAAACAATATTTAAAAAATAAAATAAGCTTTTTGGAATAATCGGTGTAAAATGATCTGATGTGCTAGCCATTCACATGGATGTTGCTCCTTGGTCATTATCAGGCTGTCCAATTGTAGCCTCATCTTTCAGTGCGAAAAATTATTCATGTTTGAGTGAAAATACATATGGGCCCTGATTCGGATTTACAAACGTCCCCCTGCATTCGCACAGGGAGTTCGATGTTGAAGTTCTCCAAGGCACTCACAAAGGGGGGGGGGGGGGAGCGCATGAAAGAGGAATGCGAACACCATGCATTTTCTGGGCGTACACACCAAAACACTGGATGTGCCCATGCGAACATGGGACGGGCATCTGGCTTCAGGGGTTTGGTGGCTGACATCACCAGACGTCAGCTGCCTGTCCAGTTCTCTGAGCAGGTGGCCACTAATCTAAGTCAGCAGAGACTGATTAAGATTTGCGAGTACTGCAAAAATCATTCCATGGTCTGTGACCAAATGATTTCAGGCCCACATGCAAGCCTTTGAATGGATGTTTATGCAAAACATCCATTCACAGTGCACTGGGTATCTTCGCTGGGCGGGCAGTCACACGCCCGAAGGGCGGCAGTACAAGGTTTGCAAAGCAACAAAATACCGCTGCTTTGTGAACCAACCAGAATGACCTCCATGGTCCATGGAAATTGGCTATCGTGCAGCAGCTATCGTGGAAACATGATTACTTGTTTTGGACTTGATAGGATAGCCCTGGGCGAGTCAGAAAAATTATTGTTGCTAATCCGATACCTCCAAGTGTCCTAAACTTGACAATATCTTATCTACCTTTTAAAAAAATACAAAATAAATCCTTCTTCTAACAGAAATACAGACCATCATGTTTTATTTCTATCTGCAACTTGCAGGACCCGGTCCTGGACTGAAGGAAAGATGGTACAGATGGCTGGGTAGAAACTACCACCCAGCCATCTGTAACATCTTTCCATCAGTCCAGGACCTGTTGATGACCACTACCAATTGCCATATTTGCAATTTACATCAATCAGCTTGGTCCACCTATCAGTCTCCTACCGGCAGTACACTCCTCCATACTCATAGCACCCAGAACAATACTTCATGGCAGCATAGGTGAGAGAGATGTGCTTCCTGTGCACCTTCCCACTTATCTCTAAACAATCAAATTGTCCATCGGTGAGCCATTTCATCCACAAAAGACTCCCCGTCGTGAGTGCCGTGGCCCGGCATCACTACGGGTATAGCCCGACTATTACATTACTTTCACGGAAAATGATTTCACATGGCAAGTGCTTATATTTACCACTAACCTGTTTGAAACCTTGCAATTTTACTTAGAAGCTGGACAAAGTGCATTTTCCTGATAAAGAGTTCTATATATGCATTTCTGATCTTAGAAAATTATTTTAGTATATAGTATAGTATAGTATATTATATATATATATATATATATATATATATATATATATATATATATATATATATATATATATATATATATATATATATATATATATATATATATATATATATATATAGTAAAGTTATGCAGGGCGGCACTCCAAAGGGCAATATGACTCGGTGCAAGGTCCATAAAGTTTTAGAAACAAGACACTTACCCCCCACACACACTGTGAAGGATCCAGACCAGCACTCAAAGATAGGTGAAGAAAGCTTTTAATCCATGCTGCGCAGTACACTGTAACAGCTGCTTAGCCCGACGGCCGTTTCAACTGGGCTCAGCCAGTTTTCGTCAGGGGTCACCACATACAAAATGACAAGCGCTTATATGCGCAGTAAGTGCGCCAAAAGTATTCAAAAATCTAACTGACAGCAGCCTCTCTATCGCTGCTTGACAGGGGGTGTGTGCTGGAGCGCGTCACGGGGAATCCCGGGGTTGGTCCAGCCGCGTCATCAGCACAGTGTAAACTGTCTGATACGGCGGCCGTGGACCTTTGTGCGGTGTGTCAGGCAGCCGCTGCAGGGTATCGCAGCAGCACGGTTGTTGTTACGTGTGGTGAAGAGATGGTGAGGGTGTACAGGGCTGCGGCAGGTGCCGTATCCATTATGTACCTAAGTGACAACTGGAATGGGAGACTAAGTCGGGATGTTGATGACGGGATATAAAGGGTTCACGCTCGTTGGGGCTGCTGTCAATCAGACGCAATAAACGAATAACATGCAGTGTAAATATGACGGTGTGTCTGACATACACTAGTCAGCACTCAATAAACCGTACCACATAAATGGCATCATGCAGACCCAGCACTCGGCGGTGCAACCAATCTGGCATGAACATGCATATTACACATATAGTACATATAAATGACCCCACAGTGATCACCCATGTACACACACAGCGGTGTGTAAAGTGTCAACATCCCATGTCGACATCTCAGTAGACCAACCAATGCACACGGCGGTGCAATTATGGCTGGATAGGAGGTGATATAGAAATAGAGGTAAAAGATAGATAAGAAGACAAAGTGCATGGAAATTATTTACATGGAAAAATCATTTGGTCATTTTTAGAGAAAACATCCCATTTTGAAATCCTCATTAAGGCCATTAGGGGAAATGGTGTCCAAGCGGTAAATCCATTGCAATTCTCTTTGCATAAGCAATTTGTCTCTATCCCCTCCTCGCTTGAGTGGTGGGATATGATCAAGTAGTATGCACCGTAGTTGGTTCACACTATGAGACTTTTCCAAAAAATGTTTCGCCACAGGAAAGAAACAGCTGAATTTCTTACTCAACAACACCCCAAGATCCCAATACTCTACACACTCCCCAAGATTCACAAATCTCTTGTATCCCCCCCCGGAAGGCCGATTATCTCGGCAAGGGATTCACTTTGCCAACCCCTCTCCCAGCTGGTAGATTTCCATCTGCAGCCTGTGGTAAAAGGATTGGAGAGTTTCATCGCTGATACCCCTGATTTCCTCAGGAAAATCAATGACATTGCAGATATCCCAGCCAACACACTGTTGGTCACGCTAGATGTATCTAGCCTCTATACCAATATTCCGCATTCACTTGGTATTAGAGCCTGCCGCGAGAAACTTTCTAATTGTGCCGACTACAAAGGACCCCCCATTGAATTTCTATTACTGTTGATGGAAACTATACTTACCAAAAACTATTTCCTGTTTGAAAACAGGTTTTACCTCCAAAAACAGGGCACAGCGATGGGGTCCAACATGGCCCCATCGTATGCCAATGTATTCATGGCAGACTTTGAACAAAAACATATTATTGGGAACAACTTATACAACACTGGCATCAGGATGTATGTTCGGTACATAGATGACCTTTTTTTCCTATGGACTGCGGG
This sequence comes from Crinia signifera, assembly GCF_055691185.1. NCBI lineage: Eukaryota > Metazoa > Chordata > Amphibia > Anura > Myobatrachidae > Crinia > Crinia signifera. The sequence continues at coordinate 190,535,505 of NC_139220.1, forward strand.
TGAAGAGAAGCTATTAGCCTTCATTGACCATCTGAACTCAATACCTGGCACCATCCGGTTTACTGCTACCTTTAGCAGCAACATGATTAATTTTCTGGACACTACCCTCACACTGGTTGGGTCTACAATACAAACCAGCACATACAGTAAGGATTCCGATAAAAATACGCTCCTGCATGCAACCAGCTATCATCCTGAACCCCTCAAAAAAGGCCTTCCGTATTCACAGCTTCTGAGGGTGGCTCGTACCACGTCCAACTCAGATGAGTTACCATCAGCAATTTTGAACATGAAATTGAAATTTCTGGAGCGAGGTTATGATGCAAAGGAAGTCGATACAGCCATTACTAAAGTTCTTTCCCAAAATCGAAGTAGCATTCTACTAGCACGGGATAAGACTGACAACACACTGGATAAACGACTTAATCTATGCAGCACCTACACGGTGGCATCCAATAAGATCCGTAAGAGTGTGAGAGAACATTGGCACTTGCTGACTTCCGACCCCATCCTTGGATCAGAAATCACTCAGATGCCACGGTTCGCCTACAGAAGGGGACCCAATCTAAAAGACCTACTGGTGGTTACAGACTCCGCGACAACCAAACCCATCAAAGAAAGCTGGCTATACCGCAAAAAGGGCACATACAGGTGTGCAGGGTGTTCTAACTGCTCTTTCATGCTCACAGGCACTGAATTCACCAACCCCAGAGATGGGATCAAGTACTCCAGCAGATTTCGCTTAGACTGCTGTAGCAAATTCGTTATTTACGTCCTTCAATGCCCATGCAAATTGCTATACGTGGGTAAGACTATAAGAATGATGAAAGAAAGACTTAGCCAACACCGTTCTTCTATCAAGAAAAGTTACACTTGCCCGGACTCACAGATTGAACTGAAAAACTTACCTGTGGCGAAACATTTTTTGGAAAAGTCTCATAGTGTGAACCAACTACGGTGCATACTACTTGATCATATCCCACCACTCAAGCGAGGAGGGGATAGAGACAAATTGCTTATGCAAAGAGAATTGCAATGGATTTACCGCTTGGACACCCTTTCCCCTAATGGCCTTAATGAGGATTTCAAAATGGGATGTTTTCTCTAAAAATGACCAAATGATTTTTCCATGTAAATAATTTCCATGCACTTTGTCTTCTTATCTATCTTTTACCTCTATTTCTATATCACCTCCTATCCAGCCATAATTGCACCGCCGTGTGCATTGGTTGGTCTACTGAGATGTCGACATGGGATGTTGACACTTTACACACCGCTGTGTGTGTACATGGGTGATCACTGTGGGGTCATTTATATGTACTATATGTGTAATATGCATGTTCATGCCAGATTGGTTGCACCGCCGAGTGCTGGGTCTGCATGATGCCATTTATGTGGTACGGTTTATTGAGTGCTGACTAGTGTATGTCAGACACACCGTCATATTTACACTGCATGTTATTCGTTTATTGCGTCTGATTGACAGCAGCCCCAACGAGCGTGAACCCTTTATATCCCGTCATCAACATCCCGACTTAGTCTCCCATTCCAGTTGTCACTTAGGTACATAATGGATACGGCACCTGCCGCAGCCCTGTACACCCTCACCATCTCTTCACCACACGTAACAACAACCGTGCTGCTGCGATACCCTGCAGCGGCTGCCTGACACACCGCACAAAGGTCCACGGCCGCCGTATCAGACAGTTTACACTGTGCTGATGACGCGGCTGGACCAACCCCGGGATTCCCCGTGACGCGCTCCAGCACACACCCCCTGTCAAGCAGCGATAGAGAGGCTGCTGTCAGTTAGATTTTTGAATACTTTTGGCGCACTTACTGCGCATATAAGCGCTTGTCATTTTGTATGTGGTGACCCCTGACGAAAACTGGCTGAGCCCAGTTGAAACGGCCGTCGGGCTAAGCAGCTGTTACAGTGTACTGCGCAGCATGGATTAAAAGCTTTCTTCACCTATCTTTGAGTGCTGGTCTGGATCCTTCACAGTGTGTGTGGGGGGTAAGTGTCTTATATATATATATATATATATATTATGTGCGACAATAGCATGATCCATTCATTACAATAAATTTTATAGGTGGCCGCCATAGTTTAAATTTCTATCTGTAAAAATAATTGTTTGTTACTTTTTATTAAAACAGTCTCCATTTTATTATTGTGTATGTGCATTCATTCATGGTGTATTAGAATATATTTTCTATTATTAGCGCAGTATCTCCACCCTTTTGGGTAATTGGTATTTTTCGGTTTATATTCTGAGTCCAGGATTTTTCTTGGTTTCAGATATAATACAGTGCTTTTGTACAGACACTTGTGCATTTAGAGAACTGCTGCTTTTTTATATATACATAAATTCACTCATTATAAAAATAATTATATTGAATGGTATATAAGCGCCCAGTCGGCCACTGGTTTCTAGTGGCTTATTAACAGCAAAAAGATGTAGAGTATATAACATGACATTTATTTATACATCGCTACAGTATACTTACATGGTAGCATCTGTGGGCTGATGAGCAATTCTGGGATTCCCTGTTCAATGGGTGCGGGGATCACCCCCTGTATAGGAAGAGCTGCATTTTGTGATGGCTCAAGGCCCCTTGAAGGAACCAGCTCAGAAAGAGGTAGAACTACAGGCTGTGACACCAAGCCTTGAGGGGACAGTTCCACGCCAGGGTATGCTCCAGGAGCAGCTGGTGTTGCAGCAGGATTTGGTCTCAGGTTGTGCTGTATGAGGTTTGAGCAGGAGCTAAAACTTGGCTCAGATTTTGGCCAGATGTAGGGTGGAAGTGGGTCTGCAAAAACATGTTTATAGATAAATAATTATTGTAGATACACAAAAAAAAAAGAGTAATGATGCTTGCTATAGATTGATTGTAAAGTTAAATGTTTTATTTATTGCAATAATAAACACTTCTCTGACATTTTATAGTGCAACACAGTGAAGAGCTGGATTTAAGTGCCCATAAATTTGTATTTGTGTATCATTTTATTATTGTAACATTCATATAATAAAATCACATGCAGATACAAATTATGTCAATAAGTTGGCATGTAATGAAAGTTGGTCTGAACTCTGAACCCTCCCACCAGTGTCATGATGTTGCAGGAGTTAGGGGGTTGTGACAGAGAGGCAGCATGTAAAGATAGAAGAGTAGGGGAGAAAGTGTTGCGTTGTGGAGAGGGTTAAGGAGATTTAGGAACAAAGTACAGAAAAGAAAGAAGTAGGAGTGAGGTGGAGGCCACAATTAAAGGCCAGGCAATGTCAGACATTATAGTTAGGGTTATGGCTCAAGAATCGGTATAAGTTGAGTACTGCAACTTTCATCAGCAAAACGCCATTTTATATTGCAAGGTATCAAAATCCGAACCATTTGTCTGTCAGGTCAAAATGACCAACATTGCAGAACACAATTGGCAACATTGCATGGTGTTGTGCAAGAAAATCAAGATTTTTGGTTATATAATTAAGTGATGTGTGCAGCATTATTCAGATGCAGTCAACTTCAAATGAATGATAATCAGTAGACTGTACAGTTAAAGTGTCTCTCATTTGGTGTCTAAACAGGCAAAGGTAGTACTCCAATCTACGCTTGTGCAACTGCAAGTTCATTTTAACACTCACCACTAATATCAAGCATTGGAAACATGTGATCAATCTACACAGAAAACACAGAAACATTATATTAGTGAAATGAGCAGCTAAGAAATATATTTATATTAGACACACAATTCAATCATTTGGAAATATTTATTTTAGGATGGGTTGACTGTATACACATTAATGCAAAGTTTCATGGCAGGAAAATTATCTTTTTGGATGACAACTGCCAATACAGTATGTCCAGTTAATTCTTTGAAACAAATACATATGGCTCAAGTATGAATATACACTTTACAGATGTACAATGTTCTAAAAATATAAGATTCTTACCTCTTCCTCATCATCACATCCATTGTCATCAGGTAAGGGTTCTGCAAAAAAAAAATGAGAGAGAAAGGATGAAGAACACTGATACTCACATTATGCAGCTACAGTGATTACTGTAATCAGTAGAATTCAATACAAACCTAAGGCAGTATTGTCTGTATAAAAATATAACATTAAATTTAGGAATGTAAACCATAGCTTAGCTAACTAAGCAAATAGCTACTAGCAGATAATAATCATTATATTCTTCTAATCTGCTTATTTTTGTGTATGTGTGGGTTTTTGTTTTGTTTTTTTAGGGGGAAGGGTGGTTAGTTAATTTTTTGTAATATTTTTATTTATTTATTATATAACGCAGCATATTCCGTTGCACTTTACAAAAGGAGACAGTGATGCAACAAACAGGGTATTTACAGACAGTCAAAAGGTAGGAGGGCCCTGCTCTCAAGCTTACAATCTATAGGGAAAGGCCTATTTGAGGCCTTTACAGTAGCAATATGTCTATGGCGAGATTTCTCGAATTCTATTATTGTAGGAGTCTCCGTCCCAGCTACTGAGAGCCTGTTCTAATGATCCACCACCAATCTTCCTGTAAAAATAGTTCTTCCTCATGTCATTATTGCCTTTGCTATGCAAGGCAAGTGTTCTGCAGCACCAGGGCATACATAAAGCAGGGGCAAAGAAAGAAAGGGGAAACGTAGAGATGTCAATGAAAGTTGGGTATACACCTAGCCACGTTGACAGATTGGTTGATTGTGGTAAGCATATACACTTACCGATTGGCTACTTGATGGTTCAGTCTCAAGGAAAGGATAAAATAACAAAATGCAATATATAAAAAGGTTTACACTCTTTTGTAAAATTTTTGCCAGTGACCGGGAAACGGATTTGCAATGTCTTTTATAAAAAGTCCTTTGTTGTATAGATGCCAAGTTAGGAGCAGAAGAGCAATGTTTAATGCCACACTACCTGTCCCTCACTAGGTTAGCGGTCAGCAGTATCCTTTCTGCCACTCCGATGTGGCCACGGCTCTACTTCTGTGCATGCTTGCGGCGACTTCCGGTCTCTGTCAGTTGCTTCCTCCAACGCGTTTCGAGCCTCAGCTCTTACTCATGGATGTACACTGTTAGTTGTTGGATTGCTTTTATTGCAATGCTTTTATCAAACTCAATCTGTTTAAATAAAGTTTGATAAAAGCATCCCAATAAAAGCAATCCAACAACTAACAGTGTACACCCATGAGTAAGAGCTGAGGCTCGAAACACGTTGGTGGAAGCAACTGACAGAGACCTGAAGCACGGACCCATACACCGGAAGTCGCCGCAAGCATGCACAGAAGAGCCGCAGCCACATCGGAGCGGCAGAGAGGAAACCGCCGACCGCTAACCTAGTGAGGGACAGGTAGTGTGGCATTAAACATTGCTCTTCTGCACCTAGATACAGAGAAGGGCAACTAAGCTAGTAAAAGGTCTTGAATCACTAGAATACAAATATAGGCTAACCAGGCTGAATATGTTTTCACTGGAGAAATGGAGGTTGGGAGGTGATATGATTAGTATGTTCAAATACAGGATTTGGAATCATACGGAACTGGGAAATGATTTGTTCACTAACAGGCCTATACTTAGAACACGTGGGTATGCACTGAGGCTCCAGGAAAATAAATTCCGTTCTGCATTAAGAAGAGGATTCTTCACTATTAGAGCAATAGAATTCTGGAATTCATTGCCGGTGGGGGTAGTTACAGCAACTACTGTTAATGATTTTAAATAAAAACTGGATACATTTTTGATATGATATGACTTAAGGAGCCCATACACGCTCCGTTCTGGGTGTCCGTTCTGTACTTTTAAAGTACACATCGTATCGCATCGCATGCCTTGTGCATGCAATGCGATGCGATGTAAAGCTAGTACAAAAAGTATGTGCAGCACATACTTTTTGTACTGTACTATGAGATGCGCTGGAGCGCGCATCTCATAGTACAGAATGGACGGAGCAGGAACGGAGCGTGTATGGGCTCCTTTACTCAAGTCAGTAGTTACAAGTTAGATAGGTTGAACTCGATGGACCAACGTCTCTTTTCAGCCTTAATTACTATGTTACTATGAAAGCCTCTAGAAATGTATGGGGTGAATATGGGGTCTTAATAAAAACCTATAAAAGGGGCAATATACCCTAATTCTGTTTGTTACCTAGAAGTCTTTCTATAAAAATCAAGTATTCTACTGTCTTTTTCCACTTCTGGACTACACTACAGGTCGGGTATCCCGTATCCGGGCATCCCGTATCCGAATTATTCCAAAAACCGTGGTTTTTTGGAATAATTCAAATTATTATTTTTTTTTTTCCCCCCCTAACCCTCTTTTAATACTTACCAAGTCCTCCGGCGTCCACGGCAGGCCTTCAGCATCCTCTCCGGCGTCTCCAGCGGTCCCTGGAGTGCTTTGCGCGAGTGCGCGCCGGTGACGTCACCGGCGCGCCTGGGAACTTGCGCAAAGCACTCCTGGGACCGCTGGAGACGCCGGAGACGGTGCTGGTGGCCTGCTGTGGACGCCGGAGGACTCCATGGACGCCGTGGGACCATCGGGGACCTACCAGGGGCAGGTAAGTATGACTAAAAAAAAAATTATTCCAAAAACCGGAATATTCCCTTATCCGGAATGCTCGTGGTCCCGAGCATTTCGGATAAGGGAGACTCAACCTGTACTTGCTTACCTTCATATAATATATGAAACTTTCTACTGTCTCAAATATATTTTACAACTTTGTGTATTACATTTAGATTCCACCTTATATTCCTGTATATTCTCTACATTTCACAATTACAAAAAAAAAAAAAATAGTATCCCCCTTTTAAAAGGTATCAATCTGGTTAGGAACGACTGGATCATTACAAAACTAATACCCCTTTCAGACATACGGCAAAATCCCAGGTTTTTGCACAAGAACGCGCGTCAACCCGGGATTTTGGTATGTCTGAAAGGGTCAACCCGGGTGTTAAAGCCCAGGTCTCCGACCCTTCTTTTTACCTGGGTTGAGGACCCGGGATTTAAGACCCGGGTTGACCCTTTTAGACATAAGAAAAACCCGGGTTTTTCAGCAAATTACTGGGTAGAACTGCTTCACCCGGTAATTTGCTGATGTAAGTGTGAATGGGTGCAGACTGCACCCCGGAAAATGACCCAGCAGTCAAAATGCAGGGTAATTCCCGGGTAGTATGTCTAAAAGGGGTATAAGTACCATCTCTATTAGACAGCAAGTCATATCACTAATGAACACCTCACAGGGAGAACATAGGCTGGTTAAAAGGTATTTGCACTACAACTTACATGAGATTGGTTGTAATAAAATGTAAAATCTATGTTAAATATTTAAACTCGGAGTTCAGTTTCTACTATATATACCTTCGTTTTGCCCTGGAAGATCACATAGCTGATAAATCTTGAATGGCTGCATTGGGGTTTCTTTTGTACCATCGTAGAGCAGTTTGAATTCTCTGCTTTTGTTAAGCGCACAACGCAAATTAGCCTTCCACTTTGCTGGATCAGGCTCATCCACTCCTTCTTGGTACTTCCCAGTTTCCTTGGCCCAAGCCTGGGGTAGAAAAAAACAAATGATCAGAGGAAGGGCAGTAATTTTAGGCTACTGTGTGGATAACTAAACACATTAAAATTTTAGCCTTAAGAGTCATCACAATTCTTTTGTAGAGTCCATTTTTCTCTAATCCAAACTATGGGGCAGATGTATTAAGCCTTAACAAGAGATACATTTCAAGTGTGATAAGGAGAGATAAACGTCCAGTCAATCAAATCCTTACTGACTTTTTTTCAAACACAGCCTATAGCATGACAGTTGGCAGGTGATTGGCTGGACGTTTATCTCTCCTTATCACACTTGCATTTATCTCTTGTTAAGGCTTAATACATCTGCCCCAATGTATCCTATGTATTTGAAGTAATTCCAAGCTCTCTTAATCCCTACAATAGCCTTTAATGCAAAAAAAAAACAAAACAATTTTTTTCACCTCAAGCCTCAGAGGCACACAGTACGGTCATTCATAAGGCAGGCAAGGACCCCGCCCAGTGCTGGACCTATTGCCCAATAGTATTGCTTAATGTGGCCATTCAACTAATTGCAAAACTTCTTGCAAATGGGTTAACATTTTCACTCCTTGGGATCAGGTAGATTTTGTTCCAGGAATGGAAGCTCAGAACAATACCACTAAAGTCATAGACCTGATACATTTAGCTGAGAGTTGTCCTGTCCCAATAATTCTTCTTTACACTGTCGAAAAAGTGTTTGATAGGGTGGAATGGCTGTTTATGCAAGGGGGACCTGATGCACTAGGGTTTAGGTCCTTAATGTCTACATAGAATTTTGTGGCTTTACCAAAACTTCATTCAGCTAAGATCAGGATTACTGGTGTTCTATCTTACCCACTTAATCTTTGTCCCCTCTATGGGGGCCCTGGCACAAGCTATTAGGGCAAATTTGAACACCACGGGTTTCCATGTCAAGGATTTGGATTATAAATTAGCTTGATTTGCCTATGACCTTGGAGCTGAGCTCTAAAGGTGGCCATACACGCAGATTTATCTGCAGATCTGGCTGGTTGGAACAAAAACCTGGTTATGGATGAGAGCAAATGACAGTTGATCATTTGCTTGGAAATGCTGGAAAACTGCCAAACTGTCACTCATCCATAACCATGTTTTTGTTCCAAACAGCCAGATCTGAAGATAAATCTTACTAGTGTATGGGCACCTTAACGCATTCATCTCTGTCCCTAGCCTAGTAACTGAATTCCATAGGTTTGGTACTTTAAGTACCAAACTTGTAAAAGTACTAATCAAGAGGTTTGGTACTTTAAAGATTATTATTCAAAATGGTCTGCAATAATCTGAGGTACTTGTGTAATATATGGGCGCCTGATTTTTTCATCGGGTCTGAAAAATCGGACGCATTGCATGCGATGCGATCGACTCGATTTTTACATTGGATCCAATGTTAAATGGTCCCTGAGACCCTTTGGTATGAAAAGGGTGGGTATACAATTAAAAATGGGGTCTGGGGGGCATTTAACATTGGACCCAATGTAAAATCGAGTCTCAGGGACCATTTAACATTGGATCCAATGTAAAAATCGGGTCCATCGCATGCGATTTGGTCGCATGTTATGCGATGCGACCGATTTTTCCGACCCGATGAAAAAAATCGGGTCCCATCGCATGTGATTGCATGCTTTAAGTTAAGGCATGCAATCAAAAAATCGGGCGCCCAGATATTACACAAGTACCATCTGACTGCTCACTCCAAATCTGTGACTACACTGAACCAATTGTCTGCATTTACATGGCATACCTCTAGCCTCAAATACCTTGGAGTTGTACTTTAGAAAAGGACCTATTTAACCTGTTTCGAATAATTTTAGGCCCTTACTGTAAAACTTGAACTAATAGAATAATTCTTGGTTTGGATGGGTTAGTGTACTGAAAATTAATGTGCTGCCTAGGGTTTTATACTAACTGCAGAGTCTTCCCATACATGTCCACAAGCAGTGGTTTACCGAGCTATATAAAATATAGTGAGGGATTTCGTCTGGAGAGGAGGAAGATCACGTTTTCAAATGCACCATGTTATTTAGATGCAAGCCTATGGGAGGTCTAGAGCTTCTGTATTTTCCCACTTACCATGATGCAATCATGTGCGGTAGCATAATGAACTTGACAAGAACTAGAGATGCGAGACAATTGGTTAATTTGGAAAATCATTCTGCCTATACAGCTCTCTTCACGTCACGGTTAAAAGTGCCCAGTCAATCTCACATCACAATACCCTTGGATCTTTTTCCCTTTCTCTCCTATGACCCCACTGTTTGATAACAATGGTTTCCTCCAGAGAAATATTCCGTCACTGGATAGCACAGGGGGTCTCTTGATTCAACCAGTTGGAGTCAGGAAAGGTATTGCCTTTTGTTCCCGTAAAACCAAATGGCCATTGCTGGCTGCACGGATTTGATGGTATCTTCAGTGGACCACGGCCTGACAGCCTGCAGTAGACCATGGCCTGACAGCCTGCAGTGGATCATGGACCACTGAGGGCATGCATGGCAAGTACACGTCATCCCATTTTCTCTACATATGCTATAGATTGCAAGCTTCTAGGGGTCTGGGAATGAGAATCAGAGGTCTAATCACCCCTCAGAACTGACTTAAAGATTTTTTATATTTCCATTGCCAGCTCTGTTTCCTGCTGTGTCCAAGACTTGTTAGCTCTAGAATTTTACTATAGGTTCAGCTCTACATATTTAGGGGGACAATTGAGCACCTTGTTCCTTTTGGGAGAAAGTTATTTCCCACTATACTCTTCGGCTGTGTAGTTCTCTTAGATCTCTTGGCTTTTAAATTTGGACCCTGGGCTGTTATTGCGTTACAAAATAATCTTTGCTCAAACAGTGCAGCAAATGAGGTTATGCTTGTTCTATGAAAGTCAGTGGTCCCAATTTCTATGAAGGAATGGTTTCCTAAAATAGACTATTATATCGATATGGAAGACGTACGTCTTGGAGTCGACAAGCAAATATAATTTAGCACCACATGACTCCCTTGGCATGAGTTTCAATCTTCACTATTTATAAAAACGCTTTAACTTGCTATAAGGATACTTACTGTTTAACACTTCCCCTACCTCATTACAGAATCCTTACTCTATCGCAGGGGTGTGCAAAAAGCGCCCCTTCAGCTGTTGATGAACTACACATCCAACCATGCCTTGCCACAGTTTCAGCATGGCCAAATAGCAAAGCTAAGGCAAGGCATGCTGGGATGTGTAGTTCATCAACAGCTGAAGGGGCGCTTATTGCCCACCCCTGCTCTATCGCCTCCTTTGGGATTTTTTTATGTTAACGAGTGTGTTTTTCCTTCTTTTATTTCAAGATATGTTTTTAAATATTGGTTAGGATTCTATATATCTACCCTAGTGGATATAAGAGGTCTACAAACTGTTGATTCTACAGTAGAAGCAGATTATTCTTTATCATGTCTCTTGATACTACAAAATAATTATATATTAGTTTAAACCTTAAATCTGCGATAAGCGGTTTCCGGAACAACGATAACACATGGGATTGTTATCCTATGCGTTATCACACGAGTCCTTATCGGCAGAAAAAAAAAACGGTATGTAATTACAATAGTAATAATGTTAATGAGGAGTTTAATCTTTGCTTTAAGAAGCCAAATTAATTAGACCAGATCATAGGGTGGCACATTTGCAGCCTGGGCAATAATCGATAGACTGCACATGAGTATGGATTGTGGCATGCATACATGAGGCCATCCTGCAATAAAAAATTTTTTTTTTTTTTTTTACAAATCTTTTTATTGAAATTTTTGCAGGTTTACACATAAAAAGAAACAACAAACAAGCATCACTGTAGATACATTCTTATCAATGAAATAATCACGAGAAGTAATCCATGGGAGACATTTCAGATCTTACAGATCTAATAGATGGAGCCCCGGCCTACCCCTCCAAGCTAACCCGGTCACCCCTGAACTAACTACCCTTATAACTAATATAAGATCAGTATATAACCAAGTCTCAAACCATGTTCGCCCATGCCCCAGCGCCTTCATCTATATTTTGGTTTGTTTTTATAAAATAAATAGGACTTCAGGATATTAAAACTTTTTATCCTTGACCCTAAAGATCAATTATTCTTTGTGGAGTTTTTACTTTTAATAAAGCTGGAGCACCGGAGAGCACAGCAGTCTCGGTAATTACGACTTACATCCCCCATCGACACTAACGGGACTGATGCCCCTGCTAAAATATACAATTATAATAATTTTAGTTATAGTTATAGCAATTTTTGACATCTAAGTTATATCACAAAGACAGACACAATTGGGAGGGGCGGGGGGGGGGGACCAAGACCAATCTTTCCTCTCTAGAAAGCAACAGAAATCCATTTGAGATACGACTTGCCCCATGAGAGGGTCGGTAAATCTTCAACCTTATAATCTTTTAAGATTTTACAGATATTGCATATAGTCATATATCATTTAACTAACAATGCATTACAGAGTCTTTTCAAACTACCAAGCAGTGTGAGAGTGAAGGGGGGGGGAGGGGACTGGGAACAGTGGACACTTAATTTTTTAGGGTTTTGGGGTTTCCAATGTTTCCTCTTGTGGACTTTGTGGTTCGACTAAAAGCCTTATTCCTGGTCTCAGTTTCCTATCAAAGAACTCCACGATTTTTTGTTTCGATGTCTCATCGAGTGAGGTGATGAGTACCGACCATTTGGCATGGAATGATCTGGTAGATTGAGGTTCATCTGATATCAGTATTCTAATGTCAAAGTATATCAATTGGATGAGCTTTAGTGACAATTCTTGGATAGTAGGAGCAGTTCTTTTAATCCAGTGACATAGGATGAGCTTTTTTGCAAGAGTGAGAACTGTGACCAGAAACGGTATGTATGAGTAGGCTTTGTGGCCTAGGTTCCACTTTTCAAAAGAAAGTAGCAGGCAGGCTTCTATCTGTGGGGTTATTTTAATATTCAGAACAGAATTTAAGTAGCCCACTACTTTATTCCAGAACCTCTGTATCTTGGTGCACCTCCAAAAACAGTGACCATATTTGGCATTCGCCATTGAGCATTTGTAACAAGCCCCCGTTTCCTCTGCCACCATATATTTTCTCTGAGAGGGAGTTATATATATCCTATGTAGAAAGCGAATATGGGTCTCTTGTAGGTAGGATGATGATAGGTATTTTAGATAGGAACAATATTTATCGACTGTGGAATCTGGAATCGGTTTTTTATCAGACGTATCATCAGACCATTTAGTGGATATTTGGTTCGCTTGTAATATGGGGTTGAATTTTGCTTCCACCAGTATTTGGTATAATGGTTTCAATTTGTATTTCTTTGTTTTTCTGGAGTTTACCTGTGCGATGATTTGATTTGTGCCTGTTTCCGTTAATGTCTGCGGTGTGAGGCTTCGAACATAGTGTCTTATCTGAAGATAGTAATAGAAATGAGATTTCGGAATGTCATATTCCTCCCTTATTTGGTCAAAAGCTTTGATTTCTCCTCCTGGGTCAAAGATTTTGCACATCATATCTAGACCTTTAGCTTTCCAGACCCTGGAGATTGGATTGTCCATTGAAGGAGTGAAATTAGGGTTTCCCCATAAAGGCAAAAAAGGTGAGTATTTGGAGTCTCCATGAAGCAATTTGTGAAGAGTGATCCAGTTGATGTAAGTGTCCCTGAAAATAATATTTGACATTATATGAGCCGGAATGTCCTGCTTTTTCATATGGAGAAGTGCCGCAGGTGAAAACGGTGAAAACAAGGCTACTTCTAATTCACAATTTGTATAGACTGAACTCTCCAGCAACCAGTCGCTCGCATATCTAAAAAATATAGTATTCGAATAGAATCTAAAGTCTGGAATTTTCAGACCTCCTTGTGACTTTGGTAGCATGAGTTTCGCAATTTTAATTCTAGGTCTCCGTCCCTTCCATAGGAATTTTGACATTAAGGAGTTAAGGGCTTCTATATCTTTAATTTTCAAGGCTATGGGTAACATTTGGATAGAATACAACATTTTTGGGAAGATTATAGATTTTATTGCTGCTGCCCTTCCTAATAGAGAGAGTGGTAGGGGAGTCCATGTTGTTAGGAGAGTAGACAGTTAAGTAATGGTTTGTGTAAAGTTAGCTTTGTATAAATTATCTATTTTTCTTGTGATATTTAGACCTAAATATTTTATTTGCATATGGGCTATTTTAAATTTATTTATAATTGAGCAGGAAAATAAGTCATGATCGCTAGATCCCAAAGGCATTATTTCCGATTTTTCTATATTTATTTTATATCCCGATTCTTTTCCAAATACATGAATTATGTTCAATATATTAGGGATCGTGGTTTGGGGATTTGAAATAAACAATATCATGTCATCCGCAAATAGAGACAATTTTATTTCCTGTTGGGCTATTTTTATCCCCTGAAATTCGCTGGAGTGCCGAAGTAACATGGCTAGGGGTTCTATCGCAATAGCAAATAAAAGTGGGGACAGGGGGAAACCCTGTCTTGTCCCCTTTTGTAACAGGAAGTAATCTGAAGTGTGTCCATTACATACAATTTGAGATTTTGGATTGCAATATAATAATTTTATGTAATCTATGAATTCGGGGGGGAAATTAAATTTTGCCATTATTTTAAACAGGTGGGGCCAAAGCACAAGGTCAAAGGCCTTTTCTGCATCTAAGGTGAGGAGGTACCCCGGGGGTGTCCTGCCAAGAATATTTTGCAGGTGTTGTATAGCAGAAATTACCTTTCGGACGTTGGTAACCGATTGTCTACCTGCTATGAATCCGGTCTGGTCCGGGTGGATAATTAAGGGCATAAGGGGTTTCATTCTTTCCGTAAGAATTTTTGTTAAGATTTTGTAATCGGAATTTAATAAGGATATTGGCCTATATGATGCGGGTGTTGTCAGATCTCTCCCTGGCTTGGGTAATGTTTTTATGTGTGCCGAATTAAAATGGGCGGGGAGTTTTTCTTGGTGTAACATGTGATTGAGGGCCTTAGTAAGGGGATCTATAATGTGTGGATACATATATTTATAAAAATTGTTGCCGAATCCATCAGGCCCAGGTGCCTTTCCCTTTTTTAAAGATTTAATAGTTTTAGAAACTTCTTCAACAGTAATTGGGGCAGTAAGTTTGTCCTTAGAATCATTATTTAATTTAGGGAATGTTAGGTTAGAATACATGTGTTCAATGTTAGTTAGTGTAGTATCGTCATTTTTATTTTGGTCAGTGGAGTGAGAATAAAGTGTTGAATAGAACTCTCTCATTACTTCAGCTATTTGTTTATTGGAAACAGTGAATGATCCATCTTTCTTTTTTAGAGGGTGTATGACGGCAGAGGGTCTAGTACCATTTAAAATATTAGTGAGCAACTTTCCCGTTTTGTTTCCAAAACGATAATATCTGTAGTCAGTATTTTTCTTATGTTTATGGGCTTTATTATTAAGATATTCGTTATAGTGTGTCTGAATTGTTAGATAATTTTTCCTATTTATTTGTGTGGGGGTTTGGACATATAATGAGTACGCCTGAGTTAGTGATTTTTGTAGTTCAAGGAATGAGCTAGAGATTTTCCTATTTAATTGGGCTACATAAGAGACAATATCCCCCCTTAGGACCGCCTTTGCGGCTAACCAAAAAAGGGACGGGTCCGAGGATGCATGCGACTGGTTGCTGGAGCAGTACATCTCCCACCTTTCCACCACATATTTTTTAAATTCAGAAGAAGTAAGAATATAGTCAGGAAAGCACCATTGCGGAGCTTGAGTTCTCTCTTCTGATATAGTTAGCTTAAACCAGCTAAGGGCATGGTCCGAAACAGAAATCGGTTCTATCTCCGCCTCTGTGACCCTAGAGAATAATGTCTCGGATATTAGTTGATAGTCTATTCTAGACATACTATGGTGGGCCGCTGATAAACAGGTATAGCCCTTGGTCGTGGGATTAAGGTTTCTCCAGATATCCACTAATTTTAACTGGGATGAGAATTGAGGGAACCCCATTCTCGGCAGGGGAGGTGGGCGGGTTTTCCTTTCGGACCTGTCTAAACCAACATCGGAAACCAAGTTCAAGTCACCACAGATTATTAACTCTCCATCAATAAATGGGATAAGATGTTTCAATAAGGTATAAAAGAATTTGTTATTGTATGAAGTTGGGGCATATATGTTGCATAGAATAAAAGTAGAGGAGTAGACTTTAGTATGAGTTATGGTGAATCTACCCTCTGGGTCTGTTATTGTTTTTATAATCTCAACAGGTATTTGTTTTTTGATGAGGGTAGTAACACCTCTGGCTTTCGAATTGAAGGCTGCATAATCTAACAACTTCCATCCCAACATTTGAAGTTTAACATATTCACCCGGGACCAGGTGCGCCTCTTGGATAAAAACCATGTCTAATTTTAATTTGTTACAGTACGTTAGAATTTTCCTTCTTTTTATAGGTGAATTAAAACCCCCTACATTTAGGGTGCCTACTTTAATACTGGCCATATTTTACCTCACAGATATATCGAGGTTGCTTATTATTTTCTGGATTAGATTTATCAGCGCCGCATAGTAATAATTTACATGTCTAACAAACTTTCGGATAGAACTGTAAAGGGAAAACATCCCTTAAATGAATGAGACTTATTAGAGATTAAGCGTGTCCGGAAGGAAACTCCTTTCGGTACCGGGCTTGGATCCTTAAATGAGCCAACTTAAAGAAAGTAATACTTCTGAACAGGGATTCAAATGTTCCTTATGTATGTTATGGGGATATTTGAATCGGGTGTCTGTGATGTCCTCACTTCTGTGTGATTCCACATCTCTGAGAAACTCGGTGGCGTCTGAAGGGACTGAAAAATCGTAAAATTTGTCATTCCTGAAAATCCTCAGTCTTGCTGGATAGATTAAGGCAAATTTAAGCTTCTTCTCAATCAAGCTGGAACAAACAGGTGAAAAAGCTCTACGTGCTTTAGTGACAGAAGCAGAGAAATCTTGGAATAACCTTAAATTGTTGCCTTCCCATTTAATAACTGGCATTTTTCTGGAGGCTTTCCATAAAGTCAGTTTATGTATGTAGCTTAGGGTCTTGAATATTGTGACCCTCGGGCGTGGGTCATTTGGTTTGGGGTTTGGGCCGATTCTGTGCACCCTCTCAACTATCATGTTTTCACATTCTTTTTGTATGCCGAGAATCTGCGGCAGTGTGAGTGTCACAAACTTCTCCAGGGCAACGCCCTTAATGGTTTCCGGTAACCCCACCAGCCTTATATTATTTCTTCTGGAGTTATTTTCCAACTCCTCCATTTTATTTATTAATGTGTAGTTTTCTTTTTCTAATCTTTTGATTTCCCCCTGTGATGAAGCTAAATTATGTGCCAGTGCTCCGATCCTATTCTCAGCAGTGTCCATACGCACTGTGAGGTGCTGGGAGATGTCACTCACCGCTTTCGCTAGGAGGGGGGCCATCGTGGCAGTAATCGCATCCACCATGTCGTCGTATGTAAGAGGGCCCGTCTGTCTGGATTGCAGGGTGCTCAGATCATCTCCCTGTGTCCCCACAGAGCCTCTCCTTACTGCCGGGTTGTGAGGTGCGTCTCCGGTGGGCGCCGCCATGTCCTGTGACGGACCTCGTTTCACCTGCCTCCCCTGTTGTTGCTGGGAGCGTGGCGGCTGCGGCGCTGGTGCTGCCCGATCCATCTCCTAGTTCCTCCCTGTCCAGTTAGCTAGAACTGGGGCTCTTGGAGGCTATTTTCGCCTTGCAAATTATTAATTCAGCCGGTGACCGAGCGGAGCTGCGGGGCTAGGGTGCACTCCCCATGCAATCCGGAACCGGAAGTCGCTTTTTGTTTTTATTGCTGGCCATTTGCATGTTGATGGCCTTTGTGAGCGTCACCCAGCCTTTTTTTTGGGAGGTTCTCAGTGAAAATGCAGGCATGCCGAGGCATTTGAGGGGAAGGTGTGTGACATCAGCTCTGGCCCTGATCCAACTGCTTCTATCACAGCTGCCAAGTCCTGGGCTATGCACAGACTGCACACAGTGGAAAAATCATTCATTCAATCGATAGTGAGTTGTGAATGGATTTGCAGCTAATCGCCAAATCAGCTAATTTGTGCAAGCAAATCACAGGCCTGCACTGGGCTGGATTTTACTCAGACTAGGAATTAAAATTTATGTACATTTTAATTACAATTGGATATGTTCATGTAATTATTCATTAAAAAGAACATGATTGAAGGTGATACTACCTTCCAGCACTGTGCCCACCTTAAATATGGTGTTATCGTCCTCCTGTACAGGTATATGTCGGGTTGCGTGACGCCACGGGATACGGAATAACTTGCGATCCTGATCTTCCCAATGCAGCCCTGAGTAAATCCCACTGTCCACTTGTGCCACCAGCCATGGCTTAAGACGAATACGCCGGGGATGAGGATTCATGTCCACGTGCCTCACAGTTGGAGATTAAGATACCAGGATGACAAGGAGATAGAATAAGTACATCATCATATTGTGTCCTGGAAAACAGAGGCACAAAAGTGGACCATTATTTGTAAGCAGTTATGCTTATTTACATCAAAAGTATATAGTCTGACTTTCACAGTTTTCACTATACAAGAACAATGACAGTGTGCATTGCAATGCTATTAAAGAAACCATTTAATTCAGTTTTGTATGTAACGTAACCAGAGGCAGCATGAGTGGAAAAATGTTTCTTAATCAACACTGTAGGAATGTTTTCTCACTTAGTAATACTTCAGCTTTAATATTACACCACTTAGTGTCCTATAGGGCCTGTGTTGCTCAATCCCACACTGGGTGATGCCAGGCAATATTTCAGAGTGCCCTGCTTCTCTAAATAGAACAAGTTCTGCATGCAGTAATCATTGTACGTAATGGCCCCATAAAGTAAGGATGTCAAAATGCAAAGTGAACGAACAATAGAACAATCTAAATCAAAACAATTTTTGGTGTGAACATCCTTTGCCTTCAAATCATTATCAATTTTTCTAGGTACCCATGCACACATTTTTTTAAGGAATGTGAAAGGAAGGTTGTTCCAAACATCTTGGGAGGACTAACCACAGATCTGTGGATGTAGGCTAGTTTAAATCCTTCGGTCACTTCATATAATTCCAAACAGACTCAATGATGTTGAGAACAGGGCTTGTTATTTTTTACGCCAAATATACATTGGCTGTATGTTTGGGGTTGTTTTCCTGGTGAAGAAAACATTTTGGAGCCAATCAGATGTCTCCCTGATAGTAATGCATGATGGATAAGTACTTGCCTGTATTTCTCAGAATGGGGTACACCAATAAACCGGATTAAATCCCCGATTCCATTTGCTGAAATGCCTCCATCATCCTTTACTGCTACAGCCAAATATTTCAACTCCTCAATCCTGTTAGGTGGAATGCATCGCCATCTTCCTTTTGCTAATTGGAGCATGTGTCATAGCGGCGAAATGCCGTGATTGAAGGTCACACGCTTCCTATCCGGTGGAACACACTGGCATCTTGTGCACGCCTGCTGGAGCATGCGCAGTAATGGCAAAATGCCACGAATTAAGGAACTTGATACAGCTGCTTATAATGAGAAGAGGGGTTTAAAAACCCTTTCAGGAGAGCTACAGTCATGCTTCAGAGGAAGGATCAACTAGGATCCGAAATGCATTAAGCATGGCTCTGCTTTGCATCACCCATCCACCCGCTGTCAAACTAATCATCAGGAGGTCCTTGACGCTGTTATCCGGAATCCGCAGGACTTATTCCATCAATGAGACTTGGAGGTGTGAGCGGCATTGCCTGGGTTACTTTGTTTTTATGCTGTCAATATTGTCCTCTTTTGTGAGTGCATTTTATTAAATTCATATCATGCTTTTTAAATGATCTGCACTATTGCCTTTTTCCTTGGTCTCCCATTCCTATGAATGTGGAGTCTCTTTCAGATTGTGACTGAAAAAGGATTCATTTTGATTGACCGTTTTGGAACTTGCTCATCCAAAAAAATAAAAATAGGACAGAATATTTCCCTTTTATTCGCACCGGTCTTGGGTATCTTTTAGCGCTTTGGTGGATTTTACTATTATGTTTTCATGCATAGCTGAGTCACCTCACCTGGTTTCCACATGGATCGCACTGGGTTCTTTCAGCTCTGAACTGAAAACACTGCTGGACATCTTCCAATTTATTCCATCTAATACACTAAGGGCCTGATTCTGGTTGACTTGCTAAGCAGTGTAACTTTGCTGCTTAACAAGCCAACTAACGCCGCCCACCAGGTGAGTGAATGCCCCCCCCCCCCCCCGCTGCCATGTGCAAATTCCTGGCGCATTGCGAATTCATGTTTTGCATGTACATTCATTCACAAGGGTGTGTACGGGGGCAAAATCATTCGATGGTTGCCAGACATTAAATGATTTTTCCCGTTTGCAAATAGAAGTCAGTCTTGATTGACCTATATATGCACCATCCGGTCCGAGAATAGGGTGGGCAGCTGACGTCAGCCGTCTGCCAGCGTTCACATGGGGATGCCAAGTGTTTTCCTGGGCGCACCCAGCATTTTTGTGGGCATGCCCAGGAAACACGGAGTGTCCCCATGTGAACGCCCTCTGCTGCCTTGATCTGGCCCTCCACATTCGAACGCCTCAGCAATTATGCAAGTCGTCGAAGGCGTCCACTCAGCAGCCCTGAACATGAGAATATGTGCATGTGCAGAGCGCAAACATCGGTCCCCATTGCAAATGACCTCCTCGGTTTCCTTGGTTGACCACTTATGGTCATGAATGCTGTCCATTACTTTGGTGCTTCTTCAAAAGACCTTTAACAGCACATCTTGAAACCCCGTCTGTTTTTAAATCTTTGCCTGGGAGAGACTTTGCAAATACATTATAATGGGCCTTGTTGTGGTGCTCAGTCTTGTCATTGTTGAGGAATTGCGACATGCAATGGTCTTCCACAGACTCGCCTTTATAGCAGCGTTTGGCTGTTCCTCACTTATTTTTAAGCCTGCTATACAGCATTTTATGTTTCAGTTAATGTGTTTTATTCTAATGATCATGCTCACCTGTTTGGTATGATTGGTTAATCCCTGACTTTGTGCAGGTGTACCTGAATTAATTGATTCTGTCTTAAGGCAAGAGTAGTCACACCAACTATTGATTTGATTTATCTTCTGTTCATTCACTTTGCATTTTATCAATTGATAGAAATAAACTCTTTACACCTCTATTTTTGAAAGCACTCTTACTCTGCAACATTTGTTCCCACACTTGTATATTACATATCTCAATGATTGCACATCCTGATGAAAAGATCGGAGGGGTCTTGAAATGTTCACCACTGTGGGCGGTATTCAATGAGGCTGATTCGCCAGGTTTTTATGGCGAGTTTGTGCTGTAAGGCGAATTTCTGACTAAAACGGTGAATCACCCTATTCAATGACCAGATGGCGAATACATTTCAAGGTTTTTTTCGCCATGATTCACCAAGTAGCAATCGCTATCTTTTTATGGTGAAGTGGAAGGTGAACTTTTAAAATAAAGTGTTTTGTTTTTTACAATTGGAGTAAAAAAATCTGGAATTTTATTCTGAGGAGGGGCATGTTATTTTTATTCATGTGCTGTAAGCACATGAATATATATTTAATTAAATAATAATAATAATAATAATAATAATAATAATAATAATAATAATAATAATAATAATAATAATAATAATAATAATAATAATAATAATAATAATAATAATAATAATAATAATAATAATAATAATAATAATAATAATAATATATATATATATATATATATATATATATATATATATATATATATATATATATATATATATATATATATATATATATATATATATATATATATATATATATATATATATATAAAGAGCAGCAGACCGGCACACTCACTGGCTCAGACGCTAGGATTCTGCTTTGCTGGGTGCCCCCACTGGAATCATGGAATAAACAACAGCTTGGAGGTGCGGCACTCCCCGCAAATTAACAGGACATGAAGCGGTTTAAAGGCAACGTTTCAATGTCTTTATTACGACATTTTCATCATGAAAATGTCGTAATAAAGACATTGAAACGTTGCCTTTAAACCGCTTCATGTCCTGTTAATTTGCGGGGAGTGCCGCACCTCCAAGCTGTTGTTTATATATATATATATATATATATATATATATATATATATATATATATATATATATATTTTATTTTTTTTTTTACACAGAGCAGCCGGCTCTAATGAGCCGAGCCGCTCATTAGATATTCATATATTCACTTCACCCGATCATTACATATTCATGATCGGGTGTAGTGAATATACGCGGTCCCCTGCTGGCACCCCCGGGGGGCAGCCTGTGCTGCCTGGCACCCGGGGAGCCCACCTCCCCCCCACAAACGTTCTGGGGCAGGCAGGGAGACTTCCCATCTCCCTGCCTGCCACCGTCCTCAGACTCCCTGCGGCGTTCGTCGCAGGAGCTCAAATTCGCCGGTCAGGGGCAGCGAGCCCCTGACTCGTTGAATACCGGAGCCGGCGAGGCTCCGGAACGCGGTGACCAGTGGCGAATGTGCAGCGAATCCTAAACAGGATTCGCTGCACATCGCCAAAATCCACATTGAATACCGCCCTATGGATCAATTCTGCATCTGATTTACGAGTTTAGTGAGTGCAGTCTCATCCTTATATTTTATGAGGAGTCTGTATATAATAGATAGAGATATATATATATATAACAGTGATGCCAGCAGCACCCTGGCATTTAATATTAAGCAAGACTGAGTGCTTGCACACATGCAAGTATTTTACACATTTTTAAGTTTAGGTTCATTGCGAAACTACCAGGGTGATCTAGGGGATTCCCATGCAGCTGCACTAACATGCAAATGATGCTAGCAGAACAGTCCCAGTTATGATACAGGCCAGATTTTACACTGGTAACACTGCATACCACAAGCAATTAACAGAAGACCAAAAGCAAAGCAAAAAAAAAAAAAAAGGGTAAATCTCGTTTTTAGAGAGAGAATCTCAAAGGAATGTTTACACCATAAAACTAAATTGATTAAGAAATGGCACTTTGTTGGCTTCAGAGTAGGGATAACTGATTTAGAAAATCAGCTTAGTTATATATTCCCCTGCAGAGGGCTATTTAATAAACTGGTAATTTTTTTCTGCAGCCAGTTAACTCAATGGTTTTGGTCGATGTGTACCACTGATTTTCTCAATGGACCTGGGAGATGGCTCTTCAATAACTAGATTAACCCTAGTGGTAGGGTTGTAGTAAAAATAAATATTTGTAGTCTGCATATAAACATTGGTATTTTGGCTTAGTAGTAATAAAACTTATAGTTTAGATTTTTTCTATGTAAAAATAAGTCTGAAGGGACTTATTTTACATAGAAAAAACTCAAAAAATATAACTTTTATTACTATAAAGGAGTGGGTTTGTGGGAGCCGCACAAGGTTATGCCCACTTCATGCGGAGAGGGTCAAGTGAGACCCTCTTACCATGCTAGTGGGTTTCGGCCTGGGTCGCCTAAGACCAGCTGTAGTGGACGTTTGGTACCCTGGTATGGGAGAAAGTGTCCGTTCTTGCTGGTGGTGCTCCCCTGAGTCCATAATAATTGCAAAAAAAGGAAGGAGAGGGAAAGTGGACTCTTTTTGTGGGGCACTCTTTGAGATATGAATTATTAAAACTTAACTTTTATTGACTTTATTCCATAAGATATTCTTGGACTGACACATAGGTGGATGTCCAACAAACAATGAAGACAGGTACAAACAAAACATACATAGATTGCAGTGAGCTTGGCAAAAAATATGCTATGCAATGCGAATCTTGCAAACGTGTATAGGACTCCGTTTGCAAGACTCGGTGAAAGCAGCAGGTCTTCCCCGTCTTGCTGAAAGGTCACCTTAACCTTAGATAGAACAACATAGAAACAGTGTTACCTAAACAGTAACTATATGGTACAATTGTCTTGTTTTGCAAAAAGTGAATGGACACAAAGCGAACTTTGACACAATCAACTGTTAAGTAGCTCTTTTTTTGGACACAATCGCTGGCAAACCTATTTATAATCTTCCAGTGCCAACTGAGACAATCTGACACAAATTGACATTACTCATGTATTCTTAAAATTGATCCAATTAATGGTGTGTACGGCGCAAGTTGGCGCAATCTACTGTTGAATCAATCTGACCAAACTAGGTGACGTATTGTATTGTTGAACCAATCTGACCTACTATCTGACATATATTTCATATTTGTATTTCATGACTGTTGAATCCTCTGAGTTGAGTCAGACGACAAATCTCCTCAAACCAGCAGTGATTTTGAGTTTGATTTTGTACACCCATTTTTGACCATTGAATACATTTGGATGCAACCTGTCTTTATCTTTTGTACCACTCTCTCTGACCTTTGGCAGCACTGATTTTTGTGCTACCGAGGACGTTAATGTTTGTGTCTGCATAGAGCTTAAGAGTGAATTAATCCACTGTACAACTCTTGTCCAATTTGATTGGTGTCAGTATGTGGCCATCATACCTGTATAGAACCACAATTCAGACAATTCACTGTTTATCCTCTTTTTATTCTCTGCCTAGCCAAAATATTGTGTCAGCCATCTGAGATACAGTAATTGATACACAAATCAAAATATTAGCACAAGTCACTGTCCAAACCCTCTGTCTCACACAGAGTTATTGGTAGCATAATTAAAACGGGGGCATAATATACTACATATGTCATTTGAACATTTGTCATTTGAACATAATTTTTGTTCACTCGCAATCCACGTTTAAGATTAAATATTAATACCTGTCCTAGGTGTCTTTAATACACCGCAGTCAAACAAGGGAACACCACCCTTTTACCATTACATTTCCCTTCAAACGATCCCTAGTCAAAAGAGCTAATTGCCAGACTAGGCACATCCTTATAATTTGAGTTCTAGTGAACAAAACCCTATATTCAAATTTATTGAACCCCACGAGTTAGTTCCACTTTACTAGAACTCATCCTTTTTCATTCCTGTTTGCATAGCATATTTTTTGCCAAGCTCACTGCAATCTATGTATGTTTTGTTTGTACCTGTCTTCATTGTTTGTTGGACATCCACCTATGTGTCAGTCCAAGAATATCTTATGGAATAAAGTCAATAAAAGTTAAGTTTTAATAATTCATATCTCAAAGAGTGCCCCACAAAAAGAGTCCACTTTCCCTCTCCTTCCTTTTTTTTGCAACTGTTATTACTACTAAGCCAAAATACCAATGTTCCACTTACTGTGGAAGAAGCAAGGACAAACTTCCTTTTTTTAGGGAAAAAGGAAGTTTGTCCTTGCGTCTCCCACGATAAGTAATTATCTTTATAAACAAGATTACTACATTTTATTTGTAAGGCGCCACAAGTTTGCAGCAATGTACTTATGCCTCCCAAGCACCCTGCACGCTATACAGAGGAAATTGACCATGCCACAACGTCACACCTCCCTGCCCTTAGTGTTTTTTTTTTTTTTAATCTAACTAGGTATCAATGCTGTTACAAATCCTATTACATCTTCAAAAGTGCACTTCCCTTTACAGGTGTAATATGTAAATCAGTGCATTGAATAAATGACAAGACCCATGACTTATACCATCAGTACTGTACTAGGCCTGCTGTACTTAAACCACTGACTACATCACTCTACAGTGAGGCCACTATACTTGTCTGTTAGGCCACATTATGGGTTGCATTTAGGAAACTCTTGAAAAGTACCTTTCCCGTGTTTTTATTTTTTGTGTTGTGTTCTTAAAAAATG
This sequence comes from Crinia signifera, assembly GCF_055691185.1. NCBI lineage: Eukaryota > Metazoa > Chordata > Amphibia > Anura > Myobatrachidae > Crinia > Crinia signifera. The sequence goes on from NC_139220.1 coordinate 190,560,885, forward strand.
TTTACAAGCAGCAATTTCAGTGGAGGTACACGGGATGTCCCAAACATTGATTTGTGTTTGTACAAGAAATTAATGTTTTTATAGTTTATACAATATTTTATTTTGTAATATGTTGTTTGATATTAAGTAGTGTGTAATCTTGCTGCTTGTACTTGCCTACTGTGAATGATAGTATTCGCTCTATGTTAGCATTACTGCCTCACGGCACTGAGGTCATGGGTTCGATTCCCACCATGGCCCTAACTGTGTGGAGTTTGTATGTTCTCCCCATGCTTGTGTGCAATAACTGGTAGGTTTTTTGGCTCCTAACAAAAATTAACCCAAGAATGAATGTGTGTGCGTGTACATGTGGCAGGGAATTTAGATTGTAAGCTCCACTGGGGCAGGGGCGGATGTGAATGTACAAATATTCTCTGTAAAGTGTGGCAGAATGTGTGTGCGCTATATAAGAAACTGTTAAAAAATAAATAAATAGGTTCAGAATGCAGATTGTGAGGAGAGCACACTTTAATGCTGTTGGGCCCAAATTTTATATATATATATATATATATATATATATATATATATATATATATATATATATATATATATATATATATATATATATATATATATATATATATAAAATCACTGAGGGATATTGAGATACCCAAAGGTAGTTATTGTGTTCAGGACATCCACCCTGTAGTCCTACGAGTTCCAGTTTATTTGATTCAGCTCGGTTGATCTGGATACTAACTGTCCATCGCACCCAAAGTTGACCATTGAATTGAATTGTTGTATCCCCTGGAGATATACCCCCACTTCACAATCAAGATATAGTGGGATTAGTTGAAATAACCAATCTCGGTACAACATGTCTCAGATTCATTACCTATTGTCTGAACCCCTGATGAAGTATTTTGGTACTTGTGGAGTATCCCACGACCTTCATCGTATGCTGATCGTATGCTAAAAAAATCGCATTGCATGCGATGGCACCCGATTTTGCACTGAAATGCATCAAAATGCATTGAAATGTGTATTAAACTTGTGAAATGCCCCCAAATGCCATTTTTCATAGTGCACCATCCCCACTATCAATGTCAACCCGAAGCGTGGCGAGCACAGCGAGCCCGCGAGGGGCGGCGGTACGCGTCCTACGACCTTTTCATACCCCCACTATCCACGTCGGCGTGGAGTTGAGAATAGAAAGTGTGGCGAGTGCAGCGAGCCCCGCGAGGGGACGCGCATACCTTCACAGCTATACGCGTCCCCTCGCGGGCTTCACAGGTATCCACGTGCGCTCGCCACGCTTCGGGCTCGCCACACTTTCTATTCTCAACTCCACGCCGACGTGGATAGTGGGGGTATGAAAAGGTCGTAGGACGCGTACCGCCGCCGCTCGCCACGCTTCGGGTTGACATTGATAGTGGGGGTGGTGCACTATGAAAAATGGCATTTGGGGGCATTTCACAACTTTAATACACATTTCAATGCATTTTGATGCATTTCAGTGCAAAATCGGGTGCCATCGCATCGGATGCCATCGTATCGCATACGATTTTTGAGCAAAAATGCTCAAAAATCGGTAAAAATCGTATCGCATCGTATGCCATTACATATGGCATACGATGCCATACGATGGGAGCCGTGATACTCCACAAGTACCAGTATTTTTAATAGATAGATAGATATAGGGTGAATCTTTAAGAAGCGGAGAATAGGATGTTAAGCCTTAAAACAGTCAACATGCAGAGAACGTCAAATCAATCATTGTGCAATGGATACACATCAAAAGGACTGATAATAGATCAACGTTATGCTGACAGGTGATCAAGCCCACATCTGGTGAAATGCGCATCCTCCTTCCTGTCCTTAACTTCGACACCACACCTACAGTGGGGATTGAAAGTTTGGGCACCCCAGGCAAAAATTAATTTTAAATGTGCAAAAAGAAGCAAAGGAAAGATGGAAAAACCTCCAAAAGGCATCAAATTACAGATCAGACATTCTTATAACATGTCAAAAAAAGTTTGATTTTATTTCCATCATTTACACTTTCAGAATATCAGAAAACAAAAAATGGCGTCTTCAAAAGTTTGGGCAACCTGCAGGGGTGTGGTACAGGGGTCCAACAGTCGGGATCCCGACAGTCATTGCCCTGATATCGGGATCCCGACTGGCCAGACCCAGATAGCATGGTGAGCGCAACTAAGCCCCTTGCGGGCTCGCTGCTCTGGCCACGCTGCGGGCATGGTGGGTGAGGGAGTCTGAGGTGGACCCCCACGAGGGAAAATAGCAGGTGGCCGTCGGGAACTCGGCTGTCAGTGTTTTGACAGTCGGGATCCCCATGTTGGTACCATGTTGGGTAAATGCCTGTCAGGATCCCGACTGTTGGGACCCCGTCCAGCACCCACCTGCAGAGTTAATACCTTGTACTGCCCCCTTTGGAAAGTATCACAGCTTGTAAACACTTTTTGTAGCCAGCCAAGAGTCTTTCTTGTTTGAGGTATCTTCAACCATTCTTCCTTACAAAAGTCTTCCAGTTCTTTGAGATTCCTGGGCTGTCTGTGACGCACTGCTCTCTTAAGGTCTATCCATAGATTTTCAATTATGTTGAGGTCAGGAGATTGTGAAGGCCATGGCAAAACCTTCAGTTTACGCCTCGATGTAATCCACTGTGGATTTTAAGGATCATTATCGATTTGTAGAAGCCAGCCTCTCTTTAACTTCAGCTTTTTCACAGATGGCATCCAAAATTTGCTGGAATCTTATTGAATCCATTGTTCCTTCTACTTGTGATATGTTCCCTGTGCCACTGGCTGCAATACAACCCCAAAACATGATTGATCCACCCCCATGCTTAACAGTTGGACAAAGGTTCTTTTCATTAAATTCTGTGCCCTTCCTTCTCCAAGGGTACCTTTGCTCATTCAGGCCAAAAAGTTCTATTTTAACCTCATCGGTCCACAGAACTTGATTCCAAAATGCATCAAGCTTGTCTACATGTTCGTTTGCAAACTTCAAACGCTGATTTTTGAGAGTGAGGATGTAGAAGAGGTTTTCTTCTGATGACTCTTCCATGAAGACCATATTTGTACAAGTATCTCTTTGTAGTGGAATAGTGTACCACAACTCCAGTGTCTGCCAGATCTTCCTGGAGGGATCGTGCAGTCAAACATGGATTTTGACTTGCTTTTTTCACAATCCTGCAAGCTGTTCTGTCTGATATTTTTCTTGGTCTTCCAGATCTTGCTTTAACTTCCACTGTTCCTAACGACTGCCATTTATTAATTACATTCCGAACAGAGGATATAGGCATCTGATAACGCTTTGCAAATTCTTATAGCCTTCTTCTGCTTTGTGAGCATCAACTGTTCTCAGTTTCAGTGTTCTACACAACTGCTTAGAGGAACCCATGGTGCTGATTGTTGGGGCAAGGTCAGATGAATATACAAAAAAAGCAGATTTCGACAGGCAGGTGAATGCGCCCAGGACTGCTGCTGTGCGTGTTCTCTGTGGGTCACTACACCAATACACAAATTGAGAACACACTTCAGCGCTATCCCTATAGATAACACTCCTCAGCACAACAGAGGACTTGCTTGCAGAATTTTTGGGTCTGCTTGTGTCCTAAACGAGTGCTGTAGAGTAATTGGGGCCTTCTACTGACCTCCGTGGGGGTCCCTATATGCACATAAAGGTATCTTTTTATGTGTTTTCTCCACGGTACTCTCTTCTATTTTTCCTGTGACCGCCCGTCACTCACAAGCAGAACATAAACGTTACTGACCTGTATTACAGGCCCTATATGCATGTAACGGTATCTTTTAGCCTGGATAACAGTCTTCAAAAGTAGCTCGACACCCCGTATTCACTCAGTCATAAAAACATCAATCGTCTGGTGGAACAACACTCACCTCAATATGAGGCCCTATTTGCATAGAGCGGTTTCTTTAATTCAGTCCTGATAAGGAGATTTTCCACACCCAGGATGCTCCGTATAAAAAGTATTTTATTCCACACGATATACAAGTAAAAACAGACAATAAAAAGTAGATTAAAAAACAAATTCACACATCGATGTGTGAGACCACACTACACTCTCTCCCTGCATCCGGAACAGGGTGAGAGGAGTTGCCAGATGGAATTCAGCAAAGGTGAGGAGAAGGGGACACATCTGATGGTGAGACCTTTTTTTGCTGAATTCCATCTGGCAACTCCTCTCACCCTGTTCCGGATGCAGGGAGAGAGTGTAGTGTGGTCTCACACATCGATGTGTGAATTTGTTTTTTAATCTACTTTTTATTGTCTGTTTTTACTTGTATATCGTGTGGAATAAAATACTTTTTATACGGAGCATCCTGGGTGTGGAAAATCTCCTTATCAGGACTGAATTAAAGAAACCGCACTATGCAAATAGGGCCTCATATTGAGGTGAGTGTTGTTCCACCAGACGATTGATGTTTTTATGACTGAGTGAATACGGGGTGTCGAGCTACTTTTGAAGACTGTGATCCAGGCTTAAAGATACCGTTACATGCATATAGGGCCTGTAATACAGGTCAGTAACGTTTATGTTCTGCTTGTGAGTGACGGGCGGTCACAGGAAAAATAGAAGAGATTACCGTGGAGAAAACACATAAAAAGATACCTTTATGTGCATATAGGGACCCCCATGGAGGTCAGTAGAAGGCCCCAATTACTCTACAGCACTCGTTTAGGACACAAGCAGACCCAAAAATTCTGCAAGCAAGTCCTCTGTTGTGCTGAGGAGTGTTATCTATAGGGATAGCGCTGAAGTGTGTTCTCAATTTGTGTTTTGGCAAGGTCAGATGAGTCTGGGCTTTTAAAATCTTTGAGATTGTTCTCAATCATCGTCTGGAAAGACCAGGTGATGTCAATTCATGACACTGCCAGGTCTCAACTGTCCAAAGGGGTCGGTGCATGCTATAAACTCTGCAGGGTGCCCAAACTTTTGCAGATGCCATTTTTTGTATTCTGTTATTTTGAAAGTGTAAATGATGGAAATAAAATCAAAACTTTTTATGACATGCTATAAAAATGTCTAATCTGTAATTTGATGCCTTTTGGAGAGGTTTCCATCTTTCCTTGGCTTCTTTTTGCACATTAAAATGAATTTTTGCCAGGGGTGCCCAAACTTTTGATCCCCACTGTACAGCTTCCTACTGCAGAGTGAACGGACTCATCGCACCTTCCAGGTACCTTCCTTCCAGTACGACTACTCTCTCCTAGTGGCGCAGTTGGTCCCTGCAATGCCCAGCAACAGGGTCCATCAAACACCTCTCCCGGAGTGAGTGCCGCACGATCTCGCTGACCCTTCCACCAATGCATCTACATTTTCTTGCTCATCCCCAACCACTCACTGATGATGGTGGCAGCAGAAGGGACAGTTGGCTCTAGTGCCAGTGTATAACTTTCCTTCCCCAGGCCTCTTTACATTGTGCAGCCCAGCCACTACACAGCAAAGGGACAGATTATGATCCCTGTTCTACAGATCAGGTGGAGGAGATTAGATTCTATATGTACAGACTGGGGTCACACCACCGATTATAAGATCATATATCTAGCTGGTCCATATCATGAACAAGCCCATGCCAGAACATTTCCCAAACTGTTGCCACAAAGTTGGAAGCATAGCATTGTTCAAAATATCTCCTTTACTAGAGAAAAGGGGCCTAGCCCAAACCCTGAAAAACAGCCCCATACCCTTAACCCTTCTCCACCAAACTTTACAGTTGGCATAATGCAGTCAGGGTACTTTCTCCCAACACCCAACAAATCCAGACTTGCCCATCTGACTGCCAAACAGAGAAGCGTGATTCGTCATTCCTCAGAATTTTCACTGCTCCACAGTCCAGTATCTGTGTGCTTTACACCACTCTATCTGACACTTGGCATTAGACTTGGTGATGTGAGGCTTGCATGCAGCTGTTCACCTATGGAAACCCATTCCATTAAACTCCCGTCACAGTTTTTGTGCTTACATTAATGCCATTGTAATCAACAGAGTGTTGTTTTACACACCATGCACCTTAGCAGTAGTTGATCTTGCTCTGATTTTACATGGGTTTTCACTTTTGTGGTTGAATTGCTATTGTTCCTGTTGTTTCTAAACGCTTCCTCTTTCTAAGAATATTACTTACAGTTGACTGCGGAGTAGCCAGTAGGGATAACATTTCATGAACTGTTTTTTGTAAAGGTGGCATCCTATCACAGTACCATGCTTATCACAAATGTTTGCAAATGGCAGCTGCATGGCTTGGTGCTTGAATGTATACACCTGTGGCAATGGGTCTGATTGAAACACTTGTATTCAATAATTAACAGGTGTTGCCAAATAGTTTTGTCCATATAGTATATATACCCCTGTGACCCTACACTAGGCCAGCTTTAATCCTAATAAAACAGTACTCCATAAACATACTGTGATAATCACAGTAGGCAGTGTCTGCCTACTAATGCAGGTTCATATAAATACAAATAAAAAAACAATTTTTGTATACATGATTTATTTAATGACAATTAAATAATACCACACTGCTCTCCTTACCCCCAAAATAAGGAGAAGGGGAGCAGTGGCAAACACAGGATTTATAGAGGAGGGTTTCCTAATTTGGTCCACAATCTCCCAATATACAGAACATTGGAGCAAGTGCAGGAGTCTGGGAGAGCAGAAGAACATAATAATGACCCTAGACTTTATAAAAACACTTATGTGTACGTTTAAACTGCATACTGTATTGAAAAAAGGAAAAGGTTAAAAAATAGCATAATAAATAAATACACAAACATATTAAATCTAGTACTGCACTTTCTAAGATCATATTATCACACATGATGGTAAGTTCCCATCTCTTCTTTCCAGTAGCTACTGGAAAGACTGATAGTACTGGTCCAGAGCACTGATTGATGATTCACATTTACACACACAGCAAACATGGTGGAAGAAATGGCTACCACTGCTCAAGCTGTTGCCATACTTCAAGATGTAGCAGCAGCTCCAGTAATCAGATTATATACCACTGATATTGTTATCATTTGATCCACCGGCAAAGAGAAGGGGGATTCTGGGCAACCGGAAACCCCCGCCTTGTGTTTGCCTATGCAGGATAGATTATATAGTGGGGTAGTTCAGCTCTATAGGTCAATCCAAAATAGGATTTATACCAAATTTTTTTTAATTATATTAATATATAGTCTGTTTTTGTTACTTTGTTTGTGTGCTCAAAAAATAAAACAAAACAAAAACTATTTTTTTACATAAAACCTCCAAGATCACTGTACAAAGAAAGCAGTAGTTAACGTGTTCAAAACAGACTGAATAGTGTTTGGGGGGTATTCAATCCTGGCCGATATTTGTGGTCCTCTGAAATATCTTGCCTTTTCATGTTGAATAGATCGAATTCGCGTTCCATCTTCTTAATGTACGGAATGTTTTGGAAACAGTATGGAACTCAGAAAAGACTTGAATCAGCGTAACCACATATTTCTGTGGAAATGGCCACTATATTGCAAATTCAGCGCATGTTTCCAGGAATGCAGATTTGGTTTTTCAAAGAGCCGAATCTGCAGCTGCGAGTCCTGGCCAATATTTACGAGTATTGGAAATATCTGCCAGCACTGACTACCCCGCATATTGTATTTACTCCATTGGGTAGAATTCAAATTAGCGCAGGCTAAATGAACCCCCTGGGCTAGAAGGCAGCACGATGCCAGCACTTACAACATCCAGGATTTGCGGAGATCCCCCATCGCGATCACAGAAACACACAGGTCTGTAAACGTATCCCTGATACATCCCCTCTCCCCCCCTCTTATGTATAGAATAGCTCTGTGGTAAACCAAACACAGATTTTTGTCTACCCTTTCACAATCAACTACTGTCTGAATGAGGTGTTCTCCTTAGGCTGGTTTCACACACTACGGCTCCTGCCGGACGGCTTAAACCCGTACGGCCAGGGAGCCGTGCAGCACACACTAGTTTATCATGGAGGGGATGGCCACAGCCCGGCAGCCGTCCCTTCCAGTGGCGGGATCCGGCTGCAGCCGTGCGGCCGGGCCGTGGCCGTCCCATGTGAATGGACACAATAGTGTCCATTCACAGCTACTGTGTGCGGCACGGCTCCCTGGCCGTGCGGGATTTCACCGTCCGGCAGGAGCCGGAGTGTGTGAAACCAGCCTTACAGGTTATATAAAACTAGTAAGCCCACTCAAAGAAAATGCTTCGAAATCTAGTCTGCTACCTTGTGATTACCTCGGTGTTGTGCATGTGTGAGAGAGAAAGATGTACTTTCACTCATAGCCAACAGATGGCAGTGTTTCACAGACACACAAATGGACACTAGATCTATATCAGGATCTTCAGGATAAAAGGGAGTTCCCCTCCAAATTTTTATTTAGCTTTAGTTATATCCGGACTAAGCCAACATCTGGTACAGAAAAGGGAAGTATACATCTGAAGCTAAATAAAGATCCTTGATGGCAGGCACAATAAAAAAAAAAAAAAGACTTCAGAGGCTTCCAAAGTGTTTTTTTTTTTAAATCTTAAGAATTTAAATTCTTATTTTCCCCAGCCTAATCAGAACATATATAAATAGAAAGGCATAATTAATGCTATAACCGGTTTAAATATGAATTCCTCAAAAAAAAAAAAAAAAGATATATATATATATAAAATGCAGAACATGAGATGAAGTAGTCCTCTCTGAAGCAAACAGCACTGGTGGAACTGCAGAGCAAGCAGCTGTTGTAGGAACTGAGGAGGGTGTGCAATGTTGGCTCCAGAGCCTTCTCCCCTCTGGACCCAGCTCCAACTCCTATAATGTGTGGCTAGTTACAGTGGGTGCCCCCTCCTCTGAGACCAGCCCTGTGCCCTGCTCACCTCCCACTACATATTCTCCTCACCTCTTCCCCCTCAGCTTCACTTTGTCCTCCTACCCCCCCTCCCCCACGGCACCCCCTAACTGCCCCCATTTCCAACTGGGTTCTATAAATGTACCCTCATCATCTTCCATGCACAGCCTCGTCCATTGAGTGAGTTATGATTAGATCAGCACATGTGCGCTCTAATGACAACATATATGCAGTAGCATACCTCCCAACTTTTCAGCATCTTGAAGAGGGACACTGGGGCATGCCCAAAAATAGGGGGCGTGGCTACCCCCATTTAGCCACTGTGGGGGCATGGCTCAGAGGCTCTGTGAGCCTCTAGCCATGCCGCCAGCCCCCTGCCTGTGGGAATATAAGCTGTGCGCATTATTTATTCATCACTGCTCACCAGCTACCAGGGGGGACTCCCAAAAGGCCCTTCCCCCCGCGGGACACTGCTGGCCGCAGGAGATTCCCACGGTTATCGGGACTGTTGGGAGTTATGCAGTAGGTCCACAGCAGAAATTGAAGGGAATCCAGATGTGATCACTTTAGTCTACATACTGCAGTGATGGATGTGATTTTTAATACACCCAGGCAAACATTCCTTTCCTCTACCTTCCCCCATGGCAGCCATTACTATGGGTTCCTCCCTTCTGGGTAGTCCTTCGGAAAAGAAAAAAAGACACCAGCCCCTATAAGAAGGCTCCACCTCCCTGCTCCGGTGTCTTTTTTTCTTTTCCGGGTAGTTGGAAGGGCTTACCCTGTGAAGTGCTGCCTGGATACCGCTGCTCAGGTGTGGGGACTTTGCTGCAGCTGGTGGGGTCCGGTCCCAGAGTTTGTGCCGCATGCAAACCCAGAAAGGGGTAAGCTGAGTCGGCGGCATCCTCAGGAGTGCACTATCAAGCGGCGCGGGATAGCGTTTGCAGTGTAACTCCTGGCCTGTGTTAATCGTCGTAGAGAACAGGCGGGTGTCAGGTGGTGCGCGACGCGGGAGATGACGCGTGCATAACAAGTAGCCGGCTGGAGGAAGAAGCCGGAAGACGCCGGGTCGCGTGGACGCTGCTGCACGGAGCGCGGTTGGACGGGTGAGAGAGTCTGATATTTTTTGTTGTCCACTGCATCACCAATGCTTGCGGGGAGAGAGAGAGAGAAGTAAGCACCTTGTATTTTGCTTTTGTCAGAATTCTGTGGAAAGGATTGTCTGCTTGGAAGCAGGTGTGTTGGAGTAGTACTGAGGCGGTAACTCTTTCCCTGCTGGATTGAAGAGGTGATTGTGGATGCAGTACTCTCTTACTGAATGAGCAGTGTTTTTTTGCATAAGCTAAAGTTGTATATGCTTCTATTCAGCGCACCACCTTGAGATTATGGAGGAGGAAAACCGGCAGGCTGTTAGGAAGTCAGGGTAAGCCCTAAGAGAGGAATAATTTTTTAATGGTGGTGGTCATTAGTTTTTTATTTTTATTTTTGTTGTGGCACCACTGTGTTTGTTACTTAGGTGATATTCTTTGTTGGTAGGTCTGAGACCAGCAGAGAAATGGAAGCTAAGCAGAAGAGATCACACAAAGCTAAATGCAGTTCTTGTGACAAATCTTTGCCTGAGAGGCATGTGGGCAGCCTGTGTGAGGCTTGTAAGACCCCGCTGCAAATACCTATGGTTCAGATGAACAGTCTGGTAGATATGCTGAGAAAATCACTGTCAGATACCTTTATGACTAAGGAGGATTTTTCCAAAATGAGATCTAAAAGGAAACATGCTGTATTAAGTGATTCAGATGAATCAGTGGAAGCAGCTGGCAGTGTGCATGTGCTGGATCAAGATCCTGACATTGATGATGAGGATCAGGTGCAGGACAAGTCTGAGTCTGACTTCAGTACAGACATGATTAATAACTTATTGGGACTGATTCACAAGTCTTTGAACATAGAGGATCCAGCAGAAGATCTTAATTTGCAAGAATTGCTGTTTAAAGATAAAAGGAAAAAGAGTAAAGTTTTTCCATTATCACAGACTTTAAAAGGGGTGATTGCTGATGAGTGGAAACACCCAGATAAAAGGATTGCTATACCAAGTAGGATTGCAAAAATGTATCCATTTGAGAGGGAGCAAGTTTCATCCTGGGATGAGGCCCCTAGGGTGGATGCAGCGGTCTCTAGGATATCCAGGAAGACTACGCTTCCACTAGAGGACGCAAACATTTTTAAGGATCCCATGGACAGGAGGATCGAATTGGGCCTTAAAAGGCAACACTTGGTAGCAGGGGCGGCATTAAAGCCTGCTGCAGCAATGGCGGTGACCTCCAGAGTTCTCAGAGGCTGGTGTCAGCAGCTTGAGGCTGATATATTGGATGGCATAAAGAGGTCTTGGATGGCATAAAGAGGTCTGAGTTAATCAAAATGATTCAGGACATACAACTGGCAGTACAGTTCTTGTGTGAGGCCTCTTTGGACTCAGTGCGCCTGGCTGCAAGGGCAGGGGCCACTACAGCAGCTATCAGAAGGGCCTTGTGGCTGAAGCCATGGGCTGCAGACGTTCAGTCAAAGAACAAGTTAATGTCTCTTCCGTTCCAGGGTGATTACCTGTTCGGAAAGCAGCTGGATGATCTGGTGACAAAGATATCTGGGGGCAAGTCGGTTTGGTTGCCCCAGGACAAAACTGCCAAGAAGAATGTGCCTAGTAGGTTCAACAGATACCAGCCACAGGATTATAGGGAAGCCAGGAGTTATAGGCCTGGCAGGGCCTATAGAAGGGGATCCTGGATATCCAGGGCAAATTTTCGGGCCCAAAGGGGCAGAGAAAATAGATTCCCTTCCAAGAAGGAACAGCAATGACGCCGACCCTCAAAGGGTAGGTGCCAGACTGTTAAAGTTTCATCAGGTCTGGCAAAGGTCCACCACAAACAGGTGGATCTTGGAAATCATCCAGTCAGGATACAAGATAGAGTTCAAAACGTGGCCAGAAAATCTGGTAGTAGAATCCCCTATTCCCAGGGACAAGGAGGAAAGGGAAGCTTTGTTTTTGAGTTTGGAAGAGATGATGGCCCAAGGCGTGGTCACTGTAGTACCAAGAGGACAAGAGCCTCTAGGGTGGTACTCTCGTTTTTTTGTTATAAAAAAAGCATCCGGAGGTTTTCGTACCATTCTGGATCTCAGACGTCTCAACAAAAAGGTGCGCATCAGGCCATTCAAGATGGAATCAATCAAGTCCATACTTCCAGAGATAGGTCCAGGAGATTTTATGACTTCAATAGATCTCAAAGATGCGTACCTTCATGTGCCAATATTCGAGGGACATCGAAAATTTCTACGTTTCAAGATTCTAGGTGTGAGCTATCAATTCACGGCCCTCCCATTCGGGTTGGCAACTTCCCCACGCACATTCTCAAAGGTACTGATAGTACTAGTGGCAAGACTGAGGCAAGAAGGCATAAAGCTATGGCCTTACCTAGACGACATACTTATAGTGGCAAGCTCCAGGGACGTTGTGCTACGTCACACAGAAAGAGTGATTCAATGTTTGGAGCAACATGGGTGGCTTATAAATCGAAAGAAAAGTCATTTAGAGCCAACTCAGAAAATACAATACTTGGGAGTGATAATAGACTCCGCCCAAATGAAGGTGGCATTAACCGCCGACAGGAGGTTGAAGTTGATACAACAAGCCAATATGATGAGGATAAGATCAACGGTGAGGTCACAGGACTGTATGAAGGTGCTGGGTCTCATGGCGGCCGCATTAGAGACAGTGCAATGGTCCAGATTTCATATGAGGAAAATACAGGCCTGCTTTCTCATACAATGGAACAAGGACAGCAAAAATCTGATGCAAAGAATAGTGTTGACAAAGGCGGCAAAATTAGATTCGGCCTGGTGGTCAGACGACGATCGGCTAAGACAGGGAAGGTCGTTCGCCCCCATGGAGCAAGTAGTCGTGACTACGGATGCCAGTCAAATAGGCTGGGGAGCAACTTGTGGTCCAGGGATTGCACAAGGAAGATGGTCCCCATCCTGGGGAAAAGCACACTCCAATGTGAGAGAAATGGAGGCAGTGGTCAGAGCGTGTCGTCAGTTCCAGAGTCAGATTCAGGGCAAAGAGCTCATCATCAGATCAGACAATCGGGCTGTAGTGGCCTATATAAATCGCCAAGGCGGAACAAGAAGTCGCAGTCTGATGGAAGTGGCAGACAGGTTGTTGGCCTGGGCAGAGACTTCTGTTCTAAACATAACATCGGTCTTTCTGGCAGGGAAAGAGAACTACAGGGCAGACGAATTAAGCAGGAAGACCTGTCTACCAGGAGAATGGTCGCTCAACGACGAAGTTTTCACCATGTTAGTGAGGAGATGGGGTCTACCTCAAGTGGACCTCATGGCCTCAGCAGAGAACAACAAGGTACCAGTGTACTTTTCTCGATTCAAGGATCCGCAAGCAGAGCAATGGGACGCGCTGACGGCCACCTGGTGGATGAGGCGTGCCTATGTTTTCCCACCGATTCCGGTAATTCCGAGATTGTTGAGGAAAATTCAGAGGGAGAAAGCAGAGGTAATAGCGGTACTACCTTATTGGCCACGGAGGGCGTGGTTTGCTTCAGTACGCCAGATGGCGGTGGAAGAACCGTGGACGCTTCCGTCAAGACCCGATCTTCTAGTTCAGGGGCAAATATGTCAGCCGCAACCTTTGACCTGGAAGTTGACGGCCTGGCGGTTGAAACCAGGTCATTGACTGAAAAGGGTTTTGAAGGGGAAGTGGTCCAAACCCTGCTTAAGGCTAGGAAGGGATCCACTTCTGCAGCGTATTACAAAGTGTGGAAAAAATACGTATCAAGGTGTAAGGAGAAGATGCAGTCGCCGAGGGAAGTTACATCAGTACTAAGTTTTCTGCAAGTAGGACTGCAGATGGGACTGTCCTTAAGTACTTTGAAGGTACAAGTCTCAGCCCTGTCGGCAATGTTGGACTGGGACTTGGCAGGGGACAGGTATGTCCGAAGGTTTATTCAGGCAGTAAGAAGACTGAAACCTAAATTTAGATCTCCCATGGCACCTTGGGACTTGAATTTGGTGCTTGGGGTGCTTATGGAACCTCCGTTTGAGCCCTTACACGAAATTTCATTATTATTTCTTTCCTGGAAAGTTTTATTTTTGGTGGCAATTACGTCTGCAAGAAGAATTTCAGAATTGCAAGCGTTGTGGGCAGAAGAGCCTTTTCTAAATTTTTTTGAGAATAGGGTAGTTCTAAGAACTAATCCACAATTCCTACCAAAAGTTGTGACAGAGTTTCACATAAATCAAGAGATTGTTTTGCCCTCTTTTTGTATGAATCCTACAAACGAAAAGGAGAAGCGTTTGCATAACTTGGATATTGTGAGAGCACTAAAAGTTTATGTTCAGAGAACAAAAGAAGTTCGAACAGTCAAGAATCTGTTTGTTCTAACAACTGGTGCTAGAAAGGGTCAAATGGCCTCAAAGGCGACATTGGCGCGGTGGATTAAGGACTGTATCCTCAAAGCGTATCAAGTGAGGCAGAGAGAGCCACCTGTGAGCTTGAAGGCACACTCTACAAGAGCAATGGCCGCTTCCTGGGCGGAGAAAGGATCCGCTTCAGTGGAAGAATTATGTAAGGCGGCAGGATGGTCGTCGATACATACATTTACAAAACATTACAGACTGGATGTAATGTCTTCAGCAGACGCTAAGTTCGGGAGGAAAGTTCTTAGCGCAGCTCTATGAAAGTTTGAAGAAGTTGTTCTGAAACTATGATTTATGATTATTATGATTTCGAGGAGGCAACAATTCGGTGCTGGTTGTGAGTATGCCCTCCCGAAAATGATAACTGCTGGGGTATGACCCATAGTAATGGCTGCCATGGGGGAAGGTAGAGGAAATATCAGATTATTACCTGGTAATATGTTTTCCTCTACTCCACCATGGCAGCATATATTCCCATCCCTTACGAATTGTTGTGTGTTGTGTTATGTGGAATAATTATTTCTGTTTATGTATTAAAGCTGGAGAATGCAAGACACCGGAGCAGGGAGGTGGAGCCTTCTTATAGGGGCTGGTGTCTTTTTTTCTTTTCCGAAGGACTACCCAGAAGGGAGGAACCCATAGTAATGGCTGCCATGGTGGAGTAGAGGAAAACATATTACCAGGTAATAATCTGATATTTATTATTGCCCGGGTAACCGCAATAAGAGATTCTATTAACAGAGGCTGCAGACTAATCAACCTATTGGGTTCAAGCCCTAACTTCAATAAACAGTAACTGAACAATTTAGGGTTGCATGTTTCTTCTAGTACACTATTACCTGCATATCTAACAGTGTCCTCTATGCACATAAACAAAATCACTGGGAAACAGTCATTATCATTTTTTATTATTTAGCAATTCTATGAGCAACAGTTGCATTGAAAAGGCCTCCTGTTACTTCCTGATTATGTGGTACAGCAAGGGGACAAGATAGAAAACATCATTTGTTCTCAGGGTTTCTTTGTATTTATTCTATAAACATTTTATTAAGGATTTTTACCATTTCCATTTTTCATTAAAGCAAATACAAATGTGGTTACATGGAATGAAATAAAAAAAAAAATCACATTGTATGTATTTGTACAAGAAAGAACAATATATTTCTTTGTATTTATTTTATTGTAACCGTTTGTTATCTAAATTCATAACTTTTTGTTGTACTCTACATTTTGAAGGAACTCAAGACTTCCTGTTCTGCATTTTTATTTCAATGCATTGTGATTGCAGCCTTTATGAACTAGAAGTCCAGATCAGGCACCAATGACATGTCAGACAGCCTTGTCTTTGGCCACACACGGTGTGACGCGCACCGTGCATTTTGGACTAGATCGCATCATATCTAGTTCAAAACTCCTGCGATGTGCTAGACCTAGACTATTTCCAACATTCCATTTAGGTGGGGGAAAAAATTGCATTGAACCACATACCCAATCTGCATTTACATTTAACTGTTTAGTGCAAATGTAAACTCCAACCTACTGTAGATGCCGACAGTGAGGTCAGAGGAGAAAGGTCCTGCCATTCAGAAGTCCACAGCAGCCTATGTTGTCAATGATGAGATTTTTAGTCTCTCGTTAATCATGAGAGTAGGAGCCAATTTAGGGACAAAGGCAGTCTCAAGCAGACAAAAAAACAACAAGCGCTGTCAAGTGGAAGAGGCGGAGTATGTTCCGCAGAAAATTAAGTCAAGTACTACTGACGCTGGCAGATAGAGTGCTGAGGAACCTTTACTCGAGGTAACCATTAGCTTCTCTGCATTGTAGTCAGAAAGAAGTAAAGTATGGTTAAGGCTAGTAGAGGATTCTGAGCTGTCAGTCATGCTTTCATGGTGCAGTGAAGAGAGCAAGTCGAGACACTGCGGAAGCAGAATTGAAGAATTTATATCATGTACAGATGAAACGTATCAAGGGGACAATTCTCTACAGCAAAAATGCAGTAAAAACCCGGTTATCGAGGTTTTTACTGTATTTCTGTATGTGCTGCCAGAAGGTTATGGGATTCTTACCGCAGCGCTGTGTGAGGGATCCATCACGGATCCCTCCCAGCATGCCCTGCACATGCGCAGATGGACTCCCGGGTCTCAGACCCGGAAGTCCAGCACCAGCGCCGCATCGCAAGGTACAGCTCTTATCGCAAGAGCGGCCCTTGCGTTAATGACCGCATATGTTAGAGCATATGCGATCATTAAGAATGCGGTGGTCGGCGAAACAGGGCTGCGGATGTTAGAACATCCCGCCCCAAGTCTGAGACAACTATAGTGTGGGAAGACTTACAAAGGGATCCGTCTAGAGCAGGCATGTCCAAACTATGGCCCTCCAGCTGTTGTGAAACTAGAAATCCCATCATGCCTTGCCATAGTTTTAGCATTTCCTAAAAGCAAAACTGTGGCAAGGCATGATGGGACTTGTAGTGGAGGGCCATAGTTTGGACATGCCTGGTCTAGAGTAACTGGGTATTAACAAAGTAGTACAATTTCTTCAAAAACAGATACCCCAGATCGGCATACAGATGAAACACCTCTTGGGCCCCAATGTTGGAGGGCCCCTTCCCCTCCTAGAAGTCAGTAACTTGGTGAAGCAGGATCAAGGATTCATTTGTGTACTATGTTTGTTCCAATGGAAACTATACCAAGATTAGCCCTCCTGCTACTCAAAGGGGTTGATCCTGACACAGCCTGTTCCCTCCTTTATCACATCAAAGCGGTCTGTTATTTGCATGTCCTGACTAATGGTTGGCCAAGCTCTTCTGTGATGACTGGCCACACCTCATCTGGAGACTGGCCGAAGTTTTGGCCCCTACTTCTGCATTCCCTGGAGGGCCCTTCATACACCATTCTGACAACTGCTTCAAATACACATACACAGTTGTGAGAATAAAAAGTAGACATTGAGTATGGGTCATTGGATAAACAGCAACTAGGTCGACACCATGAGGACATGGATGAAGGTCGACATGACTGAATTTTTTTTGCCCCGAATGTTGACACGTGCCGCGGCCCCTCGCCATGCTTCGGGCACACTATTTTATTCTCCTACCATGCCCTAGTGCATAATAGGGCATTAAATACTGCCTATCGGCACATGTTGGCTCCATAAAAAGGAAAGTTGTAAAAAACCCTGTCAAACTTTTGACTGTCGACCTTCCCCGTGTCAACCTAATGACCCTGTTGACCTAACCCCATGTCGACCTAGTTGTTGTAGACCTAGTGACCATATACCGTGAGTGCCTGCAGCACTTAATCAGATATAATACAGGGAGATTTAGTGGGTGATTCAGCACCATTCGGAATGGGGCAAATTGGGCCCTGTTCCAATGGTGGTGGGTCTGCGCATGCTCAAGCGCGTATTTGCTCATGTGCAGATGCCAGCAACGAATGGCTTCACTGAGATACACACTTGCCAGGTCGTACATTTCGGGGAGGGAGGGCCTGGGGCGTACATGGGAGCGCTCAGCGTTTTATCAGTGTCTCCATGAAATGGCTGGGCATTCGGGATGCGGTCATTTGGTCTACTGCATTATGGTAGACAGTCATTAGGTCGAATCCATTAGGTCGACATGCTAAAAGGTCGACATGACTCTAGGTCGACATGGGAAAAGGTCGACATGATTCTAGGTCGAAAGGTCATTAGTTCGACAGGTCATTAGTTCGACAAGGTCATTAGTTCGACATTGTCTATGTCGACATTCACAAGGTCGACGTGGAGTTTTTCACTGTTTTTTGAGCCAACATGTGCCGACAGGCGGTATTTCATGCCCTACCATCCACTAGGGCGTGGTGGGAGAATAAAATAGTGTGCCGAGCGTAGCGAGGCACCGTGCCCGACGCATAGCGAGCGCAGCGAGCGATGCGAGGGGATGCAGTGCACTTTAAACTGTGTCCATATCGACTGTGTTGACATTTGAGTAAAAAAACAGTGAAAAACCCCATGTCGACCTTGTGAATGTCGACATAGACAATGTCGAACTAATGACCTTGTCGAACTAATGACCTGTCGAACTAATGACCTTTCGACCTAGAATCATGTCGACCTTTTCCCATGTCGACCTAGAATCATGTCGACCTTTTAGCATGTCGACCTAATGGATTCGACCTAATGACTTTCTACCATAATGCAATAGACCAAATGATCCCAACCCGGGCATTCCCATTGGGAAAGCAGGTGGGCCAGTGCCGGCCATCCACCCACCTCTTCTTCGGCCTAGCGCTCATAAATGACAGTCAGTTCAAGTGGACTTTTATTTGCAAAGGCAGGAGAAATCATTCGATGGTCGGAGATGATCATTTCTCCTGCTAGTGGGTGCAGACAAACACATCCCCTCGCATGGTACGAGGAGATTCGGTGGCGGGGGGTACAAAGAGTAGCGTTGAGCCGCTCCGTAAGCGGCGAACGACCGGGCAGTGTTGAATCGCCCCCTTAATGCTTGCCACAATAAATAAATAAGGTGTGAGATACTTTGATTGCAGCCAGAGAGAAGGAGGCTCTGTGTAGTCACAGGTATCAAACAGAGGTGTCTCTAATTTATGATGCACCTGAGAAGCAAAGATCCTTTTAGTTGGGCATAGTATATAGACAGAGAGAACTGCCCTATATTATAGGAATTATGGGGTATCCCATCAGCCCTTATAATTTTCCAGACAATAAAAATGTCCAGATTTCACGATGTATTGTATGACTGATGGTAATTATTGCGGTATCCAATTACAGACTGAAAAATGGACCCTCTATCGCATCAGATAAGTTCTTGATCCCATATGTTATCGAAACTCTGGCGGCTGCCATATGCGTACCTGAGGCACATGAATCATGTGAACCCTAACAGCCTATAAGATCCAGGACCAAGGCTAAGGATGCCAGTATCAGGGATAATTAGATAGTTCAGATATAACAATTACCTGCGGTCAATGACCTCATGTATTTGGAGGACCACCTTTGTAATGTTTGTGGTCAGGAAGGGATACCCTGTTCCCAGCCCCTCACCTATTTGGAGCGAAGAGGTCAACTGTCACAATAAGACTTTTGTGTTCCTGTAGACCAGCACAAGCTTTATAAAGTAGAAAGATTAAGGTATACTTACCGTATGTCACACACCAAGAATGAATATGTACATGCTAACATAACAGTGTTACTGCTAAATTATAAATAATGTCCTATTATTCAGGACATACAGTACAGGATTCTAAACAAAAACAAGTTACGCAGCAATTTGGACATAGACCTGATTATTCCCATCTTCTCGTTTCCAGTTTTTCTTGATTTGCCTGCAGAGCAAATAAAAGTGTCTAATTGAAAAGCGTAGCAATATAGTGGCTTAGCATAGCACTGACCTCCTTAGTGCTCTATAGAATTGGTCCTTTAACCCAAAAAGTGCCAGAGCTGATGGGCTATCTAGAATGAAAAGGGTGACACTCGAAGAGCCCCGATGGTACACAGGTAACCATACAGTATCTAGCAGCTTCTACTTACAGTAGCCTTGTTTATTCAACCTCTGCTCAAATCTGGCCTGTGGTGACCATGCACATGCACGGATGTGTTGGAGGAAACACAATCCCGCTTTCATGCAGCATTGGATTTTCATCCATCTCTGAAACAGGCCCCAAGTCTGCAAGCTCCATGACCCATATTATTATTCTTACAAGATAAAATATTAAGAAGTTAACCTTTAGCATTGTTCATCCTATGCAAGGTGCACAATGTGCATCACAAATAAGCAATACATGAAAATAGGACATACAAGTATAAATGAAAAGCAATTCAATAATTAAATTTCAGGCATAGGTACGATAGATAGATTTTGTCCATGACTGAGCAGCACACCTTAGCAGCAGTAATAGCAGGGTGCCATCCAAAGAACCCTACAGCGGGGGACGACTACAGTTGCAGGAGGCGGTATTCACAATACCAGCTTCCAAAAGCTGCGGTAATCGGTCTCTCCAATTGTTCAGATGTGAAACGTATTGGATCCAGCGTCTTAACACATTATCCCCGAAAGGGTTAAATGAAAATAGAGGGCTTCATTGCTTTCTGTAATTCTGTGTTCCTGTTGCTTAATATAAAATGATAGTTTTATTAATATCTTTATGATTGTATAATTTAGTATATTCCCATACCATTGGTTCTTTACCTCAGCCATTGTTTTTAATCTTTATATGTGGTGTTGTACCTTGTGTACTATTTACACTTGTTTGTATTATCTGCACTTGTCTGTAGGGGAAGCTGTCGGGGGCCATAGCCGATCTAGTTAACCAGGTCGCTTGGCGTTACAATGCATTGTTAAGAATATTGAGTGTAGACACTAGACAATATTGTGAACAATATCGCTCAGATGCCCCTTCTGAGCAAGTGTGAGATTAGCAAAGGAATTGGATTTCTGTGGTTAGGAGGCATGTGTAGAATAATATAATTGCTGTGATTATTATAATGATGGAATGAAGGGGGGGGGGGGGGGGGGGGGAGTGATGGCTTTAAAGACTCCATCTAAAGATGGTATAAACTTTTTGTAATAATGTGGACAGTACTTGTTTCCTAGCAAGGCCCCAGCGATAAAAATTGTATACATCGGGACCCCCCTGAAATCGCATCGATCGCATTGCATGCAACCAAATCGCATGCGATGGATGCGATTTTTACATTGGAATCAATGTGAAATGGTCCCTGAGACCCGATTTTACATTGGCCCCAATGTTAAATGGCCCCCAGACCCCAATTTTTATTGTTTCCCAACCCTGATGGGTCAAATGCCCCCCATTGTTAACGCCACCCCACGATCAAAGCCAACCCGAAGCGCGGTGAGCGGAGCGAGCCCGCGAGGGGCGGCGGTACGCGTCCTCCGACCTTTTCATACCCCCACTATCCACGTCGGCGTGGATTTATTTTATATAGTGTGGCGAGCGCAGCGAGCCCCAGAGCCCGAAGTGTGGCGAGCGCAGCGAGCCCCGCGAGGGGACGCGCATTACTTCACAGGTATTACACGTCTGCTCGCCACACTATATAAAATCAACTCCACGCCGACGTGGATAGTGGGGGTATGAAAAGGTCGGAGGACGCGTACCGCCACCCCTCGCGGGCTCGCTGCGCTCACCACGCTTCAGGTAGCCGTTCATCGTGGGGTGGCGTTAACAATCGGGGGGGGGGGGGGCATTTGTCATGTAAAATACCCATAAGGGTGGGTATACAATGAAAAATCGGGTCCATTGGCCCATTTAACATTGTTCCCTATGTAACTTAAGGCATGCGATGGACGCGATTTTTTAATTGTCTGGGAAAAGGCTAAAAATAGCCCTGAAATCGTGTCGGTCGCGTCCATCGCATACATTAACTGCACACCTTAACTTAAGGTATGCGATCACTTACGACGGCGCCATGCTAGGAAACAAGTACCATGTGGACTGTGCTCTGTAGAGTTAATTAGCATTCTGCAGTAGATTTCGGTGAAGTCACCTGCATTATGACAAACTACAAAATTATGGAGACATAAATTTTCTACGTAATTCTATAAAAAAAAAAAAAAAAAAAAAAAAAAACCTTACGTAGGCCACGAAGCAGCAAAACTAAACCAGCAGGTTTGCAATGTAAAAATATCAACATCTCACACTGTACACAGTTGACCCTAAAATCTTGGCACATCTCACAGATGTATTAAGCCTTAACATGAGATTAAGTGGAGGGTGTTAAAGAGTGACAACACATCAGCCAATCAGCTGGGAACTGCCATGTTACAGGTTGTGTTTGAGCTGGTCCTTTATCACTCTCCACTTTCTCTTGTTAAGTCTTAATAGATTTGGCCCAATGCTATATTAGGGCCTATATCTCAGTTAAAACCCCTTTCACACGGACAAATATTTCCCGGGTTATTGCACATGAACGCGCAGCATGAAAGATTGTCCTGGGTCCCACGTTCCCGGGATTTCATCCCGGGTCTTGACCAGGGTTGGGCTTGGGCGGTCACAGTTCCAAGGGCAGTGTGAACGGGTATCCTAGGTTGCCGTGACCTGGGTCCCGTTCACTGCGCTGCTGGGAGATGCTGACATACATACATACATACTGATCTCTCCAATACAATCTGGGGGTGGGGTGCAGAGGGGACACATTTAGCCTGCGTCTCATATCAGGGGGCAGCGGATTAATGTAGCGGTAGCAGTAGCGCTTGCGGGCGGCGGGAGTCAGTGGTGGCGGGAGAATTGTTTAAAATACTGGGCTGCCCTGTGATTGGTTGAGAGAGCTCAGCCAATCACAGGGCAGCCCAGTGTTTTAAACAAATCTTCTGCCACCCCTGACTCCCGCAAGCGCTACTGCTAGCATACACTACTCCACCGCCCCCTGCCCGCCCTCTTCCAGCACCCATCGTGTGCCATCGGAAGATGGTATGCGACATCGGGTGCGGACTTTTGCACCCAAAAATGTGATTGGATTCCATGGACATCGTACTTCGTAGCATCGAATCCCATTGCATAAGTGTATGGGCACCATAAGATTGAGAAGTCCTAAAGAATATCTCAAAACAGATCACTCAAGCAGCTGTGCTCCCCTGAGACTGATTATGGTTGCAGGAAAGGTAGGACAAAATAACTCTCTTTTTGCTGGGGGCACTCTTGTATTTTAGATAAAAAATGTATTATTTCATAGTTAAAAAGAATAGGGAATTACCGTCCCTCATCAAAAAAGCACACACAAACTCGACAACTAAGATAGAACCCAGCAAAAATATTCCTGAGAATGATACCTTTCGAATTACATGTAAACTCATAACATCATGTAGAATTCCCAAAAATACAAGATAAGTTCCCAGTGTGATTGAATAAATTGAGGCACACCTGTACCAGTTATACTTATAGAGCACAATTGCAGAGAACTGTACTGTTCCAATAAAAGATAGTTAAATAATAAATCATGAAGACAGTGGTAAAAAGGTTATAAGATAGGCACAACAGAACGAGGGCATACAGTAGTATCTCAGATAGACAAGCACTGTTCACCTCAACTTTGGAAATCCAATTGCTCATATAGGAAAAATCCAAGGGTAGAAGGGAGTAGATGGGTAGTGAAATAATATCCGGTACTTGTTTCCTAGCACGGCGCCCAATTTTTTCATCTTATGCCATCGCATCGCATTGCATGCCATATAGCCGCATACGATGCATGCGATGTGATTTTTTATTGTATAAGCACCCTAATGGATGCTTACAATGTTAAAAGCAGCCCCAATACGATTTTTTATTGTATAAGCACCCTAATGGGTGCTTACAATGTTAAATGCACCCCCACTATGAACGCAAACAGAAGAGTGGCGAGCACAGCGAGCCCCGCGAGGGGACGCGTATTACTTTACATGTATTCCGCGTCCACTCACCATGCTTCGGGCTCGGTGGCTTGCTGCGCTCGCCACACTATATAAAATCAACTCCACTCCGACGTGGATAGTGGGGTATGAAAAGGTCGGAGGACGCGTACTGCCACCGCTCGCCACGCTTCGGGTTGGCGTTGATAGTGGGGGGACATTTAACATTGTAAGGACCCATCTGGGTGGTTGTACAATAAAAAATCGTATACCATCACATTGTATGACATACTATACCATACAATTTTCTAGTGTACAACATCGGGCAGCATCGCATACCATATTTAGTCTTATGGTATACAATGCGATGGGCGCCGTGCTAGGAAACAAGTACCTAAGATCCATATAGCAGGGGCTGCTACTTCTTTTCCAGGGCCTATAAAGGACCAATAATTGCAAATGGTGTCCTTGGGAAAAGTGAGCGGGTCTGCACTAACACTATAATGTACTGTAGGCGAAAAAGTAGATGATCTCTGTATTCTTTATCTCCTATAGATGCACCCTGATTAGTATATTACCATAGCAGGGGTCACAACTATTTGCTAGGAGGGTGAGAGTATACAGAATTCTGAGTGTAGGGGTATAGTTGAAGTGCTTATCTATTGCCTATAGTTATGCTGCTGCTCCTTGTGTGTCTATGACATTGATGAGGAGTGAGCAAGATCTCTGCAGCATGAAGCATTCAGAGCAAATTTATAGAAAATAGGCTCAAAATGACAGTGTGTAATGGTACATAGCAATTTACCTCTGGTAGCAGGAGCCTGTGAAAAGGGTATAGGGGAGAAAAGGGAGGACTTTACCTTTCAGCCATGCCATGGTGAAAGAATAGGTGGACAATCAGTAGTCAAATTAGCATAGGGTAAGTGCGCTCCGCTGTGCACATCAATTTCACCTGTAGGCTTCATCAGTGAAGGACATCCCTGATAGTTGAAAATTCTGCACCCATGCAGACACACTCACATACCCATAAAAATGGGAGCTTTTGTAGAAAAGTGTTTGATAACACAAACCTCAATTGCACTGTGTTTCTGCTTACTTTTAGGAATTTCCATTATGTACTTTCAGCCTAATTAATGCAGGAGAATTCATAGCAATCTCATGCAAAAGACTGCAGGCCTCTTTATTATCAACAGGGACTACGGTCTGACCCCTGTGTATCAAACTCTGAAGGATGACGATAACCCACGGTCAGAAGATGCCACTGATTGAAGGAGGTTTTTGCATTGTTGAAGACTCCTATTGTAAAACAAACCCAATGCATGGGCACAACGTCAGTAACTATCTAGCGGCTGCGGGAGATGGATCATAAAGATCCCTCGCCTCCATACACAGAATGCGGCTTATGCCATCAAAAAAATAAAGACAAAGACAAAACACTGTTCTGGCCAAAGTTGCTTTTAAAGTTGATTTGAAGTACATGTATTGTACTAAGTAGCACCCCCCAATACAACATTGATCTCACTTTACATTGCAAGATTTCATTGCTCTGACTTTCAGGACACTGCATCATTTGTTACCTAAATGTAAAGCCTATTATCCTAACGTTACGATTGCTTATACATTTGTTGTATATCTTGATAAAGAACAAGCCAAAGGGATATCAGCAATTACTGCCTATTATACTAGTGCTTATCTGTGAGAGGTTGGCAGCACCTGGAACCTGTGTTATGTGACATAGAACAAGCTGACAGCTGACACCAGAGACCCCACTTACCGCACGTCCCGGGGGAGCGGAGGCCCAGCTCTCACCTGCTCGCTCTGCTCAGGGGGAAGCGGCCGGCCACAGCCCTGATGCCCTCCTAGGTGTCCCTCCCAGCAGCCATACCGCCGCACACACCGCGGAGTAGGACGCTGCACTGCAGGTAAGGGCACCGGGGAACACACATTGAACAAGTCGATGGAAATGTTGCAAATAAGCAGAAAAAGCAGAAGCTGGATGTGAAAGCAGAAGGAGAGGCGGGCGGCGCTTCCTGCTTCTGGGAGCAGAGTGGGAGGGCGGCAGCAGCAGCAGCAGCAGCCCAGGGCTTCAGGTGACACTACTACGCCCTCCTGCTGCAGCCCGGCGCAGGGAGCCTCATCCTGTGCTACCTGCTGCTGCGTGCTCAGCGCTCTGCTGCAGGTGCCCGGGTACCCGGTTATGAGACTTCTCCCACACAGGACGGTGATGGTGGGTATGGGCATTCACACAAGTTGGCTAAAGCTGTGATGATTATATATATATATATATATATATATATATATATATATATATATATATATATATATATATATATATATATATATATATATATATATATACTGTATACACACTCCCACCAACCAAGGAACTTGATGGAGTTTTACAAAACTCCTGGAACCTCTGTACATTCACCCAAACAACACATTCACATTTTGTATCTTGGTGACTTTGGGGCCTATACTATACATAAAATATTATTTCTGTAATATTCTTCAAAAACAGCTATTATCGCATCACACACACAAATATTTATATCTCCCAACATGACGCCTTCCATCAGCTACAATATGCTTTGTTCCTAGATGATGATTGCTGAAACACCTTTATTATCAATTAGTTAGTTTAACATTGGTGATGGTTATTATAAAAAAGAAGGGGAGGCCGGGAGCAGTGTGTTTTGTACCTGATGGAAGGGGTCCTGACTGCAGCCACTGCCCTCTCCTATGCACAGTGTGATAAATATGCCCCAATGTTTGGGTGCTTGTGAATACAGACAAGGGACCTTATTCAGGTGTGTAAGCTCACATGTATGAGGTGAGCTGGAAACCACGAACTGTTGGTAGTTCTCGAGGACTGGAGTTGGCCACCCCTGGTTTAGATGGTAGTGCCAATATAGACAGGAGCACTACAGCCCCATCATACACGGGAGAGAAGCTGGAGGGCCCTGCATGTGCTATAAAAGGAATGGAAAATGTAACAAATCTCACTGTTTTGTGTATAGGAGTACTCATTTAATTGGACAGATATTGGGGTAATAGTAAAAGGCATTGAGTCCGTCTGATGTTTTAATGTAGCATTCATTTAAAAGACAAAAAAACAACTTAATGTAGTACATGGCAACATGCAGCCATCAGCAGGGGGATACGGTCATTGGGTTGACATGCAGGAAGATGGACATGGGTTAGGTCGACAGGGTCATTAGGTCGACAGTTAAAAGGTTGACATGGGGTTTTTCACATTTTTTGAGATGGCATGCCCTACCATCCACTAGGGTGTGGCGGGAGAAGAAAACAGTGTGCCGAGCGTAGAGAGGCACCGAGCCCGAAGCATGACGAGCGAGGCATTTCAGTTTCAGTGTCCTTTTCGCCTGTGTCGACATTCGTGACAATTTTTTTTTTTTAAAAACATATCGACATTTTGACCCTGTCGACCTAATAACCCATGTCGACCTAGACTCATGTTGACCTTCCCGCATGTCAACCTAGACTCATGTCGACCTAAATGCATGTCGACCAACATGCTGGTGACCTAATGATTCACACCCCAGCAGGGAACCCTTCGCCGCAGCCTAATACATTTATCCCATTGTATTAAAATATATTCTCATAAGATGTACAGTATTTTCGATGTGTGCAGGTATTAATTTGTAAACAGATTTTTTTTTCAATGAACATAGATACATTTTTTACTAATATGTATAAAACTGTTTAAAGTTTATTCTAAATGGGAAGGAGTAGGTAATGTTTTATTGTTCTTAAAAAAAAAAAAGCTGCTTGTTTCTGTACTGCATAAATAGTACTGTATTGATCATCTCTACACCAAATAGATAATAGATGTCATCATTGTTGGGAGTAGAACAAGTATTCCTGAGATTATATTTACTAGGAACCAGTGACATCATTGAGGCACTTTGTGACCTTGGGCCTTATTCTAGTTCACTCTTTCTGACAAAATCCTTCTCATGCTGTGTACACACGGCTGCAATAATGCATGAAATCGCTGGCAAAATGGTCGCCCAGCGACCATATTGCCAGTGATTTAATGTGCAGCCAGTGATAAATGGCTGCGAGCGCGCTCCCGCGGCCAGCCCTTCATGGTCGCAAGAGCTTGCTCCTCCGATTCTGCCTAAAAATTGCAGGTCGCTGGTGCACAAAGCACTGTACACCAGTGACCAGCGACACTAGCCTCCTGCACCGGCCGGGACCCGCCCACCCGCCTTGTCAGTCACCGCCCACCCGCCTTGTCACGGAGCCAGCCCCTGCTTCTTGCTCCGTTCTCTTCCCGTGCACACAGCAGCAGCTCCCCCCATTGTGTCAGCACACTAGTACTGCACAGCCGCACTATCCAGTAAGTGCATAGGCTGTAGTAGAGGCCATTGGTGTCGGGCAACATGATTATGTTCATGCTGCCCATCGATGGTGATTTGCACCATCGGTGGGCAGCATGAGCATTACCATGCTGCCCCACACCAATAGTATGTGAACTCATTTAAAATTAAGGGGGCATTGGTGTCGGGCAGCATGATTATGTTCATGCTGCCCATCGATGGTGATTTGCACCATTGGTGGGCAGCATGAGCATTACCATGCTGCCCCACACCAATAGTATGTGGGCTCAATATAAATGAAGGGGGCATTGGTGTCGGGGTGGCAGGGGCCGCACGGCCGTCTTGTGCCCCCACACCCCTGGCAGGAGCTGCCACTAGATTATCCTGCCCCTACAAAGATGACCCTGCTACATCTGTATATACACCATATACACTTTTATTCCCTTCCAGAAGGACTTCCCACAACCCATGTCAATCATAAATGAATTTAAATATAGGGTAAAAAAATCTAGTCAAAATTGCTAGCAATTTTCAGGGAAAATTGCTGGTCCCTCTGAAAAACTGGACACTGAGCAATATATTGCTGAGAAATATATTGCTGAGATATATTGCAAGTACACTGAGCAATATATTACTCAGCAATATATTGCAAGTAATATATTGCTAGCAATATATCTCCCCCGTGTGTACACAGCATCAAGGTGCGTACACACGGGCAATATGATCGCTGGCAATATATTGCAAGCAATATATTGCTAAGCAATCATATTTCTCAGTGTCCTGTTTTCATCTGCGACCAGAGATGGTCGCAGATGAAAATGTCACACTGCTGGGAGAAGAGGAAGTGGAAATCGCTGGTCGGAGGAGCATACTCCTCTGACCCGCGACCATTCAGGGGCTGAAAACGGGAGCGCGCACTCAGCGACTTATCACCCGTGCACACTCCCATCAATATTTGCAGTAATCGCCCCCGTGTGTACGCAAATTTAGATGGACAAAACCATGTGCACTGCAGGTGGGGCAGATGTAACTTGTGCAGAGAAAATTAGATTTTGGTGGGGTTTTACTGTACTTCAAAGTGAGATCTATATTGCAGTTTAAAGATAAAGCAGCCGGTATTTACCCTGCACAGAAACAAAATAACTCACCCAAATCTAATTCTCTCTGCACATTTTACAACTGCCCCCCTGCAGTGCACATGGGGCCTTATTCTGGTTGGTTCGGACGCATGCGTATTTGCGGACTGGAACCGAGTGTTCTTATCCCCGCCTTCCGTACGGATCGCTCGCATCGTCCGAATGCGGTAAGACGCCGACCGAACGGACCGCGAGTGGATTTTTCATGTGAACACCTCCTCCATGTGTGGGACACTCCCCCATCATTCGATGGTCGCCGACCATCATGCTGGACCGAATGGTCAGGCAGCACCGAGTGCTCCAGACCACTCGGGCATTTCTCTGTACAAAAGCAGGGATATGGGCGGCCAGCTGGCATCCAGCTATGTCATATGTCTGCCCCCCCACACGTGCGTCACGGCCGCATTACCATACGTACGCCCAGCGTTTTCATGGGAACGCCCATGAAATGCGGGGCATACGTATATGGTAATGAGCACAAACAGCCCTTCACGCCCCTCTCCACCCCCTGCTCGGATTGTATAGAATTCACGCCGTATTCGGACGTGCGCGGCGTTCACACATGCGCAGATACGCCTCTGCACATGCGCAAACACCAACCATCGGCCGTCCATACGCATTCGGAGCCATCCGAACAAACCAGAATAAGACCCATGTTTTTGTCCATCTAAGAAGGATCTTAGAAGGATTTTGTCAGCAAGAGTGAACTAGAATAAGGTCCTGTGTGCTTAAAGTACTGCTACATAATATGTATATATAGGCTGCATTCTGTGTACTTTAATCAAGATGACTCACTGTTCAGCACATTGTGTAATGTATAATGACTGGTGACTACTGAAAGCATAGAACATGAATAGTTGCTGATGTCATGTGACGTTAGTCGCCAGCCCCGTGCAGGCTTCGACCCACCTGCGTTTGCATGGGGGCAACCAGCGTTTTTCTTGCTCTCTGGGCGTCTCACTGCCCCCCATCCCCGTGGGAACGCCTCAGTGACTATGATAGCCGCCCAAGGCGTTCGTACAGTGGCCCTGCACTGATTTGCCCATGCGAATCATCGGTCCCCAGAGCAACTAAGCTCATGACCAATCCATGCTGAATCAGGCCCACAGTGTTGGGACATTACTAACTGCTTAATTCGTGACTTGCTCCATCTAAATGGCTGTAGCCAGAGGTTTCTCTGGCAATTGTGATATATTTAGGCATGTACGTAAAATCACCATACAGCACGCACCACCAATTACAGGGCCAATTCCATCACACAGGATTTTGGACAGGGTAAAATCAGGGCATGGTCTTGAATATTTTCATACAGTTTTTTTTTCTTTTGTTGTCCTGCCATACATTCACTTGTTGCTGTTCAGCAGGACATGTGACTACAGCATAAATGTTCCATAGATTACAGAGTGAACCTACAAGAAATGTAGATGGTGTTATGCAATAAGAAGGAAGAGAACCATTCCAGGAGAACATGTCATACAATCTTGTGAAATAATTATATGATGCTCAGCATAGTTAGATGAGCGCATAGTTCTAGCAACCATACACTGATGCATCAAAAAACAACAACATTCCAACAAAAGGAAACAGGAAAGCCATTCTCTACCTGCTCCATTCAGAAATATATCTAAATATGATCAAACTAGTATATTGGACCCATCATTCCCAAAAGCTGACAAATTCATCTGTCCAATCTGTCTGGTGGGAACAAAAATTTAAATTTCGGTTCTTGTTTAGTTTCACGGCGGCAGATATCACATGCGATTTGATGTGCGAAGCGATTTAGTACCTGTTCATAACCCCACTATCCACTACGGCATAGAGTTGATTTTATATAGTGTGGTGAGCGAAACAAGCCCCGTGAGGGGATGCGGATTACTTTACATGTATTCTGCATCCCCTCGCCACGCTTCGGGCTCGCCACACTATATAAAATCAACTCTATGCCATAGTGGGGTTATGAACAGGTACTAAATCGATTCGCACATCAAATCGTATGCGATATCGCATGCGATTTATCTGCCGCCGTGAAACTAAACAAGTACCAAAATTTTTATTGACAATTTACTAAAAATATTCAGATCACTGACTCATGAGGTAGCAACACTAATTTAAATATTTACTTATATAACAATACAACTATTTTGTTATGTTTGTCTGGATCTGGACTATCTAGTTACAAACATAGATTTCCCGTTTTGATGCCAGTGTGTCCAATAAAACAAGAAAGATGACTGAAGAATTCCTGATCCAATTGCAGATTGGACATTGTGACTCAGACAGGCCCTGGCAGCAGCTAAACCAAGGTAAGTCCACACCCATTCTCAGTCAGGTTGTCACGCATTAGCACTGGCACAGCTAAACACCAACTAACATGTATTTTGGTGTAAACTAGGGTGTTTTAATGCAGTCTCAAATATTTCTTTGGTACTAACTGGAGGAGACATTTAGTATATTATTAGAATGCAGATAGTAGTAGTAGTAGACATATATTATATTACAGGCATAACTATATACTCCTATGCTGTAAGACAAATATAGAGGTAGGAACATTTGAGGCTGGTATGCGCAAGCTCCTCTGAAAGTCTGATCAAAATTATATGCATCTTATTACATGATATGAGTGGGAAGCAAAGGATTTTTCCAAGACGTTATAATAAAACAGGTACAGTAGCTTCACTTGTGATGTGTTGTAACAGTTTGAGAGCATGTCTGGGAAACTAGGAGATAGGCAGAGGTGCATTTAAGAGAGGGACTAATCCTGACATTAGGAAGCAAAGCAAGTTCCCGCAGGATCAGTAAACATCATTTACATCCTACATGATAATAGCAATGAGATCTCAGTGGGCCCTCATTCTGTTTGACCCACAAAGCTGCAAAATTCACTGCTTTGCAGGTCATCTAAATGTTGCACGAACGCCCCCCTCGTACGCTGATTTCCCACAGGCATGTAAATGGATGTTTAGCATAAACATCCTCAGGCAAAAATCATTTGATGGTCGCCAACCGAATGATTTTGCAAGTGCTCGTAGACCTCTCTATGTGCAGTCGCTAAACATCGCTCCCCTGTGTGAATGCACTAGAATGAGGGCCATGGCGATGTTTAGGCTATGTACAGTTTTGACTATGTGATTTCCCTGGAACTCCCCAGAGCCCAGAAACCACTGATGTTGACTATACACAATGGATGATTTTGACTATGTAAGATTTTAACTATAATAAAACACTAGATTGTACACGATATATGGTGTTATTCAGACCTGATCACTTCTTTGCTAATGTACAAGGCCCTGCGCCAAAGTGAAATCCCGCCCTTTGCAAGGTTGCTGCAGGCTTGCGAAATATCACAGATCAGCGATTAGCTGCAACACACTCATAATTGAATGATTTTTCAAGTGTGAGCGGTCTGTGCGTAACCTAGGACTTACTCGGTCAGTGCGAAAGAAACAGGCTGATCGAGGTCAGAGCTGATGTCACACATCCTCCTTGAAAACTGCTGGGTGGCACCCAAAACCGCCGGCTTCCTGTCAACTTGCTTGATTGTGGTTAAAAAAAAAGGAGCTCCGTCCAACGAACTAGGGGGTTATTCATGTTTGTTCGATGTTGCGCATCTGCGCATGCGCAGACGGGTTTCTGTGCATGTGCAGATGTATGGTGCGTGCATGTGCAGATGTATGGAACTTTCGGTTCGCCGGGTGCACGCACCCATGGTGGGGGGCGGAGATGAGCAGGGGGCGCCGGGCTGCCCCATCACCATATGGGAACACCCAGCGTTCCATGGGCGTTCCCATGAGAACGCTGGGCGTTCTCATGGTAATGAGGCAGTGACGCTGGTGGGGGGGCGGGTAGCTGACATCACTGGATGTCAGCTGGCCGGCCATATCCGCGTCAGCGTGCACGCATATGTAAGTAACTTAATAGTTACTTATATATGCGTGCACTCAACACATCATTAGATGGTCGAAATCCAGACGTCTGTCATTTGCTATATCTGCTGCACATGGGATCGAAGATGCAAATTCATTGGTGTACACTATGAATATGACTGCTTTGTAAAAAATGTACTTCAGTTTATAAATCATATTTTCCTGCTATTTAATTCTTTATATATATTTATAGCGATAGCAAGTTTCATTATGTATACAACTGTCCTGAATTTCATTGGTCCGTCCCATTTTTTGGGCGGCAATCACGTGTCCCAACTGGGGCCAGCAGTGTCCCGCAGTCGGGGGTGGGTGGGGGAGTTGGGAGTCCCCCCTGCCCGACATAGACACTGTTTCTATTCCTGGAGACAGAGGGCCTGGGGGAATAGCCAGCAACTTACAGAACGCTAGCCATGCTCCCAGGGGCGTAGCGCCAATATTTGCGCCCCCCCCGCCAGATAATTTTGGCACCACCACCCCCCCCCCCCCCGTTCTTACCATGTCTCCCCCGCCGCGTCTGTATTCCACCGGGAGTCGGGACTGCATATCTACTAATCTGCGCAGATTAGTAGATATGCGGTCCCGACTCCCGGCGGAATACAGACGCGGCGGGGGAGACAGGGGCCGGGGCACAGTAAGGAGAGGGGTGGAGGGCAGTGGCCGGTGCCAGCATCTGGTGCCCACGCAGCCCCCGCTCCCCCAAGCAGCAGCAGGGGCTGCCTTACGCTATCTACTCCACTGCATGCTCCCACAGTAATGAAAACAGGGTGTGGCCTCGCAGGAGTGATATGATTTTCAGGCCACACCCCTAAATGTGTCTACGGTCCCTCCTAGAGTGTTAAAAATGTTGGGAGGTATGCGATTGGGAACACAGTAAGAAATAAAGCATGACTTAGTATTAACAGAGACAGAAGTGTAAGAGAGCCCTTACCTGTAAGGCTTGCGTAAATAGCTAGCATAGTGTAACAAAATAATATCAGGTTTTAAGGTCCATACTCATTGGACAATTTTGCCCAGCGTGTATGGACAATGAAGATGGGGAAAATTCCTGGGCTCAAAATCCGTCACTGCATACACACTGAGCATTTTCACCCTTCTGAGCGATTTTCCCGGGGATGGATGACTTTTACATAGCAGGACGCTATGGAAAGCCGTCCACCCTGTCGCTCATCTGCTCTGATGCAGGTTCATGCATCAGAGCTCATCGCTGCCCAATACACACTGGGCAACTTTTCAGTTGAAAGCAGCTCAAATGAAAAAACGGAGCTGCTTCCAGCTCAGAGTCGCCCAGTGTGTATGGGCCTTAACACTCAGATCAGTACAGAAACATTTCTGGGCAGGTTATTGTCTCTCTGTAATGTTTGGTTTTATCAGTGCAGTCAAGGAACAGCAGGTTCCAGCAGGTCCTATACTACTACCAGTGATCTGCCGCCCAAGCACTGCTAGACTATTGCTAGATGGGTCTGCATGTTTAGACAAGCAATTTGTTCTCAAGATACACACAGGCATTCATTCACAGGCAAGATTTGCTTCCTGATGTTTCTTAAATTCTTTTACTATTCTTTAGCCAAACGAATAGCATGCAGACCTTGAGACAGGTCAGCTCTTATTGTGTTTAGGGGCATACACAGTGCCGACTCTACCATTAGGCAGCTGCCTAGGTCGCCAGGATTTGGGGGGGCGCCATCAAGTCTGCCTATCACAAAAATCAAGGATGTCTATGAGGATCCTTGTTGTACCTAATGCAGGTGGCTTCTGTGGAACTTCTAAGACCTCATCTCCATACTTTACCCTTAGGCATTCTTCACTACATTGCTGCCCCTTCTCCTTGTACTGTATTGTGGGTGGCAAAGAGAGGCCTCTAGGGAATGCAGGAGACTTGACCCACCTTCCCCGGGGGCTGGGTGGACCACCCAATTTTTGAGAGCCTCCTTGACATTCTGGAAAGTGAGTATTGGTGGCAGTATGGGGGAGGGAGGGCCGTAGGTTGAAGTTTTGCCTAGGGTGCTGAGAAGCCTTACACCGGCCCTGGGCATACACACAGAGCGATTTTGTGCTCTTTACTAAGTAATCTGACTAGATTGCTTAGAAAGTAAGCACAGATCTCTCTGTGTGTATACCACGAGCGATTACAATGTGCAGTCCTTCAAGATCTAGTCAAATTGCATAGCAAATGACTGAAAATCTCTCTCTCTCTCTGTGTGTACAGAATGAGAGATAGTGATCAAGATCTCTCATTCTGAACCACTACCCGGCCTTTTTATTGCTTAAGCAAAACCACTTAGCACAAATCACTGCATGTGTATGTGCTCTCCATTAGCGATCTGGACACACAACCGCTTTACCAGTAGGTATATTTATCCGTACAGAAAAATTACAACATAGGTCTACATAATAATGAATACATCATTGAATTGGGCTTTAACTAGCACACACAATTGTGTTACTGCTCAATGCAACTTTGAACCACACTTGCCTACCTGACCTTCTCCATGAGGGAGAAAATGCTCTGCTCCTGGACCTCCCTGGTAATGTATGATTGCCAGCACCTGTGGTCAGCTAGATAATTGATAAGAAAGGTGTTTTACCACAGGTGATGACAATCATACATGACCAGGGAAGTCCAGGAACAGAGCATTTTCTCCCTGAAGGAGAGGGTCAGGTAGGCAAGTATGCTTTGAACACATGCCACCCAAATCTAATTCTCTTTGTCCATGTTACATTAGCCTCACCTGCAGTGCCATGGATTTGCCCATTAGAGAATTATTTGTGATCAACTCTGAATCAGGCCCAGTAATCCACCAAAAGTTGTTTCAAAGTTTTGTCCCTATCGCTAATATGTTATGTAGGTCCACTGTGGTATTTTCCCTGTTCACATGTTTTCAGAAATACATTTCAGATAACATTTTAAAAATATTATTAAGAATATACATAGCATAGCCTGTATATAATCACAAACACCTTATTTCAGGGAAGTGGGATAAGTCTTCAAATATAGGATGACAATTCTCTTAGGAAATATCCTCAGTAGGAATGTGGATTTGTGCACATCAAAACCACATTCCTACTGAATCACTTTTCCCTCTAGGTGATCTGTAAGTGATGTTCCCTTGTTGGTATGTGAGAAGGAAAAAAGGTACTTACTAGTGCAAGACTTTGAGGCTATTTAAGTACAGTATTTAATACATATAACACACTTACAAAATTAAAAACATCAAAGCAAATAACCTATAAAGCCACATCAGGGATTGTCTCGCCTTATGGTAATGTGTCATCTGGATGTGATATATATTTAGATTATTGCATTGTAAGCTTGCAGCAGGGAATCTGCTGTGTTATATAAGAAACTAAATAAATAATCATTTATCTTAGAACTTTTTATAATTGAACGATTGAACTATATGCAATTAATAATTAGTGGCAGTTGTGTTTCAGTAGACAATTCTCATTAAGCTGACCACCGCCCAAAGCTCATCTTAGGTGGGATGCAGTCAGAATATTAACACCAGCATCCCAGTAAAGGGAATCTGTACAGTATTTATTCACAGTTTCTTATATAGCGCATACATATTACGCAGCGCTTTACAGAGTATAGTTGAACAGTCCCTGACCCAGTGGAGCTTACAATCTATATTCCCTACCTACCACATATACACGCACACACAGACATTCTAAGGTTAATTTGTTGGGAGCCAATTAGCCTACCAGTATATTTTTGGATTGTGGGAGGAAACTGGAGCACCCAGAGTAAACCCACGCAAGTATGGGAAGAATGTACAAACTCTGCACAGTTAGAGCCATGGTTGGAATTGAACCCATGACCTCAGTGCTGTGAGGCAGTAATGCTAACCATTACACCATCCGTACTGCCCAGTATACTTACCTTTCCCCTGATAGACAGTTTATGGTAAACAGGTCAACTTTGTAAATAACCCAACCCTGGGGCTGTTTCAATGTTGTTGGTTCAGTTCTGCCATGGACCTATCTGTGCTGAGTGTGTATAGTCTCCCTGTTTTTGCATGGGTTTCCTCCTGTTGCTCCTGCTTCATTCTGTATTTCAAGATTAATTGGCTTCTGATATGTGTGTGTGATGTGGTAGAAAGCACAGTTCTTTTTATGTAAAAACTAGATAACTAAAGTTCACCAATTATGGATGTAAATCCCTGGATCGGGGGATTTGAATTCTGTGTTTTTGGAGGCAAGCACATTTGGGCCCTTTCTCCTGTGCAGCATGAGCAAATGGCTCAGGCATTGCCTAGCAACACACTTGCTTGCGTGGCTGCACAGCGCGATGTTAGAGGTCATGCTACATAGCCATGCACAGGTCTCCCCTGCTGCTGTGTCTGTCCCGTTACCTCGCCTCCTCCTTGCCGCTGCGTTTGTCACTTCACTTTAGGGATGACCATCAGTGCCTTTTCCATCGATGGTTGCCATTGATAGTGTAAAACTATGCAATGGGTGACCATCGATAGTTTTACATATCGATGGTCATCTGTTATGTTTGAGTGATTGGCCTGTGGGCCAATCAAAACACATAGGTGGGTACACACTCGTGGGTGTCATGGGGCAGAGCAATGCTCTGTGTCCCAGCACTTTGATAAAAAAGAAAAACATTGGGTTTGCTGTGCCATCGATGTAAGAAAACCATCTGGTTCTCCCCCATCGATGGCAAAAGTATTCGACATCGGCCATAAACCATCGATGATTTAGAATGGTCGATGTCCCTACTTCACTTCCTCCCCCACCTTGTACAGGGCCCGGCCGCCCACGGCATCCCTGCTCCTGCTCTTTCTCCTCTCCTGTGACCATGGCACTAGGGACAGGGTACTAGATGCAGCAGCAGGCACCTGCCAGAGGCAAGAGTGATCCTCAGGGGAGGGATTCAGATTAATGCACACCAACACCAGCTGTTTATACAATTAAGCAGCTGCTTAAAAAGCAGTTGTGCCAGCCCTGCATATGATACCATACAGCTAAGAAAATCTATATTAGCCCATAGATTACAGCCAGTATGTCTGTTCCCATTGAGCCTTGGAGTGGAGCAATATGCAAATGTTTGTATAATTACCCCCTTTTGGATTTACGGCTCTTAATCTCATGCAGTGTGGCCAGTGTGATGGGTTTGATTTCCTCTGAAGAAGTTTAAGTCCCTTTACAATCCTCAACAAGCAGTCGGCATGGCAAAAATCACAAGATAAATGGATTCATTCCAAATAGGCCAAGGCTGGTACGGACAAGAATGGGGTGATAGGTGGTATGTTGGGCAACAGCTGTAATCCTCTGATGCATTTAGCTGTACAGATAACTATTTTAAAAGACCTGTTTGACAGCCGTTTTCCCTTATATGACACAAGTAATCTGACAAGGATATGGACACGTGATATTGCTATAAATTTTTGTTTTGCTTAACAAAACAGGTTGTGCTGGCTCACCTTGAAAACAGGGCCTGCGAGCTCCAAAATTGTCGAAATTCACTGTGATGTTTTAATATACTTTTTAAAAAAATCCTCCTGTGTGCCACCGTTTGGTCCCTCAGGGTATACTGCTATTTCATTTCTACAGAAATTATATATACATATACATACAGGACTTAAAGTGGTCCTGGAGAGGTGGTGGAACTCCCTTCCCCTAACACTGACCCCCCACCCCATTAGGCAGATCATAGACCAGTGCCAGGGAATTTTTGCCCTACCACCCATAAAGGTATAATGGTCCCACAAGGAAAGGGTGTGGTCATACAATAGCAACTCCAATTAAAAGTAGCACAATTGGGGTGTGGTATAACACACCGACACTCGGGATTCCAACAGTCATTACTCCAACGTCGGAATCCCGACTGCACAGTGGGGGGAGCGCAATGAAGCCCCTTGCGGGCTCGCTGCGCTCGCCATGCTGCGGGCACTATTTTATTCTGTGTACAGTAGGTAAGTGTTCCCCACCCGTGCGCACAGCAGCCTATCAAGTTATGTAAGAGAGGGTTTTCCTATCCCCTCAGACAAACAAATGCATACAAAAGATATACATAACTTTTGGACTATTTTATTCTCCCTCTATAGGGGTTGTGGATCCCCACGAGGGAGCAGTCGAGATTCCGACGTCGGAGTAATGACTGTCGGAATCCCGACTGTCGGGGAGCCGTCCGGCACCCGCACAATTGTATACACATTACACCGATGTAGCGCCCTTGATTCATATTTAATCACACAGTAACGCCCCTTATACACATAATGTCCAGTTGTTTATCATCACATTACATACACCGTGCCAGAAGAAGAAGCCGCTGAGACAGGCTTTTCTGATAGAATTACTGTTCAGGACTGTGGTAGTGGTGGAACTCAGTTCCACCCAGTTTCCCTCACTTTAACCCCTGTGTGTGTGTGTGTGTGTGTGTGTGTGTGTGTGTGTATATGTGTATGTATATATATATATATATATATATAAAGTGGTGTCGACCCGGCACTCCGCTGTCCTGGAATCAAAAACCTGGGTGCCTTTGTAGGCAGTAGATAGTGGTAGAGATGTGACCCACTCGGGGTGAAGCATCACACGGCACTCCAAGGATTTTCAAGTGAATTCAAAATGGTATTTATTGCAATAAATACCATTTTGAATTCACTTGAAAATCCTTGGAGTGCCGTGTGATGCTTCACCCCGAGTGGGTCACATCTCTACCACTATATATATATATATATATACACAGTACCACTGCGCACAACCTTTTTACCAAGAGAAATATATATATAAGTCCCCCCGTCGTGTGCCGCTTACTCCAGGACTTTACCACGCTCCAATTGTGTACTTGTAAGCAAAGGAAAGGAGAAGCGCACCATAAGCAAAGTAAAACACAGTTCCTTTACTTATAACATATGCTCACATACATCGGGGTTAAAATATATCAGCTAGCCAGGCCAAAGTGAAACAGGAACGGATGGGAACACAAGCGATTCAGGGGATCTCTTCCCATCTAAGCAGCCTCTCACGCTGCACTCACACACGCCGCCGCTGCCCATCTCCACTCACTTCACCAAGATGACGTCACCACGTCTTCCATATAGGCAACGCATTTCGTACCAGGACACCACGTCTTCCGTATAGGCCAAACCGACGCGTTTCGTACCAGGACTTGTACAAGTCCTGGTACGAAACGCGTTGGGGGTGGCCTATACAGAAGACGTGATGACGTCATCTTGGTGAAGTGAGTGGAGACGGGCAGCGGCAGGATTACTTGACATGTATTCCGCAGCCCCTCGCGGGGCTTGCCGCACTTCGGGCTCACCACACTTTAGAAAATCAACTCCACGCCCATGTGGATAGTGGGGGTATGAACAAGTCGGGAGGACGCGTACTGCGTACGCTCGCCGCGCTTCGGGCTGATGTGGATAGTGGGGGTGTTTCAGGAACACATTCACACCTGTCATGTCAGACAGGTTAAAATGGTCAAACGGAGGGGGAGAGCCGGCACACCAGGCAGCACACGGAGCCGCAGGGCCCGGGAGCTCAGCCAGGAGGAGGAATGATTTGCGGCGCACACAGTGAGTGACAAAAATAGGTACATTCGGTACAAACTATATTTGCCGGTACAGACTGTTAAAAAATGGTACTGTACTGTCAAATTCAGTACAGTTGGAGGGTATGCGATACATCTGAGATGTATTGGGGCAATGCTACAATCCACCGACTGCTGGGTTGGGGGTTCAGCAATATGAAACATGGTTAAAAAATTCTGATTCCAACCAACCGGTCAGGAACGTGGAATCAGGCAGTTTTAGCCTGTGAAATTTTCAGATTCCCTGACGGATCGCTCATCATTGCAGGCCACTGCTGGGGGGATCAACAGTGACTGCAGATCAGCTGTATGTGGGCCATAAATGTAGGAAAGGACATAAAAAACATAGGGCTTGCCTTGGGAATGGGAGACCTGGGCAGAGACCTGCTATTGAGGATTCTGGTTATGTTTAGGCACTGCTGGGAGGGTTAGGTTGCTAGAGGTGGGGGTAGGGGGGGCTGTATAATAGGGTGTTGGGTTTAGGGGAATACAGCTGAGTAACTAGTCTTCCACGGTAGTGCAGCTCACTTGACTTCCAGGATCCAGCAGGCATTGCAGATTTTGCAGCTGATGGGTCATTGTTTATATGATAATCACATGACATGCAGCATGCTTGGCCATGTCCATAATCTATTGTTATCCTGATTCATCTTGATCTAACATTCCACACCCCATATAAACAAAATTAGCACCTTCATTCTCTCCAATGCAGTAATGGGTGAAGGTACCAGTGGGTGAGATAAATGGAGTGCGTGGTCCTAAGGAAGCCCTGGACATTGCCCCCAGCACTTTTATTTCCCCTGGATCTGGACCAGCCACCCCCAGCGTTACAACCACGCACTCCATTTATCTCACTCCATTGGGCTCTGGTACCTTCACCCATTTTGGAGAGACACTGCTGTTATGCATTCCGAATGGAGCAATTCCTCCTGGTGATTCAATTGTGGTAACATCATACCACCAACCGGTACCTACCATGTGTTTTCCTTTGGACATTATTGGAGTCACTTACTAACAGTGGTTACTAACAGTGGTGGCATACATAGGAACGGATACTGCTGTCTTATCATTAGTGTTTTACATGTTTTTATATTGATATTAAATATTGTGAATGTTCATTGGTGTACTAGCGCTACTTTTCTTTTCCTTTTACCTATCTTTTTAAGGGACTACTCACCCCTTCCAGTAGCTGCTTTGCACACGCACCCCTAGCCAGCGCCCGGTTTTGTTGCCTGGCAACATTTGTCTTCTTTTAGCGTAGTCAGTGTAGTGTAAAGTAATGAGTAAAGCTTCCGGTGTCCACAGGGTCCGGGTGCACTGGTAGACGCCAAAACAGCATCGGATGATGCGCTTCACATACAGCGCCGTAAACCACCGGCAGCGAGGCGCTCCATGTTAGTTGATTGAGTGAGCGTCTCATACGCACAAGTGTCCCAGACACTCTGCGGCTGTGGACGTAAACCCTGCCCATCTCCGCTTCAGTGAGACGGACAGGGCTAGGGGGTGTGGCGCACGTGCCAAAAGAGGATGCATTGCCAGTGCTCCATGTCAAACTCTGGCAAATGCCTCCATTTCAAATCCCCACTATCCACGTCAGCCCGAAGTGTGGCAAACAGACGCATTATGCGTCCTCCCGACCTATTCATACCCCCACTATCCATGTATTCAGTGTCCGCTCGCCTCGCTTCGGGCTCATTTTCCACATCCCCTCGCGGAGGTCGCCACGCTTCAGACTCACATTATGAAATCAAATATAAAATCACGCAGATGTGGATAACTGGGGTATGAACTGGTCGGGAGGATGTGTAATGCTTCGGCCAGATGTGGATAGTTGGGGTGTTTAAAGAAACACCTGGCATATCATCCATCAGAAACAGTAATGACGACATGTATTAACTGGCAACTGGATTAAACGTACTGACTGACTACGCTGACTGCATAAAGCTCCGCTAGCTCTGCTTCAAAGCAAACGTACACACAGTCACAGTCGCTGTTCTGCTATTCCACGTATTGGGGGGACGCACACACAGTCACAGTCTGGATACTACACCGACTAAGTAACTGCTGTCGCCGTGCTGAAGGGACACTACGCTGAATAGGACAGTACGTAACCTACTTAACAGGCGTCCTATGTCTTATGTTAACTGTAATGAAATTTTAATTTGTATTCCTGTTGTATAACAAATGGAATGGTCAGTTAAGCAATTTTTTTAGACGGCCACAATTTAATACAATATACTGCGATGTTAATAGTTTACCTAGAACCAGTTGCGTAACTGTCTTATATACTTGTTGTTTTGCTACTGTGAGCAATAAATGTTTGCAAAACATATGTATTTGTTTGCATACTGTTTTAATGTTAAAAACACTAATGTAGCTATAGGGCAGGGGTGGGGAACCTTTTTTGTGCCAAGGGCCGTTTGTAAAAAAATCCTTTGAGGGCCAGATGTAAAAATTTCTCTTACAAATTGTCCTGCTGCAGCCGTCCCACGCTCCAACAGCTGCTGCTGAATAGGATTGACAGTCTCCAGCTGCTGTTGATTAAGAGTAATCTCGCGAGAACTACCCAAACCGGCTACGGGGGCAGGATACAGCCCCCGGGCTTGAGGTTCCCCACCCCTGGATTTTGGAAATTATGATCAGTAGTTATTTACAGGATAGCACACTTATCACCTGTTTTATAGTAATACCCCTTTCAGACATATGGTAAAAACCAAGGTTTTTTCACATGAACGCGCATCAACCCAGGATTTTGGTATGTCTGAAAGGGTCAACCCGGGTGTTAAAACCCAGGTCTCCGACCCTTCTTTTTACCTGGGTTGAGGACCTGGGATTTAAGACCCGGGTTGACCCTTTCAGGCATAACAAAAAACCCAGCAGTCAAGATGCCGGGTAATTCCCGGGTAGTATGTCTAAAAGGGGTATAAATTGTGAGTGGCTTTACCTGTATGGGATGTAGGGGTAAGTTTAATAAAGCTTCTTAAAATAAAAAGGTGATGTTGCCCATAGCAACCAATCATATGATGTCTATCATTTCTCTATTGCTTCCAAGAAAATGATGGTTGCTATGACACCTCTTTCATTTTTAAAAGCTTTTGTAAATTTGCCCTATAATGTCATCAGTTTGATGTCAATGTTGTTTAACTGTCAGCATTTAAATGTTGGCAACTTCAGAATGTTATGTGAAATGTCAACATCCTGTACGAACTGTCAGTATCGCCACTGGATCAGCTAGAAGTCACCACAAAGTGACAGCCAGACCTGGAAGGCTCTACTGGAGAAGCTGGAATTTTCTTGACCGCTAGGTCTGAGGCTGTGGCTTATCTAGGTTTTTCCTTTACCTGCTTCGGGCAGGTGAAAATAAATCCTCAGTAAGCACCAACTTTTCAGGGCTGTGACAGCAAAACACACAGGTTTCACTAAACCTCTTTAGCATAAAGGCCCTTATTCTGATCTGTGCGGCCGGAGCCGCATACGTTGCTCCGGCCGCACAAACCAAACCCCGCCTACAAGACGGATCGCCACGGCCGTCCGTACGCGGACGGCTGGCGATCCGCATGAAAATGGTGGGGCGTACGCCTCCACCATGGTGGGAGCTGCCCCCTGCATTCGATGGTCGACGACCATCGAAGGCAGGGCCGCACGCTCCACCAGCTCACGCAAGCTTAGA
Source organism: Crinia signifera (assembly GCF_055691185.1). Lineage (NCBI taxonomy): Eukaryota > Metazoa > Chordata > Amphibia > Anura > Myobatrachidae > Crinia > Crinia signifera. Next base: position 190,605,177 of record NC_139220.1, read on the forward strand.
CCACACGGACAATCGTCCGTGTGAAAGCTTGTATTTGGGCGGAGAGCTGACATCCGGCGATGTCAGCTTTCCGCCCCCATCACTGGCGTCATAGCCTCATTACCATGCATACGCCCCGCGTTTGCATGGGAACGCCCATGAAACGCGGGGCGTATGCATAGGGAAATGAGGGTATTAAGCCCCTCACGCCCCTATACGCCCCCTTTGCGGCGTATAAAATTTTTGTGCGGCGATTTCGCCTGCACATGCGCAGAGTGACCTCTGCGCATGTGCAGAGTGAAAACATCGGCGGTACGGCCGCACGCGGGCCGTACCGCCGAGATCAGAATAAGGGCCAAAGGCTTTTTTTTTTCTTTACAGATCTAACTGGATACCGCATAAAAATATATTGGTGAAATGTCACATCTTCACTCCTGGGGCCAAATGTAATAGGGTGAGAGAGTTTCAGAAAGTGAGAGATTTTGGGAGAGTTTTCCCATGTTTTTTAAAGCAGCAATCAATTACATGGCAAAATCAACCTGGTTTTGCAGTGTAAATGATTGCTGCTTTAAAAAAAAGGGGAAACTCTCCCAAAATCTCTCACTTTCTGAAACTCTCACCCTATTATTACATTTGGCCCCTGCTGTTTCATCGCACCTAATTGGATACCCCCTAAAGTGTCAGGTTTTGTTTGCAGTGCTTTGTTACTTTGTAAATATGGGAATTCATAACCATTCCCAAACCAGCAAAATGTTTTAACAATGTATTAGAACATCTGTCTATGAATACAATGTTTATGAATAATACACAAAGAAGAGACAGATGGCCTAGATTTCAGTAGCATTTACTCATAATTTTAAACACTTACTTTTATCATTATAGAATAGCAAGTTATTTTTATTCAAAAGTTTTATTGGATTATTTTAAGAATAATACAGGAATTTAGAGTAAAGTACAAGGTATCAAAGAACATCATTAAAATAAAACAGTGATAACAACTAAAGCAAACAATGGCCATGCCTCTAATTACAGTAAATATCACAAATTCCAAATGACTGAAAAGTTTAAAGAACTCTGTATGACTCTTCTCCACATAAGGAAGGTAATAGAGTCATTTAATTGGATATAATGCCGCTATAGAGGATTAAACTCCTGCATCATATATTAGGGTATACAGACACTTTTACACTACATTTATTATTATATGGAACACATATAAGATCTCTTATTTCAGATCAGAAAGACAATATTAAGGTAAATGACAGCTGCTCCTCAGTGGTGAAGCCATACAGGCATGGTCGCTAAGAGGGATGTGTATGAAACAATTTAAGACTCACTCAATGCATACAATTAGCTTTTAGCTTTCATTTATCTAGTACATAATAAAAAAAAAGCATACATAGAATCTGATTGGTTATGGGCAAAATCACTTCAACGTAAGGAGAATGTGGAGAAAAATCGAAATCAGTTTAGATATAATTGCTTATATTTAGGGATGGTGCTCAAAATTCTAAAGTAAACCCTTACCAGGACAAATCAAACGCATTGTTGTTATATTTTATGTTAGTTGTGTTACAAAATATATTTATTTTTTTAAATAAAAACATAGGTATCTATTCAAAGCAAGATAGAACAATACACCAATATAAAGATGTAGCCAGTAAAGATAACATATGATACATTCCTTAGTAAGTGCTGGAAAAAAAAATCACACCAAAAGACATTGGGCCAGATGCACTAAGCTTCAAAAGTGATAAAATGGAGAGTGATAAACAGCCAGCCAATCAGTTTCTACATGCCATGTCACAGGCTGGGTTTGAAGGCAGAAGCTGATTGGCTGGCTGTTTATCACTCTCCATTTTATCACTTTTGAAGCTTAGTGCATCCGGCCCATTAACTGTTATGTGATCATAGACCATTCCAATTTATTTTGCTCTAGAATTGTTACAGCGCAAAACCAGTTTATAAAGGCAACTTTGTGCAAAGCACATGGAACGCTGCAGATCAGCATCTAATATTGGGACTGTGATAACCAACTGTTATACAACCCAATGACCATAACTAGATAATGATGATACTCACATACTGTAATAGAATATAGTCAAAATATAATAACAGATTGCCCATACCTTATATTTGGCCATAAGTCTATTCCTATTTGCATGCAGGCATTAGTAACTTGTATCCCACATAGGGATACATTTACTAAAGCTTCTAATAATGAAAAGAGGTGATGTTGCCCATAGCAACCAATCAGATTCTGTCTATCATTTCTCTATTGCATGGTAGAAAATGAATGACAGAATCTGATGGTTGCTATGGGCAACATCACCTCTTTTCATTATTAGAAGCGTTAGTAAATTTACCCTATAGTGTACAGGCACAAATATGTAGTAAAAGTGAAGAAGCAAAATGAAAATATTTCCTACAAAATGCTGTCTGACATCCCATAAACGTGTCAGGATCCCGTGTTAAGGCGGCTGAAGACTATATTTGTGGTGGCCAGCTCTCAAGGCCTTTTCTTTTTCTCTGTGGACTGCTGGTGATAGTTGTACATTCACCATTACCATAGGGATACCAGCAGCTAGAGCCAATGCTATATTTATGAGAACCAGTTGCCCAGGTGGATACCTTACACATTCCATTAAGTCGCCCATCTATTCTAATTGTCCACACAAGAAAATCTTACCTGTGAAGCAGCCAGCTGCTGCTCCTCCTCCATCTCTATGAATGTGGCCACTGACTGATGTGTCAGCTAACAGCCGCACTCCCACCTTCTGCATGCTAGGGTAAGAAACCGCAGGGGTAGGGGCACAATGCAGAAGGAGGTGGCAACCTCTGAAGTGGAGTAATGTCAACCTTGCCTGTGAGCTATACCACACTCTAACTACTGTAGGACTTGATCCAGAGGTGCACACAAATTCAGTTATGGCTGTAATTCCATATACAACGGTACTGCAAAAATATGCTAATGTTGCAGCAGAAAGAATTTGTAGAGACACTCTCGGGTGGCAGCTCTAATCCACTTGCATACATAGACGCACCATTGGACTCACATCATTTGCATCATCGGTCATCTGAGTAACCCTATGGCTCTTCAGAATGTCCTTTGGAAGTTAATGACTGAAATCATTGTAATGCTCATAGTTACACAGTCACAGACTTAGTCACACCCCAAAAACGGTCCCGACATACCTGCATTTGACTCAACCCACCCCATTACCTCCTTTAAAGGCTTACTGTTAGTCACGCTGTACAAATCCACATGGCCATAACTGCAGTGCGACCCTGATGCATATGCAGTACATGAACCATGTTGGAATCCACAAACATCAGCATTGTATCCACCTCTAAATCAGACCCTAGTTGGTGTGGTTTACTAACAGGGCTTTTCAGTGAAGCCTTCCACAGTCTGGGTAACACTGTAGTTTTTTCGTTTCTTTTTACTGAAGCTACTGTACTGGAGTTTCCTCTGTGAAATCATTAGTACCACCAGTTATATCTAAGCAGGCAACAGCTACAATGCATATACGTTACGTTACATTGTTGCCATGATGCGTACACATGGGCACACGTATGGAGGCAACTCTAGGCTGCGTATGGTCGCACCAATAGTTTTCCAATTCGGTGCATATTTACGTCCACAGAATCTCACAAGTGGGGAAAATATAAGTGACACATCTCTGCAGCTCTAGACTTTGGGCATGATTTAGAAATAAAGTCTTCTATGACTGCCATCTAGTGTTTGGTATTTGTTTTTTATTTATTTTCTTTTTCATCATGGAATGGAAAGGATTGTTTTATTAATGACCCTCAGAAGCCCCTCATTGAATGGCTACCAGACTTAAGTTCTGACATCAAATCCAGCGACATCACATTGAAACCACACAGTAGAATAACTATTGATAGTTATATTGTGCGCATAGAGAGCTTTGTGCATGCACACATTAGTTGAGCAGCTGCTGATACAACCTCCAGCTGTCCACAGCTGCATAGAACCTTTAAGCCATCAGATTGGCATCAGAAAGCAACAACAATTGATACACAATCAAATACCCACAAGTCCATGGAGAAGGCACTTCCATCGAATCAGTAGTTTTTAACCATCGGCTTCTGATGTCTATCCTTAGGTTGAATTAGTATGAAAGATCCAATGCCTCTAAATCAAATAAATAAATGTTATACAGTATGTTTAATCCTAACATTCTTTCATGTTATGATGGGATGCACTAAACTGCGCCTGTGCATCCCGCCATACACTGCCTACATTATGCATAAATAGTAACGCAAAGGACAGGTCTTCCAATAAGAGCTGTCCTTTGCTATGCCCTCCCTTTACTAGACTGCTGGGATCTGTGACCCATGAGCCCCCCCTGCACATGTGCAGAGTGACACCGGTGGCCACCCCCAGGTTGCTGTACAATAATACCAGCTATAGCTGGCGTTACCCTCCACAGCAAAGCCCAAAAGTTCAGGGTTTATTGCATCTGGAAATGCTTGGAATACAAATGTGTCCTTCCTTACTAAGCTTTGCTTTATTGCATAAGACACCACTGTCAATATGGAAACAGTGGCTCACCAGGTTCTAGGCCGCTCATAATGTGCAAGTTCTCTCTAAGCATTCCAATTTGTCTATATGAAATATGCAAGAAAATTTCATTGTGTTCACTTTGAAAAAATGTAATGTAGCATAATATGAGCAGAAAGTACCAAAGAAGGATGTCCATGGCTAGTAGATCCCCAGGGGGCTATCCAAATCGCCCTGACCACTGCTAATTATTGGGATTATGCTATGGCATGCAAAACAGAGTCCACGATAACCTCTATAAGCCCTATTTTTCCACGTGTCCTGAAACTTATCCCGGATCCCATGTGTTATTGCCCAAAAATGGGTAATTTACCACACCGTAAAAGGGCTATAACTGGATAGGCCGATAATACCATTAGCAATTTTAGCCCATTTTTTGCCATGCAGTAAATAGGAAACCGCCCTTCAAGTCTTCTGTAGGGACAGCAATGTCAATTGAAGTGGAAAATCATGTTGACATACTATAAATTGTTGTGTATCATGCGGGTATGTCATGATTCAGTATATTATACAGTATGTAAGACATGCCTATTAGTCTGTTCTCTGTTTTCAATAACGATTCTGCTTCTTCTTCTGGCATTGCTGACATACAGTCCAATTCCTAGTTTAACATCTGTCGTCACTATAGTGACACACCTGTATATGAAAATATTGTATTATAAGCCATAATGCCAAACTTGCCACCACTCCATAAAGGGACAACTAAACAGATTTGATTTTTTTCTATTGCTTAGGTCAGTGTTTCCCAGACTCAGTCCTCTAGGTACTCTAGCAGTCCAAGGTTTTAAATATATCCATTCCGGAGAAAAGAAGGTTAAATCAAAATGACTCAGGTACTAATAAAGTCACCTGTGCTCAAGCATGCATATTATTATTATTAATATTGAATTTTTATGATCTTATTTATTTCAACTGCTGAAATATGCATCAACATGAGATATAACATAGGGCAGTATTCAATGAGAAAAGTTCTCCGTGTTTTGTGGAGAATTTGTGCTTTGTTCGCCTTGGACGGAGCATTTTGCTCTCCAAAAGCGAGCAACCCTATTCAATGTGAAATATTCTCCGTCTTTTTAAGTGATTTTCTCCGTCTCTCTCCGTGTAGCAATTCTCCATCTTTTGATGGAGAGCTGGAATGTGAACTTTTGAACCTAAAGGTTTTTTTTTTAAATTTTGGTGTAAAAAAATCAGGTTTTTTTTCCTGTGAAGGGGCATGTTATTTTTATTCATGTGCTTATAGCACATGAATATATATTTAATTTAAAAAAAAAAAAAATTTTACATTTTTTTTTTTTTTTTACACAGTGCAGCCAGCAGGGGGCCCGAGCGCTCGAGCCGCTCATTAGATATTCATATATTCACTGCACCCGAACGTAACTATGCACGAACGGTGCAGTGAATACTGGGTCCCCCGCTGGCTATAGGGGGGTGCAGCCTGGGTCCTGGAGAGCCCCCCTCCCCTCCACAGTCCTCTGGAGCAGCCAGGGAGACTTTAATCTCTCTGGCTGCTTCCGGCTCCCTGAAAGCTCCCTGCTCCCTGCAGGGGTTAAGACTCGCCGCGAGTGGCGGCGAGTCTTAACCACATTGAATAGAGGGAGCAGGAGTGGCAGCGAGCCCTCCGGAACACGGAGAGTGCGTGGAGAGCGAAATAAAACGCTCTCCATGCACGGAGAACTTTTTCATTGAATACTGCCCATAATGTTACAGCTAAAGGCAGGGTAGACTTTGGAGTAATGGAATGAAGGGTAGAGTAAATAATGCATTGTGGCTAGTAAAAACATTGGCATACTAAACTTCCTCCTTTACCCCATCCTTCAGACCACCCTGCCTCAGCAACTGAACCTTGACAATCTCATTCACATCTTTCCCCTCCACTCTGTCCCTCTCTACTTCACACTCTAGACTGCCAGATTTATTGGTAACAAAACAGCTCTTACCAATGAGTTTTTCTTTACAGCTACTTTTATATGCCAGTCATCACAGAATGCTGAATTAGTTTATTATAAACTAACTTTTCCACGGCCTCTCCTATGGTGCCCTCTAATTCCCTTATACGTCGTGGTTGGTGTTGTGGTGTTATGGAATCAATATCTCGCCTCTTCTACTGCTTTCACCTATGTGTTGCTGTCATCTTTTTCACCCCTATCGCCAAAGCATGACAACTTTCCTCCCCCACTTTGCTCTGTGCCTTTTAAACTCCTTACCCTCTATCACTTGGAGTTTCTCAATGGACAACCTTTGACTTCCTTCTCAGTTTTCATCTGACCCATCTCTCTTTCCACCCCCATTGTTGATCACATAGCATCTCACCTCCTCTCATTCTCTCCCATTGTCAGACATCAGTCCCTGGTGCATTGAAGCATGTCCCTCTCTTAAAAAAACCTTGACCCTGGAACTCCCTCTTATTACCACCACATTTCTCTTCTCTGCTATGCCTCCAATATCCTAAAATTTTAATTTTTACAATGTCTTGTCCCTTTCACTACCTGCTTGTCCTACTTTATTCTGAATCCACAGAAACCGCCCTTAGTAGTTAGTAATGACCTGTTTGCTGTGAAACCTACGAGCCACTATTTTCTGCTCATTCTCCTTTTCTTTTCCACCACTTTTGACACTGAGGACTACTCTCTCATCCTTTATATCCTCACTCCCTTGTTCTGCATGACCCCTTGGATGTTCTCATACCACTCTGGCTGTTCTCTCTGTTTCTTTCACAGTAGGTATTACCCCAATGTTCTATTTTTGGCCTCTACTGTTTTCTCTCTATGTTATCTCAGGTGAGTGTCTTAGCTCTTTTTAATATAATATCACAATGCCTATAATACCTATACCTGCCTCTCAATCCCTAACATCTTTCCCCATTCATATCTCCATCTGTCACTCTGCTTTTTCGGCATGGACATCCCAGGTCTTTCATACACTTATACACCCTCTGATGTCTACTAACAACCTTTCCACCTCTTCTCTTCTGCAAATCTGACACAGTCCTCTCCTTCAAAACTCATTTACAGTCCCACCAAGGCTTAAAGGTGCTCATACACACGCAGATTTATCTTCAGATCTGGCTGGTTGGAACAAAAACATGGTTATGGATGAGAGCAAATGACAGTTGACCATTTGCTTGGAAATGATGGAAAACTGCCAAACTGTCACTCATCCATAACCATGTTTTTGTTCCAACCAGCAAGATCTGAAGATAAAACTTACTAGTGTATGGGCACCTTAAGTTATGACTTAAGGTGGCCATACACACGCAGATTTATCTGCAGATCTGTCTGGTTGGAACAAAAACATGGTTATGGATGAGAGCAAATGACAGTTGACCATTTGCTTGGAAATGATGGAAAACTGCCAAACTGTCACTCATCCATAACAATGTTTTTGTTCCAACCAGCCAGATCTGCAGATAAATCTTACTAGTGTATGGGCACCTTAACACTTTTAAAATATTTCCAGGATCAGACCCTTTATCACCATGGAGGCAAAAATGCCCCTCCGCTACTCACTGGTCACCTCTAGACGCGACTATTGTAACCTCCTGTTATGTGGCCTCCTTAACTCCCACCTCTCTCCACTTCAGACTGTCTTCAGTGCTGATGCTCGGCTCATCTTTACAAACAAACTTATTTTTACTCTCCACTCCAAAAGGCTTTCCATTTAGAATTCAATTGAACAAAATCTCCCTCCAAAATAGAATGAAGTAAGAGGGCCTTGCACAGGAGGGCTTATGTTCTAAGTGGGAGGCATATGCCCTGATGGTGAAATGGGAAAGAGAATAGTTGGCTGAACACAGAAACTGAGTAATCAGTGTATAGGAGCGAGCGCTGACAGGCAATTCATCTTATTTATGAAAGCTGTTTCAGATGCATTACTTCACTGGACTTGCAATGATATAATTTATAAAATGGGCAACAGGTGCTTTTCCCCCAAGTGAGGTATACATACATATGTATGTATGTATTTGTATATGTGTGTGTGTATATATCTATAATATCTATCTATATATATAGCAGGTAGCAGGGTCCGGCACTCCCAACAGCCTTGTAAATGTGGTCGGTGCCTTCACAGCAATAAAGCAGCAATATGGAGACCAATGGTGCGGCACTCACGACTCTTGCAGAGATACTTGACAGCAGCCAGTAATTCACAACGTTTCAAAATGTATTTATTTTGTCTTCAGGTTAAAATACAATACAAACACTGACATGGTGATCGGTATATAAAGGTCAGTGTTTGTATTGTATTTTAACCTGAAGACAAAAGAAATTTTGAAACGTTGTGAATTACTGGCTGCTGTCAAGTATCTCTGCAAGTGTCGTGAGTGCCGCACCATTGGTCTACATATCTATATATATATATATATATATATATATATATATATATATATATATATATATATATATATAAATAGAGAAAATGACCCCCAGTGCGCCACCAAAAAGCAGCTACTCTATAGATCTCCCCTGTTAGCGGGAGATGAAAGAGAAAAGTAGGTACCAGAATATAGAGAGCGCTAATGAACCTCCACCTTTTGGAAGTGCAGTGTATCAAGGTGTGATCATACACGATGCAATAGTCTATTAAAACAAATACTTTTTATTAAAAAAATTTTCTTAAAAGTTTCTTTTTCTTGTGTTCAAGAATTTCTTTCAAGTAGCCAACCCAACGCGTTTCGCCTTTTTGCAAAGGCTTCCTCAGGGGTTACTTTTGATATGCACCGAACAAATGCCGGGCAGATACTTGTGCACAATGGCTGTCTCAATCAAAGATCCCACAATCTAGGATTAGTAGACATCCTATTCCCATGGTTTAGGGTATGGGTCTCACTTAAATTCCGACTCAAACGGATAAAAATAGATGGAAAAATCGTGTGCGGAGCAAAGACCACTTCACGACGTTCCACCCTCAAACTCGAAACACAAAAGTGGGGGGGTTTCAGAATTCCCCAACAATAAAAGGCCAATTCCTGACGTTAAACAGACCTCCTGTGTGATTTCCACCAGACAGATCATCAGGAAATCACACAGGAGGTCTGTTTAACGCCAGGAATTGGCCTTTTATTGTTGGGGAATTCTGAAACCCCCCCACTTTTGTGTTTCGAGTTTGAGGGTGGAACGTCATGAAGTGGTCTTTGCTCCGCACACGATTTTTCCATCTATTTTTATCCGTTTGAGTCGGAATTTAAGTGAGACCCATACCCTAAACCATGGGAATAGGATGTCTACTAATCCTAGATTGTGGGATCTTTGATTGAGACAGCCATTGTGCACAAGTATCTGCCCGGCATTTGTTCGGTGCATATCAAAAGTAACCCCTGAGGAAGCCTTTGCAAAAAGGCGAAACGCGTTGGGTTGGCTACTTGAAAGAAATTCTTGAACACAAGAAAAAGAAACTTTTAAGAAAAATCTTTTAATAAAAAGTATTTGTTTTAATAGACTATTGCATCGTGTATGATCACACCTTGATACACTGCACTTCCAAAAGGTGGAGGTTCATTAGCGCTCTCTATATTCTGGTATATATATATATATATATATATATACCACAAATATCCTGTGCGCAAGTCCTTAATAATTGATGAGGAACTACAAGTCCCAGAAGAAACTTCAAATGCACTTTAGGTCTTTTGCTTTCAAACCGGCAGCTCCCGCAATACCTGGATCCACAGGTCACAGATTTTCTAGGAAAAGACAAAGGCGGAGCGCTCCATAGTGCAAGTATTGTTTTTTATTGAATAAAAAATGTGATAGAATTTCACATGCAACAGAAATGGGTCACGTACCACAGCGGGCGGTTTTCACACACCGCTAATGTATCTCGCATGAGCCTCAGGCGGCGTAGTTGGAGAGGTTACACTCACTCAGGAACGATAAGCGCCAGGCCACGCCCCTAAGCGTTTCATCACGTGGACTTTGTCAGAGGGCTGGCCTGGCACTGGTCAGCACTCATTAAGTAGCGTCACACTGACATCATGTGATCAGACATGTAAATTTCACTTTCAACTTGCTGGAACTCAGCTATTTTATAATACTTCTAGTTTCTGTTTAAAGCCTTATTATTTACCAAATGTCTCACTGAATCTTGTAAAAATAATGTAGAAATAATGAATAAAACAATAATGTCAGTTGGTGACGCCACCCAATACATGTGTGGGAAAACAGTCCGTGTACAAAAAATACATAAATACATGTGGAGTTCCTTTACAATTTCACAATTTTAAAAAAACACACAAAAAGGATTAAATATAACACCTTAAAAATGCTTATGCAATTTAAAAAAATTAAACTAAAAAACCGGCATCTCATATATGAAGCTTCGTATTATAGTGAGCCAATTAAACTTAATTAATAGCAGCAGTCTCAAATCTAATCTGCTCCAGTTGTAGTGGAGAAGTCTATAAACTAATACACACATACCAATGCTTTAAAATACAAGAACAAGCAAAAACATTTAAAATACATTAAAAATACATTAAAAGTACAATGAGAAAATACAAAATTAATTCTCAATAAATGCTTCATGTTATTCTTATGTCTACATAGACTTGAAAAACAATTTTATGAAACGAGAAAAATTTGTAATAGACATAGAGGAGGATAATATAGCGGGGGAGGTTTTTTTTATGCTTCTCATGTTAGGAATGGGGTCATTTCCAACCCTTCATTTAACCCATAAGGTATACGGGTATTCAGAGTTATAATCCAGAAGGATTCTCTTTTCGCAAGCATATGGTCTCTGTTACCTTTTCTAATATCCAGTTTAATGTGCTCCAAACCAAAAAACGTCATCCCCTGAGGGTTACTTGCTTGGCAGGTTTTAAAATACCTGGGAACACTATGGTTTTCAATACAGTTTTTTATGTTCCTATAGTGCTCCAATATTCTAATCTTTAGACATCTTTTGGTTTTTCCCACATACATTTTTCCGCACTTACATTTCAAAACATAGACAACATAGGAGGTATTGCAATTTATTAAGCTCTTAATTTTTATTTCTTTTCCATTCTCAGTCACAAAGTTTTTTAACCCGGACTTTCCATGCATGCACATCTTACATTTACCGCAGGAAAAAAAACCTTGCGGTTTAGATGAGTCAAAAACCATTCCTGTGTTGCCTTCTGTTACCAATGGCAACATACTCGGTGCAAGTTTATTTTTGAGCGTTTCAGCTCGTTTAAATACCAATTCTGGAAGGGGGGGTGATCTTTTCTCTCAAGATGGGATCCATGGTAACAATATGCCAGTACTTGTTAAGAATATGTCTGATATTTTCATTTTGTACATTATATTGCGTAACAAAAGGACAAAACGGGGCACCTTTGTTATTTGTTAAAGTTTCACTTTTATACTCCAGCAGTTTGTTTCTATCAAGGTTCCTGGCTCTATCCAGGGCTGACATAATAATGCCGTTAGAATAACCTTTATCTCTAAATCTTTCTATATACACTGACGCTTGTTCTTCAAACTTTGTTATAGAGCTACAATTGCGTCTCAGACGGTACAGTTGAGAATAAGGAAGATTTTGTTTCCATTTATTATAATGACAGCTTTTATAATGTAAATAATTGTTGCTGTCTGAGACATGCTGTCTGAATGTTGAGACATACACATAATTCAAGCCCGTTGACAGCAACAATTATTTAGATTACAAATTTTTCTCGTTTCATAAAATTGTTTTTCAAGTCTATGTAGACATAAGAATAACATGAAGCATTTATTGAGAATTAATTTTGTATTTTCTCATTGTACTTTTAATGTATTTTTAATGTATTTTAAATGTTTTTGCTTGTTCTTGTATTTTAAAGCATTGGTATGTGTGTATTAGTTTATAGACTTCTCCACTACAACTGGAGCAGATTAGATTTGAGACTGCTGCTATTAATTAAGTTTAATTGGCTCACTATAATACGAAGCTTCATATATGAGATGCCGGTTTTTTAGTTTTAGTTTAATTTTTTTAAATTGCATAAGCATTTTTAAGGTGTTATATTTAATCCTTTTTGTGTGTTTTTTAAAATTGTGAAATTGTAAAGGAACTCCACATGTATTTATGTATTTTTTGTACACGGACTGTTTTCCCACACATGTATTGGGTGGCGTCACCAACTGACATTATTGTTTTATTCATTATTTCTACATTATTTTTACAAGATTCAGTGAGACATTTGGTAAATAATAAGGCTTTAAACAGAAACTAGAAGTATTACAGGTTGAGTATCCCGTATCTGAATATCCATTATCCAAATTATTCCGAAAACCATACATTTCAGAAAGTGAACAAAAAAATTTTTTTTTGCTAAAAACTTACTGGGGACATCTATAACAGCACTAATGAGGGAATGATATGTAACTGGCACTATATATGTGCAAGACAATGATTGCTTGGCATTTAAATTCAGTGCCTGAGATTGTACACAAACTTTGTTTCATGTTTTGAAACCTTGTTTTATGCACAAATAAAATATATTTGTGTTTATTTCATGTGTTTGATGTATATGTACATCATAAATGCAAGATACCTCAAGATACATCATTGAAATATTAAAATATTCCGAAATACGGAATAATCCGTTATCCAAAATTCTCCTGGTCCCGAGCATTTTGGATAAGGGATACTCAACCTGTATAAAATAGCTGAGTTCCAGCAAGTTTAAAGTGAAATTTACATGTCTGATCACATGATGTCAGTGTGACGCTACTTAATGAGTGCTGACCAGTGCCAGGCCAGCCCTCTGACGAAGTCCACGTGATGAAACGCGTATGGGCGTGGCCTGGCGCTGATCGTTCCTGAGTGAGTGTAACCTCTCCAACTACGCCGCCTGAGGCTCATGCGAGATACATTAGCGGTGTGTGAAAACCGCCCGCTGTGGTACGTGACCCATTTCTATTGCATGTGAATTTCTATTACATTTTTTATTCAATAAAAAACAATACTTGCACTATGGAGCGCTCCGCCTTTGTCTTTTCCTAGAAAAAAAAAAAAAAAAAAATATATATATATATATATATATATATATATAGGTAAGTGGTTGCGGTCCGGCACTCCTACCAACGATACAATGGACCTAGGTGCCTTCTGGATCAGGATTGCAGAAAGAATGAGACAGGCAGCGGCACTCTTAGGAAATTTTCAAAATGTATTTCAAAAACGTGACCAAAACCAACGTTTCGGGGACAAAGTTTTGACAAAGGGGCTAGTCCCCGAAACGTTGGTTTTGGTCACGTTTTTGAAATACATTTTGAAAATTTCCTAAGAGTGCCGCTGCCTGTCTCATTCTTTCTATATATATATATATATATATATAACTGTAGGACTGGCACTCCATGCTGGAAACAGGATAGCTGTCGCCGGTGCCTTCACAGCTTAGTGAAGCGGTTGTAGGTAGAAATTCGGTGGGGCGCTTGGCTATAACGAAAATACGACAATACAGTGTCGGTTTTGTACATCAACATTTCAGTGCTCTTTAATATCGGCACTATCGTCAGGATCAGGATCCTGACGATAGTGTCGATATTAAAGAGTACTGAAACGTTGATGTACAAAACCGACACTGTACTGTCATATTTTCGTTATAGCCGAGTGCCACACCGAATTTCTACATATATACATACATACATACATACATACATACTGTATATATTTTTTTCTGACACACATTGCTTATACAGATATGACTCTCAGAGACAGAGAGGTACCGTAAGAGTGTTGCTCTGTTTACCATTGCATTGTGCTTGGAAGAGAGTTATTATTTTAACAGATAAGTATTGCACATTGTCTGATATTAATGATGCAGAGAGTGCTCCTCATTGCTGTCTGATTAGTAGCATTGGTTTGAATGGATGTAAGAAGATGATCTCCAATTCCTTCTATAGTCCACAGAACAATAATAGCTGTAAAACACTGATGGGGGACAGTACAAGGCAAAAAGTATTTAACATTCAATAGAGTCTTCTAGCAACTGCATAAGTGAACCTGGAGTGATGACCTCACTGCCCATCGGTGGATGAGGGACATTCATTTCCCCATCATGTTCCACCACTTCCTCATTTACTTCCACAACAATAGGCAGCCTGGAGAGTGGAGGGGGTTCAGGCCATACCCCTGAATTATCTTGCCTTTCGGTTACCTCACTGCTGGGATCACAGGATGGATCAGTAGCAGGTTGGAGTTTGCAGCTGTTGCTTTCCACTGGTGGAGGCTTCAATTGACTATTGTCCAGTACTTCCATGACCACCATGGCCTGGGTGATCCCCACTTTTTTTGATTGGAGTTCCATGGGTGCTGCCTTTTCCTGGTGGGTACATTGCATTCTATTCAAAGGTTCAGCTACAGGAAATGAGAGGGTTGGGATTTATAGGGCACACATAATTAAATATAATGCTACATCCTCAGACTGTCCTTCATAAGGTATATATCTATTGCACTGACCTGGTGGCACATTTAACATGCCAGTTTGTTGGGGATCATTGGGGCAGAGAAATTGGTCTTCCAACATAATATATCAATGTAAGATGGGAAATAATGATACATTAAATGCATAACTTCAAGGCCTACTTCTGGGTGTGGTATGGCGGTCCAACAATCGGGATACTGATGGGCAGTATCCCGACATCGGAATCCTGACTGCCAGTGCTCCGACAGGCGGGCGAGCGCAAAGAAGCCCCTTGAGGGCTCAGTGGCTTGCTTCACTCGCCACAGGTTCATGGACCCTCACAAGGGAGAATAGCCCTGTCAGTCGGGTTCCCGACTGTCGGCAGTCATCCGGCACAAAGAGTTACAATCGAGCTTTCTTTAAACTTAATTTAATATTTATTATAAAATAAATATGTACACACTTTCTGACAAGTGTTCACTGTGCTGTAACTCCATTTTAACATTGCTTAAGCAATCACCTGCATTAACACTTGGTCCAATGAAATTTAATTCTGTGGGGCATATTCCCCTATAGCAAGGGTAGCCAAACCAGTCCTCAAGATCTACCAACGGTGCATGTTTTCCAGGCAACCTGTGGATCTGTAGTAGGAATCAATGCAGCATGTTTTAAATTGAGACCGTCAGTAATGACTACAGCTGTGCACCAGCTAGGTGACTTGGAAAACGTGGACCGTTGGTAGATCTCGAGGACTGGTTTGGCCACTCCTGCCCTATAGTATACTACGCTTTAAGCGAGGCTTTAACAACATGCTGGGAATGGTTGGTTAGGAGCACGGACAAAGTAGAAGATCTTTGCTTTGCTTTTAACTGCTGTTGTTTTGTAGTGGTTGTGTACTGTACCAGCCCTCTCATTCAGGGCGGGATTAACAATGGGGTGTATGGAGCTGCAGTTCCAGGATTCCACATAAAAATAGGCCCATCACTATGACAGCATGATGATCACCAGACAGACACCAGCTGGCTACGTGGTTGGCCATAAATCATATTAAAATTGTATTTTTATTTGACACATTTATGCAATCGTTGTACTTTTATATATTTAGGGAGACATTGGGGCTTATAGTGCACGAGTTTTACATGGCATTGGCCTCACCTCCTCCCTCATAATTGGCCCTTGAACATTTCCAGCTTCAGGCCCATTAGGCCCTTAATACGACCCTGCTCACATTGGAACTTTTACATTTAGAGGGAGCAAAGAACAGTAATAATAGATAGGATAGTCTGATGATCTTCTATTGACAGCTGGGGGGGGGGGGGGGGGGGCATACCTGGCAATTCCTGTGTACTTCTGCATGGAGAGTTTCCTGTACACTGGTTCCCCGGAGAGATAACTGCTACTGCTGGCATCTTCTTCTGCTGTTTCCCTGCTTGCCCATCCATCTTGCTTAGCTCTTTGGTCTTGCTTTGCATGCTAGCTGACAAGCCCTTATCTTCCTCGTTGTAAGGGCTCTCTTCCCCAGGACTCTCACTGTAAGCTGCATTTTGGTAACCTTGCTCCTCTGGCTCTGGTGACGATTTGCTGGGATTGACCTGTCAAGAATGACATACTGTAGTAATCATGCATTTCATAAATCTCATTTTATTTTCATACATTCAAAAACATATATAATTAAACCTTATGGAATTCCATCAATTAGTAAATTCTTATTTAGTAGCTGGGTTAAATTAGGAATGCCGGAAGACAATCAGAGCCCAGTAGCACATTTAGGATACTCAAGGCTGGCATTTTACAACACAGTGAATAAAGAGGTGTTTGACGCCTTCCATATTTTAATGATCAACTTGAGAAGATGACTCTATACATAGATGTTTTTTTTTTTATTTATAATTGAAAGATGCAAATATAATTTAGTTTGAGTTTTTTTCCTTTTAAATATGTCTTCAGTGATTGTAGAAGATAATGAAACACCCAGGATGATGATTGTATTTTTTAATTTGCACACGTTTGATTGGCTATTGGCTATTATTATTATTATGCACGTCCTCAAAAAATAAAGTAGAACACAGCTCATTGAAAGAAGTGGCTAATTCTGCCATTTCTAAAATTAGGGAAATGTATTGAAATTGGTGCTGTCATGTTACTTTTTGTAGTTTCCTTACCTAACAAATCTTATTTGTCTGTGAATTACCCATTCGCTGCCAGGTTTGCACCGCGATGGCATTCAAGTTGAAACACTTCTGGAAATATTGTTTATATTTTTCCAAGAGGAGGTTCAATTTTGAAGATAGATTGAACTTCTCTTTGGTACCATAGATTAATAAACAATCTCTTGAAATCATTAGGCCATTCTGTTTAGGGATTAGGGCCAGGCATGTGTTGCCTGATCCCCAGAGAAGTTTGCTATGTGGCCTGGCATTTGCATGATACTCCATCGGGCACCTCATTTCTTTGAGCCTGTTTCCCATTGACAGTAGCAAAGAACCAATCAGCTGCAACCCACAGTAAGGTTTATGGTGGAGGCTTAGTAAGTGTGGGTCAACCGTTTCATGAACTCCTACAATGGTTGCCCTTAAGTGTATAATGTACAACTATGTAAGCATATAAAATACTGTAAGCTTATGTGTCCACCAAAATCTGAATTTGTCTAATAAGTTTACATTAATTTGCAGAAAATACATTACTGTCAATTATGTGTTCAATCTCCCCCTGAGACTCACCGGTTGAAACCACCTTAAGCTCTTTTGTGCAGCAGTAAGGAAAACAGAAATCAGCAGTCAAATTATCAAAGTTGTGAAACATGTTACTCAGTCAGAACTGGGTACTTGGATGATTACAGTAAATTATTTTATGTTGGTTTTACATAAGTTCAAAATTTGCTATCAACCTCAGTGATTCAAACCCTGTTAACTTTCGGAAGCATCATGGTCTATAGATTAGCATTACAGCTTCAAAACTCTGAGGTCCAATCCTGTTATGGCCCATTTGTATGGTCTTTGTGCATTCTCCCTGTATTTGACTTTATAAACTTAGGTCCCAATGTGATCCCATGATGGGTTAGTAATGTTGCATAGCTACACTGACCAGTCAGAACACACAACAATTCATTGGTAGGATCTGCTGTAGCTTGTCATAAATGAATGGATCCCTATTGGGTAAGTAGCAATGTGTATGTGGTTTTTGTTTATATTTCTGTAGTGGCTGGCCTAGGTCTGCTTGGTACTATGACAGGGACCCTAAACTGTGCTCTGTCTAGTAAAGCTTATTGTTGCTTAGTGGGAATTTTGGAGGGAGAACATCATTGTATTTGTTACCACTTTGTAAATTTGTATATAATAGAAAAAACATTGGGATAGTGGCCCTTATTCAGATCTGATCGCAGTACAAATTTATTCTAAAAATGGGCAAAACCATGTGCACTGCAGGTGGGGCAGATGTAACATGTGCAGAGAGAGTTGGATTTGGGTGGGGTGTGTTGAAACTGAAATCTAAATTGCAGTGTAAAAATATTGCAGCCAGTATTTACCCTGCACAGAAACAAAATAATTCAGACAAATCTAACTCTCTCTGCACATGTTACATCTGCCCCACCTGCAGTGCATATGGTTTTGCACATTTTGAGAACAAATTTGTACTGAATAAGGGCCAGTGTTTTTTTGGTCTAAAGCAGTGGTTCCCAAACTCCCCAATAGTGCACATTTTCTAGGTTCTGTCACAGATCCACAAGTGAAATAATTAGCTCCACCTGTGGATCTTTTAAAATGTGTCCGTAAGTAATGAGTGCACCTTCCGAGTGACCTGGAAAACATGATCTGTTGGAGGTTGGGGACTGAGTTTGAGAACTACTGGTATAAAGTGTGGTTTTTTTTGTTGGTCTTTATGGTGGTTCGCTGGATTTACTGGATTCCGCTCAGTAAATTTATAGTTATACAAAATCTCTGAAATATTGTACAAATCCGATTGCTTGATAAATTTCCATCTTACACTCTAAGCTCCAACGGGGCAGAAACTGATGTGAATGAGTTTATTTTCTGACCAGAGTAGATGCAAATCAATGCTGTATGATATTTGTAAAATGCAAACCACAGTAGTACTCTGCAGTTGTACTGCAAATACAGATTGAGTATCCTTTATCCGAAATGCTCGGGACCACTAGCATTTACCAAATGGCGGCTTTCTGTCAGTCAGTTTGTGAAGGGATTGTGAAAAGTAATCGTTGATTTTTGTCTGTGGGCTTGTGCGCTACGCTCTGTATGCATACGCAGTCGTTCGATGATTGATCGGTTTAAGAATTTGTACAACAGCGATCAGGTCTGAATAACCCCCATAATCCGCTGTCCCTGCAAGTCCTCTAACTTTTACTTCGCTTCTTTACTTCAGTAGCATTAAAACAGTGTATTGCTGGCTCTGACCACAACACATTACTGTCGTAAATAGTGAGGGGGTCAAGGAACTGCCTCTACCTGTCTAGAAAATGCTGTATATTTGGATCTTGATTAATTTGTGGATGATTTGCCAGATGGGGACAGAAAGGTTAGCAGGATGTGTCAATCTCCTGCATTACCTATATAATGAATGGCCCCATGGTCCATAAAAATTGTTACACTATTTCCAGGAATGTCCCAGTGGCAGCTAAACCTAATCAGGCATATGTATAGAAAAATAGACAGATTAAAATGTTCAAAAGATCATGGACATTAATTTCAATGGGAAGAGAGCTCTCCTTTTGTAATGAAACTAGAGAGAAATTAGGCACAGAATCTGTGCTAAATAAACCCAAAAAATAAAGATCATTGTTCATAATTCCATGGAAGGCACAGATTCAGAGGCCACTTTATTATGCAAATATCTAATCAGCCAATCATTTGGCAGAGACTTATTGCATGAATTCATGCAGATATAGACAAAGCAGCCGAGAGGGGGAGGGAAGGTAATAATTACCTGGGCATAGGTTTCTTGGGGGAGCATGGCAGGGGCCTCCGTCAGCTGTTAAAGGGAACATTGTATTTTGTAGCACTGCTGAGGGGGGAAATGTCAGTTGTGCAGATGCTGACGACCCCTTTGCAGTGCACTCTTAATAATGTTTCTAAAAAAATGTTTTGGGTATATGACCAAGATTCCCCTTATTTGGTCCCCTTAAAATTCAGACATAGGACCTGATTCAGAGATGTATGCAGTGGAATGATTATTTGCTACGGCACATGCCCCAAAGCCACACTGCATACCTGCAGCTATTGATTAGCAATATGCATGTGAGCATTTCTGAACATCAACTCTTGAAGACCACACCGAGCTCCACAGGCCAGCACAACTGGACATTTCAATATTGGAAACATTTTGTGTGGTCTGATGAATCTAGATTTGTGTTGCAACATGCATTGATAACGTATCTCTATAATATGAACCCCTCTGCCTGATATAGAATGTGCTATACTGTAGATTATAGCATGTTATAGTGAAATGTAGGAAGCACATGATAGTAAGTGGTTGTGCACGGTCTGCATACTGATCAATCAGCATTGGATCATCAAGTATAAATAATCAAAAAATACCATTTAGACCTGGGGCAATGCCCAATAATAGCTAAAACCATTAGAGCAAAATACATTTTGGTAGTATGTCAATACTGCTATGGAGCTTTGTTTGCAGTTATCCTGATCAAACTTGCAGCCCCCAGAGGCTGCTTTGGCCAGACATCTAGGTGCCGATTCTGAATCACTCATAGTGATCCGAATTCAGAGCCTGCCCCAGTGGTCGGGGTTTACGCATGTGCAAACCCTGACTGAACTGCTGCGGTGGGTTACTCACTTGCTTTCGCAGCAGGGAGAGAGGCGGAGGCGGCGCTGGGCCATGGGAACGCCTAGTGTTTTATGGGTGTCCCCATGAAAATGCTGGGCATTCCCATGGGTACACAGACGGGCCGGGGGAAGATGGCTGATGTTACACAATGTCAGCCGCCCGCCCTGTCTTCGTCCCGCCATCCACAAATGAAAGTCAGTTGAGACTGACTTTTACTTACAAGGCATGAGCAATCATTCGTCGGTCGGCGACCATTGAATGATTTCTCCTGCAGCGGTGGCATGCAAGGGGATGTGACTTAGTTAAACATCCCCTCACAACCTCGAAACGGTAGCGGCGGGCGGGTATTCAGCAGGGTGGCCTCTCTGGCGCTCTGTAAGCTGCGATCTTCGCAGCTTGCCGAGCGAACCAGAATCAGGCCCCTAATAATAGGATTTTTGTATATGCTCTGACCCTGGATTTGCCTGTACATTTACATGTAGTAGAATTTATCAAAAAGAGCAATATATTTGCAGAGCACATGAGAAAACATTAACAATCAATAGGATTATAGTAGTACACTGGTTTAAGCTCATTAGTTAGGGTCAGAATTTAGTATTTATATTGGTACTTGTGTATTATCAGGGCGCCCATTGCATCGCATACCACTAATTAAGGGATGCGATGGGACTCGATTTTCGGGAACACAGACCCGCACTGTACGATAAAATATTGCATCGCATGCCATTAGAAATGGCATGCGATGCAATATTAAATTGTACAAGCACCCTGATGGGTGATTACTATGTTAAATGCACCCCCATTGTTAACACCACCCCCACTATCAACGGCCACCCGAAGCGTGGCGAGTGAGGGGCGGCGGTACACGTCATCCGACCTTTTCATACCCTCACTATCCACGTCGGCATGGAGTTAATTTTAGGTAGACTAGTGTGGCTAGCGCAGTGAGCCTCCGAGCCCGAAGCGTGGTGAGCGCACGCAGATTACATGTGAAGTAATCCGCGTCCGCTCGACACGCTTCAGGCTTCGTGGCTCGCTGCGCTCGCCACACTATCTCGCCAATGCGATGTGACCAAAACTATGTTGTACGATGGAAATCTTGGGCGCCCTGATAATACACAAGTACCTTTATATTAAATTTTTTTTATAAATAATAAAAAGCCCATAATATTCTGTCAGAGGCCATACCACACTGGGGTGCTTCTCTGTAACAAGTGATGTCTGGCTCATCTGCTGCTGCTGCTGTCGATGATTCTTCACTAGCCGTATTAAGAGGAACAGCAAGACCCCAAATAATAACATAAGCGCCCCAAGTCCTCCTACTACGATGGGGAGGTCTGGCACTGTAAACATGGGCCGTGGTTCTGATGGGTCCCTAGGGGCTAAGAAAACAAACAGCTGTTTAGACAAACCAAGCAGGTAGTAACATGTTAGGCAGCAATCTTTACATTCTGACGTCACATTTCTAGTTTGTTAGTTTGTTTTCAAAGCATATAAATCAGCAGCACATACTGATGGGTTATCATTCACTAGAATAGCCACTGAGGGTGTCCCAATGGCACACAGACAATGTCTAGGTAGATAGTCAATAGGTCAACACAGAATGGTATACACTGATAAATGGCCGACTTGCACTAGGTCAACATTGAGAACAGGTCATCACAAGCAAAATGTCGACATGACAATGGCAACACTTGAAAGGTTTACATTCATTTTTCATGATTCTTTTTAAAATTTTTGACTTTTTCATGCTTCACATCCTCACGGACTCCGCTTGGGAATGGAAAAGAGCACATCGGTAACGTAGCAAGGCATCACACCCAAAGCGGGCCCAGCGCTCAGGTGCTGACATTGACTTAAAAAAACTGTGAAAATCTCATGTCAAGTTTATGTTAACCTTTAGTTACTGTCTCCCTAATACACGTTGACCTACAGCATGTCGACTTTTGTCATTGTTGACATTTTGGTGTCAAACTATTGACTGACTACCTAGACATTGCCTGTGAGATAATCCACACCTGCCCCTGTGATCATATTGGTCAGTATCACACAGGCAAGGCTTTCGATTGGACAATGAAGCACCATGAAAAAATATTGTGTGAGGCAGCGCTATGGCTTCAGTAAAGTGAGAGGGCCCTTATTCCATCCATACTCAGAATGCAGCTTTATTCTCTATAAAGCAAGGGCCCGTGGTCCTGGAGTATAAAATAAATTGGGGCCAAAATGTTTATGTTGATTTAACGGAAAAAAAAATACAAAGGGGGAAATTCTGGATTAAATAGTGAATACAGTATTATTATTAATATCAATATTATTATTACTACTACCATTTTAAGCTTATAGATGATCAGGGCCGGTGCAAGGCACCGGAGCTCCCCAGGTACCCAGGTACCCCAGGGGGGTACCCAGGTACCCCCCCTCCCCCGGTGCCGGGGGAGGGGGGGGTACCTGTCCTGCGGCGCTGTCCGGTGCCGGGGGTGGGGGGTACCTGTCCTGCGGCGCTGTCCGGTGCCGAGGGAGGGGGGTACCTGTCCTGCGGCGCTGTGTATTTAAAGCTGGCAGCGGAGGCAGCGTGGGTCCCTGCAGTCCATTACAAATAACAAGCGCTATCCGCCGGGCTATGCGGAAGCGCTTCTGTTGTGAAAACACTGGCAGCACGCTGATTGGCTGAGATCAGCGTGCGCCGTGCTGCCAGTGTTTTCACAACAGAAGCGCTTCCGCATAGCCCGGCGGATAGCGCTTGTTATTTCTAATGGACTGCAGGGACCCTCGCTGCCTCCGCCGCCAGCTTTAAATACACAGCGCCGCAGGACAGGTACCCGGGCGGCACGGGGGGGGGGGCAAAATGCCACCCTCCAGTGGCCGGCGCCCTAGGCAAATGCCTAGATTTGCCTAGTGGTGGCGCCGGCCCTGTAGATGATGTTACCCTATTTAAGCTAAAGTACACAATAAACAGAAACTTACAAACAAAAAAATCTCAAACAGGAAGAATATATTGTTATGTAATTGTCAGATCTCTGGACAGAACAAATACCAGTTTGAGGCTGACAAGTATACCATCAGCAGGAAATGTCAGGTTAAACCTTGCTGTGTAGTTGGAGCATTTATGTGGTTCTTCAGATCAGGTTTTTCATTCAGTACCCATGGTGAGATGTACTAAGCCTTGAAAAGTGATGAAATGGAGAGTAATAAACCACCAACCAATCAGCTCCTACCTGTCATTTTTCAAACACAGCCTGTAACATGTAGCTAAGACCTGATTAGCTGGTGATTTATCACTCATCGGTTTATCACTTTTCATGCTTAGTACATCCGGCCCCCAGAGAGCATACAGCTCATCAGATCAGATTATTTTCAGACAAAGAATTGAGGAGGCTGGACAATTGAACATTGATCTTTGGGAATAGTTTATGTACATGTTACATAAGGCCAGATGTACTAGACCTTGAACAGTGATAAAATGGTGAGTGATAAACCACCAACCAATCAGCTACTACTTGTCATTTTCCAATACAGCCTGTGACATGACAGGGAGGAGCTGATTGGCTGGTGGTTTATCACTCTCCATTTGATCACTTTTCAAGCTTAGTGCATCTGGCCCATAGACTTGTGGCATAATGTATTTCTTACCTGCCTGCCCATGTGCCAAGACCTTCACAATGACAGTGCAGTTATCAGTTTCTCCAGACTCTTCATCTCTTGCAGAGATCTATCAGCACATCAGGAATAGCAGAATTAAGACATCTATCAAATATTCACTTCTCAATCATACGCAGTAACATTTTGAATAATACTTAATAATTACTAATGCGTCGCACACACGGAGTGACTGAGCATCTACGCTTAGCGACGCAGTTAAGCACAGATTGCTCATCACCCAGTGATGCAACATTGATGTGTGCTGAGCGATCTGTCACAGCCAGTTTCCTCTGGAGAGAGAACACTGGCAATGACACTCCGGGGATCGCCATCGCTGATTGCACAGCACGGGAGGATTGGCATAAACTATTACAGTGTTAAGCCTGCCTTCTCAACTAATATTGACCTGGGGGGGGGGTCTTAACTGAGTAATGGTCTATGCTGCGACCATAGCTAAAAAACCCTGGGGGATTGATCCAGTGTATATATTACACACGTTATAACATATATGAGTATATAATAATAGTAATAATAATGTTGTTCATATAGCACCTTTCTCCCAATAGGACTTAAAGTGCTTTACATTTATCTTTACAGCACACAAAACAAAACAAGCATAATAGTGGATATTAGTGAAATGCTTGAGCAAACAGGAAAGTCTTGAGTCTATTTTTGAAGGATTCTCGAACTGGGCAGGGTAGAGAGTTCCATAGAGTTGGAGCGCAAAGCTGCAAGCTCTACAGGCAGATTCTAGGTATTGTTAATAGTGTAATGTGGCTGCATTTTGTATCATCTGCGAGCAGTGCAATTCTTTTGGTTGGAGCCCAAGGTAGAGGGTATTGCAGGCGTGATGATACAAATGCATATATAACTGTAGGCAAATCTTCTGGGGGAATGAAGTGCTTGATTCTGGCTATGTTCCTTAGATGAAAGAATGAGGAGTTGATTGTGGCTGATACCTTATGATTAAGTGTCAAGCCACTGTCCAGAACAACCCCAAGATTCCACAAATGTTCAGTGTATTTTAGTATTGAACCTCCAAGTGTGCCTACCAATCCCCCTACACTTCATAGTAGGCCATCACATAGTTTAAAAACCCACCCTCGAAGGAGTGCTTGAAATATAAAGACACCACTGAAGGGGTTAAGCTGCCCATACATAAGCGATGTATTGGGGAATTTGACAATTTAGTGATGATTGCACTAAACCATTGCTGATGTATGGGCTTCCCCATTGCAATTGCTCATGTATGTTGGTAATTGGTGTTTTGTGTGACCGTTTTGACACTCATCATTCAATTCTTCCACTGCTGACAGTCACTGCTATAGAGATTACAATTAGGCAGTGTACTGTATGGGCATATTTATATTTGAAAATCCAATGTAAAGTTAGGAGTCCCATGGGGCTGTGAAAACTTTGTGTGTATATTGGCTATTGTAAAGTGTGGCCACTATCGCAATGATTAAATCCAGCAAGTTCATTACACTGAAAGGGATTGACCATTTTGCTGGAACAAACTCAACAGGATGCGTTGTTTCTGGCCAAACCGTAAGGACATGTTGTCCGGATCTGTCAGTGGTGAACCAGTGATTGCGTGTTCCTGCTGTTGCATGCAACATCATGCAGCTCGGTAAACCATCTTGTTTAAGATGCAGTGGCGGCTCCAGAGGAGGGCTGCAGCACAGTTCAAAATTCAAATAGGGGAGCCCCACCAACTGCCAGTTAGTCAGTTTGGAATGGCAGTTGGTGTGGATGCCCTATATGAACTTTGAACTGTACTGCAGTAGGATGTAGCATTGTATTATACATTGAACTGTTGTTCTCTGCAAAGTACTAGTGCGTGTAAACAGCATGATGCAGGGTCCCTTTGCATGTCAGCACATCGCTCTGATATGGACCCACTACCCAGGCTAACAAGTAGATAATGTAAATACTTGTTTATTTAATGGATGCATTATTTAAGCCAGCTATTCAAAAGGGCAACCCAGGGTGCTTCGCTAATCAAATCAGTGGCAATTACATATTGTGCCTAAACATAGAAGGAAGATGGGGGCTTTTGCAAGGGGCATGGTATAAGTCCCCGAACGTTGCCATTCCAAAGGTCGTTTCTCCGACATCGGAATACCGACTGTCCGGAGCCTGACAGGGTGGCGAGCGCATTAAGGCTCAAATAACATCTGTAAGTTGGGATTCTGACTGTCGGGCTCTTGACAGTAGGGATTGTGATGTCTGAGAAACGACCGTCAAAATACCGACTGTCGGTGAGTCACCCACCACCCTTTTGCAAGCCACAGCAAATAAACCTCTAAATGTTTACTACATAATTAGTATATACAGGTATCTAACCATACCTGAGAATTGTTAGCTTGGTTTGTATTCTGTATAACCTACTTCGGTACTTACCTTCAGATTATATGTTTCTGTTGCCTGCAGTTGGTTGGCTCTGGCTATGAGTAAGCCACTCTGTGTTATCTGAAATAGTTGGCTGTGCTTAGGCAGAGATGACAGAATAAGGTGGATCTGGGGATTGGTTCCCTAAAATCCAAAAGATGTTGAGTAAGAAAAAAAGGAAATGCAATGTGAAGAACTAGTTCCGTTAGAGGCAAGATCAATCTGATGTACTTCTGGCAATAGCAGGTACATTTTATGATGAATCCCTTCACATGCTTATTTTTCTAAAAATACTGCAGAGTACATGATAAATAAACTTTTACCAAGTCACGTAGTTTATTCTAACTAACTTACTATAATGTGAAGTACTAGGTAAAATTTGCAGCAGGAGACAAGAGGTATCTGGATGAGTGTGTAACTTACATTGGGGAAATCTCCATCAGAAGGTATGAGTGAGAGCACACGCCCATTGTATGTGCTGACAAGAGCTGCAGGGTTGTTATCCTCTTGCACGAATGCCTGGTACTGGGAAGCTACAAAACGAGGTGCATGCTTGTTGGCGGCTAGCACTCGCACCTTTACCTCTGCCAAGGAGTACTTTCTGGAGTCACCAACTTGAGCGGCCTGTAGTGAATTAATGCAGATAACACACTGCTATATATGCAAAGTAACACATCAATGAATAATAAAAGACCTCAGACTAGACTGCAATGCTTTGTGTAGAATTCTGTAAATTGTGTTATTGGGCCAGATTCTCTAAGCTTCAAAAGTGATAAAATGGAGAGTGATAACCAGCCAGCCAATCAGCTACTTTCTGACATTTTTCAAACACAGTCTGTGACATGGCAGGTAGGAGCTGATTGGCTGGCTTTTAATCACTCTCCATTTTATCACTTTTGAAGCTTAGAGAATCTGGGCCATTGTCTTGTATAGTATAAATTAGTAGCATGACACATTGTTTTATACATATGTTCTAGACCAGTGTTGGGGAACCTAATATACTTGTTTGGCCTCTATTGTCACATAAGTAACACATTAACATTAATTTAGTAATGTAAAAATAGCCCCCAAATTATGTTACCTTTGTTGGGAGCCAATTAGCCTACCAGTATATTTTTGGATTGTGGGAGGAAACCAGAGTACCCGGAGGAAACCCACGCAAGTACGGGGAGAATATACAAACTCCACACAGTTAGAGCCATGGTGAGAATCGAACCCATGACCTCAGTGCTGTGAGGCAGTAATGCTAACCATTACATCATCCGTATATATATATATATATATATATATATATATATATATATATATATATATATATATATATATATATATATATATATATATATATATATATATATATATATAGTAGCAGGGGTGGGCCCGGCACTCTGTTTCAAAAAGTCCAAATACTTGCTGGGGTAACCATCCAATGGTGATAGCAGCACCAGGGTAGATATACAGGCAAAAACGGCGGTACTCTCCAGACTTGTTTTCAAGGATTAAAAGAAAGCCTTTATTGATCCTACGGCGTTTCGGGTTTCCCCGTTCTCAAGGACATACAAATGGCAAATGAACAGTACACACTTTTAAAACAGTAAACCCCACCCCCATTACCCGCCCCCTGTCATTAGATTTAAAAAAAGGCAGCTGGACTCATCACCTCCTGCACACCGCTCCTATCTCCACCTGCTATAGCAGGATTTTCAGCATAAGGGTAATCACCCCAGTGTGTCGGACACGCCGTAGTTCGGCGCCAGCAGGGAACGCTGGATGTAAACGTCATTAAGCTGGAAACAGCATGTAGATGCTGATTGGAGGAGCTGAGCGCGGCACGCGGCTTGGTGGGTAGTCAAGACGCCGTATCCAGGCAACCGATCCCGGTACCTGGGAGATATATAAAATACAGAAATTAATAAAGAAAAAACATATACAATTAAAATGTCCTTTCTTGCACACATAGCCGTAGGATCAATAAAGGCTTTCTTTTAATCCTTGAAAACAAGTCTGGAGAGTACCGCCGTTTTTGCCTGTATGTATATATATATATATATATATATATATATATATATATATATATATATATATATATATATATACGTACTGCCCGTATATTATATATATATATATATATATATAATGTGTGTGTGTGTTTTTGATACCCTGTCTCCATTTGAGAGAGTTATGCTAAGTACACACCAGAACGATCTTGATCGTGAGACGACTGTACGATGGTCTGGATCTGCTGGAGCACACAATCTGTTCTGATCTGCATACGATCCGATTCAGATCTGTACCCAGTTGAATGGTCATTTTCAAATCCTGACTGCAGCAGCTAGGATCTGCAAAATGACCAAATGACCAGCAGGGACGCGCATTGGATCGGAATGGGATCTAAAACATGCCAGAACATGCCCAATTTGCATACAATCGGTCGAGATTGTATCGAAATTGGGGGAATTGAGGCCAAATCGTTCTGGTGTGTGCCAAAACATTAAATCTAATATTGAGTCTTTGTGAGTGGGCTTCTTCACCAATTGCTAGAGGGATTCTCCTTGTAAGGAATTAAAAAATTTGTCACATGAGTATCACTCCATATGGTCTAGATCAGCGGTTCCCAACCTGTGGTACGCGTACCCCTGGGGGTACGCGTCCACACGCTGGGGGGTACGCCGCGGCCCGACCTGTAATGGCGGCCGCGGCAGTCAGACAGGTCGCTGGAGGCTGGGCTGCCGCGGACAGCGCCACCACGACCTCAGCGGTGCAGCGTTTTGCCCTGATTAAAAATGGCCACAAAGCAGGGAGGAGCAGTACTGCAGATGCTCTCTCCCTGTCTGGTGTAGTTTTATATTTTTGTCAATGGATTGCTCTGGCTCCTGATCTCTGATACCCAAGTTCCCAGCACCTCCTGAAAGTTGGAACTCTAGGTTTTTATACTAGGCTAAGAAATCTATTTCCAGATAATGGCGATATCTGCAGTCAAACAAGCTGCACTTCCACCAGAAAATGACGAATATTAAGCCCACTCCATTATCCAACCGTCCCCTGTGTATAAAACACCCCCTACCTCCCTGAAAGTCATTTACAAGGGACCCTTCATACAGCTCAGTGCCCCCTTCCACACATTAGTGTTCTCCCTCCCACCGCCTGTGCAGTAAAGGAGTAATTAGCAGAAGTTACTGCTCCAGGTCCTACATGGTGAATGGAAGATAGAGCACCCTCTGCCACCCGTGGGACATCAAAGCTGCTGCTGATACCACCCCCCACCCCTAGGAGGGGAGAATGGGTAAGGGCCCCATTGCATTGCTTTGCCCAGGTGCCCACACTGCTGTTAAGATGGCCCTGCTGCCTAGAAATGAACACAGTGATTGGCATATATGTACTGCTGGACACCACTCATAGAATGATTAACCTGTTATTTTTTGAATCAATGTTCTTGTTTTTTTTCCCCTAAACATTAGATGTATTTGTTTATTTATTTATTTACAGTTTCTTATATAGCTCAGCAGATTCCTTTACGCTTTACAATAGTAGACAGTGATAAAACAAACTGGGTAATGACAGACTTGGGGGTTAAAGGGCCCTGCTGCAAGCTTACAATTTATTACATTATAATACACTTCAACGTATTTAACAGTTAATATATTGGCTTATCTTTGGCATAATTATATGCTGTAATGCAGCCCAATCATGTTCCCAGTATAGGGGATGCAACACTGTTTTTCTGTCAATAAACAGAAGTGATATGTAAAATGATACATTAGACAGTTTACACTTAAGGCCCATACACACTTGCCGATTTTCATCTGAAAATCGCTCAAAACGGCTGTTTTGAGCGATTTTCATCTGAAAATCGCCTAGTGTGTATGGCCCACAGATGATAGATTAGCGATGATGCGCGCTCCCGCATCATCGCTAACGAGGTCCCACGTCGGCTGGTTTTACCAGCATGTCTAGCGATGATGGATGGTTTCCATCCATCATCGCTATGTGTGTACGCAAGGCCGGGCTGAAAGATTAACCACTTTCAGCCCGGACCGCCCCGCCGCCTCCCCCTGCTCACTATGGAGCCCAGTCAGCCCGGACCGCCACCGCCGCCTATTTCCCTCCCCCTTCTCCACTGTCACTGACCGTGTCACTCACGGACCCGGTCCGGCTCCCTTCCCGGCGCCCGCTGCCTCCCCCTGCTCCGTGCGGCGTGACAATACGGAGCAGGGGGAGAGAAAAGATACATTGCCGCAGCAGCACTCACGGGTCCTCCTCCAGCTCCCCTGGTCCGCGGTAGCTGCAGCGCCAGCACTAGCTGGCAAACTATCAATAAAAGCATGTTAGCCCACTATGTGTATATATATGTATATATAGTATACATATATATGTGTATATATTATTGATATATATTATATATATATATATATGTGTATATATATACATATATATATGTATACATATATATATATATTATACATATATATATATATATATATTATACATATATATATATATATATGTATACATATATATATATATATATTATACATATATATATATATATGTATATATTATATATACATATATATATATATTTAATAATGTGTGTGTGTGTGTATATATATATATATATATATATTTTTTTTTTTTTTTGCACCACTGCCACCAATGTGAAGATGTTCACAATATATACTGTATATACATATCAGCACCACTGCAATGTATGCGTTGGGGAGTGTCGGCGGTAAGTAACGCATACATTGCAGGCGCAGGCCAGCAATGTATGCATTACTGCCGCCACTGCCTCACCAATGTATATTATGGTGGTAACGCATACATTGTTGTCACATGCGCAGGTGTGGATCAAGCCCTTTTTGCGATCACAGGCAGTGAACACCTGTGATTGATCTCTGCCCGTTTGCTGTCTGATTGACAGCAGTGGCCATTGGAGGGTGCCACCGCCATATTCTGGGAGTTCACCAGAAAATACAGGCGTTCCCTGGCCATTGGAAGTTGCCAGCGGCCTCCATGGCGCTGTGAACAAGGGGAAAAACATTCATGGGTGAGATTTCGGATCCTTGTGGGGTGTCGTGGGGTGGCTTTTACCTGATCACTCGCCTCCGAATATATGCAACCCAGCGTTCACTTCTGAATCAGGCCCTAATTACAGAAATACACAGAATAATATGGCCCCTGCTTCCACCCTTGGAATTCAAACCCCGCCCATGATGTTAATAGCATTTTATATGAAAGATTTTCAGCAAAGTCTTCCACCTCCTGAAAATCTCTTGCTCTTTGGGGAAAATAGCTCAGTGTGTACGCACTACTTTGGTGACAGACATATCTATCAAAGATTTTGGCAAAGTCTTTTGAAATGAAAATCTTCGAGTGTGTATGGGCCTTAACTTGTAATACTTATTGTAACAGTTACTGTTTTTCAATAACAGACTGCAACAGTTATTTCTTATTTATATACACAGGATAGTCTATCTTTGTATATGCACTGCAAAGAGAGCAGCATAAATCCAATTTCATGTATTTCAGTGACACTGTGTGAAATATAACACTGCATAATGGCCCTTAATCAGACCTGATCGCAGTACAAATTTGTTCTCAAAATGGGCAAAAAAATGCTGGACTGCAGGTGGGGCAGATGTAACATGTGCAAAGAGATTTAAGGTGGCCATACATCTACAGATTTATTGTCCGATCTGTCTGGTTGGAACAAAATCCTGGTAAAAGATGAGAGCAAATGACAGTTAACCATTTGCTTTGAAATGCTGAAAAACTGTCATTCAGATATTACCAGCTGTTTGTTCCAACCAGCCCAATCTGACAATCGATCTGTAGATGTATGGCCACCTTTAGATTTGTGTGAGTTATTTTGTTTCTGTGCAAGGTAAATACCGGCTGCATTATTTTTACACTGTAATTTAGATTTCAGTTTCAACACACCCCACCCAAATTTAACTCTCTCAGCACGTTACATCTGCCCCACCTGCAATGCAGCATTTGTTTTGCCCATTTTGAGAACAAATTTGTACTGGGATCAGCTCTGATTAAGGGCTATTATGCAGTGTTATATTTCACACAGTGTCACCGAAATTCCATTTAGAGTATTGGTGCTTCTTCTATTATAAACACTTTCAGGAGAAAACACACAATATTCACAATTGTGACCATGAAAATGGGTCAATTATTAGGGATTTTTTCTCCCACCAAAGTCAGTCACTTTGCACTAGGACAAGCTCGTACTGTTTTTTACTATGCTAAAGTATATTAATGAACCACTCTAAGACATCCTGACATAATTATAACTAGATCGGAGCATCTTCATAGTTTTCGTCATTTTAACCAAAAAAGTGAAACTTCAGGCCTCTTGCCAGAACAGAAGATGTTGACTCAGATCAAAATGCTTTTGCACATTTCTTATTCAAGTCAAGTCACAACTTTTCCACACTAGCCGATTTTGAATTTCTCAATTTCAGTTCTTTCACTCCGCCCTAGTGTGTAGTATGTATGAATGAGAGCGGCAGTGTGTGTAGTATGTATGCATGTATGTATGTATGACGGCGTCAGTGTGTGTAGTGTGTATGAATGAGGGCGGCAGTGTGTGAAGTATGTATGAATGAGGGCGGCAGTGGGTGTAGTATGTATGAATGAGAGCGTCAGTGTGTGTAGTATGTATGCATGACAGCGTCAGTGTGTGGGGCATACTTGTTGCTGGCACTGTGGGACATTGTTGGCACTGTGGGGCATACTTGTTACTGGCACTGTGGGGCATTGCTGGCACTGTGGGGCATACTTGTTACTGGCACTGTGGGGCATTGCTGGCACTGTGGGGCATACTTGTTGCTGGCACTGTGGGGCATTGCTGGCACTGTGGGGCATTGTTGGCACTGTGGGGCATTGTTGGCACTGTGGGGCATACTTGTTACTGGCACTGTGGGGCATTGCTGGCACTGTGGGGCATTGTTGCACTTTTTTTTTTCTCATCATTGCCAGTATGACTTGCCCCTGTTAAGCCACACCCCTTTTTAGGCCACGCCCCCTAAAAATTTCACGAGGGGGTACTCCTAAATGAAAAGCCTAATCAAGGGGTACGGGAGATAAAAAAGGTTGGGAACCACTGGTCTAGATGGCTAAACTCCTGCCACTCCAGGGCTGAGAGCTTGGGCCAGACCCACTGAGACTAATTACCCCCTGACACCGAAGGTTCAACTACGAGGCAACATGTACGGTAGTAGCGTTTGATTACTTTTTCTGTAACATTGCTTATGATGACCGCACCAATACCGTATCGGTTGAGGTGATTCATCAATATACACAAATGTAGTGTTATATGCCTATATAGCGGGAGAACTCTCCGTTATGAGAAGAAGGAGCCATACACCCTATTGTACTCTTTGCAATTTATACCACTGTAATACTTGTAGACCCGATTGCTATATACCAACCTGATCGTCATGTCTTTTTGCTGTACTTAATTTTGATTCTTTTTTTTTTTCTGTTAATGTTTGGTATGTTTGTTTGATATGCATCTAAAAATATCAATAAAAACTTATTGAATTAAAAAAAAAAAAAAAAAAAAAATTGTCACATGTAGTGAAATTGCCAAAGACCCCGCCCAATCTACGACAGGTATATTAACGTCTCTCATGATTATGACCTCTCCCTTCGATGCAATTTGTAGTGATATGCAGCAACCGGTTCCTGTCCAAATTTTACCCCTGGCCTGGTGGTCTATAGATCACCCCAGTGTGAATAGTGTCCTTCCGTCCCCATTTCTATGGTCACCCAAAGGGTCTCAGTTTTTTCTTCAATATTTTGTATTAAAGTAGGATTTATGTTTTGATTTTTTTCACATACATACTACACCTCCTCCGACGTTTCTCCTTCCTATATAAATGGTATCCTGGTATAGCTATGTCCCAGTCCCGATTCTCAGTGCACCAGGTCTCTGTAATAGCTAGCATATCTAGATCATCCCTTCTCAGTATCACAATTATCTCTTTAATATGACTTTCTCGCAAGCTCTGTCCCTGCATGCTATAACTGATACATCCGTGCAATGTTGTCAATCACCACATTGGGCAGTATTCAATGTCATAGTTCTCCGTGCATGGAGAGCGTTTTATTTCGCTCTCCATGCACTCTCCGTGTTCCGGAGGGCTCGCTGCCACTCCTGCTCCCTGTATTCAATGTGGTTAAGACTCGCCGCCACTCGCGGCGAGTCTTAACCCCTGCAGCGGACGAGCGTCCGCGGCAGGGAGCTTTCAGGGAGCCGGGGGACGGAGCAGCCAGAGAGATTATAGTCTCCCTGGCTGCTCCAGAGGAATGTTTAGGGGAGGGGGGCTCTCCGGGACCCAGGCAGCACAGGCTGCCCCCCCCCTATAGCCAGCGGGGGACCCAGTATTCACTGCACCCGTTCGTGCATATTAACGATCGGGTGCAGTGAATATATGAATATGTAATGAGCGGCTCGAGCGCTCCGGCCCCCTGCTGGCTGCACTGTGTAAAAAAAAAAAAAAAAATGAAAAAATATATATATTTTTTTTAATTAAATATATATTCATGTGCTATAAGCACATGAATAAAAATAACATGCCCCTTCACAGAAAAAAAAAACCTGATTTTTTTACACCAAAATTAAAGAAAAAACCCTTTTAGTTTAAAAGTTCACATTCCAGCTCTCCATCAAAAGATGGAGAATTTCTACACGGAGAGAGACGGCGAAAATCACTTAGAAAGACGGAGAATATTTCACATTGAATAGGGTTGCTCGCTTTTGGAGAGCAAAATGCTCCGTCCAAGGCGAAAAAAGCAAAACTTCTCCATAAAACACGGAGAACTTTTCTCATTGAATACTGCCCAGTGTGAGTTGGGCCGATGTTATAATATTCATTATAACATTCAAAGTGTATCTTCAGAAATGGAAATAAACTCCCTCAGAAAAGAAATAAATCTCCCTAATCAAATCTTTTTATTAAATAAGTACATTTAATAAAGCGGATAATACTTACCATGACCTTCAGATTAAAGACGGTATGGCTATATTTGCTCTCCAGGCTGTGTATCAGGGAGACAGATCCAGTCACATTATCAATCTGGAACAAGTCACTGTCAGGACCTGAATAGTAATGAAAGAAATTGGTTTAATAGAACTAATAACATTGCCCCGATAGCTCACCGTCACAGCTCGCGGGTCAGTTTTTATCTGACCCCCTGCACTCGCCATTATCACTTCGCTGGCTTTTTTTCAGCGAGGTCGAAACAGTGAGTGCGGCTGTCAAAACAGTGAGGGTCGCCATTATATGCAGCGGGCTCATTGCATTAGCAGCAAAACTCACCGTTCGGGGGAATCCTCGCATCCTCTGACGGTGAGGATTCCCCCAGAGCATAGAATAGGGCGAGCGGTCGGCTAGGGGGTTAGCCGGTGAGGATGGTTGGTTTCCAGCAATCCTTGCTGAAAACCAGACACCCTCACCGCAGAAACTCCAGAGCCGGCGGCATTGGGTCCATACCGCCCATGGACTATGGACCTAATTTAGTAACAGACGTAGATTATGAATATCGCTATTACATGATTTTCAGTAATCTGCATATGCCTGCACACAGTAGCATGCATGTGCGAGCCCTGACACTGCAGTCGCATTCAGAAAAACATGCTGTATTTAAATCCTTAAGCTTGCCTATATCTTATGCTATTGTGATCTCTGGGATCGCATGATGTTTGATCTTCAAAATTCTGCCTCTTAATACTAAGAGGTAAATTTACTAAGTGGCAGTTCTCAAAGCTGCAATGTTTTGAGCACTAGATTAAAAGGGGAAATAATAAATTCAACACCCTTCTGATTTTCTATTTGAAACTTTTTCCCCTTTAAACTAGCAGGAAAAATTGATGAAGATTTGACTTTGAAAAGCACTTCGTAGTAAATGTACTTCTACTTGTTGTGTGGCAATGCAGACCAGAAATCAAATACTAATCCGATTGAGTGGGCAGGAGTCTGCATTGGACATATGGCTACCAACTTTAGCTTGATTTTATTTCAATGTCATGCTGCAGAATGGCAAAACTTAACATGTAATGATGTTACACTAAGATCAATCAATGCAAAAAAAATAGCTATACAAGTATGTCTCTAGAAGTCAGAGAGGCATACTTGGTGACTTCCTGACTGTTCTCTCTGGGAGAGAGCAGCCAGAGCGCCCTAGCTGGGGGGCAGTGTGAGGTCATCGTCCGACTATCGCTCAGTGGACGACAAGGGAGGAGTGTAGCAAAAGTCAAGAGAATTTCCTATTCTTCTGGGGGCCCCTTTCCCCTTGGTGGCCCTGTATAACTGTATTTTTCCTCTATATTTGTTTAATGTTCCAATTACACAAAATTGCTCGCATCAGGCCCTTTCTCTAACGGAGTGCAACTAAGCTTATCATCCACTCACTGGTCATTTCACGGCTTGACTACTGCAATGCTCTCCTCACCGGCCTCGCTCGATCCCAACTGGCTCCTCTCTAATCTGTCCTCAACTCTGCAGCCAGGCTTATCTTCCTCTCCTGCCCCGCTCTAATTCTGCCACTCCCCTTCAACAAAATCTGCACTGGCTCCCATTCCCCTACAGAATTCTCTTCAAACACATCACACTCACATACAGGGCCATCTCTAATTCCATTGCTCCATATATCTTAAACCTCATTTCCATTCATACACCCTCCCGCCCTCTACGGTCGGCCGATGACTGTCGTCTCTCCGCCACCCTCATCACTGCTTCCACTGCTAAAGTACAGGACTTTGCCCATGCTGCACCCCTTCAGTGGAACGCACTCCCTTGCTCCATTAGACTCTCCCCGACCTTGCAAAGCTTCAAACGGGCACTGAAAACTCACCTATTCATCAAAGCGCACCCTTCCACTGCATAAACTAGCCCTGCATAAACTAGTTGGTTCTCCGACCCCTTGCCTGTTTACATCCTGCTATCTAGCCACCACCCACTTGCTTGCACCTCATGTAATCTGTCTGTCTCCCCTTCCTAGATTGTAAGCTGCTCCGAGCAGGGCCCTCTTCCCTCTTGTTGTTAAAGCCCTCTTCTCTTCACATTTCACTCACAGCTCTCCTATACTCAAACGCTCTGCGTCCGCATACTCATCTCCATCATTGGCCTCAAGCCTCTTATAGTACGTTGATTGAGTCCTCACTACTTCCATTTAAGCTGTAATGTGTATTGAACTGTGGCGCTCTTTATTTGTACTCTTTTTGTTATTTATTCAATGTTATGCTAAGTTTTGTCTCCCTGTACTGTTCCTTTGTACGGCGCTGCAAAACACTTGTGGTGCCTTATAAATAAAATTATAATAATAATAATATTAAATAATAATGTAAAAATACTGTAAGTGAAGAATTGGTTACAGTATAAATCGTAGACAATGTCTACGTTGACCACTGAAATTGTGGAAAAAGCTTATGGTCAACATAGACATGGTCGAAATGAATAAGGTTGACATGAGTTGTTCACCGTTTTTGTCTATGTCGACATATGTCGACATGGAAACCGTATAAGTGTACCGCGTCCCCTCGCATGGCTCCCTGTGCTCACCATACTTTGGCCACACTAAAGTGCTCAGACTCCATTGCACATGTGCAGATCGCTGGGAAGATAGTGTGGCTGCCTCCGTCATTAGACTCCAGAGGGTAAGTATTTAAAAATGGACGCAGTGTGTGTGGTGCGGGCCCACCTGGAACTCATGGGCCCGTATGCATCTCGCACACTGCACCTATTATAAATACGCTGCTGCATCTGACTTTAACAGGTGGGAGGTGGCAGTGTGATTGCGCTGGCTGCTCTTTCCTGGGTCCGTCCTTCCTTTCTGCTACCGAAGAGCTAAGAGCAAGCACTGGAAGCCACAAACGGACAGCAGCAGCTCGCAGTCCCCTGCTATCACTGGAGCCACGCTGGCTGTGGTGAGTCCATCCTTGGTCCTGGCACCCTCAACACAAGTGTATATATATATATATATGTGTGTGTGTGTGTGTGTGTGCAGGGCCGGCACTACCCTCTCAGCAGCTCCTGGGAGGTGGCATGCTGAAAAGGCGCTGTCTCCCACCCTGCTCTGCTAAAGCTGCCTCAGCCCTCGCTGGCACTGCCTCCTGCACGCCGCCCGCAGTGCCTGTCTGACAGCGGGTGGCAGTATGGAAAGGCTGAGCAGCTCCCTGCACCGCACACACACTGTCCTCCTCCTGTGACCTGCCCCCTCTTCCTCACGGACACTTGCGCTGAGGCATGTAGCGCTGTCTGTAAATGCCTGGATGACATGTCATGTCCAGATCCACTCCCTACCCATTGCTCCCTGCGCCTGTCAGCTGTCAATCAAATGACGAACAGGCAGCGGCACCTCCCCTTCCTTCCCTCTTCTCAGTGTGCTGTGCCAGTGCCACTGCCAGTCCTCAACACTCCGCCCCCTCTATCTCCTCCCCTCTTCTTCCATCTCCTCCTTCTCTCCCCTCCTTTCCCCCTCAGTCACGAGTGCTGCACATACTTTTTGTACAGCTTTTCAGATCGCATCGCACACACATTGCATTCATGCCGTGTGATGCGATGCGATCTAGCCCATAACGTATGCTATTCTCATGTGTATGGGCACCTTTAGTGCCGGCAACATTTTGCGGACACAGCACTGAGATGGTGTATGCATACATGTACATGCACCTGAGATCCTCCATAGGATCACATGTTGCATACACTCCCACAATTGGGCTGCAACTTGTTGCAATGGCAATGTGAAAGGGCGCAAAATGTATGGTTTGCAGGAGGGCGCCGGACACCCTAGCACTGGCCCTGTGTGTGTGTGTGATGTTTCTTCTATATATTTTACCTGTCAGGAAAGAATATGAGATTGGAGCCATTATTCCTTTGTCGCCATCTTCAGCAAATATAGGTCCAGGAGAAAATACAAGTGGCCCTGTCTGACAATGCAAACGAAAAGAGAACTGTCAATGCGTATCTGTTCTTCACCTAAATTAACATATTTCAACAACATTGGACATAACTTAGTAAACTAGCTAACAAATGCAATTCAGAACTGGGTGTGGCTTGAAGGACAGACATTACATAGACAGTTAATAGTCTTCACCAGATGGTGGACAGCAATAGGTCCACAGGATCTAAAGGTCAATAGTTAAAAGGTCAACATGGATTTAGGGCAACAGGAGCAAAACATTTACAGGTTCAAAACCTCCTAACGTCCTAGAATGGCCGGGAGGCTCCTGAAAATCAAAATGAAAATTGCGGTAGCAGTGGGGGCCAATATCGGGAAGACAAAGCTCTGCAAAATCTGTCAGTATTGCAACCCCCATAGAAACCTTTGAGATGTGGCTGCTCGTGGCAATGAATAGATAGCAGAAATTTGATTTGATGCACAATCTCGTTTTATCGAAAAGAGAAATAGACTGTGCAAGCAAGGAAATATCGAATTCAATCCAGTAAATGGAATATGTACACTATGCCTTGAATGCACATCAAAATCAATATCGAATACAATAAATAAAAAATGCAGATCATGTGTGAAACCCAATGGAAAACAAAGGCCAAATCGAAAGGGGGTGGAATTGGGGAAAACTAAAGCAAATCGTATCGAAAGTAAATTGATGCGTGTGTACACACCTTAAAATAGATAATGAATCGAATGCAAAAGTACAGATCTAATGTCAAATCTAATGGAAAGATCTAATGCCAAATCGAATGGAAAATCGAATCTAACATCAAATCTAAAGCAAATTGAAGTGTGTGTAC
Organism: Crinia signifera; assembly: GCF_055691185.1. Classification (NCBI taxonomy): domain Eukaryota; kingdom Metazoa; phylum Chordata; class Amphibia; order Anura; family Myobatrachidae; genus Crinia; species Crinia signifera. Next base: position 190,645,714 of record NC_139220.1, read on the forward strand.
ACAACATAAGCTTTGCTAAATACAACATCAGATAAAGAAGCTCAGTGTATCTATGATACATATAAAATGACCTGTATCTGCTGTATTGCAACATAGTTTGTCTAGGTACAAATTTTATCTTGCTGACTGGATTTGCCCTCTTGTGTAAAGGCCCCCATACACTAGCCGATTTTGGTCAGATTTCAGCCAGATCAGTCGGATCTGGCCGAAATCGGACCAAAATCTGCTAGTTTTGATGTCCCCTCAGATCCGATGCGCGGTCCCGTGCGCATCGGATCTGCGTCGGGTGGTCGGACCTGCTGCACGTCCGACCACCCGACTTGGGACCTAGTGGGGCGGCGCAGCGCGGCGGTAGAGGGAGCAGGGGGGCTGGGGGCGCTGCGGGGGACACAGGCGGCATAGAGCCGGGCAGGGGGAGCCGGCGGGAGCTGTCAGTACGGAATAAAAAAAAAAAGCCCATACAATGAATGGGCGGGCTGTGATTGGCTGAGCGCTCGCTCAGCCAGTCAGCAATTGACTGAGAGAGCGCTCAGCCAATCATAGGCTGCCCATTCATACATAGCAGCAGCGGGGACGGGCAGCGCAGTGGCGGCTATTATATTTTTAAAATACTTGTCAAATGACCGGCCGCTCTCTGATTGGCTGAGAGCTCTCCGGCCAATCAGAGAGCGGACGGTCATTTGACAAATATTTTAAAAATCTAATAGCCGCCACTACGCGTCCCGTCCCCGCTGCTGCTATGTGTAAGTACACTGCCCAGCCAGGTCAGCAGCGCTCACCGCACCCGCCGCCCGCCCCCACCACCGCTGGCCGCCGCTGCCCGCCCCCACCACCGCCGCCGTTGCCCGCCCCCACTACTCCTCACCGCCCTGCAGCTCCCCGGGGTTTTTTTTTACATGGGATAAATCGCATGCGATTTATCCCATGTAAAAAATGGCACATCAAGTGCCAAATTGTATGTGAGCCTCCCGGGGAGCTGCCGGGCGGCTCGCAGGTAAATTGGGTCTGACTTGTCCCTAGGACAAGTCGGCCTAATGTATGGGGGCCTTGAGAGATGAGGCCAAATGTATTTACAGATAAGTAGCTGAACATTCACCAATACAGTAGGTGAGCAACCACCAACACTCACTTGCTCTTCTCCTTGTGTTATATTCACCAAGTAGATAGGGCTGACACAGACACTGAGACCATCGTGTGACATGTAGCGACAAGGGAGGAACTGGGGGTACTGGTCATCTCCATCAAGTACAATGACCCGCACCCTGGCTGTGGTCCGCTGACGCTCTCTGGTTGTCATTTCCTGTTAAATACAAAGTTAATCAATCTATGTACATTCTATACCACCCCTGAAAACTCACATCATTGTAACTAACAAAGTGTAAAAACTGAAAGGATAGATTGATGGAAAGGTAGGAAATGCAAGATCTAAGTGCCATCAGCGGCTTTACACTCCTACGGATCACAGTGCTTCCTTCAATCTCTGTGTCCATTGGTACTGTGAGTAGTCCGCTGGTATAAACTTCCATTCATACAATTCCTTTATTTATCAGTGTCATTTTAAAACTCAGTCTACCAACTAATGATTACAGACCAGCTTCCCCTGTTTTTAGCCTGGATGCCGGCAATACATTTCTACAGGAACAAGACAGACCATAGAGCGAGCATTTAAGTGTGTATATCCATTATTTTATTGGCTCTAGCCCCTTTGAAGGGATTATGGCCCTTATTCTGGTTCACTCGCAAAGACAAATTCCTTCTCAAATGGACAAAACCATGTGCACTGCAGGTGGGGCTGATGTAACATGTGCAGAGAGAGTTAGATTTTGGTGTTATTTTGTTTCTGTACAGGGAAAATACTGTCTGCTTTATTTTAACACTGCAATTTATATCTCACTTTGAAGTAAAACCCCACCCAAATCTAATTCTATCTGCATATGTTATATCTGCCCCACCTGCAGTGCACATGGTTTTGTTCATTTGAGAAGGAATTTGCCTTTGCAACCAGACAGATGCACAAATGGGTAGGGATAGGCATACATGGGCAGGGACAGAAACACACATGTGTACGCAGGGGCGTAACTAAGTTTTTAGCGCCCCCCCGCCGGATGGTTTTTCGGCGCCCCCCTCGAACACCCCCGCCGCCGCCGCCCGCCCGCCACCCCCCCACCTAACCTGACCCCCCCTTCTTACACTTACCTGTCCCCGCAGTCTGCATCTCGCCCGGCTCTCTGCCGGGACCTGCCTGACGTCACGGTCCCGGCCGGCTCCTGCTGCTGCAATGAAAACTGACTCTTAGAAAATGGCTGCCCCCATACTGCAGACAGAAAACTGTCTGCAGTATGGGGGCAGCCATTTTATAATAGTCAGTTTTCATTGCAGCAGGAGCCGGCCGGGACCGTGACGTCAGGCAGGTCCCGGCAGAGAGCCGGGCGAGACGAAGACCACAGGTAACTATACCTCCGCAGCCCCCCGGCGGCGCCCCCAATTTCTCTGCGCCCCCCCGCCACCGCGGGGGCTGCGGAGGTATAGTTACGCCACTGTGTGTACGGTCAGAAGAACACAAGAGTAGGGACAGATGTACATATGGGTATGGTTAGTGGAACACATGGGTAGGGACAAAGGCACACATAGGTAGGGACAGAGGTACACAAGTATAGGGACAGAGGCACACATGGTTACAGGCAACGAAACACTTGAACGTAGGTAGAGAAGCACAGAAACAGAATTTTGATGTCAGATAAGAACCACATGTCCCATCTAGTCTGCCTTACTTACACATGTACAAACACACACCTAGATCAATGAGCAAACAATAGGACTAGCCCAGGGGCATTTGGCACCCTCCCAGCCACTGCCAATGGATGTACTGTAAATGACCACTGCATACAGGATAGCATTGTCATCCCTGTCTCTTGGGATGCCGGGGGTCAGAAGACTAATGGCGGTATCCCAAAGCACACAATACCAACACAGTCATTTTAAATTAGATTATATGTTAGTCTCCTGCAAAAAGGCTCTGTATGGTAGTAAATGGAAACTTGGTCTTGGGTCTACTCAAATACTGTTTCCCATCATTTACAGTATATTAAATCCTATTTTGCATTTATGCGCTTATTTTTTTTCTAAATTATATTTATCTAAGTATGCCACACACAAAGAGAAGATGTCAATTAACTGGTAAAATACCCAATGACTTTGTTTATTAAGAAATTTAAAGCGGCCAATAATGAAATGGTTATGCTCACTGGGCCTGATTCATGTCTTGTCACTATAAGGCAGTGGTTCCCAAACTGTGCCTAGGCACCCTGGGGTGCCTCCGGACACTTGCAGGGGTGCCTTGGGTTATTGGACCAAGATCAATTCATATTATTTATGGTCAATGTACCAGGCAAAACCAGTGCTTGTGGCTGCCAATCATAATATATCAGAATATCTTGATAAGAAGCATTTGGTCTAGGGGTGCCTTGAAAATATTTTGATGCTCTAGGGCGCCGTGATTCAAAAAAGTTTGGGAACCACTGCTATAAGGTAAATTATGCAATGTAGTGATGTTCGGTACACCACACATGTGTAGAATGAATCCTGCATTTTTTGCTCACAAAAGAGCTGTGGACATCATGTGACTTATAGTCTGCAGCTGTTTGGGCGTGGCTGTGGGCTCCGTTTCATAAAATGGAGGCATGACATCTCTCTTTGTGGGAGTGCCAAATCAAGGTCTCATTTTTCTGACGGGATTTCCTGGCCTCTGCAATCGAGTTTCGGCGGCCAGGCTGTGTAATAGGGTTACTCATTTGGATGACCATCGACCATTGATTATTATAAATCATCGATGGTTTATGACCGATGTCGAATAGTTTTGCCATTGATGGGGGAGAACCAGATGGTTTCCCACCATCAATGCAAAGCTTAAACTAATAGCTTTGTTTTTGCTTTTTCCCTAAAGTGCCGGGACATGGATCATAGCTCCGCCCCTGACACCCGTGAAGCCCCGTCCCCGCATTTTGATTGGCCCACAGGCCAATAGATGACCATTGATATTCAAAAAAATAGATGGTCATCCATTGAATAGTTATACACTATCGATGGCCAGTTGCCTTCTATGGCAAAAGCAACAATGGACATCCCTAGTTACTCATTATTTATTCCAATCCCCTCCTGTTTTATTACCATATAAAAATATCACTGCTGCTTTGTACAATTGCATCTGACATTATGGTCCATATGAAATAAAATTGTAGTTTAGTCTTCTTTAACCTCTCGGAAGGTGATTTTTTTTACACCTGTCAAAGCGTATAATGAGTCTCTAAAGCAAAATGAAAGTGAGGGAACTTCATCATTTGCTCATTTATATTTAAATAAAAATGCAAATAGAAAAGATACATCATCAACTTTAAATGTGCTTTAAATGTCCAAACGTGAACAAATGACATGTATATTTTTGCCTTCATGGCAATATAGTTACCAGTTTACCATTTTACCATTGTTTATGTGATAGTGTGCGATGCAGGTTTACTGCTCTGACGAGATCCCTGTGAATATTACCCCTTTTTAAAAACAATATAGCAACCCTAGGGTAATTATTACCTATTGCTCCCCCCTCTTGGAGCACATAAGCCAAGCTACATCCAGAGTTGCTCCATGACAGTACAGCATCTCTCCATTCATGTTTGATAGGCAGATGGCGCATGACCACGCCGTCCAATCACCTTGTGGTCATTAGCGGGCTATCTAGTAATTATACTGTTTCTATCGGCTGATACACTACAGTATGTCACCTTGATGGCTTATTCTTGCATGTCAAAGGCACCCTGGGTATTATTGCTGTTCTATTTCTGCTTCACATACAGAAGGCCAAAATATAAGTAGTAATACTGTATAGTGCTTTTCCTCTGCCACTATACATTACCTGCCACATCTTTGAAAGGATGGAGCTCATGTATGGTAAGATCAGGATGTTAAGCTGGGAGCTCAAGGGTTATAGAAGGAGAGTCCTATTCTGACCCAGCCAAAACCAGTGACTCACTCAGGTTGGTCAGTGGTGTGAAATGGTTTATGGTAAATACTATTACAGAAGATTATACAGTAGTTAAATGTGATTACTGGCAGTGTGAGGGGGACACCTAAGGATTATATCCTGTTTAACAGCAGTGTTTAGTGCCCAAGACAATGATTTCCAGTCAAACAATGCATATATTCATGAGAAATGAAATCTAACAATCAGTCTGAAATCAAAACCGTAAAAGAACAGAGGGTACAGCAGTAGTAACGTCACTCACCACGGCATGGATGACGACCTCCAGTTCCTGTATGCTTTCATAATCCAAAGGCCTGGAAAGTAGTACTTTACCGTTGTCTGGGAGATCCATGTGAAAGTACTTGTAGTCACTCTACACATAAAACAAACAAGCAAAGCCACTAAGATTTCAGATATAAAATATTTTTCATTCTATCGATCTATCATTTTATCATTTGTGAATCTGAAAAGTACCACTTGATTTCATTAGTATATAATTCCACGTAAAGCGAATTATTCTGCTTGCCAACAGACTTTCTTGTACCATGAAGATTTCAGCACACCCCACCCAAATGTAACTCTCTTTGCACAGGTTACATCTGCCCCACCTGCAGTGCACATGGTTGGCGCATTTTCCAAACAAATTTGTACTGAGCTCAGATCTGAATAAGGCCCTTTGGGTAGTATATATGTATTTAAAAATGTATGTTTGTTTCACGTCTTTGTAATATTTTTATCCACTGTTTTAACAGAAGCAGGCAAGCAGCCCCCTCGCACGGAGCAGCCCGGCACCTCTGACAGCGCTATGAGAGGATGCCGTTGCTAGGCAGGGGCAAATGCAGGATTTTCAGAAGGGGGTTTCCAGAGAGCGGCGGAGCAAAGCACGGAGATGGACACTTAGGTGACCCAGTATATACCGGGTCAGTTAAAGTATTAGCAGTGTAGACCCCTAGGCATAGCAATGTATTGGGGCCCCTACCTATCCTCCAGCGGTAGGGGTGGGGAGTGCTATGAGCGGAAGCTTTGATGTCCCGCGGGTGGTAGGGTGTATGGTACTTGTTTCCTAGCACGGCCACAATCGCATTGATCTTGTGCCCTTAATAGTGGTATGCGATGGACCCGATTTCCCATTGAAATGCATTGAAAAGTTAAAAAATCGCGTCGGTCGCGTCGCATGCGGCTAAATAAGCATTAAATGGTCCCGACGCGATGCCCCCGATTTCCCATAGGGAACAATGTTAAATGGCTCAATTTACCCAAATCAACAGGGAACAATGTTAAATGGTCCAGAAACCCCCCAAAACACCCCTGAACAGTGAAAAGGCCCCCCAAAATGAGTTAACGCCACCCCACGATCAACGTGAACCCGAAGCGTGGCGAGCGCAGCGAGCCCGCGAGGGGCGGCGGTACGCGTCCTCCGACCTTTTCATACCCCCACTATCCACGTCAGCGTGGAGTTGAGAATAGAATAGTGTGGCGAGCGCAGCGAGCCACCGAGCCCGAAGCGTAGCGAGCGGTCGCGGATACCTTCACAGGTAAACGCGTCCCCTCGCGGGCTTCACAGGTGTCCGCGTCGCCACGGACACCTGTGAAGCCCGCGAGGGGACGTGTATAACTGTGAAGGGATCCGCGTCCCCTCGCGGGGCTCGCTGCGCTCGCCACGCTTCGGGCTCGGTGGCTCGCTGCGCTCACCACACTATTCTATTCTCAACTCCACGCCGACGTGGATAGTGTGGGTATGAAAAGGTCGGAGGACGCGTACCGACGCCCCTCGCGGGCTCGCTGCGCTCGCCACGCTTCGGGTTCACGTTGATCGTGGGGTGGCGTTAACTCATTTTGGGGGGCCTTTTCACTGTTCAGGGGTGTTTTGGGGGGTTTCTGGACCATTTAACATTGTTCCCTGTTGATTTGGGTAAATTGAGCCATTTAACATTGTTCCCTATGGGAAATCGGGGGCATCGCGTCGGGACCATCGCATGCGATTTTTTAGCACGCATGCGATGCGACCGATCAGATTTTTTACCTGCGATGCCCCAGATTAGAATCGGTGTGGCCGTGCTAGGAAACAAGTACCGGGTGTATTATATCAACCGCTCAGCATGTAGGGCCTGGATCAGTAATTTTTACTAATTACCCCTTTACTGCACAGATGGTGGGAGATGGGGTGGGAGAAGGGGGCATTTGGCTGAATGAAGGGGCCCTGATACATAACTTCCAGGGTGGTAGAGTATGTTTAATACGCAGAGGAGGGGTGTATAGTGGAGTGGGCTTATTATTCATAATTTTCTGGTGGGAGGACAGCTTGCTTGACTGCAGATATCTCCAGTTCCCAGAACTAGATTTCTTAGCTTTTAATGGAATTAAAAACTAGAGAATCCCACCTACCAAATTGTACTAGGGGATCAGAGTTCAGGAGGCAGAGCAATTTGCCAACAAGTATATAAATCTACATACCAGGAGCGTGGAGCTGGCGCAGTAACCAGCTGCTGGAAGGCTGATATCTCTGGTTCTGGGCACAGTAGAGACAAACTACTAGTGTGCATCAAAGGGGGAGAGTCCCAGCTTTTGGAATATTCCCTCAGAAGTCAGACAGACACTGAAATATCTGACTGGAAAGAGCAATTAACAGGCTTGGATGGGGACCACTGCTTTGAAGTCAGATATCTCCGGTTCCCGAGGGCCGATTTTTAAAATTCTTGTACCCATGGAAAGAGGGGACCCTCAGCTTTCAGTCTAGGGTCCATAGATTCCTGGGGGGGTTTCTGGGTATTTAGAAACCCCCCCTGCGTGCGCTACTGCTAGGCAACATGACGACACACTGGGGGAACTAGGTTTAGATAGTATTTAAATGGTATGTTTGTCATTTTGTACATTGTACACCTTGAAAAAGGGGATTTTTATGCCCTGAAATGTTAAATACAACATTAGCTGTAGCGAACCAAAGGTCATACTCACCATAGATCGGTCAATAACATACATTATAGTATCTCCATCTCGGTCCGTGGCCATTGCAGTGAATACTACAGAATCCACTTCCGCAAGCTGACAAAAGAGTTACTGAGTGTGAAAAGGGTTATCATATCTGAATTTTCATATCCATATTGACCATGCAGCCTTATTTATTTATTAACAGTTTCTTATATAGCGCACACATATTCCGCAGCGCTTTACAGAGAATATTTGAACATTCACATCAGTCCCTGCCCCAGTGGAGCTTACAATCTATAGTCCCTACAACATGTATACGCACACACAGACATTCTAGGGTCAGCCTACCAGTATATTTGGTAGGAATCGAACATGGTGGGAATCGAACCCATGACCTCAGCACTGAGGCAGTAATGCTAACCATTACACCATCCGTGCTGCCCCAATAGCCTTGATAGATTTCTATAAGAATGACTAGAAATACACATTAATAAATAATATCAAGGGAGCACTCAGTTGTTACATGGATCAGTACACTGTCGCTTTCTACACTAGAGAGTTTCATGTCTCAGAAGATAATAGAGGTCGGGTAAGGGAAACGCATTGGATATTAGATTGACATGATGTTTAGACTATGGCCAGATATGTGGTAAAACCATATAGGCTTAAGGCAGGGGTTTTATGGGTCTATTTACTTAGCCTCAGAGAGTGATAAAGTACCTGGAGATTTCAATCCCAGGGCATTTTTTAAATCCCGGGATTGAAAAATGATCGATTCCAGGATTCCCGGGACTGGCCTCCCTAATAAAAAATATGACCCCATCCCCCCCTGCCCTGCACTGTCACTTACGGCGCGGGTAACAGAAAGCAGCAGGACCATCTCCAGTGGGTGGGTGGGCAGCTGGAAGCAGCAGAGCAAGGGGTGGCTGGGCGACCGTGTTCGGGACAGTGTGCTGACAGGCATGGTGGTGGCTGCGCTGCGCAGCATGATGTGATGTTAGTGGTCACATTGTGTGGCCCAGACGCCGCTATGCCACTACAGCAGGGGCGGATTTAGGGATAAGGGCGCCCCTAAGCACAACAATAATGTTTACTAAGTAGGACAGTTTATAGGGGCAGTATCTGCATGTCCTATCCATTTACACTCTATTTAAGATGGAATATAGTACAGTACAGTGGATATTTTGCAGTTATTGGTACATTTTGGGCTGACAGTACTATCACAGGCATCCAAGTGCCGCCCCCAAACATGTGCCGCCCCTAGGCCGGTGCCTCACGTGCCTAATGGGAAATTCGGCTCTGCACTACAGCACACTGTTCCAAACAGTGGCACTGCCGGGGGTCGTTGCTATCAGCCAGGCAGCATCTGAGCCATACACTCAGGTGCTTAGCGCTGCCCGGCTTAAAAGGGGGGGGGGGGATTTTGCATGGGGGTACTAATCCCAGGATTGGAAGCTTCAATCCTGAGATTCAAATCCCACCGATTTTTGGTCAAAATCCCGGGATCCCGGGATTGGCCTCCCTACAGCCAACCAGCTCCTAAATGCCATATTACAGGCTTCATTTGAAAAATGACATTTAGGAGTTGACTGGCTGGTGCTTCATTTCCATTCACTTTAACTCTCTCCAAGGCTTAGTAAGTAGACCCCATATACTTGCAGAAATAGGAGGGTAACATCCAACAACACATGTTATGTGGTATCCGTCAAAAGGTCGACAGGGTCAAAAGGTCGCCATCCAAAAGGTCGACATGGTCAAAAGGTTGACATGGTCAAAGGATCAATATGGAAATGGTAAACATGCATTTTTTTACAAAATCTTTCGTTCAGTGGCATCATCCTGTCCCCACTCCATATACGCAGCCATTGAGGATATAGTGAAATTGAGCTGTATGTCCAGACAACAGAGGACATCATTAAGATCCTGTGGGAGCGTGCATCATTAATGACAAGCAATATTACAAACGAGATCACTGAGAAAGGCCAAATATAGTTTGTTATATTGCCTAGTGCACAGGTTCTCAAACTCTCTCCTAATGACCCCACACAGTGCATGCTTTGCAGGTCTCCTCACAGAATCACAAGTGAAATAATTATCGCCACCTGTGGATCTTTTAAAATGTGTCAATGAGTAATGAATGCACCTGTGCACCTGCCGCGTGACCTGGAAAACGCAAACTGTGTGTAGTCCTGAGGACTGAGTTTGAGAACCCCTGGCTTAGTGTGTATGGGGCTTAAGATGGATGATGGAGCAGAGATGTAAAATGAGTTGCATATACATACAGTATAGCACTGTTACTACTTTTCTCTTATTTACACAGTGCTTTGAATGTTTGTTGCTTGATGGAAGATTAGTCCTTCTAAACCTTGAGGCACATCATTGTTATCAACCTATTGTATGTTGGCTTACTAACCATGATAGGGCTTGGCACCTGAGGAGGTGCTTCCGCCAGGTGCTAGGGCTACTTGCTATACCAGTGGCTGTAAAATTACAGCATGTGTGGACAGCTTAAAAATATAATATAATACAAAGTATTAGACTATACTTAAAGATCACCTCACTGATGTTCTGTACAGACACTGACTGTTCCAAAAAGCTTGGCATATTGTCGTTTTCATTCAGGACTTGGACTATTATCCTATACTGGACCTAGAAATAGGAGACAGATACAGAGTATTCATTAGAAGAGATGTAAAGAAAAACATGGGTGGAGGAGGAAGTATTATGTGGCTGTGGGCTATTTCACACGCTCCGGCTCCTGCCGGGCGGCAAAACCCTGCATGGCCAAATGTCGTGCCGCACACAGTAGTTAATAATGGACACGATTGTGTCCATTCACATGAGACGGCCGGCCGGCCGGCCCGCCCGGTTGCAGCCAGATCCCACCACTGGAAGGGACGGCTGCCGGGCTGTGGCCATCCCCACCATTGAAAACTTCTGTGTGAGGCATGGCTTCTTGGCCGTGCAGGGTTTCGCCGCCCGGCAGGAGCCGGAGCGTGTGAAATAGCCCTCTCAGTGTTACATTATGTTTATTATTCCATTTGAAATTGTAAATATAAAATATAAATCATTTGGATAATGCCAGGATATTAGTTAATACTACTTTCCATCCAGGTAGCAGTATGAAGGAAGATCTCTATGGTATCCGATTGGTAGGTTGTCTAGATCAGCGGTTCTAAAACTGTGGGTCCTGAACCCTAAAGTGGGTATTGACCTTCTCATCATGGGGTCGCGATCCCAGGTTACTGACCATCAGGCTGATGACTATTCTAATCTCAGTCAGGGATTCAAGGAATCTGAAAAGTCTGTTGAATTATCTGTTATTTTAGACTCCTCCCATCATTTTGTGCCTCCACAATGCTGTCTGCTGTCTACACGTCCCATGATGACCTTCAGCAGTAACTCACTGGGGTCCTGTAATTATTTTTATTGTCTGATGGGGTCCCAGAGTAAGATCTGTGTGAATCACTCATTGTGATTTTGTTTGTGAGTGAGGAATGACTTTATTTAACTCATCTCTCTTATATTAACATCATTCTTCCTCTCTTCCTCTCTTATTCCTTCAAATTTGTCCTTTTTCGGTCTCTTTTCCACACTTACGGAGGTATCATTTTACCCTGGATCGCTGATCGCAGGTAATAAACTTGCTGGGGGCTATATAGTACATACATGCACTGCCTCTCTGATATATACAGTACATATTTACACTGCCTCTTACATATATACAGCAGGTTCATACACTCATACATACACTTCCTTTCACATACATACACCCATATATACACTGACATTCACATACATACACCCATACATACACTGACTTTCACATACTTTCATACATACACTACTGCTGTCATCCATCCATTCATCCATACGCTGCCTCCATACACTTATACATCCCACCCCTGCACCATGGCGTATTGACACCACTAGCACCGCCACCTTGCAGGGCAATGACTCCATGCAGACACTACTCCTGCGCCAGCTTATAACTAAATACAAAACACCTCATACTGCTGCAACCATTTGGGGGAATTGAGGGTTGTGCACTGGTCCCCACTGTGCTGCTGCTATCTCCTTATGGGCGAGATGTACTAAACCTTAAAAAGTGATAAAATTGAGAGTGATAAACTACCAGCCAATCAGCTCCTGTCATTTTTCCAGCCTGTGACATGGCAGCAACGAACTGATTGGCTGACTGTTTATCACTATCCATTTTATCAATTTTCAATCTTAGTACATCTGGCCCTATGTATGCTGCCAGTGGCACTGCTGCCAGTAGGGCGGGGTGCAGGATCCAGTGCTGCCTCCGGCTGGTTTGGCGCTGCTGCTGCTGCCACTGGGGTAGGGAGTGGATTAAGTTTGCTTCTGGCTGGCTGGGCCTGCGCTGCAGCCGGCGAGAAGGTGAGTGCAGCTTGCTGTTGCTGCTGGGTGGTTTGGCGCTGCTTGTGGCTGCTTTCTCCCCTTCATCTCAGGAGTCCGGAGCAACTCAGGAGCCGGTGCCAGTAATGAACTCCATAAAATAACAGCATTCTGAAGAGGGGTGGCTTGCTAGATTCACGGGGCCCCTGAAGCCCGCAGGCCTCATAGAGAGTGCACCCCCTGCACCCTCTCTAGTTATGCCACTGTCGGGAAGTTCAAGAGAAATCGCTTAACACACACCGCTAAGCACAAATCTCCAATTATAGATTGCTTCACTGAACATGTTAAAAAATAAGGCGTGCCACATGTGATATCACTTCTCTTATGAATGATGTTTTCCAGACATGACATACCTTTTCATCAAATACAGTACAAGCATTGTCTTAAATTAATATTAGGCTATTTTACACATACTATATCGGTTGCATAAATATATAAAAAATGCAGTATAATAGCATCACAGAAATGTAGTTACCGATGCAAATCCTTCCTCGGAGCACGTTAGTGTCACTAGGAGAACCGAGGAGTCCAAAACCTGCAAATACAGCACAGGATATTCACTAATGTACAGTCCCATAAAATGACTTTCTGCATATGATGTGTCATTCTTTGGCTGAAGATATCCCACAAATTGGGGTGCAATGGGAGTATTAGCTGCAGGATACTGATTCTCCATTACCTCTCTGTCCAGTGTTTTCCCAGAAGACACATTGAGCCAGACATTTTTCCCATCCAGATAAAACCAGTCAGCATCTGTGCCACTCAGACAAAGTTTTACTGTGCTGGTTACTGGGTCACCAAACATGCTCAGGTTAGCCACAAAAGTCCCATTTGGGCTGTTTTCCAGTATCTCTGTGAAGATATTGCTGCCGCCAGAGCACTGATCACCTGAGCAGCAGAAAGGTGACAGAAATGTTGTTTAGATACTTAAATGTGTTGACACCTAAATAAAACTTGCTTTCGGCATTAATTAAGACAGTGGGGTACATTTACTAAGATGGGCGTTCTATTGAATATGGGATGTTGCCCATAGTAACCAATCAGATTCTGTTTATTATTTTGCACCTTCTAGAACATAATAGATAGATAGAATCTGATTGGTTGCTATAAGCAACATCCCATCTTCAATAGAACGCCCATATTAGTAAATTTTCCCCGGTGATCCTAAAGTCTTTGTAGATGTCAAACAACAATCCAGATATTACATATATAATTATTAATTATGGCCACATTCAGGCACTTCTTGCTTCAAATCAAAACAATCAGAGGGAAATACTTTGGCCACTGATCCCCATAAACCTTGATTCTTAATTCACATTAGAGGCAATCTGCCATTGTGTCATCCTTCCCATTATCTTACACCTCGCATGTTACACGTACTTTTAGTTGATTTGTAAACTGCCACCTCCCTTTAGTTTCATTACATAATTGTATGTAATCTGTCTGTAACATAATCTCCTTATCCAGAGCCATTCTGGGACTAGACAGCAGCCCGACACGCAAAGCATGCCTTCCCACATTCATGCAATCCCACATATATAGATTTATGCACACAGAATACATCAAGATGTATAGTGCCAGATGCACTAAGCTTCAAACATGATAAAATGGAGAGTGATAAACAACCAACTAATCAGTTTTTACCTGTCATGTCACAGACTCTGTTTGAAAAATGTCAGGCAGGAGCTGATTGGTTAGTTGTTAATCATCACAACATCATCATCTCGCGTGTCAGGAATAAGGAACTATACATCCCTGGCGCTGCATGTTTGACCTGGCAGCTGCTGGCAAATACGCAACAGAGCGAACAGATCTGAATCGGGCCCAATGTTAGGTTCTGGGGATTTGATATTTACATAAACCTGGATACCTTTATCTGTGGAAATTACATATTACAGTATCTGTTACTATTTTAACATGCAGAAATGCAAAATGCACATGTTTAGGAATTTTCTCATATCGCAATAACCTTGTGTATCCCTGTTTTTCAATTTTAAGATTTCTACTCTGTGTTTCAGGATGCTGAGGATGGACAGACGTGCATGGCTTTTTACCCAGACCAGTGATGGCTAACTTTGACACTCCAGCTGTTTTTGAACTACACATTCCAGCATGCCCTGCATCAGTTTTAGCATGGGCAAATAGCAAAACTGTAGCAGAGCATGATGGGATGTGTAGTTCAACAACAGCTGGAGTGCCAAGGTTAACCATCATCAAGGGCCCAGACAATGCTCTCCTCCCTATTGCCACTGCCTCCCTATTACAATAGCGGTCACTTCATTTCACTGACCACACATGTGGTCACTGGCGTAACTATAAGGCCGCAGCCCCCGCGGTGGCGGGGAGGCGCCGGGGGTCTGCGGGCGCTATTTTTTCTCTGCCAGCTCCCCACTGCTTGTGGGTGCAGCAGGGAGCTGGCAGGAGGGTCCGTGCGGCGCGGAGGTACCTGTATTCAGGGAGAGCCTGGAGGTCCCTGTGCCGCTGAGTATGATGTTGCCGCCGCCGGGCTCCCTGCAGTGAAGTGGAAATAACGCGCTATCTCCGCCGGAGATAGCGCGTTATTTCCACTTCACTGCAGGGACCCCAGCAACATCATACTCAGCGCCGCAGGCGCAGGGACCTTCAGGCTCTCCCTGAATACAGGTACCTCCGCGCCGCACGGACCCCCCTGCCAGCTCCCCAGGGGGGTCTTTTAACGGGGGGCAGCGGCTAAATTGTCCGGGGGGGGGGCGGCGAAATTGTCCCGGCGGGGGGGAGCAACATTTTTCGTTACGCCACTGCATGTGGTGGCCATTCTGTGGTAACATGCTGGGGTTCTGTAATAATTTGTATTGTCTGACGGGGTCCCCGAGCAAAATAGTTTGAGAACCCCTGTGTTAGAGTATGCGATGACCAAAATGAAATTTTGACCAGAATAATGCATAGATTTCTTGTCACTGGCCATAATCTTTGTGAAATATCATCTTGCTATATTTGAATACATTTCTATCCATGGCCTGCTGATCATCACCATACAAACAACATACAATAGTACCTGAGGTCACCTGGAATGTGAGGCTGAGGGTTAGTAGGAGTATCTCAGAAGGAGGACGCATGGCTAAGGTGTTCTTACATCCAGTGCTCCAAAGCTGAGAGCCTGTAGCAATATGGGGGATGACATAAAAGTAAAAGTACGTAAAGACTGCATGAAAAACTGTAATGCTTTCATCATAGTAAGAAGAGAATTCTCTTACTAAATGCTATTTAGAAGGATCTTCTTCTGCCCTGACAATACACATATAAGAATTTCTATGTAGAAACCCATTATCCAGAACGTCACAAAAATAGAAAGGAATAGTAAAAAAACTGCTGCTAAACAGTGAAAGTGTCACCTACACGGTGTCTGGATGAAAGGTCGAAACCGAAATGTCAACGTTAACAAAAGGTGGACATGCACAATGATGACATTGGCAAAAGGTCACCACAAGCAAAAGGCCAACATGACAATGAGTAATCTCTTTTTGTACTTCTTCGTACGTTACTATTAACATGGATGATTGGGAATGGTAAAGTGGCTTGAAGTTTGGAGAGAGAAGTGAGCCACGCAAGGGTATATGGTACACTTGTTGCGGTCCACATGCTCAGGTGTTGACATTGACACCAAAACCCCCCTGAAAAAATCATGGTGATATTTTCATATATCCTCCTTTTCCATATCAACTTTTTGCTTGTGTTAACCTTTCATCAATGTCAACCGAGTGTATGTAGAACGTTTGTCTATGCCGACCTTCTGCATGGCAACCTATTGACTGTATACTTAGACACTTTTAATCCATAACCCACATAAACAGTTACTGTAATCAGCAATGAGTTTTTTCTACCGTCACTGTCAGATGTAGTGCTGCCGGTTGTTCTACGGTTTACACAAAGAATACTTTCTTTAATTATATTTTAATTTACTTAATATTAATCATGGTCCTCAAAATTATGGCAACTCGTGGAAAACCCTATGTTCTCAGCATTCCTGAACATAGATATGGGAACTAGGAGGAGATGCTAGGCTATATTTCTGATTCTATGGCATATATTCAATGCCGTGGGCGAGCGGTGACTGCGAGCAGGACTTTTTGCTCGCAGTCACCGCTCACCCTGTCAGTATTCAACTGACACCCCTCATACGCAAATTCCCCCTCGCTCCATTTTTTGAGCGAGGGGGAATTTGCGAATGTGCCTCCAAAAGCTGCGAGAATCGAGGCTAATTACAGCGAGTTTGCTGCACTAGCCTCGGCTCTCGCAGTTTAGGGCAATCCTCGCCGTTCTGTGACTGCGAGGATTGATTCCCCCGGAACGTTGCATAGTGCAAGCGGCCGGCGCGGGGGTTAAACTGCAAGGATCACTGGTTTTCTGTGATCCTCGCAGTTTAACCCCATCGCCGGCCGCTCGCACCGGCATTGAATACCTGCCTATATGTCAAACTATTTTCTAGCAAACTGGCTAAAGGAAGGACTAGAATCCTCTTAATGAAGTACTTTTACTTGCATAGTTCCATCTTGTAGAGCAAGATTATTGATGGATTCACTTTTGTGTGGAATCTCCTTTCCACCCACTAGTGCAAAGGGAACGATCCAAAAGAGGATACACTGTTCTCCAGTCCAGTAATTTAGAAGTCTAGCAGACATATTTTAAACTACTTTTGAAAGATTGATTTAAGGGACCCATTCTTTTAAAATGTAAAGTAAAATATATCAATGATATCTCCTGTTTACAGTACCTCTTCCTCCAAATACTTTTCTAATTCTTAATTCATCATACTCTGAAAATGGAAAGTTTTTGGAATTTGACTGTAGCAACGTCAGTTCCTGGAGCCAAGGTCCTTCTTATGGGAAAGAGGTACAAGTTGTGAATGTGAAGAGGGATCTATTTGGCCCCTGTAACACCCTAACCTCTTCTCGTGCCACATGTGCAGTGAGCTTCTGGAGTGACCGAGGCAGATATGTTTATAAGTGGGACTACTAATGTGGACATTATGTGTAAATGGCAATACTACTGTGGACATTGTGTATAAGCAACACTACTGTGTGGCATTCAAGTATAATGAGTACTACTATGTAGCGTAACATGAATAAGGCGCACTATTGAATGATGTAATGTGAATAAGCGCGTACTATTGTGTGTCATAACGTGAGTAAGAGGCACTACATGCATTGTAATGTGAACATGATTGTGCTACTGCCTGACATAATTAGAATAAGGGCACTACTGTATGACCTCACTCCTTTATTGTGAGACCACTCTCCCTTTATAATGAATGGTAGATAGGGCACAAATGTATAGTTTGCAGGGGGTGCAGAAAACCCTGGCACTGGCTTGGGCTCTGCCTAATTGAAGAAATGAGGAGTAGGAGGGTCGGTGACAGAGGAGAGTTTTACTACCTCTGCAGGACCACTTTAAACCATGGGCAGAAGGGAATTGGTTTGGTAAAGCCAAAAAACGGTAAATGCATGTTCATGCAGTTGCAGACACATGCAGATTGGGACCCAGATGATATGCCTAAAAAAGCTATATTAATTGGAGGTGGATAGTAGATGATGATAGAAACATGCACCAGCCAAAACATGTACCAGGACAATAATCTGTAGCTGTATGGCCAGCTTAACTGTTATTTGTTCGGTACTCTTTACTTAGAAGGGCGCCCATCTCGGCCATCTCGGGCATTGAATGCACTAAAAAATCAGGTGCGATGCGACAGACGAGATGCCCGAGATTTCCCATAGGGAACAATGTTAAATGTCTCAATTGACCCGATTTTCCTGTTCAATGCCTCAATTGACCCAATTTTTCCATAGGAAACAATGTTAAATGGGCCACAGAGGCCAAATAGGCACCCTGAAGTGAATAATGGCCACCCGAATTGTTAACGCCACCCCACGATCAACGTCAACCCGAAGCGTGGCGAGCGCAGCGAGCCCGCGAGGGGCGGCGGTACGTGTCCTACGACCTTTTCATACCCCCACTATCCACGTCGGCGTGGAGTTGAGAATAGAAAGTGTGGCGAGCGCAGCGAACCACCGAGCCCGAAGCGTGGCGAGCGCAGCGAGCCCCGCGAGGGGACGCGGATACCTTCACAGGTATCCGCGTCCCCTCGTGGGCTTCACAGCTGTCCGCGTGCGCTCGCCACGCTTCGGGCTCGGTGGTTCGCTGCGCTCGCCACACTTTCTATTCTCAACTCCACGCCGACGTGGATAGTGGGGGTATGAAAAGGTCGTAGGACGCGTACCGCCGCCCCTCGCGGGCTCGCTGCGCTCGCCACGCATCGGGTTGATGTTGATGGTGGGGTGGCGTTAACAATTCGGGTGGCCATTATTCACTTCAGGGTGCCTATTTGGCCTCTGTGGCCCATTTAACATTGTTTCCTATGGAAAAATTGGGTCAATTGAGGCATTGAACAGAAAAATTGGGTCAATTGAGACATTTAACATTGTTCCCTATGGGAAATCTCGGGCATCTCGTCGGTTGATCGCACCCGATTTTTTAGTGCATTCAATGCCCGAGATGCCCGAGATTTTTTACTAACGATGCCCACGATCAAAATCGTGGGCGCCCTTCTAAGTAAAGAGTACCATTTGTTCTTGTTCTTTATCTAATGCTAAACATGGAGTCGATTCTTCTGTATTAGAGAAGTATTTTGAAGTTTTATTGATGCCTAATAGCGAATGTGTATTCTGCATACAAAACAAATACAAATATGGGCGTAAGTGGGTGTGTAAAATATACCTGCATGCAACTACGCTGCAGGTGCCATCCAAGCAGGGGCGTTTTAAGAGAGGCGGAGGCCCATGCGCTTGTTTACGCAGCATTATTTCTACTATTGCGGGAATCCAGAGGGTAGTGTTTAACAAATAGGTCCAGTGTGTGCGGTGTGGGCCCTCATGGGACTCAAGGGCATCACCCATTATAAATACGCCAATTCACCCGAGTTATATCTTGCAATAGTTGTCACTTGCATATACGTGCAATTGCTTTTTTTTTTTTTCAGTAAATTTAAATACAGCCTACGTTTTGGGGATCAAATGCATCCAATTCTCATCAGCCCTTATGCTTTTTCTTCGATTTTGCCCCTTTAGATACACATCATTGCATATACTGGTTTATTTGTAGGCTTTAGGATGGGTATATGATGTCAACATTCAGAATAACGACAGTGTAATATTGTCATGGTCAAGGATGCTAAGGGGGGGGTTACTAATTACCTGGGCCCAGGTCTGATGTAGGGGTCTTCACCCCATTATCTGGAAGCAGGAGCTGCAGCAGCTCTTCTCCTCAACCCAGCATATGCTGCTGTGTGCTGGGGTGCAGTGAGACCAGGGAAGTACTTAAAGTACTATTTTTCTGTATTTTATTTTAAGGGTGCATGGCCAACCCTCCTGGGATTAGGCCATACCCCAGAGATATTCCTGGGCCTGGTCAGGATCTCTACTGTCCTGGGCATGGTCTGAATATCTGTATTGACATAATGTCTACATTGTGAATGTAGACCATTATGACAGCAATGAGATTTTAAATGTGAAGCTAACCTTATGCCTAGAACTAATGTTTAGTTCATTAAGTGATGGGAGCATTCAAAGATCGTGCATGTTGTATTTTGGGGCCGGGGAATCTGAATGCTGTCTAATGAAGGGCCCTCAATAGGTGCACAGTATACTACATCTCTGTGATAATCTCAGAAAGGCTGCCCACAGATTGATGCTGTCACTAATGACTCGTTATCCTGGGGATTAGCATCTTTAGTGCTGTAGGCCTGTCACTTCCCTCCTGTGTGTTGACCGAGCTTGACACATAGGAATCCTGCGTGTGTGACAAGATCATCTCTAGGCTGGCTTTGTTCATGTGATCAATGGCAAAACAGGGTTACTGTAGAAGGGAGGTGGACAACACTCTGATGCATGGAAGGTAAACTGGTAGCATGCAAGCCAGTGAGCCATGGTGGGAAATTTTGAGCATTAGAGCAGAAGAACTAAATATTTTGCATTCAGGGTCTTATTAGTTTACGTATTTATTTTCAATTTTGACTCCTACACCTACACTTTTCAATCTTAAGGAGCCCATACACGCTCCGTTTTGCCGGTCCGTTTTGTACTTTTAAAGTACACATCGCATCGGATTGCATGCCTTGTGCATGCACTGCGATCCAATACGATGTTTACCTAGTACAAAACGTATGTGTAGCACATACTTTTTGTACCGTACTATGTGATGCGCGGGAGCGCGCATCGCATAGTACAGAACGGACTGTGTATGGGCTCCTTTACTATTTAATGCTGATTTTAGTTTCTTGTGTAAAAGCCCAGATTGATATAAACAAATAAATGTTCTACTTTACACAGTTATTTTATATCTGTATTACAAATTGCACTGTGAACTGTATGACTGTGATTAAAGTTCATGTATTAGAACATGCCTCCTAATATCACAGAGGATAATACGTTAGTTCATTATAGGGTCATATAAATCATTTTTTTTACAGCAGCTGCATCTTTCAAAGCAATTGTAGTATGACAATATGCTAATTCCTGCAAGAGACACCTCCTGCCAGCACCTCAGATCCAAGGGATGGGTTGATGGATCAGTAGGGATGGTGGCAGCATCGGCCAGCTGACTAAACCTAAGCTTATGGCTGCCTCCTTCTAAGGCCAGTAAGTCTGCAACAGAAGACACTGACACTGACCTCATCACTCCCAGGAAACAGGGCTGACACCCCTTTGGAGATGCAGACAATGCGGCCTGTCCCTAAATGGACACATTGGGGAAACTTACTAAGATGTGTATTCTACTTCACATGGATCTGATTGGTTGCCCATAGCACCATCACATGTGATGTAGAATACACAGCTTAGTACATTTCCCCCATAATGTCAATCATGCTGCTTCTTGGGGGCACTGTAAGTGGTCTCACAGAAGGAGACCTGAAAATGCTCAAACCCCTAAACATGGTGTGGGAACTGGCACAGAGCAGCTGTCTGTGTGCCGAACTGTCTTTATCTACTATTTGTATTGTTATTTATTACCGTTTACAGCTGAAGTATATAAACCATCTCTGAATCAGGCCTAGTATTACTTTTACAGTTTTAGATTTATTCCTTATTAGGCTTTATTTTCCTCACCAGATTTTCTTATAGATGGGTGGGATACACCAAAGAAGAAATGAGGTAAAACCCCCAAATGCATTAAAGCCCCTCCTCTGGGACTCCGTACTGAAGGGTGACACCAGCTATTAGCTGGAGTTAACCCATAGAAGCCTATGGGCTTCTCTCTCTAGTTCTGTGTGAGGAATCCAATATCCCTCTCAGCATGCCCCGCTGCTGCTGGCATCACTGCACATGCACAGTGGGACTCCCGAGTCACAGACCTGCAAATTCAGGCACCACAGAGCATTGCAAGGGGCAGCTTTTATCAGGAGGCCTGCCCTTTGTGTTACTAATTGCATACTGTATATTAGTGCATATACAATTAGTATCAGTGCATTGTCCATGCAACATAATGGTAGCACAAATCTGTGACATTGCATATTATTCAACCAAAACCTATAAACCAGCACCTAACACACCGCACAGCACCAAATTTTGGGCCAAATGTATTAAGCCTTAACAAGTGATAACGTGGAGAGTGATACAGGACCAACCAATCAGCTCCTAACTGCCTTTTCTCAAAAACAGCCTGTAACATGGCCACTTTATCTCTAGTTCAGGATTAATATATTGGACCCATAATCTCAGCAGTCAGTTTTGAAGAAATGTGTGCCCCATTGTACATACAGTATTGGTACATTATAATACAACTAAATACCGTTATTTCAAATGATGCCATGATTTTAAGATGACCCTTTGGCAGTGGTAACTTATTTTAACCTTACTCTTGGCTAGATATTATCCACTTATTGGAAATATTAGATAGTTTTCTGCTATCACAGTATGAGATAGGGTAATGTAATTCTAATGTATTAACAATAATGACTGAAAACCACTTGCTCACACATCTGCCATGACATTTATTGAGGAATAAATACGTGTGCTGTAAGGTAATCAAAACAAAACAAAACAATATAAAATAAAAAACCACAATTGCACGGAAATCTAGCTACAGTAAGACGTGCACTATGCTAAGGAGCATGTTAGATACTTACTGTGGTACTTCTCAATGACCTGGGTGAAGGTGGCAGTCTTTCGGTTTCCCTTGCATGGTTGCTTGGTCACAATGTGGGTTTATCCATAACTATTTAGGAGGGTCAGACAGGCCTTTGGACAGGGCTGTAAAGAGAAAGAAGCAGAAAGAAGATACAGAGCTCAGAGAGCTTAAAGTAATACCAACCTGGGGAGGGGAGAGCATCTGCCAAGGAGGAGGAAGAGGAGGATGGAAGCCTAGGAGGAAGGTGCACAGTGAGCAAGAGGAAAGTAAGGAAAGTGTGATAATCACACTTTGGGATCAGTGTGATCATCAGCACATTGCTGGTAGTCAACATGAAGACAAGAAAGACGTACTACGTACATTGCTGGTAGTGGTCATGCAGTATTAGATGAATAACTATGCACAGTGCTGTGAAAATGGAGACAAGGGGGAGAACTTATGCACATTGCTCGTAGTGGGCAAAAGCAAAATCAAATCAGATTGAATTTAAAAAAAACACTGAATTTAACCGTGTTAGCTGCCTTCGATGCAGATTTGTTCCCTATGCGCGGCTCCGCAGCACCGGAATCAAAAGCAGAAATAGACTTGGCAGGCAAATCTATTTCTGCTTCAATCTGCAAGATTGAAGGCAGTATAATGCGTCTCTATGCAGCATCCCCCTTCCTTTCCCCCGTCCTCCCTCCTGTTCGATTCCGGCAACCCGTCGGGTCCTGGTGGCTTTTGATATCGAGATGGTATCGTCAGCCGCCGGAACGAAGCATGTGTACATGCCTTAACGGTTGAGGTTTTCCAAGTCTCCCAGTCGGTGCACTGTGCATCACCAACTGTCACATTTTAAATTTCCACAGGTGACCTGAGTTAGATATGAATGTTCTTGGTATTGCTGATGCTATCTTTTCTGTACGCATTTGCAATTATATACTAATAAGGACAGAATCTCAATTTAGCATAGGGATGTCCATTGCTGTGTATTAATTTCCATCTGACAGCCATAGGTGTGCGCACATTGAGTGTTAGGGGTGCACAGGCACCGCCTAATGCTGTGCCCACTCAACCTTATGAACATCTCCCTGCCGCTAGCAATACCTTTTATCAAAGACTTTTGCTTTTTAGAACTGTATTCCATTAAAAGAAGCGCCCATCAATTAATTATGTGTGTTTTGCATTGTTAATTGTACTAGACCATTGTCATATCACTACATACCAGTGTCATCCATATAAGTTTTTTACTTTTTTTGCGTGTACTGTTACACAGAGTAAAATAGATGTTTTATATTGTAGTGAGTGCCAATAGATGTGGTAAACACGCCTGATTGGCGGTGGTAGACACACCCAATGGGCGGTGTTAGACATGCCCAATAGGTGGTGCTAGGCACACCCCTTTGACAGTGCACCCCCTAATAAAATTTGCTGTGCACGCCTATGCTGACAGCATATAACTGCTGAAACATCGGTACCATCATCGTAAATCAGGTCACAAATCTGTGCATGCGCAGTGCCGCTCATTGTCATGTGCAGTAAGAAAAAAATCCGCTGTTTTGCATAAAATAACAATAAAATAAATAATAAAAAAATCTGAATTAGGCCATATATTCGTAACAATCATGATACATTTGGTAAAATGTATTTTCTGTATAAGATATGCCTAGTGTATATCTTTGTAAGCCAATAATTTTACAGTGAATGTAATAAACAACAGTAGGTCAAAAAGCAAGACTGCCACCTGCTGACGCCAGAAACATTGGCTTCAGTTTCTGATTTAAAAGATGTTTGCCATACAGTAGAATAGGGGCCATCGAGCACTAGAAGATCAGAAGGATATATAATAGAATATAAAATGATGTTGCTGTAAAAAGGTAATACAGGTTGAGTATCCCTTATCCAAAATGCTCGGGACCAGGAGAATTTTGGATAACGGATTATTCCGTATTTCGGAATATTTTAATATTTCAATGATATATCTTGAGGTATCTTGCATTTATGTTGTACATATACATCAAACACATGAAATAAACACAAATATATTTTATTTGTGCATAAAACATGGTTTCAAAACATGAAACAAAGTTTGTGTACAATCTCAGGCACTGAATTTAAATGCCAAGCCATCACTGTCTTGCACATATATAGTGCCAGTTACATATCATTCCCTCATTAGTGCTGTTACAGATGTCCCCAGTAAGTTTTTAGCAAAAAAAAAAAAATTTTTGTTCACTTTCTGGAATGTATGGTTTTCGGAATAATTCAGATAACGGATATTCGGATACGGGATACTCAACCTGTACTCAAATGCATGTAAAGAATTGGCTTGTAGCAGGGGAGGAGAGGACTCATATGCAGACTCTGGATGGGCCGCCTTCTCTCCATTGGCATTTTGCTGCGGCTCCCAATGCGGGACTCTGGAAATATAAGTAATAAAACATGGGTGCGGTGTGTATGGTGTGGGCCCTCCTGACCTAGGGGCTTACACACACATTACACCACACACATTGCACCCATTATACTGTAGAAACACCACACCACATCTTCTGGGAATCAGGTTCCAGACTGTGCAATGCAAATATACAAATATTAGGTTTTTTTTTTCTACGGGGCGTTGCTGTTATTAATCTATTACATTATAAAACATGCACTAGCATATTTACTATATATATTTATCAAAGGACCCAGACCATGCATTCTCTAATGGTTAGCCAAGGCTCTAAGCATGGGCCCCTAGCACTGCATTCCCCTGGTGGGCCCTTCATGCCCCAGTCCGACACTGCACACCATGTTAAGAAAATTAATGCTTGGATTGCTCTGCTGCAATTTTATCAGAATATGTTAACTTTACCTTTATGTTAGTGCCTTTCACATTGCTCTGTCCTATTGCTATTCTACATGTTACCTTTACCTTTATTAGTGGTGTAACTATTAAATATGCACTCCATGCCGCTAATTTTGGCAGCGCCCCCCCCCCTTACCGCTCGGCATAATGCCGCCACCGGTACCTGCCAAATCAGTCCATCAGTCTGCGGTCTCGGCTCTCCCTGCTCTCCCGGCTCCTGCTAATGAAAAGTGACACTAAGAAAATGGCTGCCCCGTACAGCAGACCGGTTTTAAGGAAGCTAGAGGAGGCCGCCACCTCCTCTAGCTTCCTCAAAAACGGTCTGCAGTATAGGGGCAGCCATTTTCTAAATGTCACTTTTCATTAGCAGGAGTCAGGAGAGCCGGGATTGATGCGCTGATGCAGCAGGTACCGGCGGTGGCATTATGTCGAGTGGTAAGGGGAGGAGGTCGCTGCCAAAATAGAGCTGGGAGAGCAGGTCCCGGGCAGATGGCAGTGGGTAACAATAGCCCCACAGCTCCCCCGGTGCCCTCACTTGCTTAGCGTCTCCCTGCAACCACGGGGGCTGCAGAGCTATAGTTACGCCACTGACCTTTATGTTAGTGCCTTTCACATTGCTCTATCCATTGCTATTCTACATTACCAAGGTAAGGAGGATATATGGATTCACAGAGAGAAAGGTTTTGTGAGAACCCAGCGCTGGATGAGGTGCAGCTGTGTACTATGGAGAGGGTTAACGCCCTAACCCAATTTGAGACATATACAATACAGAGAATTTTCCAAAGTACTAGCGCAGTAGTGAAAATTTTTTTCTTATCACTTGGGATCTTCTATTTTCTGTATCAGATCCTTTCTGGTGTCTAATGGAAACTGACTTACAGTGAAATTCTAGCAGGTGTACCCGTAGCAGTTTCTTTAAGGACACTTCAATTTCTCAAGAGAATATACAGCATGAAACAAACTTACATGAGCTTCCAATCACGCGTGCACATCAAGGTTTCTTTGTCTTAGGATGATGACGGACCCAAATTGCAGGTAAAGTATTTATTTGCACAACAATCCAGGTATTCCAACATGGAAAAAAAGGTTAAAAAATAGTCTCAAGCAGGTGGGTGGATCACTGGTGGCTGTTATCCTCTGTCCTGGGTATGCTGCAGACAATGCCGGACAGGAGAGGAGAAGCTTGTGTACGCCACTGCAGGTCTGTCCTCACGCTGCTTGTAGGATGCGGCCAATCAACGCGTTTCAGATAGTAGTCTATCCTTTTTCAAGATGTGCCGCTTGAGCTGCTGGAAGTGCTTTTAACAGCAGTCTATTACGTCATGTGACCGCAAGCCGGCCAATGGAAATTTTACCTATGTCCGGCTTCAAACATTTAGGGTACACACTAGGCAATTTCTTAAAATTTAAACATTTAGGGTACACACTGGGCAATTTCTTAAAATTTAAAATTGGGTACACACTAGGCAATTTCTTAAAATTGGGTGACAATAAAAAAGTGAGTGACTTTTAAAATCAAATAAAATATCATATAAAATAGTAAAGAAGTGCGTTATACATAGCAGCATATTTGTTTTATATTTAGCAGCATAGTTAAACATATTGCACATAAAATAGATACAATATTGCACACAACCTGATTAAGCCTCCAGCAGATTAACACATAGATACATTAACTCATATATGAAGCCGGACATTTCAGAAGGGGGAAGAAAATGAGAGAAAAACGGTGGATTAGTATGTTTTATAGTTACATTATATCAGCCATTTGTATTCATAGTCTACATTTAGTCCGTTAGGGACCATAGTATTCATAGTGAATATACATTTCATTTCCATTCTGGCTAATCGTTCTTCTACATCATTTTGTCTCCAATTTGCTTTAACAATTTTGATGCCACAAAAAGATTTTAAACCTCTAATATCACAACTGTGCTTCTCCTTGAAATGTAAAGACACGTTATGCAGTTCATGCCCTTTTTTTATGTTACGGGCATGTTCTGCCAAACGGTCCTTGAGGAGCCTACTTGTACGTCCAACGTACTGTTTACCACAGTGACATTCCAATAGGTATACCACATTTTTAGAATTACATGTCACGAAATCATCAATGGTAAAATTTTCATTATTGACGTTAGATTTGTAATCCGTGACTTTGGGTGTAGTCTTACACACCTTGCACATTGGACATATACCGCAGCGGTAGAAACCCTTTGACAATACCCTGGTAGTTCTTTTGGGTACACTCTGGGCACTTCTAACCAGGATATTGCTGAGGTTATCCGCCCTGCGGTATGTAAATTTGGGGTGAGGTCCCACACACTCTTTTAATAGAGGGTCTTTAGTAAGGACGCCCCAATGTTTACTTATGAGTTTTTCCAATTGTGTGTGCTGGGAGGTATATTTGGTGATAAACCTTATTTCCTTGTTTTCTTGTTTATCTTTTTCCTTTACTTTGGGAATAGTGGCATCACGGTTTTTGTTATATGCTTCCTGTATCCAAATTTGATCATATCCCTTTTGGTTAAAGTTGCTCTTCATCTCATCAGCCTGAATTTCATAGTCTTCTATATTCGTACAATTTCTTCTTAACCTGTAGAACTGACTGGATGGGATGCTTTTTATCCAGTTTGCATGATGGTTGCTCTCACTGCTTATGTAAGAGCAACAATCTGTAGGTTTTGAATAATTTTTTTGTACAAACCCTTAAATTATCTACAAAGATTGTGAGGTCAAGAAAATTGACAGAGGAAGGACTGATGGTGTAAGTTAGTTCAATATTTTGATCATTATTGTTTAGATATGAGCAAAAATCTTTGAGGGAGTCCTGACCCCCCCTCCAGACGAACAGGAGGTCATCGATGTACCTGACCCATAGCACCAGGCTGGCACTCCAGGGGTGGTTGGACCAAACTTGTAGGTCCTCCCACCTTGCCATGAATAAATTAGCATAGCTGGGTGCCAGCCTGGTGCCCATCGCCGTCCCTGCCGTCTGGAGGTAGAAGTCTCCCTCATACCAGAAGAAATTGTTATTTAGTATCATGGCAATTCCTTCCAGGATAAATTCTTTTTCTTTTTCATCATAATCAGCCTTAGTGAGATGATGTTTAGTTGCTTCAATACCATGATGGTGCTGGATTATGGTATATAAAGCTCTCACGTCGGCAGTGACTAGGAGGTCACCCTCCTGCCATGCCAATTCCGAGAGCTTCTCTATCACAGTGGCAGTATCTTTAGTATAAGATTTGGTCATTTTTACCAATGGTTGAATTTTATGATCTAAAAAGTGTGACAGGTTGGCGGTAATTGATCCCACCCCTGCCACAATAGGGCGGCCGGGGGGGTTCACTAGGCTTTTATGAACCTTCGGCAATATGTATATTACCGGAACCGAGGCATTTTCTATTTTAATATATTTAGCTTCCTCTTCTGTTATATTGCCTTGAGATAAGTATAAATTGATGAAAACATCCATCTTTTTTTGGATCTGGGCAGTGGGGTCACCTCTAAGTTTTTTATAGGTCTGTTTATCTGCCAGTTGGTTGGCAATTTCCCTATGATAGTCTATTTTATTGAGGATTACGACCCCACCGCCTTTATCTGCAGGCTTTATCACTATGGTCTCATTATTTTTTAGAGTTTTTATTGCCTTTCTTTGGTTCAATGTGAGATTATTTTTCTCTTTGCTTTTAAAGGACATTTTATTGAGATCCTCTTTTACCAGGTTCTCAAACACGTCTACATAGCTGCCTCGTTTATGCCGTGGAAAAAACTTAGATTTACGTTTAAATACATTTATTTCACCTATTTGGGTTGGATTTAATTCTTTATTATTTTCAATAAAAAACCTTTTGAGTGCTAATTTTCTCACAAATTTTTGCAAGTCTGTGAAAACTTCAAACTTATCTGTCCTATTAGAAGGTGAGAATTTTAATCCTTTTTCAAGGAGGTCCTTTTCATCTTTACTGAGGGTGTAGTCACTAAGATTATAAATCTTAGAAATACTTCTGGCTTCTTTTTCGCTAGATTTATCAGTCTCAGATTGGTTAGGGCAGATGCTATCGCATTCTGGCTGATCGGGGTGGGTGTAATTAGGGTTTTGTTTCTTTAATTTATTTCTTTTGGTTTTGGACAAACCCAATTTACATCCTGCTCTTTTTCCCCTTTTATTAGGGTAATGCTTCACGTGTAATGGTTTCTTTGGGGGCGTTTTTCTAAAAAATAATCCCTATTTGTTTCTTTATTTCTCCACTGTCTTCTATTAGTTCTAATTTCAGGAGAATCATACCACTGATCCTCTTCCACCTCATCTGTTTGTTGGTTCAGATGTGTGGATTCTTTATGGTTATGTTCCCTCTCTCTCCATGCAGTATGGGGACCTTCTTTATATTCTCTGACCTTATAATTAGATCTAAATTGGTGATGTCTGGGGGTATTAGGGTGTACTTTTTCTTTGAAAGTTTCCCTTCTACCTTCAAATCTTCTATTATCCCTTTTATTTTGGGGAGTATTGGGTGTATTTTTCTTTATAGTAATTTTCTTTCTGTTTGGGATAATTTGCAGTTTTTCTTTATTCTGTATGGGATCCTGCAGATTTTCTTTGTCATTAAGCTTTTCTCTTTTATCTCTATTATATTTCTTCTGTTTTTTATTCTTTAAATCCTTCTCATTTTTCTCTACTTTGTATGTGATACGTTTTTCTAATTCCTTATATTCTTCAGAATTATTAAACGGCTTTGCTAGACTATATAGGACTTCAATTTCCTGCTTTGTGACTTTAAGTGTTCTTTGTTTTTCTTGAACGATGTGTTCCATTAGGGACATCGAGCAGGTGTCTAAGATTTTCTGCCATTCTATCTTAAAAGCTTCTGATTCTATTAAAAAAGAGGGAATTTTATCAATCTTTAATCCTCTAGGAATTAGTTTTTCTTTTAAATATCTCTCGAGTGTCGCTATCTCCCACCATATTTTCCCTTCCGTTATGAGAAGTTTTTCTATTTTTGACATAATACTGTCCAGGTTTTCATCGCCTGAATCAGCATCATTCTCTTCTCTATCAAAAAGGGTGCGGATACATTCCACTCTAGTTTTGCGGTGTGAGAACATGTTTTTTAAAAGGACACTGGTGGAGATTAGGTGTAATGAAATAGCATAAATGACTGCAATAACATATACCCAAAAATCCTGCTGCTGGATTCAACACAGGGCGTGTAGTGAATTCACAGAGAGAAAGGTTTTGTGAGAACCCAGCGCTGGATGAGGTGCAGCTGTGTACTATGGAGAGGGTTAACGCCCTAACCCAATTTGAGACATATACAATACAGAGAATTTTCCAAAGTACTAGCGCAGTAGTGAAAATTTTTTTCTTATCACTTGGGATCTTCTATTTTCTGTATCAGATCCTTTCTGGTGTCTAATGGAAACTGACTTACAGTGAAATTCTAGCAGGTGTACCCGTAGCAGTTTCTTTAAGGACACTTCAATTTCTCAAGAGAATATACAGCATGAAACAAACTTACATGAGCTTCCAATCACGCGTGCACATCAAGGTTTCTTTGTCTTAGGATGATGACGGACCCAAATTGCAGGTAAAGTATTTATTTGCACAACAATCCAGGTATTCCAACATGGAAAAAAAGGTTAAAAAATAGTCTCAAGCAGGTGGGTGGATCACTGGTGGCTGTTATCCTCTGTCCTGGGTATGCTGCAGACAATGCCGGACAGGAGAGGAGAAGCTTGTGTACGCCACTGCAGGTCTGTCCTCACGCTGCTTGTAGGATGCGGCCAATCAACGCGTTTCAGATAGTAGTCTATCCTTTTTCAAGATGTGCCGCTTGAGCTGCTGGAAGTGCTTTTAACAGCAGTCTATTACGTCATGTGACCGCAAGCCGGCCAATGGAAATTTTACCTATGTCCGGCTTCAAACATTTAGGGTACACACTAGGCAATTTCTTAAAATTTAAACATTTAGGGTACACACTGGGCAATTTCTTAAAATTTAAAATTGGGTACACACTAGGCAATTTCTTAAAATTGGGTGACAATAAAAAAGTGAGTGACTTTTAAAATCAAATAAAATATCATATAAAATAGTAAAGAAGTGCGTTATACATAGCAGCATATTTGTTTTATATTTAGCAGCATAGTTAAACATATTGCACATAAAATAGATACAATATTGCACACAACCTTCACAAAAAAAGGTTAGAGTATTCTCCCAAGTGCGCACTAGCAGCTGAGGTATGGAAACCCCTGGGGTGTATCTCAGACACCCAAGCAAGACAAGTGAATACAACAAAGGTTGGGGTAACCCTCCACCAGCGCTCAATATATATAAGATGTTACTTCCCTTTTTATACGTGTGCTTGCTCCTTTCAAAGGCTGGTATCACTGTTTAGCTCTTTCCACTCATCAAGGTTTACATGTAATAAGAGCATATAAATTTCATAGTGTATACCATTTAATTATTGCACACAGAAAAAGATATAATCACATACAGAAAAAATTGACAATCGATCACAAAGAAAACACACTATTCACAATATAATGATAAAAAACACACACAATGAAATCCAATCCATAAAGTGGCGAGTGCAATGGAAATAAAGTGCTGCAGTGTAGTTACCAGATGGTATGTGAACTGTTATTGCAGTTCAAAGTGCGCATGCATAGGAAAGTCCAAGCGGCCCGGGTACAACCTGGATCTCAGATGCTGCTGCTGGCTCCACACCTCCGCATCAGGATGTCCACTGTTCTCGCCTGCCGACGCGTTTCGGACCCTATCTGGGTCCTTTTTCAAGGCTGGGTGTGTGTGTATCAGAAGCAAGTCCGTTTAAATACTGTCCATAGAGATTATACACCTGTGGGTGTGACGCGATGTTCCGGCGTCCCACTTCCGGGTGTCGCGCATCATCTGACTCCTTGCTGCGGCACGTATAGCACGGTCTCCGGATCTCTCACTTCCGGATCTCGCGCACCACGTGAGCCGTTGCGTCCCTGTTGCCTGGTGATCTAGGCATCCATCATTATGCTCCGGTCATGTGACCACACTCCGGCACACATGATCGGAGTTCATTGCCTTCTGAATGGAGTCCATATTTGATTTCCGCCCTTACATACTATGGGCATAACGGAGTGAATACCTTAGAAATAAAAAGGTGCAGAAATGAATACCTTAAAAGCTCAATTTGTTAAAACCAATCATAAAAACCATTTTAACTCAAAATCTGAGTTAATGCCACTAGGTTTGAGAGTGTTGTATTTATAAATCATCTGCATTTCAAGTTTGGCAAGTTGCACATCTATGTCCCTCCTGCGGCAGTGTCCTTCCACATATTTTAACCCTAAAAATATTTTTATGTGGCTGGGGGAACTGCCATGATGTTCTTTGAAATGTTGGGAGAGTGAGTGTGTCTCAACTCCCTTTTTTATATTTCTAATATGCTCACTCAAGCGTATTTTTAGAGGCCGAGATGTTCTCCCAATATAAAATAAGTTGCAGGTACAACCAACAAGATAGATGACGTTCTTAATATTACAGGTTATAAATTCGCGTATTTGGTGATCAATGCCGTTAATGGAAATTTTCTCCACTTTTCTTTCTCCTTTTACATTGATGCAGGCACAACAGGTCCCACATCTGTGGAACCCTTTTGTCCTGATTTCTCGTCTCACTATATTGGCACCATGCATACTTGAAGTGAGTTGGCTACCTAAATTGGCAGCCCTTCTATAAATAAAAGATGGTTTTTCAGGAAGATCTTGGCCTATAATGGGGTCCTTCCTGAGTAAATCCCAATGTTTCCTAAAGGAGCTCTCCACTTTCTTATGGTGACAATTGTAATCAGAGATGAAAGCAAATTGCGTTCTCTCTGATTGGATGGGTTGTATCTTATCTTGTAGAAGGGCAGTTCGTGGTACCAAATTCACTTTCTCCATATCTTTTTGGATTGTGTTTAAATTATATCCACTGTCCGTGAATTTGGTCATCATATTTGCAGTTTGTAGTTTGTAAATCTCCTCATCTGTACAATTTCTCTTAATACGCTTAAATTGCCCCTGTGGGATGCAATCTAACCCATTCTTGTGGTGACAACTATTGACATGGATATAGCTTTGGGAATCGGTGGGCTTTGTATATGTTTTTGTTTTTAGGTGACCTTCTTCTACATAAATAGTTATATCCAAAAAATTGACTGTCACATCACTCACATCAAATGAAAATTCAATATTAAAATCATTGGCATTAAGATATACACAAAAATCATCTAAAAGTTGCCTTCCCCCTTTCCATAAAAACAGGACATCATCTATGTATCGGGTCCATGACACCAGGTTCGCCCCAAAAGGATTGTTAGTCCATATCTTGTCATGCTCCCAGTATCCCATAAATAAATTGGCATAACTCGGGGCGAACCTGGTGCCCATAGCGGTCATATCTTTTTCTGTGTGCAATAATTAAATGGTATACACTATGAAATTTATATGCTCTTATTACATGTAAACCTTGATGAGTGGAAAGAGCTAAACAGTGATACCAGCCTTTGAAAGGAGCAAGCACACGTATAAAAAGGGAAGTAACATCTTATATATATTGAGCGCTGGTGGAGGATTGCACACAACCTGATTAAGCCTCCAGCAGATTAACACAAGTTTGAAGTTTTCACAGACTTGCAAAAATTTGTGAGAAAATTAGCACTCAAAAGGTTTTTTATTGAAAATAATAAAGAATTAAATCCAACCCAAATAGGTGAAATAAATGTATTTAAACGTAAATCTAAGTTTTTTCCACGGCATAAACGAGGCAGCTATGTAGACGTGTTTGAGAACCTGGTAAAAGAGGATCTCAATAAAATGTCCTTTAAAAGCAAAGAGAAAAATAATCTCACATTGAACCAAAGAAAGGCAATAAAAACTCTAAAAAATAATGAGACCATAGTGATAAAGCCTGCAGATAAAGGCGGTGGGGTCGTAATCCTCAATAAAATAGACTATCATAGGGAAATTGCCAACCAACTGGCAGATAAACAGACCTATAAAAAACTTAGAGGTGACCCCACTGCCCAGATCCAAAAAAAGATGGATGTTTTCATCAATTTATACTTATCTCAAGGCAATATAACAGAAGAGGAAGCTAAATATATTAAAATAGAAAATGCCTCGGTTCCGGTAATATACATATTGCCGAAGGTTCATAAAAGCCTAGTGAACCCCCCCGGCCGCCCTATTGTGGCAGGGGTGGGATCAATTACCGCCAACCTGTCACACTTTTTAGATCATAAAATTCAACCATTGGTAAAAATGACCAAATCTTATACTAAAGATACTGCCACTGTGATAGAGAAGCTCTCGGAATTGGCATGGCAGGAGGGTGACCTCCTAGTCACTGCCGACGTGAGAGCTTTATATACCATAATCCAGCACCATCATGGTATTGAAGCAACTAAACATCATCTCACTAAGGCTGATTATGATGAAAAAGAAAAAGAATTTATCCTGGAAGGAATTGCCATGATACTAAATAACAATTTCTTCTGGTATGAGGGAGACTTCTACCTCCAGACGGCAGGGACGGCGATGGGCACCAGGCTGGCACCCAGCTATGCTAATTTATTCATGGCAAGGTGGGAGGACCTACAAGTTTGGTCCAACCACCCCTGGAGTGCCAGCCTGGTGCTATGGGTCAGGTACATCGATGACCTCCTGTTCGTCTGGAGGGGGGGTCAGGACTCCCTCAAAGATTTTTGCTCATATCTAAACAATAATGATCAAAATATTGAACTAACTTACACCATCAGTCCTTCCTCTGTCAATTTTCTTGACCTCACAATCTTTGTAGATAATTTAAGGGTTTGTACAAAAAATTATTCAAAACCTACAGATTGTTGCTCTTACATAAGCAGTGAGAGCAACCATCATGCAAACTGGATAAAAAGCATCCCATCCAGTCAGTTCTACAGGTTAAGAAGAAATTGTACGAATATAGAAGACTATGAAATTCAGGCTGATGAGATGAAGAGCAACTTTAACCAAAAGGGATATGATCAAATTTGGATACAGGAAGCATATAACAAAAACCGTGATGCCACTATTCCCAAAGTAAAGGAAAAAGATAAACAAGAAAACAAGGAAATAAGGTTTATCACCAAATATACCTCCCAGCACACACAATTGGAAAAACTCATAAGTAAACATTGGGGCGTCCTTACTAAAGACCCTCTATTAAAAGAGTGTGTGGGACCTCACCCCAAATTTACATACCGCAGGGCGGATAACCTCAGCAATATCCTGGTTAGAAGTGCCCAGAGTGTACCCAAAAGAACTACCAGGGTATTGTCAAAGGGTTTCTACCGCTGCGGTATATGTCCAATGTGCAAGGTGTGTAAGACTACACCCAAAGTCACGGATTACAAATCTAACGTCAATAATGAAAATTTTACCATTGATGATTTCGTGACATGTAATTCTAAAAATGTGGTATACCTATTGGAATGTCACTGTGGTAAACAGTACGTTGGACGTACAAGTAGGCTCCTCAAGGACCGTTTGGCAGAACATGCCCGTAACATAAAAAAAGGGCATGAACTGCATAACGTGTCTTTACATTTCAAGGAGAAGCACAGTTGTGATATTAGAGGTTTAAAATCTTTTTGTGGCATCAAAATTGTTAAAGCAAATTGGAGACAAAATGATGTAGAAGAACGATTAGCCAGAATGGAAATGAAATGTATATTCACTATGAATACTATGGTCCCTAACGGACTAAATGTAGACTATGAATACAAATGGCTGATATAATGTAACTATAAAACATACTAATCCAATAATTCCGTGCACAACGTCAAGTCCCTATCAGAAGGACAAACCCTATTGGCCAAGCTGGATCTCCTTCCACCTTCCTCTACAGGGATTGACACGAGATCTTCATCTCCTAAACCACAACGACCATCCCCTCCATCTCCGGAATGGTCAAGGGTGTCCCGCCAAAGGATTGAAAACAGCGAGCCCAACTGAACTTTTTGGTTCCACTCACGACAATCCAAATTCTTGTAAGCTCCTTGTTTGAGCTTATAGCATTGACACTTCTCGGGTGAAGTATATTCTTGTTGTTTTCATAATTCTATTCACTGTTTTACACTTAGGTCCATTATATGTTGATGTACCAATTTCTTGCATGTTATTACAGTTAACATAGATTCCCAACGCTAGGGATTCTCCTAGGTCCTGGCGGTCTTAACTCCGCTTGTATTACATCCACCCCCCCATGTTCCCTTTAGAAATGTTTAGAATATATGTTACGTTGTTCGTATTAGTAGCGTTCCCTAATCGGGATCCTCTTTCTCAGGGTTCTTGCCCACATGGGCGCTCTCTTTTTTTCTTTCAAGTCCTTTTCTCTTCTCTATGCTTTCTTCTTGGTGGCTCCTCTTTTCTTTTTATATTTTCCCTTTCCCCCCACCTGGGACGGCCTCCCCCCTCCTCCTCTCCCCTCCCCAGTGGTAATTTAGATTTCTCCATAACTAGCTGGGTAACACTTCACTATGGCACTTAAATTATTATCCGTAAACGTCAACGGTTTGAATTCCCCCAAAAAACGAACGGTCCTCTTGGGAGCTTGTAAACGTGAGGACGCTGCTATTGTATTCCTGCAGGAAACACACCTCTCTGGCGCTCACTCCCAACTTAAGGGCCGCTCGTTTACCCAAACTTTTTTTGCGTCGGCAGATTGCAAAAAAAGGGGAGTTGCTATTCTAGTTCGCAAAGACGTACCCTTTGTCCCGCTCAAAACAATTTCCGACCCAGATGGGAGATTCATTCTAGTAATTGGAACTATACGATCGTTGACTGTGACCCTGGTCTCTCTGTACGCTCCCAATCAAGATCAATCCCAATTTTTTGACTTCTTCTTTAAACGTCTGAGCAGATTTGCACAGGGCCGAATAATTGTGGGTGGAGACTTTAACACCATTATTGACCCACTCTTAGATAGATCTTCCCCACCCCAACACTCCTCTGTGTCAGCAATCCCCAAGGCTTCACGCACTCTCATTGCAGCTTTAAAACATTATGGCTTATGTGATTCCTGGCGGCTAAAGCACCCACACTCCAAAGATTACACTCATTTTTCAGCCCCACATCAACATTATTCCAGAATTGACATGCTCCATATCTCTTCCTCCCTAATTCCCTGCGTAAAGGAGGCGGGCATGACTCCATTTTCATGGACAGATCATGCAGGGGTATATATACACATAAACCTCTATGAAAACCCCCCTAGGGCTTATCGGTGGCGCCTAGATGATTCTCTGTTGATACACCCCTCCTCTATATCGGAGGTTAAATCAGCTATCACTACCTATTTCAAGGAGAATACCTCTCCAACCCTCTCCCCGAGCACAATATGGGAAGCCCATAAAGCGACAGTTAGAGGTATGATAATCTCTAAAGTTTCCTCCATTCGGAAGAAATGGGCAGCACAGGTAAATTCTTTAGAATCTCAAATTGTTTCCTTATTAGATCAGCATAAACTCACGCCTACCTCTGCCTTATTAACACAAATAGACGCTCTCAGAGGTCAACTGAACGCACTCTTGTCTCACCGTGCTGCTAACACTCTTAAAAAATTACAACAACGCTTTTATGATAAAGCAGATAAGATTGATTCACTCCTAGCCAATAAGCTTCGACGTCAACAGGCAATGAGGTCTATAGATAAAATATACTCCTCAAAATTGGGTTCATTTACTTACAATCCCCAAGAAATAGCGGAGGAATTCCGTGAATTCTATAGTTCCCTCTATAACTTAACTGGGGCATCAAACACACCTGAACTTGAAAATGTCGCTTTAACCTCCTACTTGGCCAACACTTCTTTGCCCACACTTTCAGAATCACATCTAACTGCACTAAATGCGAAGATAACGGAGGAAGAGATTGTGGTTGCGATCCGTTCAATGCGATCCTCTGCTGCCCCGGGTCCCGACGGCTTTTCTGCTCAATACTATAAGCTCTTTGCAAAGGAACTGGCCCCCCATTTAGCGTTACTATTTAATGGCATCCTAGAAGGTGCTTCCTTCGCTCCCGAAGCTACTCAGGCGGATATAGTGTTGATTCCGAAGCCAGACAGAGACCCGACCAGTTGTGCAAATTACAGGCCGATATCATTATTAAACGTGGACCTAAAGATTTATGCTAAGATCTTGTCAAACCGACTCGCCTCTCTTCTCCCACTCCTGGTGCACCCGGACCAAGTCGGTTTCATTCCGGGTCGCCAGGCGTCGGACAACACGAGACGAGCGATAGATCTTATCCACATTATCCAGAAGCAAAAGCAACCTTCTCTGGTCCTGGCGCTAGACGCAGAGAAGGCTTTTGATCGTATATCCTGGTCCTTTGCTTTCGCAGTCCTAGAGAGGATGGGTTTTTCGGGATCCTTTCTTGAAGGAGTCAAAGCACTTTACCGGGCGCCGGCTGCTCGGGTCTCTGTCAACGGAGTTATGTCAGATCATTTCGGAATATCGAATGGTACTCGCCAGGGATGTCCCCTCTCCCCTCTCATCTTTGCCCTTGTTATGGAGCCCCTGGCATCGAGGATTCGCAGTAACACCTCCATCCACGGCATAACCTCTGGTATCTCAGAGCATAAAATTGCACTCTATGCAGATGATGTGCTTCTGACCCTGGCCGATCCAGCTCGCTCCATCCCCCCTCTCCTTTCTGAAATACAGCAATATTCCCTACACTCGGGCTATAAAATTAACGTAGAGAAGACCGAGGTGCTTGACTTTCATATTCCAGGGCATGTTAAGCCCATTTTGATAGATTTGCTTCCATGCAATTGGGGTAGAAAGAAGATCAAATACCTCGGTATATACTTGACCCATCATCACCACCAACTCTTCCAGGCTAACTTCCCTCGATTATTAGATAGCATTAAGACCGATCTGACCCTATGGTCCTCCTACTTTATCTCATGGATCGGTAGAATCAACTCTGTTAAGATGACTGTCCTCCCACGCCTCCTTTATTTATTTCAGACCCTACCAATAAACATTCCCCTCTATGTTTTTAAATCGTTGCAACACCAAACTACTCAGTTTGTATGGGACAAAAAGCGCCCTCGAATACGGCTAAAATTACTCCAACGTCCCTCTAGTCAGGGCGGTCTGGGGATCCCGGATTTCCGGAGATACTTTTATGCCTCCAGGTTGTCCCAGATCGTCCAATGGTGTAACCCCTGGGGGGCGCAAAAGGTGTGGGTGACTATTGAGGCAAACGATTTAGGGCTTTCGACTCCGTCTTCCTTGATATGGCTACCTAAACCCAAACGCCCGCGTACGACTACATCCCACCCGGTAGTCTCTCACGCCCTATCCGTTTGGGACAGGGTTAATAAGAATTATAAGCTAGCCCCTTCTCCCTCCCCACTAATTCCGCTGTTTCACAACCCGGATTTTCCCCCTGGTATGGGCCGCTCCTCCCTCTCTAGTTGGCTGAAGGATAATATTTATTATTTGAACGACATCGCAGTTGATACAAACTTTCCTCAGTTTTCTGAGGTCCGGGGGGGCACGGCGATTCCAAACATGGATTTTTTTCGTTTCCTACAGATAAGGCACTTCCATGCTAAAATTACCCCCACCCTCACATCTAGACCCCTCACATCTTTTGAATACATCTGTTGGAAACGAACATCATCCAGAGGCCTAATCTCCACAATTTACTCCCTCCTAGACACCAGTCCGACTTCCTCCCGAGCCCCACATGAATCAGCTTGGGAAAGAGACTTAGGTCTCTCTCTGGACGATGAAGACTGGGAGGAAATACGTGACTATGCATCTTCCAGCTCCATCTGTGTTCGAATCAAAGAAAATGTATACAAGCTCCTTTATCGTTGGTACTATGTCCCAACCAAATTGCACAAGATGTTTCCTGACACATCAGATAGGTGCTGGAGGGGCTGTCTCACAGAGGGTAGTTTCCTTCATATTTGGTGGACGTGCCCAAAAGTCGCCAGTATCTGGAGGGAAGTAGCAACCTTAATCTCAGCCATGATGGGAGTTGCTGTCCCCTTGGAACCAAAATACTTCCTTCTCCCATTAAAACCACCCATGCTAACACACCACCAGCATAAATTACATCGACACATCTCTTCAGCCATGACCTGCCAAATAGCGGCTGATTGGAAAAAACCTTCCCCCGCCCCATTGCAAGCAGTACTCTCTCGAGTGTGGTACACCTACAAAATGGAATATATGACAGCGATCATTCGCCACTCCCTCAAATCCTTTCATAAGGTGTGGTCCCCATGGCTAGCCTCTCAGAATTCCCCCTCCCCGTTTGACTCTTGATAACGGAGGCCTCCCTGTCCCCCCCACCCCCCCCCCCCCCTTTTTTTTTTTTTTTTTTTTTTTTTTTTTTTTTTTTTCTCTCTCTCTCTTCCTCATCCCCCCCCTTCCTAAACTTTCACAAACCCCTATTCTCTTTACTGCTTAAAATGTTATATTAAACTATATATATATCCACCCCTCAACAGGGCGACCTGCCACCTTGCCCTTGCGAGTTCTTCCTATCTCTCTACTTTCTCTTTTTTCCTTCTCTCCATACATATATGAAAAATACCTTTTTCTGGATCACGCCATTATTGTAATGCAGACTGATTTAATGCTTATATTTCTTAGACCGATTTTTGTCTCTGTAGCGTATTATGCTCGCTTTGGCTGTGTTCCAACCAATAAAATGTGTTTAAAAAAAAAAAAAAACATACTAATCCACCGTTTTTCTCTCATTTTCTTCCCCCTTCTGAAATGTCCGGCTTCATATATGAGTTAATGTATCTATGTGTTAATCTGCTGGAGGCTTAATCAGGTTGTGTGCAATATTGTATCTATTTTATGTGCAATATGTTTAACTATGCTGCTAAATATAAAACAAATATGCTGCTATGTATAACGCACTTCTTTACTATTTTATATGATATTTTATTTGATTTTAAAAGTCACTCACTTTTTTATTGTCACCCAATTTTAAGAAATTGCCTAGTGTGTACCCAATTTTAAATTTTAAGAAATTGCCCAGTGTGTACCCTAAATGTTTAAATTTTAAGAAATTGCCTAGTGTGTACCCTAAATGTTTGAAGCCGGACATAGGTAAAATTTCCATTGGCCGGCTTGCGGTCACATGACGTAATAGACTGCTGTTAAAAGCACTTCCAGCAGCTCAAGCGGCACATCTTGAAAAAGGATAGACTACTATCTGAAACGCGTTGATTGGCCGCATCCTACAAGCAGCGTGAGGACAGACCTGCAGTGGCGTACACAAGCTTCTCCTCTCCTGTCCGGCATTGTCTGCAGCATACCCAGGACAGAGGATAACAGCCACCAGTGATCCACCCACCTGCTTGAGACTATTTTTTAACCTTTTTTTCCATGTTGGAATACCTGGATTGTTGTGCAAATAAATACTTTACCTGCAATTTGGGTCCGTCATCATCCTAAGACAAAGAAACCTTGATGTGCACGCGTGATTGGAAGCTCATGTAAGTTTGTTTCATGCTGTATATTCTCTTGAGAAATTGAAGTGTCCTTAAAGAAACTGCTACGGGTACACCTGCTAGGATATATGGATTGTCTGGACAATTATCTAAAGCAATATTTCCAAAACTGTGTGCCAAGGCACCCTGGGGTGCCATAAGGATCTTGCAAGGGTGCCTTGGGTTGGTGGTCTAGGACCAAAACCATACAGTACTAGTAGCTGCTAATCATAAAACAAATAGAAGCACAACTCTATACACCACCTAAGGATGGCAGGAAGCTACAATTTACTTAATTTTTTTTTTTCCAAAATGTATTAATAAAAAACTTTTATTCTAGGGGTGCTGTGAAAAGATGCTAATACTCTGGAAACTCCTTCAGCCTGGAGTAGCGCCCCTCCCACCTGTCCCAGATTGTTTTTAAGTATAATCCTTGCATTTGCTGACTGCATATAGAACAAGGCACAATTCTAGGTAAGAATTATATATACAGTATAGAGTATGTCAGTTGTGGTGTGAATTTTGTGACGTGCGCATGGCCAGTTTAAAAGTTCCTAGGCTAATACACATGTAGCTCCCCTTGTAATTCTGCTAAACACACATGTATGAGTGCTAAGAGTCTCACCATTCATACTGCCCATGTGCATGTAATGAAGGTAACATAACTGGCATGTAGGGTCTAATGCTTGTGGTTTATTAAGGAAAAGTTGGCTTTAGGCTGC
The DNA here is from genome assembly GCF_055691185.1 of Crinia signifera. Classification (NCBI taxonomy): domain Eukaryota; kingdom Metazoa; phylum Chordata; class Amphibia; order Anura; family Myobatrachidae; genus Crinia; species Crinia signifera. The sequence goes on from NC_139220.1 coordinate 190,688,316, forward strand.
CCAGCTGGCACTGTAGCACAATGTACATAAAGTAATGGTTCCATCAGGAAGTTACATTGCCACAGCCATATGCAAGTCGCCTTAAGAACTTCATTTTATTACTTGGCTGTAGCCCTAAACCTAATCAAAATGTTGACATTATAACAGGGTTGCCGCTTTTAAGAATCCCCTCTACTGGAGAAGCAGCAGTTCTGGGGGCGGGGCTTGAGCGTGTCGAGGGGCGGGGCTAAAATGATGCACTTGTGACATTTTTGCTCCGCCCCCTCCTCTGAGACCCGTGGATTGCGGCATTTAAATGCCGACGTTAGGGGAAGACGGCCGCGATCGGGGGGCACAGTGGGGGATTTTCGGGAGACTAATGGCCATTCCGGGAGGGTAGGCAACCCTGCATTATAACTAGGTTGACATTAGTGTTGTCATTTTAACCATAAAAATGTCAAACCTTTCTGACTTCAGACCCAATGTAGTGTTCGGTTTATATAATTGTACTTATTAAATTTGGTGTATTATGTTGTTTTTTGTTTTTGTTTTTTTATTAACAATCTTTTTAATAATCTTTCTTTGAATTGCTAGTTTTCCAGTTTGTACATCTATGGGAAACATGAAAGAGATGTAGTAGTTACAGAGCAGGACCGGATGTTAGCATTCCTTGCTGGATTTCCCCCTGGGCAGGAAGCAGCATCAGTGTCATACTATGGAATGTGTGAGAATGAGGGGGTGTGTAACAGATGTCCCTGGCTGTGGACAAAGTCCACAAGGCAAATATAGATACTGACATGTGGGTTTGTGTAAAAATAATTATATATGGATACATCAAAAGATGACGAGCAGAGATAAAATAAAGCTCACTATCAAAAATACCATATATGTACTTAGCCACAGGCTGCTGCACTGAAGCAGCAGCAAAGGGATACCACTTGGACCCTTCTATGCAAACACTGACCTCCTATCACTATTACCAGGGCTGGCTCTTCCATGAGGCAGCTTTAGGCAGGTGCTTAGGAAGCTGGATTCTGGGGGTTCTTCACGTCATTGCTCCTCATACATGCGGCAAAAAGCATGATTGTGAGACAGATTGAATATGGGGAACAAAAGACGGTTCAGATTCAAGTATGATGCCTAGGCAGCGAGCTTGTGCGGTAGGATTTATTTTTGTGTTCTTAACAGTGATAGAGATATTTGGTTGGTAACTATATAGGTTGGCGAAAATATAATAATTGTGTTAAAATACTCAGTTTAAGGGGGCGAAATGACATCCAAGATGAAACTGCATAAAGACATTCAGTAATACGGCCCAATACAGATGGTGATAGGTCAAGGATAGGTAGATTTGAGCATCATCCACATACAGATCATACTGAAATCCAAAAGAGCTGATTAGCTTGCCAAGAGATGTGGTATAGATTGAGAAAAGCAGAGGATCTAAGACCAGGCTTGCCTACCCTTCCGGAATGGCCGTGAGGGTCCTGAAAATTGGGTCCACCTCCCGGAAAGGTGGGCAAGTCTCCCGCTTGCTGGCCAGAGCCCCTGCACCCCCTTTCCCCGCTGATCGTATTACTAGCGTTTACCGCAAATCATGGGTCTGCGGAGAGGGGGCGGGGCTAAAATGACGCACCCTGGAAGAAGGCGTTGGAGGCATATCACATTCAACACTCTCCCACACTCAAGTCTCCTCCACATCCCGTAGTAGAGCACACGGAGCTCCGTCTGGCCAGGTACGCTCCCGGCGGACGAGATCTCGCGAGATCGCCCGACCCGGAAGTCACACCAGCCGACGTAGAAGCACCGTGGAACCGGAGCTGCAGGAGCAGCCCGGAACAACCAGCGCCCAGCACCAGAAGCAAGCCGCCGACGAGGATCGAGACGCAGACAGTGCGGGTGCACCACCCGAGGTAAGGGACGCCGTCCTCCGGTGCCACCCAGCACAGACGCTCACCACCCACCAACGTACTGCATCTACTCCCGTTACACTTGCCTCCGGATAAGACTCACCCAATTCAGCCGCCTGCTCAAGGAATTGAATTGGGTAACAAATCCCCCCCCCCTCCCCCCACTTATCAGAACGCTCCTGACCGCCCCGACCCACTGACTGAACCCCATCCAGGCAGACTAGCTACTGTCCCAACTAGCATACCACCAGAAGCGACATAGCTAGAGAGCCCTAGGGGATATCTTCAGCAGGATACCCGGATAGGCCAGCCCTGACTGTTCAGAACTCACATCAAGTGTCACAGCATTGTGACACAGACTTTCAAGCACAAACTTTCCATCTCTAACGTGCAACTTTGAACTCACTGTATATATCTGATTTTGATCAGTGTATATCACCGCCACAATACCTTGCTGTTTTTTTGCACAATAAAACTCCTTTGAGATCAAGCCCATTTCTTTATTCATCCTTTACTTAGGGGTAGAGCGCCGAAGTTCCTATACTAAAATGACGCACATCACGTCATTTTGCGTGATTTTAGCCCCGCCCCCTACTCGCAGACCCGCGAATCGCGGTGTTTGTGTGAAAAGGGGGCCGGGCTTTGCGAGTCTGTCGCCTTGTTGCCGCCCCCGACCAGGAGATTAGTCTGGCCTCTCCTGGAAGGGGTGTAGCCACACTAGTGTAACTCCAATTATATTATACCACATAGTAGCACTATCATAACATGGGCACATGGGAATTTTTTGCTCTGGTATTTACAGGGGAAGATTAAATGCTCGGCTCTTTATTGCTCCCAAATTGTATGTTTGAGTGAGGAAATAGTCAAAAATAGATTACAGAACCTAAATAGTAACAAATCTCCTGGCCCGGACAATATACACCCTAGGATACTAAAATAATTGAGTTTTGTCATAGCACTACCGTTATATCTGATATTCGAGGAATCAATAAACTCGGGGACGGTACCAAGGGACTGGGGCTTATCTAACATAGTACCAATATGGAAGAAAGGTAGCAAAACTAACCCTGAAAATTATAGACCGGTCAGCCTTACATCCATTGAAGGGAAAATATTAGGTACTTGTTTCCTATCTGGGTGCCCAGGTTTTCTACGTACGGCACCGTAATGAAATCGGATCGCATCGCATCGTACACATACACGATATTGAACGATGCGATGCGATCCGATTCGATTTCCCATAGGAAACAATGTGAAATGGCTCAATTTAGCCAAATTATCATAGGAACAATAGTAAATGGGCCAAAAACACCCCTGAACATTGAAATGTCCCCCCAAAAGTAGTTGACGCCACCCCGCCATCAACATGAACCCGAAGCGTGGCGAGCGCAGCGAGCCCGCGAGGGGCAGCGGTACGCGTCCTCCGACCTTTTCATGCCCTACTATCCACTAGGGCGTGGAGTGAGAATAGAATAGTGTGGCGAGCGCAGCGAGCCACCGAGCCCAAAGCGTGGCGAGCGCAGCGCGCCCCGTGAGGGGACGCGGATACCTTCACAGTTATACGCATCCCCTCGCGGGCTTCCCAGGTGTCCATGGCGGCGCGGACACCTGGGAAGCCCGCGAAGGGACGCGTTTACCTGTGAAGGTATCCGCGTCCCCTCGCGGGGCTCGCTGCGCTCGCCATACTTCGGGCTCGGTGGCTCGCTGCGCTCGCCACACTATTCTATTCTCACTTCATACTGCTTGATTTTGCTAAAACTTTTGACACGGTGCCTCATAAAAGGTTATTAATGAAACTGGGTAATTTAGGGTTAGGAGATAAAATTTGTAATTGGATAAAAAACTGGTTGCACAATCTGGGACAGAGAGTGGTGGTAAATGGCATACATTCCAGCTGGGGTAAGGTCCAAAGTGGAGTCCCGCAAGGTTCAATATTGGGACCCACCTTGTTTAATATATTCATTAATGATATTGGAAGTGACATAGTGAGTAAAATTGCCATATTTACGGAGGACACAAAGTTGAGTAAGGTAATTAACTTAGGAGAGTATGTGGAAACACTACAAAGTGACTTAAATAAACTGGAAAGGTGGGAAATGCAGTTTAACATTGAAAAATGTAAAGTAATTATGGGAACAAAAATGAACAAGATACTTATAGGCTAAATGGCGTTATTATAGGGAATTCTGCTTTAGAGAAGGACTTGGGGGTCATCATATGTTCAAATACAGAATTCGGAATCATGTGGAACTGGGAGATGATTTGATCAGTAACAGGCCTATACTTAGGACACGCGAGCATGTACTGAGGCTCGAGGAAAATAAATTCCGAACTGAATTAAGAGGAGGATTCTTCACAATTAGAGCAATGGAATTCTAGAACTCATTGCTGGTGGGGGTGATTACAGCAAAAACTGGATACATTTTTGCCCACTAAGGGAATCCCATAGATATGACTTACTCAAGTCAGTAGTTACAAGTTAGATAGGTTGAACTTGATGGACTAACCTTTTTTCAGTCTTAATTACTGTCAGGGGACACGGCGGGCGCCGCTGCAGAGGCCAGGCGACTCCGAGTGCATCGCCACTAGCAGGCAGCGCCGGAGCCGCTGGACACAGCGGGCGCCGCCATCTTCTGGAAGGGAAGCGTCGGGCGTTGCCTAGCAACGTTCCGAGCTTCCTCCCCTGTGCGGCTCAGCGTCGGGCATTGCCTAGCAACGTCCCGCGCCTCCTCCCTCGTGCGGCCCGGCGTCAGGAGGATGCTAGGCAACCTCCCTGAACAGCCGGCAACGTGCGGCGTCAGCGCGGCTGACGTCAGCACAAACGAGGCAGCACTTTTTGAATAAATAGCCGGCGTCTGCTGGGAACAGACGCCGGTTATAGCTTTGGAAATCCTCTTTTGAGTGCCTTAGTGTTCCTGGTCCCCAGACGTCACGAGCTGTGCCCAGTGCCGTGATCCTTGTCCTGCTACAGTTAAGTCTCTGCCAGAGCATTGCCTTTTCTTATATTGTCTTTATATTCCATCTTTAGTGCATTGTTGCCTGTTTTCTCTTGTTACTATATTCCACCTGTTTTGGCATTGTTGCCATCCTCTTTGTGATAGCTTACCATCTCCTTAGCATTGTTGCTACCATTATAGTTATTTTATATATATATATATATATTCATACCACCTTCCCGTGTTGTTACGTTTAGTTGGATTCCCCTGGATCTATCACGTACTATTGTATAGTTCCTCTGTGGGTATTCCTCACTGGGTATCCGGGGCCTCCTTGCCTTCTGTGGGTTTAGCTAGTTACACCCTTGCTCTCTGCTAGCCTTGGTGGCCGTGTTGTCCTCTCATAAGACCAGGTGGCATCGGGGTCGGAGCCGGAGTAACTGGCTCCTTCGGACGCGGCTATTATTGGTGAAGCCTAGCTCTCTGCACACGTCCGCCAATCCCGGTTCGAGGCAACAGAGGTAGGGGTGGCAAGGGGGTCCCCGGACCCTAACATTATAACCGGCCAAAAATAACACTACCATTTCACATCTACGGTGGTTGTGTGTTTCTTTGTAGCATGGATCCCAATGCGGGGGTTCCGGCTCAGGTTTTTGCTGATCAGATCCACCACCTCACTCAGCAGTTGTAGGATCTCACCATCAGGGTAGAGTCTCAGGAGGAGGTTCGCAGAGCAGTTCCTGCCATGGCTGTGTCTGTGAAGGAACCTAAGATGAATCTTCCCGACCGGTTCTCTGGGGACCGACATCAGTTCTTTAATTTTAGAGAGAGCTGCAAACTATATTTTCGGTTACGGCCCCTCTCCTCCGGGTCTGAACTACAGAGAGTGGGGTTGGTAATTTCACTACTCCAGGGGGACCCACAGACTTGGGCCTTTGGTCTGAAGGCAGACAGTCCGGCTCTTGCTTCTGTGGATGCCTTCTTCCAGGCTATGGGGATTTTGTATGATGACCCAGATAAGGCAGCCGCAGCGGAGGCTCATCTCCGGTCCCTTAGACAGGGTCACCAGGTGGCAGAGGCATATTGCTCCGAATTCCGGCGATACGCTAATGATTCTGGGTGGAATGACCCGGCCTTACGCTCCCAATTTAGGGTTGGGCTGTCCGACCAGATAAAGGATTCCTTGGTCCAGTACCCAGCACCGACTTCCTTGGACGATCTCATGCAGCTGGTTATCAGGGTGGATAGCCGGCTCCGTGAGAGACGTTCAGAACAAGGTGCAGGTTTGGTGCCATTGCCCAGTGTTCCCGAGGATTCCCCAGTCGATCTTGGGGAACCCATGCAGCTGGGCGCAACTCGCTTATCTCCACAGGAGAGGGCAAGACGGCGATCCCAGGGCCTCTGCCTGTACTGCAGGGTTCGGGGACACTTGGTAAATTCTTGTCCTGAGCGTCCGGGAAATGCCAAGGCCTGAGGATGCAGGGAGACATCTTGTCAGGCCTATCTCTTGTATCTCCAGGTAATTCTCTCCTAGTTCCCATAGGTATTTCTTCTGAGATTCATAGGTGGGAGGGCCAAGCATTTATTGATAGTGGGGCTGCGGGTAATTTTCTTGATTCCCAATTAGCTCAGGAACAGGGGATTTCTCTCATACCCGTGTCACCTGAGATTTCTGTCTATGGCCTAGATGGCAATCGCTTGCCCAGCGGAGTCATTACCCATCGCACCGTCCCTCTACAGGTCCAGGTTGGGGTCACCCATTCTGAGCTCTTATCTTTTTTTATTTTTCGTAGTCCTGTTACACCTGTAGTGCTGGGATTACCCTGGCTCAAGTTGCACAACCCACGTTTTGATTGGCAATCAGGGGAGCTTTTAAGTTGGGGTGAGCAGTGTACTTATAATTGTCTGGCTCTTCCAGTCCGCATGGTGACTCCCTCAGTTCCTGGGGTACCGGAACCATGTACTTCTTTCTCTGATGTGTTTTCCAAGAAGGAAGCAGACGTCTTGCCTCCTCATAGACCTTATGATTGCGCCATTAATCTGATTCCTGAGGCCAAACTTCCCAAGGGGCGACTATACTCCTTGTCTCTTCCAGAGGAGAAGGCGATGGAGGAGTACATTGAGGAGAACCTCAAAAAAGGGTTCATTAGGCCCTCTAAGTCACCCGTCGGAGCCGGGTTCTTTTTCGTGGGAAAGAAAGATGGCTCCTTGCGCCCTTGTATTGATTTTAGACAGCTCAATGCCATTACGGTTAAAAATTCGTATCCTCTTCCACTTATCTCAGTTCTCTTTGATCAGTTACGTAAGGCATCCATTTTTTCTAAGATCGATTTGAGGGGTGCGTACAATTTAATTCGCATTAAAGCAGGTGACGAATGGAAGACGGCGTTCAATACACATACTGGACATTATGAGTATCTAGTAATGCCGTTCGGCCTCGCTAATGCACCTGCTGTCTTCCAGGATTTTATTAACGACGTCTTAAGGGAGTTTTTGGGAATTTTTTGTCGTAGTGTATTTGGATGATATCCTAATCTTCTCTCCATCTCTGGAACAACACCGCTTGCATGTGTGCGCAGTTCTCAAAAAGTTGAGGGAGAACAATTTATATGCTAAATTAGAGAAGTGCGAGTTTGAGGTGGAGAGTATTTCTTTTCTGGGATACATTATTTCTCCCCGGGGTTTTCAAATGGACCCAATAAAACTTCAGGCCATCAAGGATTGGGTACAACCATCAAACCTCAAGTCCACTCAGAGGTTTTTAGGATTTGCTAACTATTATAGGAGATTCATTCCATTTTCTCCGATATTGTGGCTCCCATAGTTGCATTAACCAAGAAAGGCGCCAATCCTTCGGTCTGGTCCGATGCCGCTGTTAATGCTTTCAAGAGGTTGAAGGCAGCCTTTCTCTCTGCCGGGGTCTAGCGGCATCCCAATCCTGAATTGCCCTTTGTTGTGGAGGTGGATGCCTCAGAGGTGGGGATTGGGGCAGTTCTTTCACAGGTGGATGGGCAGGACGGGTTTTTACATCCATGTGCTTTTTTTTCCCGGAAATTTTCCTCAGCTGAATGTAATTATGACGTTGGCAATCGGGAACTTCTCGCCATTAAACAGCCTTGGAGGAATGGCGGCATTGGCTGGAGGGGGCTAGGTTCCAGATTGCTATCATTACCGATCATAAGAATCTGGCATACCTTCAATCGGCCAAGAGAATTAATGCCAGGCAGGCAAGGTGGACTTTATTCTTTGCCCGATTTAATTTTATTATTACTTACAGGCCAGGGTCAAAAAATGTCGTTGCCGATGCTCTTTCGAGAAGTTTCTCTGCGGTCCAAGACCCTCATTTACAGCTGGAACCTATTATTCCTTCCTCTTGTATCATTGCCGGGTTTACTCACAGCCTTCTGGATCAAGTCATTTTGGCACAAGCTTCCGCTCCCAAGGCCGTTCCAGAGGGTAGACTCTTTGTTCCTTTAGAGCTCCGCAAAAAGATTTTTTTTGAGTTTCACCATTGTAAATCTGCGGGACATCCTGGCATTGATAAAACGTTATCTTTGTTATCAAGGGCTGTCTGGTGGGCTACCATGAAGAGAGATGTCAAGGAATGGGTGTCTGCTTGCGACACCTGTGCCAAAAATAAATCTCCCCGTTGTCCTCCTATAGGTCAGTTGATTCCCTTGTCGATACCCAGGAGGCCATGGTCACATATCTCCATGGATTTTATAACCGATCTGCCACAGTCTTTGGGTTTTGACTCCATCTGGGTGGTGGTAGATAGATTCAGTAAAATGGCACATTTTGTTCCCTTGAACGGGTTACCTTCCGCGGAAAGGTTGGCCTCCTTGTTTGTGTGCCACATTTTTCGATTGCATGGCCTTCCTTCAGATATTGTTTCAGACAGGGGTGTCCAATTTGTTGCCAAGTTTTGGAAGTCAGTCTGCTCCGCATTACAAATTAAGCTTAGCCCTTCCTCCGCTTATCACCCACAATCCAACGGGCAGACGGAACGGGTTAATCAAACACTCGAGCAGTTCCTGCGATGCTATGTCTCCAAATCCCAACAGAATTGGGTGGAGAACCTACCCTTTGCAGAATTCGCCTATAATAATGGCCGACATTCTGCCACCAAGATGTCTCCCTTCTGGTGTAATTATGGTTTCCATCCTCGGGCTAATTCTTTCGATCCTGTTCCCGCCAGAACAGGTAATCCCAGGTGGGTGACCAGTAGGAGAGGTACCTGGGCTATAGTCCGTAGGGCTCTCCTCTCTGCGACCATGGCCGCAAGGCGCTTTTCCGACCGTCACAGGAGACCTTGCTCTTTCAAGGTTGGAGACTGGGTATGGTTATCCACCCGAAATATCAACATCCATCAAGCTTCGAAGAAATTGGGTCCTCGGTTCATTGGTCCCTATAAGATTGTAAGGAGACTCAATCCTGTGGCCTTCCGTCTCCTGCTTCCACGTTCTTTAAAGGTCAATCCCACATTTCATGCTTCCTTACTCAAACCTGCCTTTCGGCCTTGTGCTTACAGGCCAGCACCGGTCATTCGTCAGGGCCGCAGGGAATTTGTAGTGGATAGTGTTCTTGATTCTAAGATTACCCGAGGTCGTTTGTCCTTTCTTGTTCACTGGAGAGGTTACGGCCCTGAAGAAAGGTCCTGGGTTTTGGATAAGGATCTTCATGCCCCGTCCTTGAAAGAGTTATTTTTTAGACAAAACCCATTGAAGCCAGGGGCTGGAGGTCGGTTGACCTCTCCTCAAGGGGGGGTACTGTCAGGGGACACGGCGGGTGCCGCTGCAGAGGCCAGGCGACTCCGAGTGCATCGCCACTAGCAGGCATCGCCGGAGCCGCTGGACACAGCGGGCGCCGCCATCTTCTGGAAGGGAAGCGTCGGGCGTTGCCTAGCAACGTTCCGAGCTTCCTCCCCTGTGCGGCTCAGCGTCGGGCGTTGCCTAGCAACGTCCCGCGCCTCCTCCCTCGTGCGGCCCGGCGTCAGGAGGTTGCTAGGCAACCTCCCTGAACAGCCGGCCACGTGCGGCGTCAGCGCGGCTGACGTCAGCACAAACGAGGCGGCACTTTTTGAATAAATAGCCGGCGTCTGCTGGGAACAGACGCCGGTTATAGCTTTGGAAATCCTCTTTTGAGTGCCTTAGTGTTCCTGGTCCCCAGACGTCACGAGCTGTGCCCAGTGCCGTGATCCTTGTCCTGCTACAGTTAAATCTCTGCCAGAGCATTGCCTTTTCTTGTATTGTCTTTATATTCCATCTTTAGTGCATTGTTGCCTGTTTTCTCTTGTTACTATATTCCACCTGTTTTGGCATTGTTGCCATCCTCTTTGTGATAGCTTACCATCTCCTTAGCATTGTTGCTACCATTACAGTTATTATATATATATATATATATATATATATTCATACCACCTTCCCGTATTGTTACGTTTAGTTGGATTCCCCTGGATCTATCACGTACTATTGTATAGTTCCTCCGTGGGTATTCCTCACTGGGTATCCGGGGCCTCCTTGCCTTCTGTGGGTTTAGCTAGTTACACCCTTGCTCTCTGCTAGCCTTGGCGGCCGTGTTGTCCTCTCATAAGACCAGGTGGCATCGGGGTCGGAGCCGGAGTAACTGGCTCCTTCGGACACGGCTATTATTGGTGAAGCCTAGCTCTCTGCACACGTCCGCCAATCCCGGTTCGAGGCAACGGAGGTAGGGGTGGCAAGGGGGTCCCCGGACCCTAACAATTACTATGTAGTTGACTAAGTCCCATGAGACTTTACACAAGAGGTCAGAGGCTGAGAGGCTTGTGCTGAGCTCTGCTTGGTGGTGCTCATATTCTTCTTAAGCCCATGGAGGACAGCAGCAGCGACCTTGTAATGGTGCCATTAAAGAGCACTGAAACATTGATCACTATGACACTGTACTGTCGTTTGTTTTAGTGTAAAGAATCAAGTTCCGCACCTACCTGCTTGTGTATATATATATATATATATATATATATATATATAGTTCACTTGCAGTTGGGTCCTTGAGGAGCACACAGGCACAGGTCTAGCAAGGAGTGGTCTCCAACATATCTTGCTTTAGACACTATCCTGAAAAAGTGGGATTGTATACCAACTATCTAAGGAACCATTGAGGGTGGTATCCTTTATTCAAAGATATTGATTTCTCGGGAATATGATTGTATAGAGGAGTGAATAACAACTGCATATTGTGAATATAACCCTATATAATAGGTACATTCCTGATAGTAATCCATAAAAAAATGGACACATAAGGATTTACGTCTAAAGACAGTGAGTCAAAGAGCTCCTAATAACAGACAAAACTAATTAATCAATCCATCAAAAAAATCTTCTGGTGTGAAGGCTTATTCAATCTATACCACCATAAAGTTAATCTAAGATTGTAACAAAACTATCGGCATACCCCTGATGAAGTCTCTTGATTAGACTAAACGTGTCGGGTACTAGATAACATCTACAATCAAAGAATAACATTACCAAAGACAAGAATTACTGCGATAAGTTTGTTTTATTGTTTTTTATGCTTGTAAAAATAAATGTTTTATGTATAATGGAACATTTCTATTGTGTTTAAATTGGTCAAGGAAAGACAGGAATAAACCCTATTGTTTAAAGTAGTTAAGGGCGCCATATAACACTATTGTGGGGTTATTTGGATTGTGGAGGTCTTACTAGTAGAAGACCTAGTGTTACAGGCGACCGAAAATCTATTTATTCCAGAGATATTGTTTGAGATATATACATACATACATACATACATACATACATACATACATACATATATATATATACACAGGTAGGGGTAGTGGCACTCCAGGGGACTTTTGAAGAAATACACCAACACAGTGAAGTTTCCGACGTTTCAGATTTTACTCCGTCTTCAAGGAAAATCCGAAGACGGAGTAAAATCCGAAACGACGGAAACTTCACTGTGTTGGTGTATTTCTTCAAAAGTCCCCTGGAGTGCCACTACCCCTACCTGTATGCTATCTTGCTGAGTGCAGCACCCGGGCTGTTGCTGCTTGTGTTTCCTGGAGTGCCCGTATCTGCCTACATATATATATATATATATATATATATATATATATATATATATATCCCCCCCTGCAGTTACCCAATGACCAAAGTTTATACTGCCTTTACTCTGTGTTTTGACAGTGTAATATTTCCCTGTGCAGTTTGCGGCCAGTAATGACAAGTGGGAAGGGGACCCCTCTGTTTAAAGTGCCCTGGGCCCCCCGAAGGCTTAATCCGGCCCTGCCTGGCTCTGAGAATTATAGTACAGTTTGTCTTCCACTCAGCCTGGGTGTAGCCTCATGTCAGCAACTATCCTGGTGCAGTAAACTTTGAAGGTCTCAGGTGAGGCCCAAATTCCCAGGATAAATGGCACTCTTATTTTTTTTTTTCAGGTTTTCAACTGGATCCTGGAACATTGGGACACTAAGGTGGGTATTCAATCTCCCGCCGCCATTCCCAATGGGAAAAATGGCGGCGAGGCCATATTCAATGCTGTCTTCCCCGACAGCATTGAACAGGGATCTTGGCAGAACGTGCCCGACTTCACAAGCAGTCCAGTACATTCTGCCGAGAATGTCTGGGAATTGATGATCTCCCAGCTGCAGCTCGCCTATTTCTGGCTGTTTCTCAAGGCCACGCCCCTTCTATGTGCTCGGCTGATGGGACATTGAATCCCACCAGCAAAATCTCTGTTGAGCAGACCGAGAACTGGACAGGGTCACGGCTGTCGGGCCAGCCCGACAGTCTTGACCCTACATTGAATACCCCCCTTAGAGGTAAATTTACTAAAGCGTCTTAAAATTATAAGACGTTTCCCATACCAACCAATCAGATTCTGTCTATCATTTTCTAGGATGCAATTGAGAAAGGATAAACATAATCTGATTGGTTGCTATGGGCAACATCACCTCTTTTTCATTTTTAGAAGCTTAAGTTAATATACACCTTGGAATTATACACAAATCACAATCTGACAGCATTTTCTGCACCTTAGCCTGAACACTTCTGGTTAGTACTCTCCCTGCTGTCGTTGCACTGTATTACACAGTTCAATGAGACATATAGGTTTTTTCCTCTCTCCATTGAGCCCTTATGGCTACGCTGAAGATATATGTAGTTTTCACCGTAATCCATAGCTGGAAATATCTCTTTTTTTTTTTCTTCAAATAAATTTAGATTTTAACATTCCACATTTGTTCACTGTTTTGCTCTGTGTAATTATTGTATTTTTGTGATTTGTTCATTACTTTTGATAATTAGGATACATAATAATAGCCTTTTCTCTTCACTCACTTATCTTTTCATTATCTTTCATATTATTTTTATATAGATTGATGCCATAAAAGAAATTGAAAGTTACTGTTGAACTTTTGCAGGACCCACCAATGACCGGACCCAGTTATACGAGCCAACTGTATGGTCAAAAATAACCTGCTATGTGGTATATATTCTAAGCCTTGGAGAGAGATAAAGTTAATGGAGATAAAGCACCAGCAAATAAGCTCCTGCCATTTTACAAACACAGCCTGTAACATGGCAGTACGGACCTGATTGGTGGTACTTTATTCCCTTCAACATTATCTTTCTCCAAGGCTTAGTACATTAACCCTATTCTGTAGTACAAATAGCCTATACCCTCTATATAATAATTGTGTATGGTCTGTCCCATCTCCAACATGTGTGCAGAGTGGGATCCGGTGCACGCAACCAAATGCTAGAAAGATGTCACAGACCTACAGTAATCCTGATGGAGGGCCCAGCTGGCCAGAGGGGTGAAGGAGTTACGTATAGAAGTGGGAAGGTGGTTATGCAAAAACGGGGGAGTGGTGACCAGAACTTGTGCGCAAGGCAGCCTGGGTATACTTCTAAAAGTTGTAACACTTTACATACAATATCGTAAACCAGAATATAATAGCTGAAACTAAAGGATAATCTGAAATACATATGATTTTGAGTGTAAACATACTATACACCCTTCCCGAAAGAGGCAGGTCATTATGGCCTGTGGTATAGTATGTAATGGGTGTGTGACGTGTAATAAGCATTACATTGTCAATTTTTGGCGCAGACTGTCCCTATTTTTAATTTGTCTGCCTCCTACACTTTCATACTGGCTCCTAGATTTTCCCGGAATCCAATCCAACACACCCCTTCCTGGTAACACCACCCCCACCCCAAAATAATAACACACACACACACTCTCTTTACACCACTATACCACCAACACCTGCACTCTACACGGTGACACCTAGCCAAAGTATCATACACCACCCCACCAAAATTTCCTAACCCAACACACGCCTTCCAGCCAACACCATCCCCCCACCCCATAATTAAACACATTCATCCACAAATAACAAACATAATTCACATTAAAATATATTTCTAACTTTGATGGGGCATAGCCCCTTACAACGGTGTGAAGAGCGCCCGTAGTGCGCGATGAAACACCTAGTATAAACATATATAGTTAGTAACTGCATGGACATTCTGTGAAGCCAAAAGATCTGATCCCATTTAGCAACCACTTTTTCATTTTTATAAATGAAGTAATCTAGAGTAGAGCCGTCCAACAGCCGGCCCGCTGGCTGGATGATCCTGTAGAGACCTTTGCATGGCTCCCTGCCTTCAGTAGATGTTACTGTCTTTAGTGTAATGTGGGTGTAACAGATAAACTCATACTATGATACATTTGGACAGCGCTGGTAAACATTCATTTTAATCTCTGGTTGCAGTGTTCATATTCGGAATCACTTGTGGGTGAGGCACATATTCAGATAACATCTGCTGATTTATTGTTGTTATAAGGGCAATCTTTCTAATATATTTTCTAGTCTAAACCTGACAGAAATATATCTATAATTGGTATATAGTTATTCGAAACATTTACATAGCATGTTATGTTGCTCTCTCAACCTGTAGGTGGTGCTATGTGCTGATTTCTCCAAGGTTGGAAGCGTGGCAGAATGCTAGCCCCAGGGAGCAACAAATTTCTGCTCATTTTTTTAATTTTCATATTACTAACGGCAGTGTGATTTGTTTGCAGCATGGTACTATGGGAATGTAACAAAAGCACTTTAATGGGAATATCTTGCTAAATATAGACAGTGTTGGAATGGTATTATAAAACAAGTTCCAGCGTGTTCACACTAAAATCCAAGGTTTACCTGTATGTTGTACTTAACATTCTAACATCAATTATAACTTACTGTACATTTAGTTTGCTACTGTGATGTTAAATTCAAATGAAGCTAAACACAAAATAGAACATTTCCATTCACCCTCTACCTCTCCCTTTTACACACTGCGGAGGGGGAGCCCAAATTGTATTTTTGCAACAGGGCACACAACCCACAAGTTCCGATATTGTTTCCATTACTAATGTTTGCATTGAGAATATGGATTTCACTACCCCTCTAACAAAAAAGATTGAGACCCTTTCCTCTCAAATAGTGAACATTCAATCTAATGCTCAGTACACACCAGCACGATGCTGTTCGTGAGCGGGTCGGTCACCGGAACGTACGACCCGCTGCCGACCGGCACAGAAAAAGGCCCGATCTGATCGCGACCCGCACCCACTACAATGGTCGTTTCTGAGATCTTACCTGCAGCAGGTAGGGTATTAGAAAAGACCGACCGACCCGCGGGGCTGCGCATCAGATCGGGATCGCATCAAAAGGGCAGCGAAATGGCCCAAAACGTGGCTGATTTACATACAAGCGGTCGAGATTGTATCTAAATTGGCTCATTTTGGGCCATATCGTCATGGTGTGTACCTAGGGTTGCCCAGATTTCCGGGAATCTCCAGGAATCGGTGGCAACCCTCAAGGAGGTTTTTTCAGTTTCCTGGATTCTGCTAGGGGGAATATATCCGAATTGTATCTCTGATATAAATATTTTTTTTTCTTCTTATCTTTCCCTTGTTTTCTTTCTTTTATAAGCATATAATATTTTGATATGTTAAATATGATTGTGGATAACACCTAGACAGACTGTTGCGTATTCGCCAGTAGAGAAGAGAGAAATCTAAAGGAGCCCATACACGGTCCGTTGTGTATGGCTCCGTTTTGTACTATGCGATGCGCGCTCCCGCGCATCACATAGTACGGTACAAAAAGTATGTGCTGCACATACTTTTTGTACTAGCTATACATCGGATCGGATCGTAGTGCATGCACACTGCATGCACTAGGGATGCGATCCGATCCGATGTGTGCTGTTTAAGCACACAACGGATCCGATTAACGGACCGTGTATGGGGGGCTTTAGTCTGATTGGGAAACAGGATCAGATTTATTGTCAATGTAGGCAACAGTAATCTTGGATATTCGTAAATTTTTTGTAACTATTTTTTTTCTTCAGGGATATAAATATTAGCAAGGGAGGAGTGGAAAGGGAAAATAGGAGGAACGAAGGAGGGAGTCTCCATGTGCTATTAGAGCCATGGAAACCGATAGGGGAAAATAGTATTTATACGTAAAATGGACAAGGTTTTGGGAGATAGGTATACCTTAAGGGTTAAGGATATACTGGGAGGGATGTTATATGTTGTTTATGTGTTTTTAAGTTTGTTGTATGCACAGGGCCACCAAGAGAAATCCTGGGCCCCGGTACAACAACTTCCTGGGGCCCCCATGGACGGAGCTCCTCTGTGGACCTGTTGTTACGCCACTGCTTCCAAGGTGGATACAGGGACAAAAATTTACACCGTAATGCCTATTACACATGTCAAACACCCATTACATATTATACCATATGCCATAATGCTCACTATACGTTATGCCGCACATGGGTGGGGAACCAGGTCTGGGACTACTGGGCTGGAAACATGGCACTGGCACCTGCTGGGGTGGGAATATGGGGAGCGGGGCGGGCTGGATTCTGTGGAGTGTGTGGTACTCCCGCGGGAGGTGGCCTCTCTCTGACCCAGTTCCTCCCAGCACCCAGGGACTACCTACTCTAAGTATCCTCCTTTTGCTGAGCCACGGTAAACTCCCAAGTCACGTGGCAGGCCCTGGAGTCGGAGAGCGGAACAACGCTCAGAAGGACCTCTGTGATGCTGCTGCCCCCACGTCTGCCCACATCCGCACTTCCAATGCCGCTGCTGAACAGCTGACTCCGGCGCACTTTCCACCAAATAAAAAAAAAACTTGTGTCCAGACCAGGGCCCCCCTGACAGGCGCAGGCCCGGGTAAACTGTAACTGCTCCCACCCCCCCTTGGCACCCCTGTGTATGCATGGCAGGTCACCAAAAAAAGTGAGACAAATATATGTCTAATGCTTAAAGTAATATATATGAAACATCTTGGCTGGATTGGATTAGCAGATAAAGATGAGTGATCGGCTAAAAGAAGTGGGTTTCCTGAGCCGAAATGTCAGGGGACTTAATAATAAAATAAAAAGATCTTTAGTGATGTCCCAGCTCAGGAAATATGATGCTGACATTGACTGTTTGGTAGAGACGCATCTGCATGGGGATAGGACAAAAGCATTAAAGAAACCATGGATAGGCCACATGTTTCACTCAACATTTACTAATAATGCCAGAGGCGTTGCTGTTTTGATAAAGAAATCTACAAAATTTCAAGTAGAAACTAGTATGATTGACCCATATGGCAGATTTGTTTTCTTAAAAGCCTATGTATATAATGGTGGTCTATGTCCCTCCCCCATATAACAATGATGTAATGCGGCATGCAACAGTATTTATTTCAGGAACTCCAGAAACCCCGGTGATGTGTATGGGGGATTTTAATAATATAATGTGTAATAAATTTATTAGATGGAAAGCAAGTAGAGATCATATACCTGTACCAGACAGAACTCAACCAACTGCCTTCTCTAAACTGATAACAGAAATAGGCTGGATAAATATATGGAGAATCAGGAATCAAGGAGCTCTTCAGTTCTCTTGTTATTCAGCCACGCACAACACTTTTTCTAGAATAGATCTATCCTTGATATCCCCTATATTGGACCCGGCAATAATTAAAGTTGAACATCTATCCAAGGGAATTTCAGATCACTCTCCAGTACATTTGAAGATTGATCGGAACCAGGATAGGGGAAAATGAGCATGGAAATTAAATCCATACTCGCTAGACATTGTAGATGCAAACCAGGAAATGAAATCAGATTGGGAAAACTATGTAGAAGATAATAATATGTACCTCAATCTCGAAATACAACATGACGCTATGAAAGCTGTGGTGAGAGGATCTTTTATAAAAAAAAAAATCAGATGTAAAACAGCAGAATAAAGGAAAACGAGTTAGAAAATAAATTCCACCAGCTGGATGAGGAATATATGAATTTTAGGTTACTAAGTGGTAAGACTAAAATGATAGATGCAAAAGAGGAGTGGGTGGAATATTTTAGTAGACACCATCAGTACTGTCAATCTGAGATGGGGGGTAAACAAATTACTTTTCTGGCTAAAGAGGAGAATTGTTGTAATGTTATCTCCAGTATTAAGAATTCACAGGGCAAGATATACTATACGGGTAAGGACATAGTGGAGGTGTTTCGTCAGTATTATGCAGAGCTATATGGGTCCGGTGATAAGTGTACCGAGTTGGAGTTGTGGCAGTATTTGAAATATATTTCTATGCTGCTACACCAAAGAAGAGGTAGTGGCAGCTATCTCTTCCCTTCCCATGTCTAAGTCTCCAGGAAGGGATGAAATCCATTCGGAAGTCTATAAGAAATATGGAGATTTTATCCCCTATTTGACGGAACTATTTAACTGGATTGGGGTTCTCTCCCTCCTACAATGGTGGAGACAGTGTTCATTTTGATATTAAAAAAGGGAAAGAACCCTCTCTCCCCGGACTCATAAAGAACCATTTCATTATTGAATACAGATGTTAAAATACTGTCCACAATGAGCTCTGTCAGATTAAATTCTATTATTGCATCGATAATACATCCAGGTCAATTTGGATTCATGCCAGGTAGAACTACAACCCAAAATCTGAGACGTCTATTTTGTCACCTGCATAGGGGCAGTACCCAGGACTCTGGGGCATTGTGGTATCCCGGGATGCTGCCAAGGCCTTTGATACAGTTGACTAGGATTATCTATGGGCGGTGCTCCAGAAATTTGGATTTGGACCACGTTTTATTAAATGGATTCAGTTGTTATATGCCTCCCCAACTGCAAGGGTGTCAATAAACAGGTACACCTCAGAACCCTTTGGATAAGAGAGGAACCCATCAGGGATGCTTCCATTATTGGGGAAAATACTCGAGAAGCATCGAGACCTATACCCAATAAAATGGACTCTCAATTTTAACTACTTGGGAATGTGGATAACTCCAAATATGAATGAATATGTAGAACTAAATGTTGAACCAATTACAGCATGGTTCAAGGAAAAAATAAATATATGGAGAAAACTACAGATTACAGTTACTGGCCGTAAAAATATGTTTAAGATGATTGTGCAGCCAAAATATCTTTATATCTGGCAAAACTCACCAATATATATTCCCAAAACGGTATTCACAGCCATAGAGAAAATGATGAAATAGTTTATATGGAGAAATAAGCAGGCAAGGGTGGTGATTAGAACATTATATAAGCCTAAGGAAAAGGTAGGGCTCACCCTACCAAATCTTAATAACTACTATATAGCCTCTCAACTGGCATTGGCAGTATGGGTTAATAATGAAATAGATCCAACAACAAAAGCTCTTCTAAAAGAACGGGGGTGTTGTTACACGCACCAGGGAGTGATGGTGAACCCTAGCAGGGTTTTCCTGGGGAACGCCTGGAGGGTGATGGAACAGATGAAAGGGCAGGACCACTATGGATACTGGACTGGGTAGCCACCCAGGTCCACAGAGCACACAAGCGAGCCTTCTAGCCAATAACAGCCCTTTTCCCATAAGACTGTATACATCTACCTGTACCTGTATGCTGCCTGGTCTTACGTCGGCAAGTGGCAGTGTAGACTTAACCCCAAGGTCCCCAGGCAGCTATAGGTAGGGAGCAGCAAGCATGGAACTACACTGCCTACAGAAACTAACTTAAAACTAAACAACATGACTTCGAGACAAGAAGGGGTACAAGAATCAAGGACTGGGATACATAAACTCAGGCTAACTGAGGCACTGCACAATGACAAAATGAGCAAGACTTAGACAAGGTGCAATGACTAATAACAAGAATAAATGCAAACGCAGATTTATAGAGACACGGACAAACAGTAATAACTAAGGTATATACTGCACATACATGGAACTGTGTGGCCTAAGCACAGGCCCAAAGCTGACCTCACACAGCTAACAATGAATGTCTGCTAAACTCCCTGCCAATAAACAGTATAATAAAAGCTAGATGGTACTTGCTTGCAGGGGAGAAGGGAATGAGCAGCCTGGAGGTAGCCAGAGGTAGCTTCCCAGGATTCAGGTATCAAGAGGTTAACCAGTAGGACCAGATATAACTGCATGATCAGAGCAGTCTCCAAACACTTCTATATTGGTATTGGAGCAGCCCAAATGAATCCCTTATAAAGGCTGCTTCCTGTGTGTCCACCCCTGTTTAGTAACAGAGAGTAGCTGCATGCTGCCACAGGTGTACTGGCTAATTACCAGCCTGGCTTCCCCGTTACCTAGGCAACCACTGGAGAAGAGGTGCTGCTGGCAGGGAGAGATGCGCTGAGCGTCTAGCAACTGTTGCCGTGACGCCGTCCTGGACCGGAAGTTCGGGACCGGCAGTGACGCGTCATCCCAGCTGCTTAGCAATGGACGGACCAGCGCTGCAGGACCCGGCTGCGCCGGGCAAGCGCCGCTGATGCGGCCTCTAACAGGTGTATGGCAGTTGCCGATACACATTTTTTTTTATTTTATTGACAGGAAATCAATAAAATACAAAACATTGCGAGTAAGAAAAGTGATAAAACCAGTTGATCGAAACATACATAATTAATTGACAGTGCATTTTGTGTGATCAGCATTACAACTTAGAACACAACAGTGCATTCATATAGCAATTATCAACAAACATTTCAGAAGGGAGGATCCCTACTCAGAGATTCTGTAAGGTACCAAGTGGTATTGGAGAAAGATTTTCTAAGGGCAGCTTTCAGAGGGGGGGATAGGGTGTGGATATATGGCAACCAAGTGTCAAAAAATTTTGCAGTCATTTTTTCTTTTTGGATTGAGATTTCTGTCCAATCCATCATGAACAAATTAGATATTCTAGGCAAGGCCAAGGACATTGAGGAGGTGTCGGGGAGATCCATTCTGACAAGATAGTTTTTTTGATCATCGCTGCTAGTTTGACAAGTAATAAACGAGTACCTGGGGAAAAGTTTTTCTGGTCCGGGGAGGAATACCGTCCCCAGAATATCCAAGCTTGGGAGATGGTGAAATCTATACAAAGGGTCAGTTTAATATATTCTTGAAATTCAGACCAAAGAGTCTGTACGATGGTACAGTTCCACATACAGTGTACCAGGTCTGCGTTGGGACTAACAAGGGAAGAGAAGAAAGAATGTTATGTACGTGATGCACTGTTAGGACAAGAAAAATTAATAAAATGTAACCTTTAATTGTTTATTTTAAGATTTGCGACATATAAAAACAATTGCCAAGGAGGCAAAGAGGAAGAAACAAAGTGTTTTTAAAAGAGGGGATATAGATCCTCTCTAATTGAACCACAATGTCCTGTTCCCGGTGTAATTGCTAGATTAGGTGCGTGTTGCTGTATATCTTACAGTGTGTACCCACTCATGAAATGAACAAATCTGTTACAATTTTCACTTAATTAAGTTACTTTTGTTTAATATTAGTTTATAACACAGATTGCTCCCAAGGACTGTGCAGATAAATTAGGACAGCAAAGTAAATATGTCTGTTTGGTCCTTCTAAACATCAAAAAAGGGTTGCCGCCTAGTATCTGCACAGATATTGCGCAGTGTGTAGCACAGTCTTAAATAATAACAGACTACGGGGCCGGCTGGTAGTACACGTGCCGTATTTCACATCTAAAGTGTACCCGTTAGATCTGATATTGGGAACACAAATCGTCTGTTAGTGTTCTCCGCCGTTTGTTTAGTTCCTCTCCGCAGGGAAAGTGGCTTGTACGTATGCCACTGTTCCCGGCTGTGCTGGTAGTGCGTCGGTGTCTGTGGGGAGATCACAGTCAGTGGTGAGGCTGTGATTCTCCAACTCGCAGACCCGCGTCGCGCTCCGTCACTTGACAGAGGGCGCATCTGATAGGAGCTGTGGGGTCAGAACCTGACCACGGTCTCCCAAGACTCAGATGTGATTACAGCACGCCAGTGCAAATACAGCACCCGGCCGGTGCGTCCCTCTGTTAGGCGCAGTGTCAAGTGACGGAGCATGACGTGGGTCTGCGAGTTGGAGAATCACAGCCTCACCACTGACTGTGATCTCCCCACAGACACTGACGCACTACCAGCACAGCCGGGAACAGTGGCATACGTACAAGCCACTTTCCCTGCGGAGAGGAACTAAACAAACGGTGGAGAACACTAACAGCCGATTTGTGTTCCCAATATCAGATCTAACGGGTACACTTTAGATGTGAAATACGGCACGTGTACTACCAGCCGGCCCCGTAGTCTGTTATTATTTAAGACTGTGCTACACACTGCGCAATATCTGTGCAGATACTAGGCGGCAACCCTTTTTTGATGTTTAGAAGGACCAAACAGACATATTTACTTTGCTGTCCTAATTTATCTGCACAGTCCTTGGGAGCAATCTGTGTTATAAACTAATATTAAACAAAAGTAACTTAAGTGAAAATTGTAACAGATTTGTTCATTTCATGAGTGGGTACACACTGTAAGATATACAGCAACACGCACCTAATCTAGCAATTACACTGGGAACAGGACATTGGGGTTCAATTTGAGAGGATCTATATCCCCTCTTTTAAAAACACTTTGTTTCTTCCTCTTTGCCTCCTTGGCAATTGTTTTTATATGTCGCAAATCTTAAAATAAACAATTAAAGGTTACATTTTATTATTTTTTCTTGTCCTAACAGTGCGTCACGTACATAACAGTCTTTCTTCTCTTCCCTTGTTATTGCTCAAATTACTGTTGAAGTGACAGCACACCCCACATAATAAAGTCTATGAATATTGATTGAAAAAGGGGTTTCCTTATAAACACTGCCAGTGCAATTGTTCACCCCCCCCCCCCCTCTTTCTGCGTTTGGACTACCATATTTGTAGCAGTTAGCGTCAGGGGCACCTCCAGTGAGGAATTTAAGTTTCGGAGTGAAATAGGATCTGTGCAAAAGCTTTTGGTGCCTCTCCAAATAGGAGGTAGACACTAGGCTTTTATTTAGAGACTGATAGGCTGTCAACATTAATTTCATGTCCAATTCAGGAAAGTCATTTTGCAACTTTAGGAAACCCCTTGATTGTTGGTCTAAAGCTATACACTTCCAGCATAGGTCATATATATGAGAAGTCGAGAAGTTGGCTTGCCGATACACTTTTTGTTGTCTGGGCATCCCTTAAGTGGGATTCACCCAATGCTACAGTAGTTCTGATATGGAGACTAGCACACACAATGGGAGTGGACAGGTCTGGAATCTGAATCTCCCATATGATTTAATAAGAAATATAATGAGTTGGAAAGCCTGTCTGTAGATAATATTCATCAAAAAAAAAAAGGTTTAATTGAAATAGGGCAGCTATATAATAACGGACAGTTTAAGTAATTTATTCAATTGCAAAGTGATCAAATAATCATTTATTCAGATATTTACAGTTGAGACACGCAATATATAAACAATTTGGTGGGTATATTTTAGAGATTTCCACATCAACTATCAATACAATGCTACGTACTATGAGTAATAGAGCACAGGTGTCTAAACTATATATTAAAATTAACGTAAACCAACATCTTGATTTGTTAGATCAGTTAAAAATTAAATGGGAGTTGGATATAGAGCCGCTATCAATGGAAAATTGGAATAGTATATTAGGCTTAATGAGACATGCTACATCTTGTATTAGGTATCAGCAGATCCACTTCATATCATACCCCGCTACTACTTTATAAGGCTAGTATAAGTAACAATACCAGATGCCCAAAATGTGCACAGGATGGGGCGGGATTGTGGCATCTAATATGGGAATGGGTACTTGTGGAGTATCACGGCTCCCACGACCTTCATCGTATGCTGATCGTATGCTAAAATCGCATCGCATACGATCAAATCGCATGCGATGCGATCGCACCCGATTTTGCACTGAAATGCATCAAAATGCATTGAAATGTGTATTAAACTTGTGAAATGCCCCCAAATGCCATTTTTCATAGTGCACCACCCCCACTATCAACGTCAACCTGAAGCGTGGCGAGTGGCGGCGGTAAGCGTCCTACGACCTTTTCATACCCCCACTATCCACGTCGGCGTGGAGTTGAGAATAGAAAGTGTGGCGAGCGCAGCGAGCCACCGAGCCCGAAGCGTTGCGAGCGGACGCGGATACCTTCACAGCTATACGCGTCCCCTCGCGGGCTTTACAGGTATCCGCTTCCGCTCGCCACGCTTCGGGCTCGGTGGCTCGCTGCGCTCGCCACACTTTCTGTTCTCAACTCCACGCCGACGTGGATAGTGGGGGTATGAAAAGGTCGTAGGACGCGTACCGCCGCCCCTCGCGGGCTCGCTGCGCTCGCCACGCTTCGGGTTGACGTTGATAGTGGGGGTGGTGCACTATGAAAAATGGCATTTGGGGGCATTTCACAACTTTAATACACACTACATATGGCATACGATGCCATACGATGGGAGCCGTGATACTCCACAAGTACCTGGGAATGTTCTCGAGTGCAAAGGTTCTGGGAGGAAATATGGAATCATGTCAGGTCCACTGTCCCCAACATAGTGCAACTGGGACCTAGGGCATGTTTATTTGGGCTTGGACTAGGAGGGGACAAATCAGCACAACTTTATAAAAACTGTATATTATTAGTTTGATCACCTTAGCTGATGTGGTCATAGCAGGTACTTGGTTTTCACCTAGTCAACCAGAAAGAATTAAATGGATAATACTGGTGAGAGATGTGATTAGACATGAAAAATATATAAGTTTTATACAAGAAATGGTGCAATACTATTCTTTATAAAATAGGTGAAGCAGTGGTAGACTCATAGAATGGGGGACCAGACCAGTCAGTGTAATTTAATTTAGAGATGGGAGGGGGGTGGCAAAATTTATATAAAATAGATAAATATAATTGATCACAGTCACTGGGTAATTAAAGTAATATATAAATGCATAAACTAAATAATATATATATATATATATATATATATATATATATACACATAATTAGAATATAAATATATATATATATATTTTTTTTACGCAAGTATAAGTGAGTGCACATGGGTGGAATTAAAGGGGCTAGGATGCTAATCCGACTACGATAATGCAGGCGAGAATTAATGCATGAAAATTGGTAATTTGGACAAATCTTAAAATAACATATCTGAATTTTTAAATAATTTATTTACAGGACACGCACTAATTAATTATATTAATTGTATACATATACTATACTAATTGCACAGTTTCGTTAGAGCACTGTGACTGATAGGCCGCGACACACACCCTGAATAAATAATGTCACTCATGTATTGAATAATGTAGGTGTATGCAATACGCAGACTGGACTGATGGTATTTAAAGATAGTCAGATAGGAAGGTACAGGTTGAGTATCCCGTATCCAAAATGCTCGGGACCAGGAGAATTTTGGATAACGGATTATTCCGTATTTCGGAATATTTTAATATTTCAATGATGTATTTTGAAGTATCTTGCATTTATGCTGTATAAACACATAACATACACACAAATATATTTTATTACCACATAAAATACACACAAACATATTTTAATTGTTCAAAAAACAAGGTTTCAAAACGTGAAACAAAATGTGTGTACTATCTCAGCACTGAATTTGAATGCCAAGCAATCATTGTCTTGCACATATATAGTGCCAGTTACATATCATGTCCCCAGTGATGCTGTTACATATGTCCCCAGTGAGTTTTTAGCAAAAAAAAAATTTTTTTTCACTTTCTGGAATGTCCGAATTTCGGAATAATTCGGATAACGGATATTCGGATACGGGATACTCAACCTGTATAGGCCAATGAATTATTGAAATATATTGTATTGTAAACTTAGCAACGATGCCATGGTATAATTGGTATAAAATGGACTTGATTGTAACTGTAAAACTTGTAAAAGTTTAATTATGTTGACCTGCAAATGTATGTTAATGTATGTATGTCATGTATTTGTACTTATGTATATTTTATTATCTGTGTTTTTTTTTATGTATAAAATAAATAAAGAATATTAAAGCAAACCTCCCAACTTTACCAGCCCAGCAGGCGGGACGCTGCTATTGCGCGCCGCAGGCGTGTCTAAATGTTCGGGGGCGTGGCCTAATTTGGGGCGTGGTCTATACTCGTGGCTTTCCCGCGAGGCCACGCCCCCATTTTGCCGCTATGGGGGCATGACCCAGAGGCTCTGTGAGCCTCTAGCCATGCCCCCAGCCCCCTGGCTGCAGGAATAGACGCTGTGCGCATGCGCACAGCGTTTATTCCCCGCTGCTTAGCAGCTGACAGGGGGGACTCCCAACAGCCCCCCCACACCGCGGGACACTGCCGCCCGCGGGTGGGACAGCGGGACAGGCCCTGATAATCGGGACTGTCCCGCTAAAATCGGGACTGTTGGGAGGTATGATTAAAGTGAGAATATGGATTTAGTGACAATATGGGTTTAGTACAAATAATAATAGTGTGGGTTTAGTACAAATAATAATGAACAAATGATATCAGGAACAAAACCATTACCTGGCCGACCCTACAACCCTTAATCTGCCTTTTCCATATTTCCTTCATTATCAGATTTATTTCCCTCAGGCCTTGCCTGAGAATCTGGCAATTCTGGTATTTAGGCCCTAACCGTATTTTATTGTCATTTTTGGCTTTTTAGCCTGAATAACTCTGCCAGACCTGCTATTATTAGAAGCAAAGTAAAAATCACAGTGAAATCCTAGTCTGCACTTGGCCCATATAGCAAGTAAGTTTAATTTATATAGCGCACTTTCTCCAACAGGACTCAAGACGCTTATACAGCATTTGTATGAGCAATTTCAGCTGATGGTACTCCAGGACTATCATTTCATCAATTCTAGACCATCAATTTAATATTGAAGGCTAATTAGACAAAAGCAGTTTTATTTTAAAATCTTTTTCATGTGGTCCCCTATATGTTTTAACACAAAAACCTTAAATGCACCCAATCAGCCCCTATGCCAGGGGTCAGGGAATTTTTTGTTTTACACTTTACCCCAAAATATATTTAGATACGCCGACGTTACCCCCTTGATTTGAAAGGAAGGAAATGGCGGGGACACGGGCATCATCAGACTCTTCCTGCCCCAGCATACTTTACACTCTGCCTCCTGTGCATATTTGATCGAGCGCCGAGCGGATTGACATCTTGACGTCCCGCAGGGCAGCCACTCATTACATATGCATTATGCATATGTAATGAGCGGCTGTCAGGCAAGCAGAAGGAGGGAAGTACAGTGGACCGGGCAGGAACGGTCACGCTGCTGAGACACAGCAAGGCATATAGATTCATATGCATGCCGGGCTGTGTCTCAGCAGCGTTTACCCCATTTGGGTACCACCATTTCCCCGACCACTGCCCTATGCAGGCCTTCAATACTATTCCTAAACAACACTTGCTCGGACAAGCAGTCTTATAACATTTACTTTAGATTCTGTACACTGTAGTATTAATTTTTACCAAACTATTAGTGATTAAGACTGGATTGTAGCAAATGCTGTCACATCTGTTATCTTGTACTAGTAAGCCAGCACACAGATAAAGCTTCGTAAGCTAGTCTACTACCTTCTGTATTTATGCATGTGTTATATAAATATGTGGTTTCACACTCGATAGATAGATAGATAGATAGATAGATAGATAGATAGATAGATAGATAGATAGATAGATAGATAGATGATACAGTGGTTGTGCAAAAATATGCCAATGTTTCCGCTGCCATTATTTGTACTGGTATGCCCACCGGCCACCTAAAGTAAGACGCAGAAGCAAAGTTAACTACTTATGGGATCGCAGTTGCAAGAGATGCTGGGCCATTTCTAGGGCTGGGCAAGCCATGGAATCGTATGGGGCACCTGTGGCCACGGGCAGTGCTGCAGACATGGAGCAGATATATATTAAGCATGGTAAAGTGATAACGTGGAACGTGATAACGCACCAGCCAATTTGCTGTGTTTAAAAAGTGACAGGAGATGATTGGCTGGTGCGTTATTACCTTCCACTTTATCACCGAATTTTCACCACTTTATCAGTTTACAGGGCTTCAAACAGCTGCCTCATATTCCATTTGGAATACTATTGAAAATGTCCCTCTGTTGAAGGAGGAGTTGAAAAATTCTATGAAAAATGGAAATTCTTTATAAATGTTCTAGATAAACACACTCAAGACCATGTCATGCAATTGTTTGAAAATACCACCTGGAACCTGCTTCAGCAAATTGCTACTAGGTTATGAGCTATTCACAGCTTTACTCTATTGTGCAGAAACTTTAACTTGGAACTTAATACTATTACACCATAATACCACATGCTTATGTACCATTGCTGCTTTCCTTACCAGTTACCTTTTTTCCCCCCTTGTGTGTCCCTATTGTCTGTCTCCCCCTCTTCCTCCTTTTTCACTTTATTTGATGTAGCTGAAAGCGTAAATCCGCTGTTAATTTTAACACATCACATCATTGTTGACTTTATTGCTAGTATCATAGTTTATTCCTTTACAACAAAATTGGGTACTTATGTAATATCTGGGCTCCCGTTTTTCTTATGAGACTGCGTCCCCTCGCGGGGCTCGCTGCGCTCTCCACGCTTCGGGCACGGTGGCTCGCTGCGCTCGCCACACTATATAAAATCAACTCCATGCGTAGTTGGATAGTAGGGGTATGAAAAAATGGGGTGCATTTAACATGGGAGCCCAGATAATACTTAAGTACCCAAAATTGCTTATTTTGCTGTGTGATACTTTTTGGTGTGTGGTGTCTGTATATTTTATGTAAAAATATTCAATAAAACTTCCTTAAAAAAAAAAAAATAGAAAATGTCCCTCTGAAAATGGTAACCTCAGAGGAGATAGTTGTTAAGGATCTTAGAGGAGTCTGTGGCCATTTTGGAACAACCACTTAATAGCATTTCAGAGCAGGAAGTGCTGGGGCCACAGATCCATGGTGGTGGGGGGGAACCACTGATGGCATAATATGATGTGAAGACCCAGGGCATTACTGCTTGGGTATAAAATGGGCCAAGGATCACTATTATGTGGGGCATAATATAGGGTAAGGAGCATTATTGAGTGAGGTGCAATATGGTGCAAGGGGAATTACTATCAATTTCTAAGGGGGGGTTACCTTTTTAAGTGTTCTCATTGGGAGCCAGATTATCTAGAAATAGCTCTGAAGCTGTGACACCGATCCCTTAATCAGGCCTGTGTTTGAATGGCCACCCACCGTTACACCCAAGACTGTCAATCAATGTGAATAAAGCCTGACTGAGACCACCATCACAAGACTATAGCAGCAGATGGGCAGTGCATGCACATTGTGTCCATCTCTGAATCAGAGATGCACCCATTTGTACCCATTTGATGTTAATTATGCCTGGGACCTGGCTTCCGTCAAAATTTACCATCAGCCTAATTCGGCTGATTTGCTGTTTTTACGAACGGCAATTTCAGCCTAATTCGGGCTGTAGGAATGACTGGGCCATTTATCGACCTTGGCCATAAATGGCCATAAAGTTCTATCAGATTGTGTAATTCACGATCATTCATACTGCTGTATTCCTCTGTGAATTGACTCAAAATACGAATGTAAAATACACCACATTTTCCATCCAAATTTTGATGACGCATGCACGGATAATTTAATGTGTGGCAGAAAACTTGGCAGCCAAATATGAATGACTTCGACCACGACAAATACCAATCCTGAGAACTCGGCAGCTTAGTAAATATGCCTAGTTCTCAGGCCATATTTTCAGGCCGAACAAGGCTGATCCTGTTTGTACTGGGGATTGGTTGTAATTGTCCTTATTAAATTTCCCCCTAAGACTCAGGGGTGCCCCCAGATTCTAGAGCCCCTAGGCAGCTGCCTAGGGGCTCTAGAATCTGAAGCTGGTCCTGACTGACAGGATTTCAAACCGAACCAGCAGGAAAGTGTCAGCCTTGTGAACAAGCAGCCTCCATCAGTGCACATCAAGGAAATCTTTAGACGGTGTACTATTTCACAAATATTTTTGGCTGGCTTTCCATGGATCAGGGTTGTGTCAGGAAGCAACACCTGCATCCTCCTTCCATATGAAAATAGTTATTCTTATCAGCTACTCGTCTCCACTCTTTCCTCCCACGCACATAAACTACAGATAATTCTACTAACGTCAATACAATAACATTTTTATTTTAATGTGATATTTTTGCACTATGTAAAATATACCATACACTAGGATTAGAGTTATTTTAACTCTGTCCTTGAGTAACATAGGAGAATTGGCGCACATGCAGAGCTGTACATTTATTTTGGTACTATGCATTCACACAAAAAGAGACATATACTTTCATTTGTATGATGATTTTATTGCATCTTATGCATACAACTGTCTATCAGTAGCAGCATCTCTTGCAGATGATCAACCCAGTGTCCATAATATGCATTAATGATGATTGGTAGCTGCATCTGATTGGCTGATAACATCCATACCCCTTCCACTGTATATAAATTATTAATGTGACTGATATATTATAAGAAGTTGCTCTTTGTAGATGCTGGAGCCGTGGTCAATAGAAGTCAGATGCGGTTGGTGATAAGTGCAAACTGAAAGGGAAATGTACCTGACGCGTTTCTCCACCAGCTTTTCGCTCTCAGCAGCTTTCTCAAAGAGATTGTGTACTCTGACGCTTACACAATCTCTTTGAGAAAGCCGCTGAGAGCGAGACACCGTGGCAATATTAAGGTACCATTTCATTCATGTCTGGCCAGACCTAATAAAGGACAATCAAGTATAACTGTATGCCGGTATTGGATGGAATTACTGCATCTTAATACAATACAAACGAACAGGCTAGAGTCTATCAAAATACTAACCCAGAACATTCATTTCAATTTACTTTATTACAACTGCATATGAACCTTGGACTTACTCAGCTAATTATATGCATTTCTATACTAACAATTAATGCTGCTGCAATATTAACAACTTCAAAAGTGCTACTAACTGCCATACTTGTAAGGAATGTGTTAGCTTTGCATGATGTGTTGACCTATCCTTTTTGTTTTTAACCAGCGTGGTACCACCAAGGTTTTATGATTTAATGTTATAAATTATTTGGGTATATTACATGTATATTCTTAATTTA
The DNA here is from genome assembly GCF_055691185.1 of Crinia signifera. Classification (NCBI taxonomy): domain Eukaryota; kingdom Metazoa; phylum Chordata; class Amphibia; order Anura; family Myobatrachidae; genus Crinia; species Crinia signifera. The sequence continues at coordinate 190,719,678 of NC_139220.1, forward strand.
ATAAATGTGTATTAGCATTTGACCTTTGACCCTTGCGTAGTTTTGATTTGTGACTTGTCCATCTACCTTTCCCTTGGGTAGTTCGAGCAAACTCCTCGCAGAACAGCGGCAGTGGGTTAAATGGTTGATTGCTCCTGAGATTTTAAATAATTCTCTTGTTTTGCCAGGTATAATAGCGCCAGCCTTTTTGGTATTTCTTTTTAAACAATAAGACAATGGGCCTGATTCAGAGTTTATCTCAAAGCAAGTTTTTTCTCTAATGGGCAAACCATGTGCACTGCAGGTGGGGCAGATGTAACATGTGCAGAGTAAGTTAGAGTTGAGTGAATTATTTTGTTTCTGTGCAAGGTAAATACTGGCTGCTTTATTTTACACTGCAATCAAGAATTCAGTTTGAACACCATCACCCAAATGTAACTCCAGCCCCACCTGCAGTGCATATGGCTTTGCGAGCATAGGCGAATCTAGAATTATGGTAATGGGTGGTCCCAGATCTAGACATAACAGCAGGGGGACCGTTGCGCGGCGTAGCCGCGTGGAAAAAAGGGGATGTGGCCTCATGGGAAGGAGGCGTGGCATCACAAAAAGGGGTGTGGTATTACACTTTAGACCATACACAGTAATGCCCATTACACATTTTAGCAAACTCCGTAATATCCATTACACATAAAGCCACATGCCATAATGCCAATTACACATAAGGCCACACACCATAATGGCCATTACACATTGTGCCACACATCATGATGCCCATTACATACTATATAACAAACTGTAATGCCCAATACATATTTGCCACATAAGTGCTGCTTACCTAAGTGCTCATTATTAGGGGGTTCTTGCTTGATGGCACCATAGTACCCATTACACATGATGCCGCACACCATAGTATCCATTACACATGATGCCGCACACCATAGTACCCATTACACATGATGCCGCACACCATATTACCCATTACACATGATGCCGCGCACCATAGTACCCATTACACATGATGCTGCACACATAATGTCCCTTACACATGATGCTGCACACATAATGCCCCTTACACATGATGCTGCACACATAATGCCCCTTACACATGATGCTGCACACCGTAATGCCCCTTACACATTAAGCCACACATTATGCGTAATGCTCCTACATACCGCCACTTGTAGCGTCCCTTAAGCAATGCCCCCAAAAGTGCCACCTACTGTAAATTTTTATATGAGCCTTCGCTGCAGCTGCAGGGAGAGATGGAGAACGGTGCAGCTGCTTCTATGGGGAGAGGAGCAGAGCGAAGCGCAGAGCACGCTCCCACTACCCTCCTGGTGTCCTCTCTAGCAGAGTGGACATTTGAAATATTGTGCGAGCTGTTGTTGTGTGTGACGTCGGTTGAGCACGCCGGGCAGCGGCACCACATGATTAAAGAAGGGGGCGGGCTGAGGTGAAAGCGGGGAGAAGAATTGGAGCGGAAGCTGCAGGGGTGACAGTTATTGACAGCTGGGCAGAGAGTAGAGGGCTGCCCGGCTGTATTCAGAGTACTGCAGGTCATGGTTGTTTGAAATAATACCCCTTTCACAACAGAAAATGCAGGGATTTACCTGGGAATATGGTCCCATTTTCTGGTGTGAGGGGGAGAGACAACCACTCCCCTCTCTCTACCCCCCTTTAACCAACCAGCTATATCTTCGGAACCAACTGACCCATTTACATGAGACCAGTATCATATTGAAGAACTTTTGAGTTGGCTTCGAATGATTTTGGTCCCGTGGGCTGTTTGGTTCCAGAGAAATCTGCCCTCAAAGAACATAAACAGTCATGAAATGACATTTAAGAAATGAAAAAAAAAAACAGTTTAACCTCAATATCTCTGGAACCAATTAACCCATATGGATCCAGCCTGGTATCAGATTGAAGGCCCGGCGATTTGGGTTCGACTGAGTTCAGCCTCGAGCTTCAGTGATGCCGAAGGGGGAACTGGCAGCCGTTGAACTGGGTGGGGGTCGGAATAAGCGGGGTCCCATGTTATCCTATAGGGAAAACATTCCATCTTTGCCTGGCGGTATCTCTGGTTCCCAGGGGGCTAGAGACACGGGGCTGGGCTCGTTGGAAAGCCCCATCCCTCAGCTACAACATGGGCTAATGGGTGGTCCGGTGCACCCCCGGACCACCCCGTAGATTCGCCTATGTTTGCGAGTGACTCTGAATCAGGCCCAATGGCAGAAACAAAAATCGCATTTGATTTCTAAAGGGGAAGACAACTGGTGTTTGTATTTAACTGAATTAAATTTGCACTTGTGGCTATATTGTATCTGACATGATAGTAAATGTGACTTCAGCATTAAATAATATTCTAGAACAGGCGTTATCAACTTCAGTCATTAATGCCTCCCATACACCAGCGATAGATTGTGGCAATCCCGCATTTCTGCAACTGTGGCATCGGGAGATCAGGGATATTAAATATGCTTAATTTACTCGATACCCTGGTGGATTGCCTTCCATCGCTGATAGCCAATTTCCACATCCGTTTATATGCAATATTTAGTAGTATTGACTTCTGTCAGCTTTATATTACAGGTGGTTTACAAGCTATTTTGTTCATTCTGTATGTTACCTTTGAAAAAGCAATGTCGTTTATCTCTCTATCAGGGCCAGTTACATTAAACCAGAGGTTCCCAAACCTTTTTAAATCATGGCACCCTGGAGTATCAGAATTTTTTTGAAGGCACCCCTAGAATAAAAGTTTCTTATTGAGAAATTTATAAAAAAATAAAAGAAATTAAATAAATTCTGTTATATGTCATCCTTAGGTTTAATTATGTGTGGAGGGACAGGCTTCACTTCTGTTCATCCACACAGTTCATGATTGGCAGCTACCAGCACTAGTTTTGGCTATTACAATGAACATTAGTAATTTGCATTGGTCCTGGACCATCAACCTAATGCACCCCCGCAAGAGTCCGGAGGAACCCCACTGCACTAAGCTTCAAAAGTGATAAAATGAAGAGTGTAGACTGTGTTTGAAAAATGTCAGGTAGTAGCTGATGGGTTGGTTGTTTAAACACTCTCCATTTAATCTCTTTTGAAGCTTAAGGCCCATACACACTGGGCGACACTGAAAATCGCTCAAAATAGCAGGTTTGAGTGGCTTACAGCTCAAAGCCACCCAGTGTGTATGCTCCGGTGATGAGCGGTGAGTGCTGCGGCGCGCTCCTGCAACATCACTGGGAAAACCATTCATCTGCTGGTATATGGTGACTGAGAATTAGTCACCATATAATAGGGGTCCATAGCAATGAAATAATAATACAGGAATTCCTCTTATTCCTTCTCTGTCAAATGCAATCCATAGACATTCCTTTGACCGAATGTTACTGGTCAGGAGGAAACAGAACAGAAGAACAAGATAGGGCAGACATTCCTTTTTAAATCAGATATTTAATATTATAATGCAACAATAGAAATCAGTTTAAAAGCATTTGTTATATCGCCCTCTGTGGCACACAGCTTTGGTCCCTTTATTCCAAGGTGGAACAGAGGACAACAGCTGAACCTCAGTTTCTGGACATTGGGGGTCACCAATGGGAACAATGCCCAGACACGTTACAATTATTGCATACAATATTGTGTACAATATCGCATCTCATTGCATCTCCTTTTGCGATGAGATGAGGTCTAGTACAAAATTATGTGCAGCACACTTTTTGTACTACTGTAGATCTCATCTCATTTATTATTTATTTACAGTTTCTTATATAGCGCAGCAGATTCCGTTGTGCTTTACAATAGTAGACAGTGATAAAACAAACTGGGTAACAACAGACTTGGAGGTAGGAGAGATGCGATGAGATGCGATATTGTATACAATATTGTATGCAATAATTTTAATGTGTATGAGCACCTTTAGGGTGACATTCTATGGTTTTACCTAAATGCGCATCTTTTTTTAGCGCACCACATCGCCGCAAATCGCACTTTTTGAAATCGCACTTTTCAGTCATAATTCGCATATTTAATGTGATGCGTTTTGGAGGCTGAAAAGGTGCGAAGAGGTGCGATTTGCGGCGAATTGGTGCGCTGTCTTTAGTCCTGAAAATGTGCGATTTTCATGTCTGAAAATCGCACGTTTGCAGGAAAGCGCAAAGTTTAAAAAAAAAAACGCGCGCGGGGTCCCCCGCCCGAGTATAACCAGCCCCGGACTCACTGAGCCGGTGCTGGTGACATAAAATCAGGGTCCCCGACAAATCGGGGTCCCCTTGATTTCATGAAACCAGCACCAGGCTCAAGGTCCGGCGCTGGTTCCCAAAATACGGGGACAAAATGACTAGGGGTCCCCCGTATTTTAAGAACCAGCACCGGACACAACCAGCCAGCAGGGTAATGCCACAGCCGGGGGAAACTTATTATATAAGCTCCCGCGGCCAAAGCATTAACCCCCTGGCTGGTCAGCATGGGCAGGGGTCCTGCCCATGCTGATAGTCCGGGGCTGTCCCCGATGCCCCTGGGCTGATGGATTGTGTAAAAAAAAGAATAAAAACTATTGTTTTTTACTGGCGAACTATGAGTCCCAGCAAGCCTACCCCGCATGTTGGGACTTGGAGAACCACAAGTCCCAGCATGCGGGGCATTAAAGGGCCCCCTGGCACTTGTAGTTCCACAGTACAAAAAATAGTTAACAAAAACACACTGACACACTGTAAAATAAAAGTTTAATACACACATAACACACACACACTGATACTTACCTACCTTGAGCCCGTAGGTCGGTCCCTGGATCCTGGGTCCGGACTCCGGGGCTCCAGGGCAGAAGAGTCCGGTTCCGGGGCCTTGGTCCTGGTTCCGGGGCTGGTCCTGGGGTTCCGGGGCTCCTGGACTGAAGAATCCGGGGTCCAGGATCCGAGGTAGTCCCCAGGGGTATCTAAGGAAGCAAATCCTACTCACCTGGTCCCCGGCGACGACCTCGGCATCCTCTCCGGTGACAGCGCTGCTCCCATCTGGTACCCGGCTCGCAGGACTTTGACAGGCGCAGAGATGTTTCCTCCTCGGCGTCTCTGGACAGAATGATTTCTGGCCAATCAGGAGCCGAGAAAGTCGGCTCCTGATTGGCCAGAAATCATTCTGACTGGAGACGCCGAGGAAGGAACATCTCTGCTCTAGATGCGCAGAGATGTTTCTTCCTCGGCGTCTGTATTCAGAATGATTTCTGGCCAATCAGGAGCCGACTTTCTCGGCTCCTGATTGGCCAGAAATCATTCTGTCCAGAGACGCAGAGGAAGAAACATCTCTGCGCCTGTCAAAGTCCTGCGAGCCGGGTACCAGATGGGAGCAGCGCTGTCACCGGAGAGGATGCCGAGGTCGTCGCCGGGGACAAGGTGAGTAGGATTTGCTTTCTTAGGTACCACTGGGGACTACCTCGGATCCTGGACCCCGGATTCTTCAGCCCAGGAGCCCCGGAACCCCAGGACCAGCCCCGGAACCAGGACCAAGGCCCCGGAACCGGACTCTTCTGCCCTGGAGCCCCAGAGCCCGGACCCAGGATCCAGGGACCGACCTACGGGCTCAAGGTAGGTAAGTATCAGTGTGTGTGTGTTATGTGTGTATTAAACTTTTATTTTACAGTGTGTCAGTGTGTTTTTGTTAACTATTTTTTGTACTGTTGAACTACAAGTGCCAGCGGGCCCTTTAATGGCCCGCATGCTGGGACTTGTGGTTCTCCAAGTCCCAGCATGCGGGGTAGGCTTGCTGGGACTCATAGTTCGCCAGTAAAAAACAATAGTTTTTATTCTTTTTTTTACACAATCCATCAGCCCGATGCCCACCGCCCAGGGGCATCGGGGACAGCCCCGGACTATCAGCATGGGCTGGTAAGTCCTGGAGGGGGGGGATCCCTTCATTGGGGGGGTCCCCACTTCCCCAGGACCCCTGCCCATGCTGACCAGCCAGGGGGTTAATGCTTTGGCCGCGGGAGCTTATATAATAAGTTTCCCCCGGCTGTGGCATTACCCTGCTGGCTGGTTGTGTCCGGTGCTGGGTTTTAAAATACGGGGGACCCCTAGTCATTTTGTCCCCCGTATTTTGGGAACCAGCGCCGGACCTTGAGCCTGGTGCTGGTTTGTCGGGGACCATGATTTTATGTCACCAGCACCGGCTCAATGAGCCCGGGGCTGGTTATACTCTGGCGGGGGACCCCGCGCTCGTTTTTTTTTTATTTTAACCGTTTTTTTTATTTTTAACACCAGAACCCTGCACAGAACATTGCGATCTGTGCAGGGTTCTGGCTACTTCGCCAAACAGAACCTGGTCTGAAATAAGTGCGTTAATTAGACACCTAAAAAATGTGATTTGCAAATGCGCATTGCATTAAATAAGCGAGTTGTATACTGTTCTGTACGAAAACATCTGGATGCGATAAAAATGCGAATTAATCTCGCACTTTTAGTCCGCATACCTTAACGCACATAATATGCGATTTCAGTCCCTTAGCGCATCCCATAAAATTGGTGATTTGAAGGAAAAATGCGATATCGCCATTTTGTGGTCTAATTAACGCCAAAAAACGCAGATCTCATCCCATAGAATGTCACCCTTAGTCTTGAAATGTGATAAAATGGAGAGTGAAGAACAACCTGCCATCAATCATTTTGTAACTGTCATTTTTCAAACAGCCAAGTAACATGACAGTTAGGAGCTGATTTGCTATTTGTTTATTACTCTCCATTGTATAACTATTCAAGATTAGTACATCTGGACCCCTGCGTTTTTAGGATATACACTATTGTTGCACTAATATTTGCTGCATTTTTTTTTTGTTTCATTTCTTATATAGACTTGTTATACACTGGATTATGACAATCACATGACCTTTTGGAAATGGGAGATTTAGAGATATTACTCGGTGAGGTAAAAACAGAACCCCACATCAGCAGAGATGTGATTTATACCGTAAAGTGCTTTGAATACGGTCTATGCTGCATTAATTGACTTGAGAAGAAGCAAAAGGTGACAGTGACAAGACCCCTGCACTTCCAGAGAGTGGCAAATACAATACGGTCTAGTGAAGAGAACAGCAGGCAAAATATGGCCAACACAACTTAGTAGTTAACCAAATATTGATTCCTAGTGTATAATCCTGGGGGAGGTTATCACACCTAGAGGTACATTTACTAAGATGGGAGTTCTATTTCAGATGGGATGTTGCTATGGGCAACCAGATTTTATCTATTATCATCTAGAAGGAGCTAAATAAATAAGTAGATTCTGATTGGTTGCCCATAGCAACATCCCATCTGTAATAGAACACCCATCTTAGTAAATCCCCCCCCCCCAGAACGTTTGAACTTGATGAACAAATGTCTTTATTCAACCTTGTTTACTATGTTACTTATCCAGTCTCAACTTTACTCAGTATACTATTTATTACGCTACAACAGTAGTTAAAGTCTTGAAGAGCATGAGCAGAAAAATTGGAAAAAATAACAAAAAAACAAAAACAAAAGTCATATTCCAGTATGCCACCAGTGACAGGGACATTTTACCCCCCAATAAAACTCCATGTGTGATAACCACAGGTGGTGTATAATGGTGTGCTTCCTCTTACGGTGTTGTTGCTCGAATGGTACTGCTTCTTCTGTGTCGTTGAGGATTGGAGGCAGGAGACTCAGAGTGGTTCAGAAGGGGTTAACACTTTATTTGCGCAGTATCGGGCAACCTGCGCTTTCAAGAACAATAAGTAATATATTATGACAGTCAAATAATTCGCTACCTGGCTGGCTAACCTGGCCTTAGCTAACAAATTTAAACGACTAATAGTATAAATCACTTTCTCCTCTATATCTTATAAAAACTGCCTATGCTTCACCTTCAACGTCATATAACTTTAGCATCACATCGGCACAAAACAACACAGATAATTACTAGTGCATAGACAAAGATAAACAGAATTATTATTGCGCAATAATACATATTTTATAGTGCACTGGTTGTACCTGGGTGATATCACCGTTAGTCCTTATGGAATCCCTGGGAGAGGAAAGTTCAATCACCCCTTAAAAGTCTAGAGTCTATTGCAGAGATCCCAAAGCGTCAGTGCCTTTTTTGGACTATAAACTTGTACTGAATATTTGTAATCCACAGGGGTCTGTTCAAACGGGATAACAACTGACACTTTCTGCAGCAGTCCCCTTCCTGTCAGCATCCAATAGAGCCCAGTCCTTGGGGTATAAACTAGCAGTCAATTTGGTTATAGGACGGTAATCTCCACTAATTCTTCTATAAGGACTGAAGGGCTGTTATCCGGTACTAAGCGTATCAATGTCCTGCAGGTGCTCCCTGAACAACTCCAGCCAACCCAGTCAGTCTCTTCATCCCTGTATTGTCAGAGAGGTATGGCAGGGGCGACATAACTCAAGATGGAGGCCCCTCCTTAACAGCCCAAGGTTTCTGTGACTGGGGATATGCAAGTCCTTGGGGATGCAAGGGTCTCTGCGGGGACTAGGCTGATCCTTTATGTAATCCTTTTCTACAGTAGGTGGGTGGTCCTCTAGCAGGGTAAGGTGCGCTGGGTGCCCCCTTGGGTTCAATTACTCACATTTTGTGGGGGCCACAACTCTGCCGGTCTCTGCTGCGGGCGCCTGCTGTCACTCTCTCCACAGCATGCCTTGCGTCCCTATTGCTGTTGCCGCGGCTCAGGCAGTGGTCTGGGAGCGCGGCTCCCCTCGCTCTTCTCCTGTCAATCACCGCCAGCAGCGGCTCCCTCTCTCTGCGTGCGGCTGCTTCAGGTGCCGGCTGTCTCTCTCCTCTTGCCGCTTCAGATGTCCCGCCCCCTCTCGGCGCCTCTCTCCTTCTACCCTGCGGTGCTGGGTTGCGCTGTATCTGGGCACCTTGTGATGCGCCAGCGTCACTCCATCTCGGCGTCCCCGTCTGCGGCCGATCATCCAGCTCTCCCTTGCCTTCAGGTACCGCCAGCCACACACTCCCTGCTTCTCCTCTCTCTTCACTCCGCGCGCTCTTTACCTTAACCCCCGCCTCCTGGCCTTTAACCCCTCCTTCCCCTCTCTTACACAACTTTATTGAACATGGACAAAGTCCATAGCACAAGTGGACGGGGTAGTCCATTTGCTGACCAAGCGTGGGCTTTAGGGACCTATGCCCCCTGTTTTAGTCCTTTAGGTGGCACTTATATATGTGTATATCACACATGGCACCTGCAGCAAACATGAGGAATACTGCTCTGTCTATTACACAGAGGTGAAACATGGCCTCTCTGGACCCCAATGCAAATCATATGTACTGTACTGTAGGATCCTAGAAATGCCACTGTTGCCTCCTACATCAGCTGCTGAATGAATGGCATATAAGCAGTGTATGCATGCAGCAGACCACATATACTTAATTTTAAGAGCAAACTGGGAACAGATGGAGGTTACATTGGTATCACTACCTACAGTAAGTTTTGCTTTATGAGCCAGAGTTCCATCGTTTTCCAACCTTGGTTATACTACTTTTATGTGTTTTATTTTATTTGCCTCTATTATTGCATTTTTCCTAGATATTTTAACAATCAACTAACTAAAGTGACTTCAGGTTGTAATTTTAACTATATGTTATTTTTACATAGAAATCTATTGCATCTTGTCCCTGGATAATACTTGCTTATGGCACACACTCAGAATGCTTTACTAGAAAAAAACATTATTCACACCAATAAGTTACTCATTTTACACAAAGAGCACAATGTCATTGATTTCTTTCGTTACACAGGCACATACAGATTATCACACAGCAGCTCTAGACTTGTAAAGACATGACTAGGTCATGACATGTGTGTGTGAGGCTGTGTCACTCTTCTCTGTACACACACAGCTGTGTTTGTGTTGATTGTCTAGCACACAGCCAAAGTGTACATTACAGTGTTACTCGCCTACCTCACATAAGTCCCTTCTCCACCACACAGCATCTGATATTTCACAGGAGACAGAGCAGGTCCAGATGTTACACCCTGTTCACATTTCCTTATGAAAGGTTGATTGTGAACCAAACTACAGTTCTAGACCAAAAATAATAAAAATTAAAAAAAAGACAATGAATGGCTTTTCCACCATACAAATGACAATGCCAATAATAAGCATGGCCCCAAATCAAAATATAACTATTGGCATATAGTATAACACTTGGTAAACCATGATGATTTTTAAAGTGGCAATAATTTACAAGGCAAAACCAGGCTGGTTGTAAATGATTCCTGCATCCTCTGCTTCTCACACATATACCCCTTATCTTTTTGTCTGATATAATGAGGCACGGCATGGTTAAATGTTCCGCTGTGGGAAGCAATTCTCATACTTTTGTACTTTTTCCTGAATTTCAGATCTTATTTTCATCTTAGCCACATACAAGTTTTCATATAGAATGCAGCTACAGTGGGTATATAGGGTTAGTATATATGTTGGAAAAGAATTGGCATAAAGTCACAGATTAAGCACAGTGATGCGTGCTACAATGCATGTCACAGGGCAACCATAGCATATACATGTCCTTAGCTTTTTACCCAGACTAGCAACAGAAACGGCTATATAAAATGCTAGTGTCGGTACAGGTCGGGTCTCCCTTATCTGTGTATTCCAAAAACTGATATATTCCCAAAACCATGGTATTTCTGAATATTTTGGGGTTGGTATTTTTTTTTTGGGGGGGGGGGGGGGGTGTTTCCCCCCTTAAACCCTTTTTTTCATACTTACCTTGTCCCCCGATGTCCACAATGGCCTTCAGGATCCTCTTCAGCGACTTCTCTGGTCCCAGGGGTGCATAGCATGAGTGCGTGGGCGCGACGGTGACATCACTGGTGCTCCCGCGCACTCGAGCGATACACCCCTGGGACTGGAGATGCTGCTGAAGAGGATCCTGAAGGACAGGGAACACCGTGGACATCGGGGGACCATCGGGTCACCACCAGGGGACTAAGTAAGTATGGAAAAAAAATATATTTCAAAATACGGAAAAATCCCTCATCCAAAATGCTTGTTGTCCAGAGCATTTTAGATAAGGGATACTCAACCTGTATTCTGGGTGTCTGGATGCATTGTTCCTTTTGGTACCTTAATTGATAAAATGAGTAACAGGGGAATTCAATTACGTGCAAGTTTGCAAAATGCATTAAACCAGGCATGTCCAAACTATGGCCCTCAAGCTGTTGTGAAACTACAGGTCCCATCATGCCTTGCCACACCTTTGCTATTAGGGAATGCTGAAACTATGGCAAGGCATGCTGGGATGTGTAATTTCACAACAGCTGGAGGGCCAAAGTTTGGACATGCCTGCTTTAAACTCAGATACTTCACCTATATATTATTATTATTATTTTTTTCAAAATATTTTTATTCAAGGACTGAGCATCACAAGAATACCAATTTTGAATTGCATACACATATATAAATATACAAGTGTGATAATTATTCAATTAGCAAGTTGATAAACCACGGCTGTTAGTGTGTCATAATACACGGAACAATGAGTTCAGATGGACATGACATGGCTGGAGGATCACACTGCGTAATCTATGAACAAGGCCTAGGAAGATCAATCGGGGCATCCCCCAAAAGAACTCTGGTCTCGTACCATTGAGTGGAGCGGAAGCATTTGTAGATCTGTGTTTTAAGATCTGAGGACAGTGAATCAATAAAACCTTCCCATATTTGAAAGAATTTTTCTGTGTATTTTTCCTTCTGGAGGGAGGTCTCCACCCACTCCATGTGAAAAACATGAAAAAAGTTTTGCTCTAGTCTAAACAATTGGATAGTTGGGGGCTCAGCGTGAATCCATTTGCGGGCCACTGCCGATATGATGAGCATTTTTGCTCTCTGGCAAGATTGGAACATTAGGAGAAAAGGCACCCAAAAGTGCCCATTCGGTCGTCAAAGGGAGGTTACTCAATAAGTTTGTCACCGAGAATCCCTGTACTTGTTTCCAAAAACAGAGAATCAATGGGCGGTCCCACATTGAATGTTTAAATGTTACACCTGGTCTGCCACACTTTAGGCAGAGTCTGTGTCAGAAATACCCATTACATATCGTCTGTGCCGGGAGAGGTAACCATTATGAAAGATATTGTAGAACATTTCCCTATACATGGATGAAGGCAGCGTCTCCCATGAATATTGAAATGATCGTAGTAATTGTTTAATAGTGGATTGAGGGAAGATCTGTAACCAAGTGGATATTTATTTATTTATTATTTATTAGCAGTTTCTTATATAGCGCACACAGATTCCGCAGCGCTTTACAGAGAATATTTGACCATTCACATCAGTCCCTGCCCCAGTGGAGCTTACAATCTATATTCCCTACCACATGTACACGCACACACAGACATTCTTGGGTTAATTTTGTTGGGAGACAAATTAGCCTAGCAGTATATTTTTGGATTGTGGGAGGAAACCGGAGTACCCGGAGGAAACCCACGCAAGTACGGGGAGAATATACAAACTCCGCACAGTTAGGGCCATGGTGGGTATTGAACCCATGACCTCAGTGCTGTGAGGCAGTAATGCTAACCATTACACCATCCGTACTGCCCGTATATGCCCGTATGCATGGTGCCAATATCCCTTGGTACGTGCAAAATTTGGTAATTTGTAGATATCGCTCATCTACCTGAGGTAGGCCGAGATAAGAGATTATCTAAGGCATTGGTCCGGTCTTGAGCTGAGAGATGTCTAAGGACTGAAGTAGCATAGTGTTGAGCCTGATACATAGCTTATGCCTGAGATTTAGGTAGTGCGTATTTTTTTGTTAGATCTTGTATTTTCATAGGGGATAACGCCGTCGCATCCACTAAGGCTCTAACGTGTGATATTCCTTTAGTTTTCCATAATGTAAAAGGCTGTGATCCTTGTCCAGCTTGGAATTCAGGGTTGGAAAGTAATGGTAAAAACAGGGAATGATGGCTATTCAAGTTATGTGTATGCCTTATCTGGTGCCAAATGGTCCAGGCAGACATTAACAGGGGATTTTGCAATATGACATCTGTGATTTCATGTCTGTGACAATGGCCCTTATTCTGATTGACGCGTACTTTACCGCATACTTTCGGATCGCGTCTTTACGGCGTCTGCGCATGCGTGGAGAACGCAACGCGCATGTGCCACGCCTTGACTCCGTACCAGTTCGGCCAAATCCCGTCCAAAACTGTTCCCCGCAATCAGTCGGGAAATATGGGCGTATTATGGGCGTCATGCGGAATGACACATGGGCGTAGTTTCAAAGTGGGCAAAACGGGGCGGAAACATGGGCGGACACGGGGGAGTACACTTATGTTGGGGGGCGTACATTCGGATACCACTCCGAATGCACGCGATCAAAAAGGGCAGAAATGTGCGGTGTCCACAAGTGTACTATTGCTTTGCGGACACCACTCGTTCATGCGGTAGGCGAACGTACCGCCTAATGACTACAAGCATTAACACCTGAACCCAATAGAATCGACTCCTTTACTCATTACTCACTAATAGGCCGCTTGTCAGTGCTTTAATTGAAACCATTGCTGCTTCAAGGAAACCTTACTAATCACCCACATATGCTGTACTTGTCCGACACTTTAAAACTGCTAACAATGGACATGACTGAATATTAATACTATCAATACACATGTGTATTCGACATGTACTCATGAAACCACACATTTTTGGTAAAGTAAACAAATTTATTTCTATACATGTCACAGTCAATGCCACTGTGATGCAATGACCAAAAAATACAAAATCCAAAAAATAAACAACATGGCAGGAATGTACCAAAATAAATAATAATACAAAACAAATATAATTGCACACAGATGGACTCCAGCACCTCCTATGTGCCACTGCACATGCAGCCAGTGGGAAATGAGGAGGCTGCTGGCCCTTCTACAGCAGGGCAACCTGCACCTGACCATTCTACAGCAGGGCAACCTACACCTGGCCCTTCTGCAGCAGGCCAACCTGCAGCTGCCTCATATGCACCATCAGCAGAATCATTTGGAACACAACCGGGGACTTCACAAGATAGTACCATGGCCATCACTTCAAGTACAGCTGACAGTAATGGCAGGCAAAAGAGGGCAACAGGGGCACCAAAAAGGACATATGAAGCAAGGGCTCATCTGGTTACCCTCAGCACGTGATTGGACACAAGAAGCTGACACACACAGCACAATGGAAGATTTGGGACCACATAACGGTGGAGATTAATGCAGCCACAAGTTCATTTGCGACCACGTTTGGCCTTGGTAGGCTCCTTGGCCTGTGCAGCAGCTCTTCTGGCACGGGCAGATGCTGGGGCAGGTGGAGCAGATGATGTTGAGGGGTTGGCTGGTCTACCCCTCCTGCCAGCAGGGAGTGTTGCCGGTGGTAATGCACCAGAAACGGATGACATTAGGACCCTGTTGCTGGTAACCAGCTCCACCATAAGCTCATTATGGTGGAGGAGGAGATCATTTTGGCGGGTGGCTTGCTCGGCCAGCACCTGAGCACTTGCAGCCATGGCCTGATGTGACTCAGCCATGGCCTGCATGCTCGCAGCGATGGCCTGCTGGGTGCTGACCAAGCTCGCCAGGATCTCCTCGGTCCTATGCATCCGTTCTGATGCCAAGTCTCCCTGCTGGTTGATGTCCCCAAGCATGTTGGCCAAGGCGGCCAAATCGGCTTGGGCCGATGGCTGCTGCTGCACAGGCCTACCCCTGGGGCCAGGTGGCACGGACTCCTCCACCTCCTGAGCAGAGTCGTCACCAAGCGGTGGGGTGTCTGTGGAAAAAGATAAACACAATTAGGACACATTCTAAGATAATTACTTGCACAAGGTTATGGCATGACCAATATTTACCTTCAATAAAAGACGCAAACACTTCAGCTGGGGCCTCGCTATCCATCGTGCTCACCCCCCTGATCTCCTCAACTGATATACAGCTCTCGGCCATCAACTCCAGGGGGGTGAGCTCTAGCCCTGATGGCATGGGCCCGGCCCCAGATGTCTGGCTGTGTTCCCACCGCTTGGTCATCTTCCTCTTCAGGTTGGTTTTGAAGTCCTGCCACCTGCAATGTAAGTTGACATATTAATACATGTCACTCCAGATGTTAGCTGTTGCAGCCATTGCTCTGTGCTACATATTACGACATGTGATTAATGTCCAAAAGATAATATTACATGCAACTATGATATCAACCGTTACAATACACATTCACAATCACCCTACTCTAACTCTCAACGAAATAACATGGCAATAATGTCTGTGTATCGTAACAACCTCACGGGCCATTTGCAAAATCCATCTAAGCATCAATTCAATCATTACTTGGCTATTACTGGGCACATGTATCACAAAACAACTTGCCTCTTCTTCACATGGTCCGTCTCACGAACTTGTGGCGCTACTTCATTAATCTCTGCCGTTATCTGTTCCCAAATCTTCCATCTGCGTGTGTGTGTCAGCTTCTCCGATGGACACTCAATCCAATCACGTGCTCGGGGAACCAGGATGGCAAGCTCCTGTGCTTCATATGCCTTATTTTTTTTTGGTGGTTCCTCTGTTGCCCTGGCTCTCCCCTTGCCACGTCCATGGCCACGCCCCCTGTCACGTGTCGCTGCACTTGAAGTGCTGGCCATGGTACTACCTTGTGAAGTCCCCGGTTGTGTTCCAAACAATTCTGCTGATGGTGCATATGAGCCAGCTGCAGGTTGGCCTGCTGCAGAAGGGCCAGGTGTAGGTTGCCCTGCTGTAGAATGGTCAGGTGCAGGTTGCCCTGCTGTAGAAGGGCCAGCAGCCTCCTCATTTCCCACTGGCTGCATGTGCAGTGGCACATAGGTGGTGCTGGAGTCCATCTGGTCAAATAGTTGCTGCAGGTCTGGGTCCACCTCTGGTTGTGATCCAGACATGTTAGCAACAACATTGTCACCTTCTAATACACCTTTATATACTGTTTGTGTATCCTGTTTGGCGGACATCAGCGGCAGCTGCGTTCCGTGCGTGAGCGTACGTCGCTGTTTTTTCGCGCCGCATACGGTGACGGAAATTCCATTGTGTAAAACCTGGCGAAAGTTCGACATGAAATACTGGTCACCAATGCTAACATTGCATAGAATCTTCTGATACACCTGTGACTATTGCACAATACACATGCTATTTGCTAGCATGACATGACATTTGATTCATGACTACTGTGGTATTGTGGAGTTTGATTGCAAGCTAAAAGTAGCCCAATCCCTTAGATAATCCAGGCCACAAGTCATGCAATACTCATCTCTACTGTTATAGACCACACATGTGAGAGGCCTATAAATAGTGACTTGCTGCTAGAATCATTTGTCTCCAGATCTGGACTTGTCAGGGTCTAAGGTAAGCTCTTCCATGCTCCTTGTAGATATGATATCCATTAACAATGTAAGTGTATGAATGTATGCACCATTGCCTCACTGACTACAGATTGTTGGGCCAGCAAAGTGCGTGTAGCATTATTGCAACATGTCACATGTTCACTATTTCACTCACAGGTCTTAAACCTGTGTGGGTTCATCTATTGCAGGACAACATGTCCCAGCAATAGATGAAATGTCTCATAGTACATGATGTCGGCAAAAAATGCTGACACCTTTATCTGTGTGTTTAGGACGGTGTGTATTGAGTTCATATTATTGTTACATCATTATAGAGTCAAATGGATCTGCGGGATTTCACGGGGCGGCCATCTATTGTACGTATTGAAGCCTACAAATCTATTTGTAGTCGGATATGGCCATTATGTGCATAGGTGCATCAGAATTTATGTTCATTTCTTTATAGGTTGCTGAAGCAATGATGCGCTACATGGAGAGGAGGCTAAGGGCACTTGCGGCTCTCCCCACTCGTCGCCCAAGGAGGCCAGGACGTGCTAGAATCTATCGCACACGGGTGACTCTGTTTGCTATGCCCGATGATGAGGTACTTACTAGGTACCGGTTACCGCCACATGTAATTCTGGATCTGCTCACGTTAATTGAGAGCGATCTGGAACCTCTACACGGGATCACGACAGCAATTCCGCCTCACACACAGCTGCTGGCGGTGTTGCATTTCTGCGCCTCAGGATCATTCCAACAAGTAGTGGCAGTACTTGCTGGAATATCTCAGCCGGCCTTCTGCCGAATCCTGAGGCGTGTGACGTTGGCCATGTTCAGGCGCAAGGGGCACTTCATGGCCATGACATTTGCCACCGAGACCCTGCGCAGAAGCCAGCAGGCCTTCCATCAAATTGCTGGCTTCCCTAATGTGATAGGGGCTGTGGATGGCACCCATGTACCATTTGTGCCTCCATCTCGAAGTGAGAAGATATATAGGAACCGCAAATTGTTCCACTCACTGAACGTGATGGTGGTATGTGGCCCATCCATGGAAATTCTCGCCTTCAACTCGAAGTTTCCCGGAAGTGCCCATGACTCTCATGTCATCCGACAAACCGGGATATGGCAAAGACTCCAAGAGCTGGAAGGCCGTGATGCGTGGGTTCTGGGTGACTCCGGTTACCCATGTACGCCCTGGCTACTTACGCCGTACAGCTCCCCAGAACCGGGCCCACAGGAGGCATTCAATCGGGCGCATGTTGCCACCAGGCAAGTGGTGGAGCGCACAATTGGCCTTTTAAAGGGTCGATTTAGAGTGCTCCACCGCACTGGTGGTGACTTACAATATGCGCCTCAAATGGTGTCGAGGATCGTGGGCCTGTGTATATTTTTCCACAACATTGCTGTGCGGCGTGAGATACCCTTTGATGAGTGGGAGGTACCATCTGAGCCGCAAGATCCGCCCATGCGCCCATCCCGCGCCCCTGAATGCCGGAGGGGATACCAGCTGCGGGACTCTGTGGCGCAAAGATACTTCAGGTACATTTTATCGAGTTGACAGAACACACCAATTTTAGTAAAAATCACCCCTTCAAATAAGTACAGTGTGTTAGTTGTCAGTGTTACAAAACGAAAATTAGCCAGCCTGCCCTCCTAATGGCAAAGAAATAGTAGATATTTATCATATGTGCTTAGTTTTGGGGGAAGTTCAATATAGGTGCTCATTATTATACCTTGTACAAGGGATCTTATGTGTTTGTTATATCTTCATTATTGTAGTTGATACTATCCCTGATGACTGGTGAGTACATTGATTTATTCTCTAATGTGTTGGGGATTTTTTCCTGTGTTGATGTATGATTTGTTTGCAGATATATATATATATATCTAGATATATGATATTTGAATTTATTAACATGTTTAAACATTTCAAGGAGCAGGCAGGCAGGCACCCAGGCAGGCAGGCAGGCAGGGCTGGTGTATAATGCTGGTCTCAGGATACCTGCAAGTATGTGTATGTGTCTTTTAAACATAAATGTACGCATACACATAGATGCATAGAGTAAGTAATGCTAACTACAGCTATGCGTTGCTAAGCTATAGCACGCGTTGCTTGGCGGAGCGAGGCGTCATTGGATTTGCTAAGTGCATACACACTGTGTTTTATATATATCAGATTTGTTCATTGCCATACATCAGCACTACTGTTTTGAAGGCATGCGAATTTGTCACCATTTGTGTTGGCGCAGAGACGCTGTTCATGTAAAGATGAACAATAAAGTTATTAACACAAATAACTGTGATAAACCAATGCCACCACGTGATTGGTTGATTGATGCCATTGTTAACATGGCGGAGACACGAAGGGCAGACCCCTTTTCACCTGCGGAGCTGAGGGTTCTGGTCTCCGTCATGGAGACAAGGCTGGGCCGTGCGGGGCCCTTTATCAGTAACCGCCATAAGCGGAGGGCCTATGCTGCGGCAGGGCGCCGTATTTACGCCCGCACTCGGGTGCGGAGGTCCATCGGGCAGCTCGAGAGGCGGTGGTCGGACCTCCGCAGGCGCCAGCCCCAGCTGTTACAGCAAATCAGGGGCGAAATAGCTGATTGTGAGTATTTTAGCTATGAAATTTCGCACTTACAACATAGCATATATAAACAATAAAATGTGTCTCATGATAAGTGGGTGTCCATGGGTTTAAAAGTCCATAGACTGTTATGTGTGCTTCTTCCTGGTTAACATGCAGTCATGTGGCTTTTATATGTAATGACATAGCATTGAGGATTCTGATGCATACAATGTGCCAGATGTAATATGTGTTACACATTGATAAATGCCAGGGTTGTAATGTTTGAACAAATTACTAACAATCACATAATAATTTAAATGTCACATTTTGGAGTCCATTAACAGTAAGGAGCTACTTTCCAGCATCGTTTGCCATCATTATCACCCTTCCATGTATGTCTTGTTATGGATTAATACATGTGCCCCAATGACCCGACATTGACCATGATTTTTTATTCTACCACACAGCACGAGCCCGAGCCCGACAGGCACGTGAAGAGGCCGAGGCAGCCCTGGCCGAGGAGGAGGCCCAAGACCCTGAGGAGGAGGTGGCGGCAAGGGTGGAGGAGGAGGAAGTGGAGGAGGAGGAAATGTTGGAGGAGCAAGTGGAGGAGATGGTGGAGGAGGTGGAGGAGATGGTGGAGGAGGTGGTGGAGGAGGAGGAGGTGCCTGAGGCGGTGGTGGTGGAGGAGGTGGAAGAGGAGTTGGTGGCAGAGGAGGAGGTGTTGGTGGCGGAGGAGGAGGTGGAGGAGGTGGTGGTGGTGGAGGAGGAGGAGGAGGTGGAGGAGGTGGTGGTGGTGGAGGAGGTGGTTGTGGCGGAGGAGGTGGACGAGGTCATGGTGGCGGAGGAGCTGGCGGAGGAGGGGGCTGAGGAGGCCACGGTTGCCCCAGAGGATTCCGAATCCGAGGGGGAGGAGGCGTGCCAGGCCCCAGAGTCCCATCAGATCGGTATGTTTACATAATGCATCATTCATGAAGTAGTTGTCATGGTATTTGTTATGTAGCACTGGTGATTAAAAATTTTGTTCCAATACTATTCATATAGACCCCAAAGTGGGTAGCTACAGATACAGGTACCGGTTAGATGGGGTGTCCAAGGCATCCCTTTCATCCAGGACACCTCTGAATGACACAGGTTTGTGGGATGGGTTGGAGCTCCATTTTGACTGCCACATCACCGTTGTAGTTAAACAGGATCCTGGAGTAATGGGATGAGTGGATCATTTGTGGATTAAATTCACCTGCTGCAAGCGTTGATTATGACCCAATCAAATAGTGGAATCTATATTTGTGGTGAATGTTATTTATAAACTATAGGATGTATGCTATAAATGGAGTATGGCCCAGCCTACCTTGGAATGGAGTCACAAGTTGCCAGTGTCCCAGGAGGCTCCTCTACCTAAACACCCCCTGTAGTTCAGATTTTTTTTTGCCCCGCACAGAATTGTAGGTTGGTTTAGACTGAATTATGATTTTGAGGATGTGTACTGTGCATTCCTGACATTTGCATAACTCCCATGCCACGAACCATCACTGAACTTAGACTGAGGAGATTGTGACAAGTTCTTATTGACGGAGCCCATTACATGCTTGTCATTGGTTAGTCATGGGTGGGTTGTGACTGAGAAGAAACACTATGACTGTTATGTCTTCTGCAGAGTAAAGGGTAGAGTGAAAAAAACACAGTATGTAGCAAATAAGTTTGCATGTATGTATATATGTATGTGTCATATCTATTTATCTATGTGTGTCTCTATCTCTCTACATATATATATATATATATATATATATATATATATATATATATATATACTGGTCCAATCCCCGCAGGGAAATAACGGCACTCAGGAGACGTTTTTTGATGCAATAAAATTTGTAATGGATGATAGGGGAACGTTTCGGGGGTTTAATCCCGTCTTCAGCCCCACACCTACGTTCCCCTATCATCCATTACAAATTTTATTGCATCAAAAAACGTCTCCTGAGTGCCGTTATTTCCCTGCGGGGATTGGACCAGTATCTCTTTCACTTTTCTGGCACCTGGGGCAAGTTGATTTTGAATATAGAGTGCCGGCTGCATTGGAATATATATATATATATATATATATATATATATATATACACACACACACATGTCACCTAGCATTTGTGCAATGTATGTAGCAGTATGTGAAATGTATGCATGAAAATCATGACTAATTTTTGCCCCTTTGACATGCCCACAGATGCCACAACACCGGCAGATGAGGGGATTCGTGGGGCCCTGCTGCGGATGGGCCACCACTTAAGACTACTCATCGCGGATCTGCAGGACCTGCGCGATTTGCTTTTGTAAATTTTTTTCTTTTGATTTTGAGATTTCATTGTTAATCATAATAAATTATTTATGCAAGTTGAAAGTTGTTGGTTTTCTTTGCACATTACACAGTATATGTGTAGATTGTTTATAATATTTGACACAGGGTCTAATACAAACCATTGCACTTGAATTGCTGTAAGGGTTAATGTGTGCAATGCATGTGTTAGGCATGCTTGTAAGGATATATTGGCATCTAATTGATTCCAATTCCAAATAAGCATTTTTTGATGAGGATAGGTAATTGAATAAGTGGGTCATGTGATGTATTGCAGAAGATACATAATAGTGGGTTGTTTGGCGTAAATACTCCGCTTACGGGCGGTAGCACCGCTTGGCTCCCGTTCGGATGCGGTATTCCCGAGCATACTCTGTAATACTCTGTAATACCGTGCAGAATCGGAGTGTTTCCCCCGCACACGCATGGTTTGTATGTCGTCCGTAAACACGCCCTGTTCTTAAAGAGTGAGTCCGTCCGAATGCGGAGGACACGTGGGCGTTTCTACGGACGATGGCCGCACGCGGCAAAACACCGTGGCGTGCGGACCGCTCCGTAAGAATGCGGGAATATCCGCACCGATCAGAATAAGGGCCAATGTAAGAATAATAGTAAATGTTGATGGGGTATAAAGGATTGATCTATGGTGGTATCCATATGATTAGATGTGTCATGTATCCAGTCCCTAATGCAGGGGTTCCCAAACTGTGCGCCTAGGCTCCCTGGGGTGCCTCGGAGCACTTGCAGGGGTGCCTTGGTTTGGTTGTCCAGAACCGATTTAAAGTATTTATGGTCAATGTAATAGGCAAAATCAGTGCTTGTGGCTTCCAGTTTTTAAATATTTGGATAAACAGAAGTTAATTCTATCCCTTACCACATAACTGGACCTAAGGATGACATATAAGCACAACTTATTTAATTTAATATTGTTTACTGAAATTCTCGGTAGCAAACAAAAGTTTGGGAACCACTGCCCTAATGTATGTTAAGAGCAAACCTAATTATATATATTTGCATGTTAGGGAGATTCGTTCCCCCATTAGAAACAGGTTGTTCAGTTTCAGCAAGCCTATTCTTGGTTGTTTATCCTGCCATATGAATTTGCGAAATGCCGTATTGATCGCTTTCTCATCTGTGGGAGTTAGCAAAAGTGGCAACATCTGAAATGGATATAGAAGTTTTGGAAACGTCATCATTTTTAATAAATGTATACGACCCAAATAGGATAACATGAGATGTTTCCAATGTTCCAGCTCATTTAATTGCACTTGAGGCCCATTTAATGCGGCCTCCCCTAGCCCAAGTAGGCTGGGTCTGTGGGCCTAAGATACGTATCCTAAGATACGTTGTCAGCGTAGCCGGCGCGATGAAACAACACATGGGAGCAGGGAGAGGAGGGTGGTGGGTGTTTTTGTTTTATACTTACTGTCCTCCGGACGGCGATCCCCGCGGGCGATGGTCACTCCCCGGCGGCAGATTTCAGTCCCCCTCCTCCGGCAGTCACTCCTTGGCACCATCAATGTACGTAATTCAGCGCATTGCCGCTGGGGGAGCATCACATGGTTCCCAGCTCCCCCAGCGGCACTACGCTAATTGCGTACATTGTCCACGGCCAGTGCCGGGGGAGGGGGACTGAACGCTGCCCATCAGGGGATTGCGGGGACCCAGTGGACGCGGTGGGGGGGCCGGAGGCTGGTAAGTATAATGCACAACACACACATTTTCCCCCACTATCCACGCCATGCCCCCAGTTTCCACGTCGGCGTGGAGTTGATTTTCTAAAGTGTGGCGAGCCTGAAGCGTGGCGAGCGCAGCGAGCCTCGCGAGGTGATGCTCATCCGCGTCCCCTTGCGGGGCTCACTGCGCTCGCCACGCTTTGGGCTTGGTGGCTCGCTGAGCTCACCACACTTTATAAAATCAGCTCCACGCCGACGTGGATACTGGGGGTATGACGTGGATAGTGGGGATATTAACCTTGTTAATAACCTTGTCCAGAAGCAGTTACGTCGTTTACATAGGCAGCATAGTGCTATATTGGTATTCTTAATACAGCACTACGTAAACTATGTAACTGCAGCCGTGAAACTACACAAGTCCCAACCTTTTTTCTCTCCTGTACCCCTTGATTAGGCAAAAGGAATGCATATGATATATCACATGTGATCCTGCACCCTGCAAAGGTCCTGAGTGGCTGATGGGAGGATTGGGTGCCACTCGGAGGGGAGAGGTCTCCTTCACATGCCACAAGCGTTAGTTCTAACTTGCCAGTTGTATAACCCTTGTTACATGCACATTGGCAGTATGGGAATCTTTGAGTGCCTATACATGTGTGATTAGCAGAATTACAAGGGGAGCTATATGTGTATTAGCCTAGGCACCTGGAATCTTTCATCAGGCCTTGCATGTTGCCCACAATTGTTAGTTTTATTTTTACACTAATTTAGATTTCAGTTTGGACACACCTGAGCCAAATCTAAGGGGTCAATCCAATAAATTGCGAGTTACCAAGGTGCTGCAACACTGTCAGCAGCACGCCATCACCACATCTTACTGCATGATTTATGACAAATTTGGGCAGCAATAAAATTGCAGCTGTCGCTGTGCTGACTCACAGGTAACAGAAATTATACACCCAATTGGATTGTCCCCTAAATCTTTCTGCACATTTCACATGATGACATTTTACAGTGCAACATTGGTTACGGGATAAGGGTCAGCTGCGGGATAAGGGTAACCAAGTGCAGAGCTCAGGAATGGCAGCAGTGAGGTGAAGACTTTTGGAGGATGACCTGGTGCCAAGAAGGGCAGCAAAGAAGTAACTTGCCTGCAGGCAGTGGCGTAGCTACATATGTGGCAGACCCCGCGGTGGCTTGGGGGAGCGGCGCCAGCGGGGTCTGTGGTGGGCGCTGCTGGCTGAACTGACAGGTGACCCAGGCGGCAGTGAGTGCTGAGCTGGTCCCACCCTGTACATATCTAATGAGCGGGGACCCAGCGCAGTGCATATTGAATGAGCGGGTCTCCGCCCTGTGCATATGTAATGAGCGGATCCGGTTTATTACATATTCATGGGGCGGGGACCCGCTCATTAAATATGCACTGCGCTGGGTCCCCGCTCATTAGATATTCACTGAGCGGGTCCAGCTCAGCGCTCACTGTTTCCTGGGTCGCCTTTTTCGGCTCAGTCAGCAGTGCCCGTAGTCCACCACCTTGCCCCTTCTTGGGTGGGGGGGGGGGCGGAATTTTTTTTGGCAGGGGGGAGAAACATTTCTACCTACGCAACCGCCTGCAGGGAAAACATCAGGGACAGACTGATATTCTAAAAAAGATACATGGATTGGACTGCGGTAAAGTAATTGTCTCTAAAGAACTCCAAGCATTGACTAGGCAAGAATGAGCCGACATCAATCAGTAAGTGGCCCAGAAGTTGATTGACAGCATGGCAGAGCCAACTGCAGAGGTCTTGAAAAAGAAGGGTCAACTCTGAAAAAATTTACTCTTTGTATACCCTTAATGTGATTGCCAATAAAAGTATTTGACACTTATGAATTACTTGTAATTTTACTTCCCTATACCAAAGTAACATCTGACAAAAAGATCTAAAAACACTGAAGCAGCAAACTTTGGAAAAACCAATACTTGTGTCAGACAAACAGACATTTGGATAGTTCATAAACAGTAACCTTTAATAGTATCTCATTTTAAAAGAATTGCGACATATAAAAAAACATTGACCATAGGAGGTACGTGAAAAAAGTAGGAAACTTTTTAAAAAAGGGGATATAATCCTCTTATGGTGAACCCCAATACGCCGTCCCCTGTATTGAATCGGTTAGGGCGTCTTATATTATGTATCCGCTCGTCTGCAGAGGGCTGTACAATAACAATGTTTATAATATATAATTTGTATACAGGTCCTCTTGCATTGAGTCACTTAATACCCACTGTATGAAACCATTCTATTAGGGGTAAGTGCTCTCGTGAGGCAATAGAAAAATCAGCAAGTGGTATAATGTGTGAATCACACGCTATTTTTAGTCAGCGGTAATTACCGTAAATTGCTGTGATGCATATCCATCTCTGCTTTTTGTAAAAGAATGACCCCACAGATTAAATGTGTGACTTTCTTTCTTATGTTGTAAGTTTTACGTTTTCAACCACTCTTTTAGAGTCATTAACGGGTGAGAAGTATGGAGGTATGGTAATTCTCCTTTATTAAAATCTGAATTTGTACTGTTCGTTCCCAGTCCCAGTATTCTGGTGTACCGGTCAGACTTTATCTGGACAGTTCATACATATGCAGGAGAATTAACTGTCTACTCCTCAAGTATCCCTAATTAGGGCGTATCCACCGTTACCACATAAATAATATGAATGCTTGTTACCACATAATTTTAATGATACTGTTTCCACATTTGTAAGATTACAATCTATCACCATTTAATTAAATTAAGTGGGTAAATGTCAAGCGTCAAAAGTGTATTAATAAGAGATTGGTTCATGCCACATAACGTTTTTATTGCTGCCACACTTTGATTGAAATTTCAGAGGTTTTAGCCACTCAGACGTGTTTTTAATCAGAGAACAATTTCTTTATATGTCATGACCGTCTGTGTTCCACTGTATGAGTGCACTGTTTTAACGGTAATTGTCGCGTCTTACAATTTCGTCACTACTGACAGTATGGAGCCGCTCGCTGCTAGTCAGTGTGCGCACACGCCGGCATCTGAGGGGGAATCGAGGTCAGTGAGAGTGACACTCCGATTCTTAGACCCTTTCAGATCCGTGTATCGCGTTGCTACACACTGCAGTCAGGGCTGATTACACTCGGTGTCTGCACTTCCGTGCTGCGTACACCTTGCTAGTCTGAGTACGTGGTCAGGATCTGACCCCACGTCTCTTGCAGATTGCCTCTCAAAGCCTCTGTGTGGCGGATACCATGCGCCCTCTAAACATATACAAAATACATTTCAGTGGGGAAGGGATATTGGGGATTTACACACTCAGAGAGTGTCTGGTCGACGCGCGTAGAAGTATATTTCTCCCCCAAAAATTGATATGTATAGAAACAACCTTTACAGTTTTATTATATTTATAGATCTACAACCAAAAATGATGTTTTCAATATTTGTTACTTTGTTGCATTGTTGCTATGTAGTGTGTGTGTATATATATATATATATATATATATATATATATATATATATATATATATATATATATATATATATACAGCTAGTTTTTATTTATTTTTTTCAGGTTTTTTTTTCCTGTGAGTGTTATGTATTTTTGGCTCACATTATTCAGCAGTTAATTGAATTGCATACCAAGCACCATTAAGTAATTCTTTGTTTGCTGAATTGTTTATTTGTTCCCAACAGCATTTTATGTTTACTTTAATTGTTTTTCTTTAATTACCTGTTTAACACTTTTTGACAGGCAAATAGCTCAAATAGCATATGGTTAAGCTATTTAGTCTCTCACAACCATATCTCTCTTTTAGGCCGATGTATTAACATTATTATTATGAAAATAATGTGAAAAGGGATGTTTTCACACCCTTTCACATTATTTTAGTTTTACCTGAATGTATTAAAGGGCTTTTGGAGAAGTTTTCTTGAAAAAGTGTTTCAAACCCTTTAATCCGCATTTTTTTTTTAGTAAGTAAATCACGTTTATCATAATTTTTTTTTTTTAAATTACCAAAAAAATTAATACCAACCTCCCCAGGGTCTATGAATGGCTGCTCTGGTGAGGGGTGCCGGTCTCCATGTGCTTCCTGCTGCGCTGTGACTCTGCTGCAGTAAAGTGATGCTGCTCACAGGAGAAGAAATGCCCCTGAAGATCGGCAGAGCTGCAAGAGCCACCGATGGGGTTTGGTGAGTATAAATCAGCGTGTTTGTGTGTGTGTGGGTGGGTCAGTGTCATCACAACGGGGAGGGGGTGCTTGCGTTGGCGCATGCGCAGTGCAGCATTGGGGTATTTTTGGGGAAAAATACCCTGATGGTGCCGCAGAGACCCATCACAGGGACAGAGCTTTATCACAAGCTCTGTCCCTGCATGCGATAATTGATACATCTGTGCGATGTATGTAATTATAGCATTGCGAGTTTGGCCGATATTATCATATCTGCATCCTCAGATGCAGATGGTGATAAATCAGTGCATTAGTCAGATATAAAAAAATAAGTAATGGGCAGCAGGTTCCAAGGGGCACCATTAAGATACCATGGCCATCCAAAACTTTTCCAGAGGAGCATTGTGAGATGACCACGTGATTTCATGACAGCACATAGACTGCCCCCACTCCCAGAGGCCCTTTTAAAACTTTGATAGGATAAAAAAATATTTGGATACAAAAAACGGTTTCATCCACTGTATGTGGGCTGTCAGTTTACTTTACTTTAAATGTCACACAGGTACTACTACTTGTAGTGAAAGATATTGTTTGGTGGGGGTGTGGCGCTACCCTAGGTTCATCATAGATTTCTGTCAGTACTTATCTTATTAATCCAGTGACGTGATATTCCTTTTTTCTCTTCTTTTTGTTGACTTTAATCTCTCAGTTTTATATTGGGAGAGATGAAAAAGGAAGAGAAGAAAGCGTGTTCAGCGAGAGGGTGATACTCTCTTATCAAATCGGTAAAGATGTTCCAGTATTTATGTATCCCTACCTCACTTACACAATGATGTAGTGAGGGTAAGCATATCTGGGTTTCTTTTTAATTAATGGATGTTATATTCCGCGGAGGCGTACCTCACTTACATGAGTACCAATTCCAAGTTTAATTGGTACTATTATGTGGCCACACCCCTTTTACTATGATGCTATGCCCCTAAATTTTTGGTGTGCACCTTTGGCGCTTACTGTACCCTAGTTTGTTTGTGCCCTATTTTGAGTATAGTGGGAGCACCAATTCCCTTTCAGACACAGGGCACAAACATGTCTACTTACAGCACTGATCACTGTTCACTTCCCCAGAAATGAGTTACAGCTGCCCCTGGATATTTCAAAGAAAATTGCACAACCAAACACTAATCTATATGCATGACCCATGCACAGCACATCACTAAGCTAACGGGTTGGGATCATTGGGTCTACAGCAAGTTGGTCGACATGGGTCTAGGTCGACATGGGGTTAGGTCGACACAAGCATTAGGTCGACAGTTTTCACTGTTTTTGACCCGAATGTCAACACAGTCGACATGGACACAGTTTCCATTGCACTGTATCCCCTTGCATCGCTCGCAATGCTTCGGGCACACTATTTTACTCTCCCACCACGCCCTAGTGCCCTGATGGCTAACCTTGACACTCCATCTGTTGTTCCCAGCATCCTTTGCATCAGACATCAGATTTAGCATGGCCAAATAGTAAAACCGAGTAGGGCATGCTGGGATGTGTAGTTCAACAACAGCTGGAGTGTCAAGGTTAGCCATCAAGGCCCTAGTGCAGGGGTGGCCAACCTGTGGCTCGCGAGCCGCATGCGGCTCTTCCCCTCACTATGTGTGGCTCCAGCGCTGCCGGGACATGGCAGTGGGAGCACAAAGCGGCTGGTGCATGCGCTGTCGCACTAGGAAGATGTCTTTCATTACCCTGTAAATGGTGCTGGAAGACGCAGATGCCAGCATCCTCCTAGCGTGACAGCACATGTGCTGGCCGCCGGGTCACTCATTGTGCTCCGCCTCCCACTGCCGTGTCCTGGCGGCGCTGGGACAATTTGAAAACCTGCGTCTCGGGGTCCTACACTGCATGTTGCACCACCGCCTGGCTGCGTGTTGGGACCAAAGATGGAGTCCCAGTGCCGACAGAACACCAGCAGCACATGTGTCCCCAGCGGCTGTAATAGAGTAATGCTCCTCGCCTGGAGCCAGATGGCCTCCGCAGCACCCGGGAACTAGCCAGCTGTGCTCCCTGCCTGCCAGCCTCCTCACAGCTCCTGGCCTCTGCTGCCACTGCAGCACCAGGGGATGAGCTTTGCTCCTTGCCTGCAGCCCTTCTGCCTCCCCGCAGCTCTCAGGGACTGAGGCCTCCTAGCAGGTCCCACACCTCATTCCCTTGGTGTCTGGCCTCCATTGCTATTGCAGCACAAGCTTCATGAACACCAGGAAGGCCAGTTCACCTCAGAAGAGGAGACATCATCCAGCCCCCTGCCAAAACCCAGCAGCAGCAGCAGCCAGGACCACAGGGATGGTAACCAGCAGCTGGGCAAGCCTCTGCACTCCCTCTGGACCCTGGAGTACACCCACCAGCACAGTTGATGGTAAGAGTCGAGACCAGACTGGTATTTTTTTTTTCTTGGGGGGGAGGTGGGGAATACTACTGTAGTTCTACTCCAGTCCCCTGAGTTTGCCCTGGTATAGTTCAAGCACAGGAACCCTGTGGGACTACACATCCCAGCATGGACCTTTCCCCACTTTTGGTTGCAATTTGTACCTCCACAAAAGCTGGGGGACACAGTTTACCTTTATATATGGGTACACTTTCAAGAAGAGCGATACTTCAGTTCCAATCCATACCCCCACATCTAAAATCTCACTTCGACCACTGTGTATATATATATATATATATATATATATATATATATATATATATATATAATATATATATATATATATATTACAGGTGGAGCTAGTTTCATCTATCTGGCCAGCATGCCATATCTTCCATCCAGGGATGCGCAATTGTCTCACATGTACACGCATCCCATTCTCGGCGAACAGCGGGAAACTGAAAGATATGGCGCGCTGGCCGGATAGATGAAACTGGCGTATCGGCTCTTTGTCTTACCAGAACAAATTTTTTGGCTCTTTGCCTCTGATTGGTTGGCCACCCCTGCCCTAGTGGATGGTAGGGCATGAAATACCGCCTGTTGGCACAGGTCGGCTCAAAAAACTGTGAAAAACCCCATGTCGACATTTTGACTGTCGACCTGGACCCATGTCGGCCTAGAACTATGTCGACCTATCACCATGTCGTCTTAACGATGGTCGACCAATTTGCTGTAGACCCAGTGACCGTATCCCAAGCTAACTGCACCACCATCCTGTAACCTCAATCTCCCATCAACAGGCACCGTCTTCTGAGTAAACAAAGCAACCATGAAATTTAATAAAACACTGCAGTGAATGCAATTTTTTTTATTTTTATTAATGGTAGTTATACTATGAGACCAAGCTCCTCCGTGTTTTGGAAAGGGTCCAGAAAAATACTATTTTATGTCCTTAGGCTAGACAAGTAGAGAAGCATAACAGACACAGTTCATATATCAGAGATATTTCATGCCATAGCCCCTATTTTGAGCATTAACCCCTCAGTTCCCAGAGCACGTGCAGCAGGCACTCTCCACTACAAATGAATTATTGTTCACAGTATGACCTCTCGTGTTGCTGATCCACCTTCCCGGAGTAAATGCAGATTTACACCCCAGCCCCCAACTCTTCTAACTAGTCTAGTAGTACTAGAGATGAGAAGAGGAATTTGGTGTGAATTTCAGAGGCGGTCCCGGGGGCGGTGCAGAAAAATAATGAGTAGGAGGGAATGCAAGATTAGGAGGATCTGAGAAGGGTCAGGGCGGGATAGTAAAAGAAAGAGTTGAGGATGGATGAAAGAGGGGGAGGAACGGGGGAAGGAATAGAGGAGTGTCCGAGAGAAAGGGAGCAGGAGAGAGGGAGGGGAAATATAGTGAAAAATGAGAAAGGGGAGGGATAGAAAGAGGCACAGAAGGGAAAAAAGTTTATCAAAAGTATCCTCTGCCTTCTTGATTTATTACAAAAGGGTCTTCAGCATTACCATACAGGGACCCATTGGTGCTGCCCCTAATGAGCAGGAGGAGCCTGACACTGACACTTGCATGGCATTCTGTCCTGTGCCCCCGCGCCAATAGGAAACTAATGATTGTATATCGCCTCCAAGGACAGGACTGCTCTGCATTTCCCCTCCACTGCACACACTTCCAGGTGAAGCTGCTCCGTCCTGGACCAGAGAAGAGAATCCCCCCGCTCTATTGTATGCGCCTAAGGAGAAGGCAGCGTTCCTGCAGACTGGCTCTGTCTCTGGCATGCACCAGCTCATGTCTGCATTCTGGGATCTGAATCTACATAGTGACTCTCTGCGGAGACAGGATTTCTGATAAACCCTTATATGATGGTGACAGTAGGGGAAGTCCTCGCCGCTGTGACTTGTAACTGGATTTTATATAATAGAGTGCCACATTTGTGTTAATACCGGTCAGGTTCCCAATGTGTTATGGGAAGCTCCTGCTACTACTAGTGCGCTGAGCAGTGTGACCCTGGCAGGCACTGTAGTTCTCTAGGCTACACCATGCTGTCACCAGGATGGACTCTTTTTATGCCAATTCTCTTAAAGGCTGTTTGCTGTCAAGAACAAGCTCATCATGATCTGGACCTTCCTCTGCAGTACTACGATGACAATGGTGAGTAGTATACTTGTCTGTATTACCATGGGGAGATTATTACTGTCAGGAACTCTCAGGAGAGTACAATGTTTCCACTCCTTGTACTGTATAATAGCAGAATGGTTTACATCTCTCAAACTTTCCATAAATATTTAAACTTAATGTAAATAGTTGCCATTAGTTGTGCCTTCTGCTAGTGGGGTGTGCTTGGTGGTGACGTCTGTATGGAGAGGATTATACTGACAACCCAGCTCGAAAAAAGATGAAGATTTATTTATATATTTATTACCAGGTATTTATATAGTGCACACATATTCCACAGCGCTTTACAGAGAACATTTGTCCATTCACATGGATTTACTTTGGGGACCATTTATCATTGATTGCTTAAAAACGATAATAATGCATTTGCAATGAATCTGCAGAATGTGATCACATTGTGTGAATTTATCACAAGGACAGAGCCTCCGAAAGGAGCCTGTCCCTGGACGGGATGTAATAAGCCGAAAATGCAGTGAAACCCCCGTTTTATCACATTTTCTTATGGCCTCCGTCACCGCACCGCGATGCTAGCCGCATATGTTAGTACATATGCACTAGCATCGCGGCGGGGGCATTGAGTATTAACATACATCCTGACCCCTGTGATGTACTGAGAGCAGGATGTATTAACATACATCGCCGCCCCTCGCCATCCCCCGCGGAGATGATAGCGCATATTTACTAACATGTGGCTAGCATCGCGGTGCGGTCCCCCCGTGATACCTGTGATGTGGTGTTCGGGCGGGTCTCCATCACCTACTTGGCTATGCGGCATTCCTGGCGTCTCCTTCTCCCGCCTGCAGCCGGAAGGACATCCCCGGCTAGCTGTGACATGGTGCTGGGGGAGAAGGAGCAGCATGGAGGATGGGGAGGGAGGGTAGGAAGGCTGCAGAGGACGGAAGGGGGTGATAGAAGGCAGGGCTGGAAACAGAAATCTTGGGGCCTGATACTAAGATATGTCATTTATGTCCCCCCCCCCATTTCTATCTATCTATCTATCTATCTATCTATCTATCTATCTATCTATCTATCTATCACACACACAGACATGGTTGTGGGACATAAATGAGTGGGAGCAACCAGTTTACACTGCCCTCTACCCAGGTCCTAGCCATGTTCCACCCAGGTCAGGTCCTGGGTAAAAGTCCCGTGTAAAGGGACACGGCATGACCCATTTACACCGCCACTGACCCGGGTCTGACCCACCGATGACCTGGGTTTTTGCCGCGGTGTAAAATGGGTATAAGTGACTTGTGGGTGAACCTACAGTCTCTTTTAGATTCTGTTGAATCAAGTAGTAAAAGAGCAACATCATAATGTCATTTAGTTATATAATCACTGAAACCTATAGTATTATTATAATAAATAATAATAATAATTATTATTATTGTTTAGTAGTATTGCCCAAGCATACAGTTATATATATATGGACCAATATTATAAAGATGTTTTTCGTTTATATTCCTCAGCATAGTTATATAAGAGTCCTTTCAATAAGACTTGACATGGGATGCAGCGGTATTAGAGCCACTGTTGCCAATGTGGTGTGTGATCGTTTATCTGTAACATTGTAAGAAATGAGCATGCTGACATTTGTAGTTTATGAATATATTTTGCATCTTTTTAGCCCCCTACGTTTCTTCATGGGTTTTCCTCTCTTGGTACACTCCATATGAGAGAAACACACACAACCTTGTGTTGTATTATAAATAAAAAGGAATGTTGCATTTTGGAGGTCATTCTAGTTCACTCGCAAAGCTGTGAAATTCACAGCTTTAAAAGCCACACCCCCCTCACATGCCGAGTTCCGCCTCACATGTGCGAATAGATGTTTTGCATAAACATCCATTCGCAGCTTGCGTGCAGGGAGGAAATGATTTGATGGTCGGCAACCATCGGATGATTTCTAAGGGCTACCTATCCGAATGTGCAGGGGAGTGATCAAATCAGAATGACCTCCTTTGTACATTATGAGACTTGTTGTGGATGTGTGTCTGAAAAAGGCTGGGCCTGACCATCAATAGAGCTTTTTGTCATTACACACATGGACTATGGCTC
Organism: Crinia signifera; assembly: GCF_055691185.1. Taxonomy (NCBI): domain Eukaryota; kingdom Metazoa; phylum Chordata; class Amphibia; order Anura; family Myobatrachidae; genus Crinia; species Crinia signifera. The sequence goes on from NC_139220.1 coordinate 190,753,450, forward strand.
TGCCTATCTTTATACACAGTGTAAGGCAGTTCTTTGTTCCCCTTTTGGGAGAACTATAGTCACTTAGGATTTTACCAATAATTCCTCCCTAGCTCCTACTATTAAAATATCAAGGTCTATTCTACTTTACAGGTTGAGTATCCCTTATTCCAGTGGTGGGGAACCTCAGGCGCGGGGGCCATATGCGGCCCCTGTAGCCGGTCTGAGTGGCCCCCCACCCTCCCGGTGGCTTTGCCGGGAGTCAAGTACAGGGGAATTCTTGGGAGAGGTCGGTAGTTTTCGCGAGATTCATCTTAATCAACAGCAGCCGGAGACTGTCCGTCCTATTCAGCGGCAGCCGCCGGAGCCTGTAACGGCTGCAGCAGGACAATTTGTAAGAGAAATTTTTACATATGGCCCACAAAGGATTTTTTCCCCATACAAAGGCCCTTGGCACAAAAAAGGTTCCCCACCCCTGGATTATCCAAAATGCTCAGGACCAGAAGCATTTTGGATAATGGATTATTCCGTATTTTGGAATATTTATACTTCAATGAGGAATCTTGAGGTATCTTGCATTTATGCTGTATAAACACATCAAACACATGAAATACACACAAATATATCTTATTTGTGCATGAAACAAGGTTTTAAAACATGAAACAAAGTTTGTGCACTATCTCAGGCACTGAAATTGAATGCTAAGCAATCATTTTCATATCATGTCCCCAGTAGTGCCAATTACAGATGTCCCCTGTAGGTTTTTAGAAAAAGAAATATGTTTTTCGTAATAATTTGGATAATGGTTATTTGGATAATGGATACTCATTCTGTATTTGAATACTGAATTACTCATCTTCACCACAGCCCAGGTCAAACCATTCTCTACCTGCAGCTCTAGTTCAATTTGTTGAGTGGATAAGCAATAGGAAGAATTAGCACATTCTCAAATTATTCAAATCATTTTAATGTTTATATGTATGTATGATAACTTCCATTTTTTTATCCTGCTCTTTCTGGCAGACATGCCCAATTATATTTTTCTTTCTCTTGTTGACATTTTGACTGTCATCCTTCGTAAATTGTTAACATATTGGTGTCCACATTCTGAATGTTGATCTATTTAAAGTCAACTATTCATACCATTACAGAGGTGGTCATGTATAAATGATGCACAAGACAATACACTTTGATTACATGAGTGCATCTACTGTAGTTTGGTCCACTCAGCAAGCATCAGTAGGCACCTCCATCCACCACTGCTGTGATCGTTTTTCACCTAAACTACTGCTAACATGATAATTAAATGTGCCATGACATCATAACTGTCTTTATAAAAGTGTGACAAAAATGTGTTGATGCTTGTTACGTTGAACCAAGTAAGTTTGGAATTGCGCATCTTAGCTGGTATGCAACATACTGTAAAGGTGTAAAACAGGTTGCTATGAAAGTATAGGCTAATAGATGAAGAGAGGGAACTACCATAGGTGAAAACTGATTTTTGATTTCCCTCTTATAATGGTATCTTTTCCTCACAAAGGAGTATTCTGATCCATGGAGTATTTACAAAATCAAAATGAATTCACATAATGACATCACACATAAAGGATAAAATTAATAACAAGGTAAAAGTGGTGCTGGGTATTGGGATGTGGGCAGTTTCCCCCAAGGTTCATAAACACAAAAGCCTTAATCTGGATAGACTTTATGTGTTACCTTTATTCTACCCATACTGCTGTTGTTCCTTAGTGTGTATCATATTTGGTTTATCTTCTGGTAATGTGCTGCATACCAGGTGATCCTTCAAATTGGAGGATTTTCTGTGTATGAGTTTGGGTTTTTTGGGTATGAGATTTTTCAACCCTGGATCCTTTTGTAGAAGATACCATGTCTTTCTAATGATTTTTCCACATCTTTGTGATTCTTGTCAAACCTTGTTATAAAGGAAATCTGCTGTTCTGTGGTTAGCCCTTTTGCCTCAACTCAATCCATTTTTTTGTTTTGTTCAGGGGAGGCTTTCTTGGTTTTTAAATAGGGTCTCCTCTATTATGCTCGTGAGGAGATTGTTATCATATCGTTTAATTAGGAAATTGTTCTTCATGGTCTGTATCTGTGTGTGACTTATTTCCTCTTTACTGCAATTCCTCTTCACTCAAAAAACTGTCTTAGGGAATACTTTGAGTCATGATTTGTGGTGTTGACTGTCTCCGGGAATGTATGTGTTAACATCTGTCGGTTTGTTGTAAATTGTCTTCTGTACTTTATTGTTTGCACTGTAAATGGAAGTTAGTTTCTTTTTTTACTAAAGCAGAAGATGAGATGTATGTTTCTGTTCATATTGAGGGATGTTGCAAATTTATTAAATGAATGTTCCTCTCCTTCCCATATTAGGAGAATGTCATTGAATATACCTTCTCCACTGAATATGTTTCGTACCCCAAGCTATGTAGTTGTAAATATGGTGTTCAGCCCAGAATTATATAAATAAATTTGCATAGCTTGGGGTGAGTTTTGTCCCCATTACAGTTCCCTTCGTCTGTAGGTAACACTTCCGTTCAAAGTAAAAAAAAGTTGCTATTTAGGATGAAGGAAATAGACTTCAGAATGAATAACTTCCGGGGTTCTGTATATTTTTTGTAAAGAGTAGGATACAGCATTAATGCCTTCTGTATGGGATATACATGCATACCCCATACAGAAAGTCACCAATGACCTGCTCTCAGCCAAATCCAGGGGCCACTTCTTTCTGCTTATCCTTTTGGACCTCTCTGCTGCCTTTGACACCCTCTCCTCCTCCATACACTTCAAAACATTGGCCTCTCTGACCGGTCTTCAACTGGTTTTCCTCTTACCTCACTAACCGCTCCTTCTCAGTCTTTGCCTCTGGCAACACCTCACCACCTTCCATCCTTCCTGTCGGTGTCCCTCAGGGTTCCATCCTAGGCCCTCTTCTGTTCTCACTGTACACCTCTTTTCTGGGTGCACTCATTAACTCCTTTGGCCTCCAATACCACCTCTATGCAGATGACACACAAATCTACATCTCCTCTCCTGATCTGTCCCCCACTGTTCTCTCTCAGGTTTCCAACTGCCTCTCCACTATCTACTCCTGGATGTCTAAATTCTCCCTGAAGCTCAATATGGACAAAACAGAACTCATTATCTTTCCCCCACCCAGAGCCACACCCCCTACTAATATCTCAATCACTGTTAACAACACCATCATCTCCCCAGTTCCCCCAACTCCGCTGCCTGGGTGTCACTCTTGACTCCTCTCTCTCCTTTGCACCCCACATCCAAGCTCTGGCCCATTTTTGTTGGTTCCAGTTACGCAACATTGCTCGCAGCAGGCCTTTTCTCTCACTCACTGGTCATCTCACGGCTCGACTACTGCAATGTTCTCCTCACCGGCCTCGCTCGATCCCAACTGGCTCCCCTCCAATCTGTCCTCAACTCTGCAGCCAGGCTTATCTTCCTCTCCTGACGCTCTACTTCTGCCACACCACTTCAACAAAATCTGCACTGGCTCCCATTCCCCTACAGAATCCTCTTCAAACACCTTACACTCACGTACAGGGCCATCTCTAATTCCATTGCTCCATATATCTCTAATCTCCTCTCCATTCATACACCCTCCCGCCCTCTACGGTCGGCCGACGACTGTTGTCTCTCCTCCACCCTGATCACTACTTCCCAAGCTAGAGTTCAGGACTTTGCCTGTGCTGCACCCCTTCAGTGGAATGCACTCCCTCGCTCCATTAGACTCTCCCCAACCCTGCAAAGCTTCAAACGGGCACTGAAAACTCACCTATTTATCAAAGCGTACCCTGAAGCTGATTCTCTGACCCCCTTCCTACCTACATCCTGCTATCAAGCCACCACCCACTTGCTTGCGCCTCAAGTTTTTGCACCTCATTTTTTTGTTTACCTCATGTAATCTGTCTGTTGTAATGTGTATTGAACTGTGGCGCTCTTTATTTGTACTCTATTTTTGTTATTTATTCAATGTAATACTGTTTTGTCTCCCTGTACTATTCCTTTGTACGATGCTTCGAAACACTTGTGGCGCCTTATAAATAAAATTATAATAATAATAATAATGCATACAACAATGTAACATCACCAGTCCCTAAAATTTTGAGAGTATTCCAATCCATGGAGAGTTGATATAATTCAGATTTTTATAAAAAATGTTCTTTACATGAAGCCTATAGGTCCAACAAGCCAGCCCTAGCACACCGGCACTTGGAAAACCACAAGTACCAGCATTCCTGGACATAAAGGGCCCACTGGCAGCTGTAATCCTCCTGTAAAGAAAATAGTTAAATAAAGACATGTCACTGAATGTTTTACTAGTGTATTAGGCAGCACATTCTTCTTGGTGGTGGCAGGCTTTAAGCTCTTTTACATGGCCGCAGCCCATCAGGACTCACAGGCATCTTCTTCAGAAGCTCTTCTCACTCCTTAGCTATTGGACTGACTCTCATCAGCTAGATAATATTATCAAGTACAAGGAAGCGAGGTGATGATGTTGTCAACCACGATTGGCTTGCTGCAGCCATCTAGTTTTTTAAAAATATCACTGTGACCATTTAAAAAAAATATCCCCACCCATTGCTGAACTCTGCCAGTAAGAATTTGAGTCCCTCTGCTGCCTCTTTCCACCACCCCATGCATTATCCTACTACTATTCCCATCGCCAGCACTGCCTTGCCAGTTGCCCCATCATCATGTCCATTGCCACTGCTGAAGCCATGCTAACCAGTAACCACGCAGCAGTAAAGGATGATGCCAGGATCCCACCGGATCCTGCTTGCCTCTATGCTGATGTTGTGTTGAGCTGCATAGACCAAGATCAGTCACCTGCTCCTATCTGAGAAGCATGTACAGTCAAGAATCATCCGCCTGTTCAGTGATTAGTTCTTAGGTTTTTAGGCCTGTTTGAAAACCATGAGACCCGACAGGTGACCAAGATCGATCATACGGGTCTGTTGGCATAGGGAACACAGTTGTTCAATGTTGAACAGACTTGTTGATTGAGGGTCAGATTTGGCAAGGATTAAGGGAATACTGTAGGTTCTCCCAATTACTCAGTTGTGCAGAGGCCTAAATAACCCTCCCTACTTGCAGCCTAACCCCCCCCCCCCCGCCAATGCAGCCTGATCTTAACCTTCCTTGTTGGCGCCTAACCATTGACCCCTATACCCTGTTGCCTAAACCTAATCCCCCATGCCACAGCCTAACCCATAACCCCTCCCTTCAAAGTGTCTAAACCTAACCCTCCCTCCCTGCAGCCAACCTTCCTGTTTCAGCATCCTCATCCATGTCAAAGTTCTAACTGCAATATAACTGCATCCCCTGCATAGCGAGTCATTATTATAATTCCCTGAATGTCCTGAAAGGTTGTTGGCAATATACAATTTTATAATAAAAATAATAATTGGTCGAAAAAGTAAGATAAAGGACATGTTAGGCAGTAGTACCAAGGAGGCATATCGGATTCTGACTATTAGTTACTGTATATAAAATACAAGTAAAAACAGAATAGCTGAGACTTCCGGTTCCGCCCCTGGAAGATGCGGTAGTGGGAGAGTGGAGCTCCGCTGACCAGGCACCCCACACCGCTAACAACACGGCTTGATAGCCTCCAAACTGCCCGCCCGCCACCCTAATCCTCCGCACAAGCCCCCGCTGCATGAAGCGCTACCTCAGCGCTATGCCCAGCAGCACCAGCCGCCAGAAAAGAGACAAGACGCCGGGATCCAAGATGGCGCCGGACGCCATTCCCCGGAGAACAGCACCTGCCTCCCCAAACGCTTCCAGCACAAACAAAGGAGCGCTGACCACTAGCAGCACTGACACACCTATGGAAGCTGACCTGAATCCCCACAGTGAGTACCTGTCCCCCGGGACACACTTGCCGCCCTCATCTGCCCCTGTGACCTATGGAGACATGGTGGAAGCCATTAGAACTGCCATAGGACCCCTCCTAAAGGCACAAACAGCAGACATTAATAAACAAATAGCGCAGCTGCAGCAGAGGGTACAATCCACTGAACAAACAGTGGGAGCTAACTTTGCAGACATCAGTGAACTGAAAGATTCCCTGCAAGCCTCCCAGAAGGAAATAACATATTTGCACAATAAGGTGCAAGATTTAGAAAATCGCTCGCGCAGATGTAACCTAAGAATTATTGGGCTACCTGAAGCAGTCAGAGGACAAGAATTATTTGATTTTATTCGAATCACCTTGCCTGAAATACTACAAGTCTCTGATAAATGTGAAGATTTAATCATTGAAAGAGCTCACAGGTTAGGCTCAACTCGCCCACAAGATGGGGCTAGACCCCGGGCAGTTATTTTCAAAACTCTCAATTTCCTACATAAGGAACTGCTGTGGTCAGCGTCGAGAAAAATCAAGGACATAACATGGCAGGGAACAAAAATTCTACTCTTCCAAGATTTCTCGGCGGAATTATCCAAAGCCAGGAGAGACTTTGCTCCCGTATGTGCCAAACTGATTAACGATGGAACCAAATTTGCTATGTTATACCCAGCTAGGCTGCGGGTCTTCAAAGATAATACCTTTAAGGACTTCACCTCCCACCTGGACGCAGAAGCATACCTGCAGGATGAAGCTGAATCCTCTCGACCTCCCCATGACTGGGCCGACGAACAATCCTAAGGAAACTTGCAAAAGCTCCATTTCATGCTTACCCCTTTTTTGCAAGAATCCCCCCCCCCCCCTTTTTTCTCCATATTTCCCTGATAACCTAAAACGAAAACTGCTTCTGTGAGAAGAATCACCCCCCTCCCCCCATCAAATATTCTCCCACTCCTCGACAGACTCCCCCCCCCCCACCTCTTACTCACCACAGATCCCATCTTCATGAAGATCAACTCAAAACTTTATTCGAATCTATATACTAAACTGAGTGACGCCATTACTCCTCTTCCTTCTAATCCACACTACTCGACTCCATAAGCCACCCGAGAACTTCAACTGCGGAGACAGAAGAGTCGACATACCTCTCTCACCTCCCCAATCCTTCCCCCCTATTTTGATCTCACCCCCTACCCTTCCACAGAAGCAAAGGCATCAGAATTAATACACGGAGAAATGAAACACACAGTATGCCTCCCGAACCAGGAACTTTAAAATCCGTGGTCACTGGATCAACGATACCTTTCTCCCTCCTCCCCCCCCTCCCCCCCCCCCCTCCCTTTACAGTTCCATTGTTGCCTGTGGCGGGCGATATGTTCAAGTTAACGCCAAGTTCAAGTTATTTGTTATAATCATTTGATGTTATACTATAATGTGTGTGTGGGGATAGCACCTGGGTAGTGGTGCGCCCCTGTTCTCCCCAACCCCCTCCTGACTGAGTGCCTTGACTGATGGTCGAGACCCTCAGAAAGTCTTTCTGGAAGTCATTGTTTACATGTTTTCACCCACCCCCCTCCTCCCTCTATTTTTCCCCCTCAAGCAGCATTGTTGTTGTAACTAAATGTTGTCCGCTAGGACATAAAACTTTGATGTGTGAACCTTACCGACTACCCATTCCCAGTATGGACTCATGTCTGAGCTGACAATTGGTAGTTGGAATGTAGGCGGGATAAATTCACCGCAAAAAAGAAAACGCATATTAATGTATCTCAATAAGCTACATCTTGATGTTGTGTGCCTGCAGGAGACTCACCTTACCCAGCCTGAGTCGGCTAAACTCCGGACGCTGGGATGGCAGGTTCTTTCTTCAGCATCCTTCAACTCAAAGGCCCGAGGAGTAGCAATCATAGCTCGGAGACAACTACCCATCACAGCAGAAATACTTCAAACAGACCCAGAAGGTAGATATACCATTTGCCGCATCACCCACACACAATCCCAATACATATTAATTAACATCTATGCCCCTAACACATACTCCAGACAATTCTTCTTAAATATAATCAAAAACCTCACACCCCTACTACACTTACCTATCATTCTCTGTGGAGACCTTAATCTAATATCGGACCCACAACTTGATAAACAATTCCCTACTTCAAGAAACCTCCCTAAGTTAGGTGTCCCGGCACTGGCGAAAAGACTCAACCTAATAGATGTATGGAGAATTTTCCATCCCACTGAAAGGGATTTTACATGCCTGTCCGCCTCTGCCGGAACACTCTCCCGCATAGACCACATCTTGTTATCGGAAAACCTATTCCCAAATATTCTCTCCTCTTTTATAGAACCCATCTCCCTCTCAGACCACGCTGTTATATGGGTAAAAATACGCCTATCCTACGAAAAAAGTCCCATAATAACATGGAGATGCCCCTCATACTTACCAGCCTCAGCCTCTCTAAAACAGGCGGTACATGCAGCATGGGATGATTTCGCTCTACATAACAAACCCACTGAACAAACCAACCCCGCCCTCTACTGGCAGGCCTCGAAGGCCACCATCAGAGGAACCATGATTGCCCACACTGCATATCAAAGGAAAAATATTGCACGTGAATTTGTACAAGCCCAAACATCCCTATCCGCCAAATATATCCTCTTTAAAAATTCCCCCTCACCCCTCACCAAAATAGAATACCAAAAGGCAAAATCCACATTTGAAGGTCTTTTCATCAAATCTGAATCCCTATACACCTTTAAATCAAATGCACGATTCCATAAATTTGGAAACAAATCCAGCAAGCTCCTAACAAACATGCTCAAGGGACACCAATCCGCTTCACTAATTCACCCCCTCAAGAAACCAGATGGCTCCCTGACAACCTCAAACAAACAAATAGCCCAAACCCTACACACCTTCTATAGCTCCCTATACAGCTCCCCAGATTCAGACACACAACAAGCCCAGCAATTCTGGGAAGGCCTACCCATTCCACAACTCCCCCTAACCCTAACAGACACCCTCACGGCCCCTTTCACCCCAGAAGAAGTAGCAAAGATAATATCTGGACTACAATCTGGCAAAGCCCCTGGCCCAGATGGCCTAACCTCAGATTACTATAAACTCCTAGCCCCGAAAATTGCCCCCACCCTAGCAGCAGTTTACAATCAAATTATGCAATCCAATAGCGCCCCCCCATTTTTTAATCTGGCCACCATCAAGGTCCTACCAAAAGCAGGTCGAGACCTTACAGACCCGGGTTCTTACAGGCCCATATCCTTATTGGATATAGATTATAAAATTCTCACTAAAATACTTGCAGAAAGGCTAAAACCCCTACTCCCCTCCCTGATCCATACAGACCAGACCGGTTTTATAACAGGAAGAAACCCAGTGACTAACATCAGGAAGGTCCTGACAGCCCTACATGTATCCCAGGGGACGGTGTCGAACGCCCCGCTGGCAGTTTTGTCCCTTGACGCGGAAAAGGCGTTCGACATGGTCCACTGGGACCATCTATACGAAACTATGCGTAGATTCTCCCTCCCCGAAAAATTCATTAACATCCTCCAATCCCTATACAGAAATTCAGCCTCCAGACTAATGTGTAATGGCCTGCTATCAGACCCTTTCCCAATAACCCGAGGCACAAGACAAGGATGCCCTTTATCCCCGTTACTCTTTGCACTAGCCCTCGAACCTCTTGCAATTGCACTACGACAAACCCCCTCCTTTACAGGTATAAAAGTGGAGAGTGTGGACCTCAGGGTCTCGCTCTTCGCGGATGACATGTTATTATTTCTAACGGCACCAGAACACTCCCTGCCAGAAGCCCTAAAGATTATCCAAACATTTAGCTCCTTTTCGGGTTATAAAATCAACATCTCAAAATCAGAACTCATGATGCTAAAAGGCCCCCCTCCGCTCTTTCAGGCAGGGACTGAGATGCATACTATAAGAATGCAAACATCCCAATTAAAATATTTGGGAGTCCAAATTCCGCCTAAACTAGAAAGACTATACTCTTGCAACTTTGATCCCTTATTCACATCCATAAATAAAACCATGGATTCATGGATGGACTTGCCTCTGTCCCTGCTAGGGAGAGCGGAGGTAATAAAATCCATAATAATGCCCAGGTTATTTTATGTCATGCAAATGATCCCCATAAAAATTAAGAACTCAGACGTGAGAAAATTCAATTCCAGAATAACAAAATTTCTCTGGAACGGAAAAAAATCTAAAATAGCTCTCCACAAATTACAACTTCCCAAAACAATGGGAGGACTCAACATCCCCAATCTTAAACAATACTCCAAATCTCTCCTGTGCCGGTTTGCAATAGGTTGGCTAACAGAATCTAATAACTACTCAGATTACTCCCTAGACTGCGCCCTCTTATCTCCCTTTTCCCCTAACGCCCTATTACATACACCGAAACATAAAATCCCAAAACACATACTACAGAACACACTCTTCTCAGACATACATGCGGCATGGTGGTCTGTCTCCCAAACGATGAATCTGGATCCCACGATATCCCCATGGATTCCCCTCTGGGGCAACCCATTATTCCCCCCAGGTTTGGATAGCGCGGGCACCCAAAGAATATTCCTTAAGGGTCTAAAAAAGATCTCCCAGGTTTTTGACCCGGGAGGCAATCTACTCTCCATCTCAACCTTACAGAGCCAATATGGGCTACCCCCCGGCTCTTTTTTCCCCCTCCTCCAGATTCTCCACTATGTGCGCTCTCTTCCCTTGCCTAAGCTCAAAGAGCCTGCCATGCTGAAGCTATCCGGAGTGGCCTCCAAACTCATGCAGGGTAAGTTTAAATCAAAAATGTTTTATGAAATTCTTGCTACTACACCTGCCCAGAAATATATGACACAGACTATGTGCTCGTGGAAGAGGGATATTCCTTTATTGAACGTTCCAGAAGATATCTTTAAATATCACAGTAAAATTATAAAAATACTGAAATCCTCTGTACTACAAGAGGTACACACAAAGTTTCTACACAGAGCATATATATCCCAGCATCAGAGAAGTTTCTTTGTGCTGGAGGAGGATGGCTCTTGTCCGAAATGTAGACTGCAGGGGGCTTCCTTCTTCCACAATTTCTGGGCCTGCAGGCGCATAACAAGGTTCTGGAATAAATTGATATGCCATATTAGATATACATATGATCTCCCTGCACAACTATCCCCCCTCCCTCTCCTATTCGCCAATTTTGAATCTTGGAATATCCCCCCCTCCTCTACCAACCTGTTACCCATACTCACGCTCACTGTCACTGTTGCAAAAAAAGTCATCCTCAACTCATGGATAAAACCCCATATCCCAACAGTGAATGAAGTCGACTCCCTATTATTGAAATACCTATACTACGAAAGGTATGACATTATAAGAAACTCCCTCCCCTCCTCACATGAGAAATTTTACAAAACCTGGGGACCTTTCATCAAGAGCCGCCCCCAAGAACAAATTCTGGAAATATGCAAATTGATAGAAATACCTCTCGAAGTCCCATGAACCAATTACAAAATACCACAAAACCATCTTGTCTTAACAAACAACAGCTGCTCCCCCCCCCCCTATTTCCCCCCCCCCTTTCTTTTTCATTGTATTCAACAGTTTACCCCTATAAATTGAAAAATTGGTTTGACAATGTGAATTACTCTCCGAGACATGAAGGCTGCGACCATATACAATTTTGCCGCAAGACGGTATTACAGCAAAAATAAGCTATTATTTATCAGCCTCCTGGAAGGCTTATGTTTGTAATCTTCGTTCTATCTTGACGATGTTATGTTTTGTATTTTCTATACCCACCTCCCAGGTGGAGATGATGTTAAATTTTTATATCCACTTGTCATAACCTTAATAAAAACAATTTAAAAAAAAAAAAATAACAGAATAGCTGTATACAATATTGTTACAAGAAAATTAATGTACAGTAAGGCAAACAATAACATTCTGTTAATTGCCTTTTTACGGGGAAGGGAATTACACCAGAGGGAGATGCATAGAGTACCGTATATACTCGAGTATAAGCCGACCCGAATATAAGCCGAGGCACCTAATTTTACCACAAAAAGCTGGGAAAACTTATTGACCCGAGTATAAGCCTAGGGTGGGAAATGCAGCAATGGTACATTTCCCTGTATAATAATAGCATGACACCACAGGCTGCTCCCCCTGCCTAATAGCAGGACACCACAGGCTGCTCCCCCTGCCTAATAGCAGGACACCACAGGCTGCTCCCCCTGCCTAATAGCAGGACACCACAGGCTGCTCCCCCTGCCTAATAGCAGGACACCACAGGCTGCTCCCCCTGCCTAATAGCAGGACACCACAGGCTGCTCCCCCTGCCTAATAGCAGGACACCACAGGTGGCTCCCCCTGCACAATACACCTTGGGACAACACAGGCTGCTCAGGCTGGGACACCACAGGCAGCTCCCCCTGCCTAATAGCAGGACACCACAGGTGGCTCCCCCTGCACAATACACCTCAGGCTGGGACAACACAGGCTGCTCAGGCTGGGACACCACAGGCTGATCCCCCTGCTCACCCCTGGGACACCACACACGGAGGGGGGAGGGAGCAACCGCCCCTTACCTCCTCCAGCTTCCGATTCCAGGGGGTTTGGTGTGCGCCGCTGACTGCTCCACTGGTACACGGCCGCCGCCATTGCCCTGCCGTCCACTTCGCTGCCCGGCTCCACTTTGAACAAAGGCGCGGCTACGGCAACATGGCCGCCGGCCTCCTGCACTGAGGACATGTATAGTGTAGGAGGCCAGCGGCCATGTTGCCGTAGCCGCGCCTGTGTTCAAAGTGGAGCCGGGGCATTGAAATGGATGGCTGGACGCACTGACTCGAGTATAAGCTGAGTGGGGGCTTTTTCAGCTAAAAAGAAGGCTGAAAAACTCGGCTTATACTCGAGTATATACGGTAAATAAGGTGATTGCATAGGCATCTGGAGGGTGCACTGTAACACAAAAGAAGTTTGGCTATTTTAAATGTGTGTGTTCACCTCAGAGTAGCTCTGTAATTATGGGATGGTATGATTCTTTGTAATCAGGTTATTCTGGTTTAAGGTATTGAAGGGGAACTCATGTTATCACGTGACATTGGTACCACCAGGAGACCTGGACTACTGGGACTGAGGCCAAATCCCCTCCTATAATGAACTTTATTGCTCTGACTCATCCTTAACAGCTGTGTGTGACAGAACAGCCAGAGCATACCAAACTGTGATGTGGGGGGAAATATGCAGAAAAAGTTTTCAATGATGTATTGCTAGCTCCCTGCATAGCAACTCTTATAGCTAGAGACCAGGCAGATTTATTCCAGTTCTGACAGACACCTTGGTGTAGTATTTTATGCAGGATCTGTGGGAAATGTCACCCTGCCTGAAATAGACATTTGGCAATTGATTATTATAAGAGAATAGCTGAAAATGTGCAATCAACCTCTTTGTATGAAATTCTTAAACTATAGAATTGGATGGGTACATATGTCTTGATATTCCATCTAATGGTTTGATACATTAAATACATTTATTTGTGACACAATTAGAGCCCTATATTTGTACAGGGAGGAGGGGTTGCCATGCCTCCCTGGATTTTGCTATTCACCATAAGTACTCAGGCCCGTGGCAGGTTTCAGCCACCCTGGACAAATTTAGAATGCCATTAAAATGACCTTGATAGTCTAGTCCGGAGGCTCCAGTGATGTTTTCAGGGCTTGTCAGTCAGTTGATGATGACTTCTACTGGATCCATTGACACTAGCTGCAGTGAGTATGCCTAAATTCTAACCCTCCACCTAGTGCCCAACCTTAACTCCCTACCTCCACCATTAGCCTAATGTGGGGTACACACCAGGACGATATGGCCCAAAACAAGCCAATTTAGATACAATTTCGACCGATTGTATGTAAATCGGCCGTGTTTTGGGCCATTTCGCTGCCCTTTTGATGCGATCCCGATCCGATGCTCGGCCCCGCAGGTCGGTCTTTTCTGAGATCTTACCTGCTGCAGGTAGGATCTCAGAAATGACCATTGTAGTGGGTGGGGGTCGCGATCGGATGGCGATCACATTTGGGGCATTTTTCACGGCGGGTCGGCAGCACGGTCAGCTCGTGAGCGGGTCGTACGTTCCTGTGACAACCCGCTCATGAGCACCATTGTCCTGGTGTGTACCGGGCATAACACTTGGTCTCTGCTATCAGTCCATAAAGAAGGTCAGCATTTCACATGTCAACATTTCAATAGTTAACATTGTGATCTACACATAAATATCAACATTTTTACTACATCCCCACTAAAAGTAGGGTATCTGTGCTTTTTTATTATTCATTTGTATGTCTGGGTAGATTATAATTTTTTTGGTAGAGTTGTATCCATTTACAAGATATATTCATTTGTTAATATGGTCATGGTAGATTAATATAAGTGAGGCTAATATTAATCTGACGTATAAATTTGCATTTGCAACTCATTGTAGTGTTGTTTTTTTTGTATTATTTTTAATATGCTATTACATTTATATACATTTCTGAATCTATTTTTAATGCTTTTCTTATTTTTTTGTGCTTTGTTCAAATTACTAGAGAAGAACCGTAATTCTTCTCTAGTATGCATAGTCTTATTATAGTATTGGTTCTGAATATATTGGATATGTACATTTATCTCATTTTAATTTGATTTGTAATGGTAATTGTAACTGTATGAATGCGAATTTAATAGGAATCTTTTTTTTTTAATCATTTACGAGTAAATGTTCAGAGGATGATGAACTGGCACTTGAGAGTGTTCGGCATGAGCTTGATTTAATGGATGATATCCAGATTAGTTTAGTCTAAAATAAGTAAAATATTCAGTAATAAAATGTAACGGAGATGGATTATAGCATTTGGTTATTACATCTCTTTACAACCCTGGCAGTATAACATATCACCATACATGGTTGTTTGTTGGCTACTCAGATGATGGAATTAATAATTGCTTTATTTTTAGCACTGATCTATTTCTAATCCTTATAAACAAATATTTTATTCATATAACCAATGGTATGTTAGGGGGCATATACACGGAGCAATGTTTACTTATTTTCTAAGCGATCTGTCTAGATTACTTAAAATTAGGAACGCATCATCCTGTGTGTATGCCCCCTAGCGATGCAGGGTCCTGCGTCTCATTGGGGCCCGCTCAGATATTTAGTACATGGATCGCTAAGTACATGATAGCCCCGTGTGTATGCAGCGTTGGAGACATCATGTGACGTGTTATTAATCAGGTTATGCTCTTTTGTTACATTTTGTTATTCATATGAAAATACTTTGCTTTTTAAAGAAGTTACTACTGTACTATTACACAATTGGCTTGATGTATCAAGCAGTGACAATAGTGGTTAAATGGAACAGTACAGAAGTCACACATAGTAAGCAAAAGACATAAAGGTAGTATTTATCAACAGGGCCGGTGCAAGCCCTGTAAGCGCCCCAGGCGAGCAGTCCGCCGCCCGCCCCGCCTCACCCGCTCCGACACCCCCCCTCCTCACCCTTGCTGACGGATTGGATTGCTGCTGTCCAGCAGGGGGGGAGGGCAGCGGGCACCGGGCGCTGACTACTGTGCTCCAAGGGGGGAAGCAGCAGGTTGCTGCTGTTCAGCAAGGGGGGACGGCAGCGGGCGCCGGGAGCTATCTACCGCACTCCAGGGGGGAAGCAGCAGGTTGCTGCTGTTCAGCACGGGTAGAGGGCAGCGGGTTCCGGGAGCTAACTACCGCGCTCCAGGGGGGGAAGCAGCATGTTGCTGCTGTTCAGCATGGGGGGAGGGCAGCACCGGGCACTGACTGCGAGTAGGCTCCAGTCAGGGGTGGGGACGGGGGTTGTTGTACTCACCTGCTCCTTGCTTAATTGAATTGGCTGGGTGTCCTGTACTGCTGCAGCTTGCCAGCTTTTTTCTGTCTTCCTGGTCTCCTCGGCGGTTCACTACCGCCCTCCAGTGGCCGGCGCGCTAGGCAAATTCCTAAAGCTGCCTAGTGGTGGCGCCGGCCCTGTTTATCAAATACATTCTATAAAACAATAGGTAGAAGCTGATTGGATGCTACTTCTCGGCAAGACCACTTCTCTCTTTTCACAGCTTGATACTGTGTATTAACAACAGCGCTGCTTTTCAGCTACAATACCTCCCTACACATTAAGCTTTAACTGCTCAACTGTAGGATTACATTTCCATATATTAGCTATATTACGGTCATGATGGGATTAATAAGAAAATCTACACTATTATAATATGAAAAGGCATCTTAAAATAGTCACAGATGTTCCTGCCTGTTTAACATAAGATTTTTGTAATTTACTTTTGCAATGCAGCTGACTTTCTGGTAATATTCCCTACAGTCAGCCCCTCCGGAAAGCTGCAGGAATATAGGAAAGCCATTATGCATTTAGAGAAATCTATCCACATGGATATTAAGCTCTGGTAAACTACTGGAACATATACATTTAACTATTAGTTGCTTATATATACATTTACATTTTGTTGCTAATACTTCTCTTAATCTTCCATATTTCTTGTAGTTATTGATCTGTTGGAAGCTCTGAATGTTACTCGTTCTATCAAAGGAGTTGTCAAATCCAAAGGAAGAGACCCTGGTTCTCCTGCCTGGAAATTTCGAACACGTGTTCCTCACTTAACTCTCCCTTGGGATTATTCTGTCTATCTTCTATCCAGCACACAGGGTTCTATTGGTCTACATTTTGTAGCAAAACAAGCCAAGAACAACCAAGGGACATTGTTGACCTTTTTATCTTCGGCAGCAACAAAGAAAGATGGTCATCCTCTTTTACGTTTAGTCTCCGACACTAAAGTCAATAACTTGCGTTTGGAGTACCGCACCCCGCAGACCATGGAACCTGCCTCTCTGCTGCTCCCAGGTGGCTCACCATTTTCTGGTTCCAAATGGACTAGGCTTGCACTCAATCTTGACACACACAAGGTTACAATCTTCTTGGACTGTGAGGAGCCTGTAGTGTTTGGAAAGGAGGGAGAAGATGAGTTGCTCAGCCTTATTCTTCCCCTGGATCTTGAGATCACTTTTGCAAGTACCCCAGGGAGCAAAGAGAGCAAATTTCTGGTAAGTATAATCTACATTTATCTTTGCACTACTTCCCGACACCTTCTCCATATCACACTTGCCATGTATTTGTAAAGTAATCTGTCATACTATTCCCAATTGAAGGTTGACATACAGGTAAGAAGAGATGCCAGTGCCAACTAACTCAATTAAGAGATCATTAAAATTGAAATGTTGAACACATTACCTTTAACCTTATACTTCAAATACATTTTTTTTAATAAATGTGTATACTTCCATAAGATTTAATATGTGCTATTAAACCTCTTTGCTTAGATAAACATTATCATTTTTATGTTCAGTTTTTTTTGGGTGATAACATATACCTAGAATCATGCTTTTTGCAACTTTGTAAAAGCAAGTTAAGATTGGAGCCAGAACCACAATATATATGTGATGTTATTAATGCTGCTTTCAGACCGCATAACTGGCTTTGACCCTGTATTTGGAAACGTTTCCAAAAACGGGTCTGCCAGATAAAACCCCTTTCACACCGCAGCACTTAAACGGTATATTACCGTTTAAGTGCCGATTTTTTGACACTGGCAGACCCGTTTTTGGAAACTTTCCAAATACAGGGTCAAAGCCAGTGCAGCCTTCAGCCCTCCCCTCCGTGCAGCTCCCCCCCCCTCGCGCGTGTCGACCGAGAGCATGTCGACGCCCCCGCGCATGTCGACGCCCCCCGCGCATGTCAACGCCCCCGCGTGTCGGTGCCCCCCCCCCCCCCGTGTCGACTTACCCCGTGCCGGTACCTCCGTTGTGGATCCCGGCACTGCAGCTCAGTATGCTCGGAAAGCACTTATGAAAAAAGTGTCTTCCAGAAAATGGCTGCCCCATAGGAAACCCTGTTTAAAAAAACTGTCTTTCGTATGGGGGCAGCCATTTTCTGAAAGACACTTTTTTCATAAGTGCTTTCCGAGCATACTGAGCTGCAGTGCCGGGAACCACAACGGAGATACCGGCACGGGGTAAGTCGACACGGGGGGGGGGGGGGGGGGGGGGGGGCGCCGACACGCGGGGGGGGGCGTCGACACGCGCGCGGGGGGTGTCGACACGCGGGGGGGGGGGGCTCCAGTGCCGTGAATACTTAATGAGCGCTCATTACGTATTCACTGTGCTGAATTTAGGACCCAGCTCATTGGCTGGGTCCTAAATACCGTTTCAGAACCGATTTTGAGCCTAAAATACCGGTTCTGAAACGGGTAGGACCCTGCATTTTAACCGGTTAGAAAAAACGTTTTTTTCTAACCGGTTAAGTGGTCCTGCACCTTTCAGACCGCACACATTACCGTTTTAAAACGGTAAAAAAACGGCAATATACCGTTTTTAAAGTGCGGTCTGAAAGGGGCATAAGAAACTAAAACTAATGTTTGCTTTGGACCATATTCTTGAAATAATAACAAAAAAATACTTTTGTGGCCATTTTGGTTAAATTTGTTTTAACATTTAGAATAAGTGAAAAGCCTAATGATATATTTTTTAAAATACAAAAAGTATAATTTCTTGTTACTACTGGGAAATGTCAGTGATTTTGATGTTGGAATATAACGGGAGTAAACATGGAAAATGGGCTCAACACAGGGGTGAGATATAGGACCAGATTAAGGTTTGTGAGAGACCCAGTGCAACTAACTTTTAGTGGTCTCTTGCAGTGGTCTCTTTCAATAAAATTGTCAATATGATATGATGGCAATATTTTTTAAATTGTATCTATACTCCTAGTACCACAAATATGTTAAATACATTAGTATTCACTTTGGGCCTAATTTAGATATTGTGCATGACACAAAGTACTGATGTTTTGTACTTTGCTCATGTTCCCGTCGCATACTGCACTTGTGTAGCATGGGTTCTGCATTGTTGGATGCACAACAGCTGTAGACATCATTAGATTGACATTCTGCAGTCATTTGTACTTTGTAGGTATGTATCCGACACACTGATTCACTGTTTTTGATGGAAAAAAAGTATATATCTAAAAATAGGGCTATTCAACACTTTTCCTCCCAAGTACACCAATAGGTATTGTTTTATAGATTTCCCTTACCAAACATACATGTACAGGTAGATGAAAACTACTTTGATGGACAAAAACTATCCATCCTGCTCCTACATGGAAAAATTCTGAAAATATGAATGGTTGGTGTTGAGAATCCTTGCCTGAGGATAATCATTTGCCTATTAGAGGTAATTTGAGTATTTAAAAACAAAAAATTAGAGGCAGGTCACAAAGAATGTCATGTTTATGTTTCAGCATTCGGAACTCCAAAAATGTTCTTATCATGGCATTGAGGTGCGTTGATTAAGTACCTAAGGATATCCTTTAATATTTTTTTCTAAATTTATCTGTTAGAAACTTTTGGCTTAGGAATGACATGAAATAAATTCTGATACTCTAGGTCGCCCGTGATTCAAAAATGTTTAGGAACCACTGGTATAAGTATAATTTTAAGCCACTTTTGGAAACTTCTATAAATATTATTACTCCCACCTGCAAGCCTTACACTTGCCTCACTCATAAAGCACCTCAATATACCAGTCCCATACCTTATTCCACAAGTTTTCATAATTTTTTATTTTTTTTATTTTTGGGCAATGATAAATTACCAAAAAAAGTTTTAAGTGCCTAATTAGACATTGAACGGGGTGTCCCAGGGGCTCTAAACTAAATCCCAACATTTTATCTTAAAAGAGGGATTTTTCCCAAGGTTATTAGTTACTCGGATGTGGTGAAGTGGAGTATTATCACCAGTGGTTATTGTGGTCAATTAAATAGCGGCTTTTCCTGGGACGCGATAAAATCCCCATTTTTACCACGAAAATAGGTTATCACAGCTCATTGAATTGAACCCTCAGATGGTCTAATAGTTTTAAGTATTTCTTTCTTAAGCATGGTTTATTAAGTATGTCTTTATTATTAGAATTGCATGAAATTCAGATCATATTTAAGATCAAATTAAAATAGGTAATTACACAAGATTAGCAAATTTTTTTATTTTTCTTTATTTTGTCAATTATAAATATTTGTCAATTATAAATATTCCAAATATAAAAAGTTGTCCCATGGAATTTATGTTCCTGGAAATATTGCCATGTATCATTACTGACCAACATTTTTATTTATTCTGTTCATTTGTCACCATAATTATTCTCAGGGAAGATCTAGAAAGCAAAATTACAGGTACTCTTTACCTAGAACGGCGCCCGCGATGCCAATGTCGGGGGTAAAAAACGTCGGCGTGGAGTTGAGAATAGAATAGTGTGGCGAGCGCAGCGAGCCACCGAGCCCGAAGCGTGGCGAGCGCAGCGAGCCCCGCAAGGGGACGCGGATACCTTCACAGGTAAACGCGTCCCTTCGCGGGCTTCACAGGTGTCCGCGTTGCCATGGACACCTGGGAATCCCGCGAGGGGACGCGTATAACTGTAAAGGTATCCGCATCCCCTCGCGGGGCTGCGCTCGCCACGCTTCGGGCTCGGTGGCTCGCTGCGCTCGCCACACTATTCTATTCTAAACTCCACGCCGACGTGGATAGTGGGGGTATGAAAAGGTCGGAGGACGCGTAACACCGCCCCTCGCGGGCTCGCTGCGCTCGCCACGCTTCGGGTTGACGTTGATCGTGGGGTGGCGTTAACAATTGTGGGGGCCATTTCACACTTGACGGTGACTATTTGGGCTCTGTGGCCCATTTAACATTGTTTCCTATGTAAAAATCGCAGGCATTGAGGCATTGAACACTAAAATCGCGTCCAATCTCACTTTTAACATTGATCCCTATGGGAAATCGCGGCCATCGCGGGCATCGCATCGCACCCGTTTTTTAGTGCATTCGATGGTCGCGATGGGCGCCGTTCTAGGTAAAGAGTACCAAATTACATTTCAGCAAGGTTCATCAAACTTAACTTTACAGGGGTTTGGGGGTCTATTTAGGAAGGCTAAACCATGATACTTAAGCAATGTAGGGACCTTTTCATTCCTCCCCAACAACTTTCCATCCTTTCTATTGTCCTTCTATTCTTTTAGCACCTGAATGTCATCAGTAGCAGCAGTAAGACCCATTTCTCAGAACAGGCTCCTATTGGGCCCACTTTATATTATCAATTTGCTTAAACAATAATAGTTTATTGCTTTGATATGTAGCAATAACCTATGCTGCATGCTCAATGTTGACTATATTGTCAACAAGGCATGGAGCCACTGATATTGTTTATTGTGTATGAACAGCCTTGTTTGCCCTATAGAGGCAAATTCCATCACCTAGAGTTATGGACTTTAAAGTCCAACCAATCAGCTCCTAACTAACAATTTTTAAAGACATCCTGTAAACACAATTAAGAGCAAATTGGATGGCTAATGGATGGTACTGTATCTCTCAATGCTTTAATACATATGCCCCTTTACTCTTACATACTACTGTACATACTCTTATACTGACTGAGATATTTACAATTTTGCTTTTTGTTGGTTCGGTGTATACACACCTAGTTTAATGCAAATCATTCTGTTCTAATACTTGGGTCCCATCATCCTCAATATATCTTATTATGGCATGCATATATTCCAAAATACGAAAAAAAATTCGGTATCCAAAATCCCTTTGGTTCTAAATATTGTGGATATTGTAGACTGTACAAAACCTTCTGTGAAGCAAAACCTTGACTACAACTATAGGTTTTAATCCACTACATACAACTGTGCCATTGTCCGTGCTAGTTATAATTATATGTGTTAGTGCATACTTACCTACTTTAAATTACTCCTTCCCAGGAGGGCATAGCAAAGCAATGCTGTTTTCCTTTCTTTTCAAGAATTTGACTTACTTATTCTAATAGAAATGATGTAAAACCTATTGATTAATTGGAAAGTAACATATCAAACCTATAGTTTCTTGTTAACTGTGTATCCACTCATGCCGGTCAGTGCCAGCTGTGAAGAAACCATGGCTTGCGCCATGATTTTTGCTATACATATCTGTACATTATAACTAAAACTAAATATGAGACTATGGCCCTTATTCTGGTTGGTGCGGTAATATCCGCGTGCGGTCGTGCCGCCGATGTTTTGTGTCAGCGCATGTGCAGAGGCGTCTCTGCGCATGTGCGAGCGGGGCGTACGGCGAAATCCCGCATGAAATGTGAACACTCCGAACAGGGGGTGGAGAGGGGCGTGAAGGGCTATTTGGGCTCATTACCATATGCATACGCCCCGTGTTTCATGGGTGTTACCATGCAAACGCTGGGCGTACGTATGGTAATGCGGCCGTGACGCACGTGTAGGGGGCGGACATATGACATCGCCGGATGTCAGCTGCCCGCCCAGATCCCTGCTTTTGCACGGAAAAATGTCCGTGTGGTCTGAGGTTGCGGGAGCTGGTGGACCACTCGGTCCTGCATTCGATGGTCTGCGACCATCGAATGATGGGGGAGGTTCCCTGAGATGGAGGAGGCGTATTCCATGAAAAATACACGTGCGGTCCGTTCGGCCAGCTTCTTACCGCGTACGGACGGAGTTGGCGATCCATATGGAAGGCGGGGTTTCGCACGCACGGTCCTGGCCGCATATTCGGATCCGGCCGCACCGATCAGAATAAGGGCCTATAAGAGGTTGGCTGTGGCCTGCACAAACATCCTAAATAGGTCATTAAAGTGAACAATTATTTTACGTGCCATTAGAGTGTAGAAAAAATATTTAATATGTGCCTCATCCAAAACAGCTGTTACAAGCATTAATAAATTAATAAATAAATTAAAATAGGCATAATCTACCTAAAGTACATACAAGTATAATTAACACACATTTAAAATGAAAGTACACCGTACATCATGTAGAGTAATGATGTCATCTTCTTCCAGGGTTTCTGGCAAACAGCTGAGATTTCCCCAACCGGATTCTCCCGCAGACCCTGGCACTGTGAGAACCGCTCAGGTGAGAGGGATTTCTTGATTGATAATAAAATTGTGTATTTATGTTAGAATTCTGTACAGGAGATATATGTGCTATATGAAGGCCATTGGAGCTAATAAATTGCTATGCTGCAGTGTAGAAATAACACATCAGAATATATAATTTACTGCACAAACGTTGGGCTTTGTTATAGTTCCCTGGCTTCGCCACAAGCATAATCTAGGTCAAAGTCTGCACTTGTCCGCTTGATGCGTGGACCCAGAGTTATGAGCGCACAGAAAAAAAATCAGGGTTTTGGGGTTCCGTACTAAGAGGAAATTAGCACCTTAAAAACATTTTCTTTCTGTTTTTTTTTCTCCAGGCCTTTTGGTCTTTCTTTTTGACTTATAAATTAAACAGGTGGCATCCACATTCAACACTATGAATTTCGCAGTGTTACGTGTGGACCAGAATAAGGACCAATGTATATTGCAAAAAGCACCTAACTGATAGAAGTTGAACAGTTGCATAGCTTAAAATAGCCTGAAAGCAATTGAGCCATGGAGACAGATTTGAAGCCTTTTCAGTCTTATTGAGTGCTACTTTATTTATACATAGCAGTTTGCTGTCCAGTTGAATTGCCTATGGTATACTTATTTACATTACCCTGCCGCCTGTGTACATTGGCTGAAGTTTTTATAAGTTTTTCTTATGCCTCATTACTCTAATTAAAAAGCCTCCGAGACCCCTTCATCTTGCCAACAAGACCAGGTCCAGTGTCCCGCCTACTTCCCACATCAATCAGAATTCCTACTCATGCCCCCATCCTCAGACCTTTCTCTGCTCCCAGCTTCCTTTATTACTTCAGGATGTTTTTGTTACAGCTAAACAGACAAAAATAATGTGGACTTGCCTGTTACTTTGTTCCACCAAACATAGAAACATCTTAAAATGTAATACATAGCAGTGAAAGGAACAAAGTGAAACTCGTACTTGTATTTCACAGAGCAGAAGAGACGTTATAAAATGTGTGCGCTTTTCTCATTGTAACCCCATGCTGAAATCATCGACTGCCATCTTTGCTGTTCTTTCCAGTTTTCCTTCACTTTTGGTGAGACTTGGAAAGAAAATGATACAAACAAACAAAAAATAAATGCAGCTTCCAGCATCAGACTGTTGTTTAAAAAAAAAAGATTTTCCAGATGTGAATAGGAAGCTTATCTCAGTCTCCTGCTAGTAACTTATGTGTAAGCAGTTACTTCTCTAAACATTAACGAGGACATTTACTAAAGCTAAGGGCCAGATGCACTAAGATTCAAAAATGATAACATGGAGAGTGATAAACAGCCAGCCAATCAGCTCCTACCTGCCATGTCACAGACTGTAGGAAAATCAGACAGGAGCTAATTGGCTGGCTGTTTATCACTCTCCATTTTATCCCTTTTGAAGCTTAGTGCATCTGGCCCTAAAAGTGAAAAGTGGGGATATGGCCCATAGCAACCAATGAGATTCTGTATATCATTTTCTAGGATGCAATATATAGACAGAATCTGATTGGTTGCTATGGGCAACATCCCCATTTTTCACTTATAGAAGATTTAGTAAATTAAGATATAATATAATACATCATAAACAGATAGATGCAGGCCCTGCACTTATATGTATAGAGCTGTTTGTATGCTGTGCCCCAGCCTCAGCCAGTGTGTGTTCCGACTTTTCTGTCCAAAGCTCCACAGCTTTTGAGGTGTTTCCTTTTGTAGACAGGGCTGAACATTGTCCCTCTGGAGGTATCAACCCTATTGGGGGCTCTAGTGAGGTCACAGAGTGTGAAAGGAGCCTGGCTAGTCTTCATAATGGAGTCCCTTCAGGGACAGAAACTTAAGGCAAACACAAACGTTTCCCCATATGCAAACAAACATTCAGCAATCACTCGCAAATATATCTGCAGACATGAACAGTTTGTGTTCTTTCTACAAGCAAAATGTGGAATGTTATTGTACGAAGGATGCATGTGCTCTATAGATTGCCAGCTGCCGAGCAGGGCCCTCATCTCTCTGTCTGTGTTCACCCAGTTTTGTTTTATTAGTTCTACTGCTGTTTTCTTCTATATTTTATAATAAAATGTTAATAAATAATATACACAACGGTACTTATGTAATATCTGGACTCCCGTTTTTCTTATGAGACCACGTCCCCTCGCGGGGCTCGCTGCGCTCACCACGCTTCGGGCACGGTGGCTCTCTGCGCTCGCCACACTATATAAAATCAACTCCATGCGTAGTTGGATAGTAGGGGTATGAAAAAATGGGGTGCATTTAACATGGGAGTCCAGATAATACATAAGTACCTACACATCTTTAAAATGGTTGTGCATACATACAGACTGACATAAAACTGGAACTATAGTCTCACTGAGAACTGTGTATATAGCCAATATAGGGAATTGGATGGCCTTCCACCAGTATGGACATTTGCTTATTCGTTGTTCATTACTCTAGAACAGTGGTGGCCAGAAGGTCGATCGCGATCTACCAGTCGATCGCGGGCCTTCCGCCGGTAGATCGCGATCGGTATTGTGCCCAGTCCCCGTTAAAATAGTTTGTTGCTGCCCGCTGCCCGTCTGCTGGCTGAAGCCTCTCAGGGCTTCAGCGTTCCCAGTGGTGCACTGCGCGGGTGCACGGATGACGTCACCGCGCACCGGCGCATCGGCTCAGTGTAGGACTGGGAACGCTGAAGAGGGCGGGAGCTGCAGTTTGAATACTGCAGAGCGGGCAGAGAAGGGCTGAGCGGCAGAGCGGGCAGAGCGGCTGAGCGGGCAGAGAAGGCAGAGAAGGGCTGAGCGGGCTGAGCGGCAGAGCGGCTGAGCGGGCAGAGAAGGGCTGAGCGGCAGAGCGTCTCCAGCGTCTCCAGCGTCCAAGGTACTGTGCAATCTGCTCCTGGACCTGTGCTGTAGGGGAGGGGGGGGAGGGGGTGCGTTATGGAGAGGTGAACATCGTGTGTCACCACTTGCAGGGGCTGCTGGATTGGTACTTGCTTTGCCACAAACATAAGGGTGTTAGAAAATGTGAATAAACAACTGAAATGCAAACCCAGCAAATTGGATGTGTGTGTGGGGGGGGGGGTTTCTAAAATCTGTGGCATGTTAATGAGGGGGGGGGGGGGGTTCTAAAATCTGGGGCATCCCAAACAAGGCAAGCATTTTCTGTATTCATTTATGGTGGTTGTTACATGGAGGGAGGTGGCCCCCATGTGTCCCCTATCAGCCAGGGTTGCCCAATGTGTGCTGTATAATTCCTTTGGTGCCCCCTTGTGTCACATATAAGCCAGGGGTGCCCAATGTGTGCGGTATAATTCCATTTGTACCCCCTTTGTGTCACATCAGCCGGGGGTGCCCAATGTGTGCGGTATAATTCCATTTGTACCCCCTTTGTGTCACATATCAGCCGGGGGTGCCCAATGTGTGCTGTATAATTCCATTTGTGTCCCCTATCAGCCAGGGGTGCCCAATGTGTGCGGTATAATTCCATTTGTACCCCCTTTGTGTCACATCAGCCGGGGGTGCCCAATGTGTGCGGTATAATTCCATTTGTACCCCCTTTGTGTCCCCTATCAGCCAGGGTTGCCCAATGTGTGCTGTATAATTCCTTTGGTGCCCCCTTGTGTCACATATAAGCCAGGGGTGCCCAATGTGTGCGGTATAATTCCATTTGTACCCCCTTTGTGTCACATCAGCCGGGGGTGCCCAATGTGTGCGGTATAATTCCATTTGTACCCCCTTTGTGTCCCCTATCAGCCAGGGTTGCCCAATGTGTGCTGTATAATTCCTTTGGTGCCCCCTTGTGTCACATATAAGCCAGGGGTGCCCAATGTGTGCGGTATAATTCCATTTGTACCCCCTTTGTGTCACATCAGCCGGGGGTGCCCAATGTGTGCGGTATAATTCCATTTGTACCCCCTTTGTGTCACATATCAGCCGGGGGTGCCCAATGTGTGCTGTATAATTCCATTTGTGTCCCCTATCAGCCAGGGGTGCCCAATGTGTGCGGTATAATTCCATTTGTACCCCCTTTGTGTCACATCAGCCGGGGGTGCCCAATGTGTGCGGTATAATTCCATTTGTACCCCCTTTGTGTCACATATCAGCCGGGGGTGCCCAATGTGTGCTGTATAATTCCATTTGTGTCCCCTATCAGCCAGGGGTGCCCAATGTGTGCTGTACAATTCCTTTGGTACCCCCTTGTGTCACATATCAGCCAGGGGTGCCCAATGTGTGCGGTATAATTCCATTTGTACCCCCTTTGTGTCACATATCAGCCAGGGGTGCCCAAATGTGTGCTGTACCAAGGGTGCCCAAATGTGTGCGGTATAATTCCAAGGGTGCCCAAATGTGTGCTGTACCAAGGGTGCCCAAATGTGTGCTGTACCAAGGGTGCTCAAATGTGTGCTGTACCAAGGGTGCTCAAATGTGTGCGGTATAATTCCAAGGGTTGCCCAAATGTGTGCGGTATAATTCCAAGGGTTGCCCAAATGTGTGCGGTATAATTCCAAGGGTGCCCAAATGTGTGCGGTATAATTCCAAGGGTGCCCAAATGTGTGCGGTATAATTCCAAGGATGCCCAAATGTGTGCTGTACCAAGGGTGCCCAAATGTGTGCTGTACCAAGGGTGCTCAAATGTGTGCGGTATAATTCCAAGGGTGCCCAAATGTGTGCGGTATAATTCCAAGGGTGCCCAAATGTGTGCTGTACCAAGGGTGCCCAAATGTGTGCGGTATAATTCCATTGGTACCCCCATGTGTCCCCTATCAGTCCAGGGTTGCCCAAATGTGTGCTGTATAATTCCAAGGGTGCCCAAATGTATGCGGTATAATTCCATTGGTACCCCAAATGTGTGCAGTATAATTTCAGGGGTGCCTAAATGTGTTGTCACTTAGGTCACAGAGTCTTTGAGGTGCAGGGTTGAGCAAGGCAAGCCATTGTCTACAATACAAGTCTGAGCGGTCACAGTGCAGGAGCATTTTATCACCTCCACGAGAGTCTTCAAGGAAGAACAGGCAAACTATTGGTAAGTATATCCACTGAGTGTGCTGCTATGGTGGCTAATATGACATGGGGACTGATATTCATCATGATGTTTTTGTTTCCTAGGAGCCTGCTATCACCATGAGTACTGCACAAAATGCCAAGAAGCCAAAAACATACTATTTCCACTCTGAATGGGAGAATGACTTTTTTTTCACAATGTCAAACTCAAAATGTGTATGTCTGATCTGCCATTCTAAAGTTGCAATTGCAAAAAGAGGGAATCTGGAACGGCATTTTAAAACCATGCACAATAAGTTTGACACCGATTATCCTCCTAAAAGTGAATTGCGGAAGAAGAAAGTTCACCAGCTAAAACTGCACCTTGGCACTCAGCAGTCAGTTTTTACAAGACCTAGTGCTAAATCAAAGGCAGCTACTATTGCATCATTGCGTGTCAGCCACATACTTGCAAAGAAAAAAAAAAATTTTCAAGATGGAGAAATAGTGAAAGAGGCTTTTTTAGAGGCAGCAGATGTATTATTCCAAGATTTTAAAAACAAATCGGAGATTATGTCTTCTATTCAGGATATCCAGCTTTCCAGAAATTCTGTGATGCGACGCTGTGAAGTTATGGCTGACAATTTAGTGGAGCAGCTGCAAAAAGACCAAAAAGAGTGTGTCTTCTTTTCTCTGCAATTTGACGAGTCAACAGACCTGACAGACACATCACAACTTTGCATATTCTCTAGAATGGTTTTTGAAGATATGTCTGCTAAAGAGGAGATGCTAAAAATCCTGCCACTAAAGGGAAAAACTAGAGGGGAAGACATTTTTCAGGCCTTCAAGGAATACATAAAGGACACACAACTACCAATATACAAACTTGTTTCCATAACCACTGATGGAGCACCGTCTATGACCGGAAGGACCAATGGGTTCATTGCCCTGTGCAAACATGATGAAACATTTCCTGACTTCCTGAATTATCATTGCATAATTCATCAGCAAGCTTTGTGTGGTAAAATGCTAAATATGGCTGATGTCATGGATATAGCACTCAAAATTGTAAATTCAATTAGAGCACGAAGTCTTCAGAGGCGTCTCTTCCGATCACAACTTGAAAATAATGAAGCACCACATAATGATCTTTTATTGCACACTGATGTCCGATGGCTAAGTAGAGGTGCATTTCTGCAAAGATTTAGAGAACTACTACCCGAAATCAAAGATTTTTTAGAGTCCAGAGATGTGGAATACAGGCAGTTGGATGACGAACAGTGGCTGCTAGATTTAGCTTTTTTAACAGACATCACAGCCCTGTTAAATGAACTGAATATACAGCTTCAAGGTAAAGACAAAAATGTTGTTGAAATGATTGGGTCTATTAACTTCTTTAAGCAGAAACTGAAAATGCTGTGTGTGCGTCTCCAGCAGTACAACCTGCGTGACTTTAAAAATCTTCTCTCTGAGCTAGATGCTCAAAAAAAAGAACATTCGCAACTTGCCATTTCCAGATATATGGAACAGATTGAAAACCTCCAATCAGACTTTGAAAGACGTTTCAAGGACTTCAGATTTCTTGAACCGCTAGCAACATTTTTGTCTTTTCCCTTTGGTACAGACAAGGATATTGATGATATTGCATCCCAAATGTCCTCTCTTTTTCATATGGACACCTCTTCAGTTGCAGATGAAATAATGACTTTGCAAAATGATATTTTTATCAAAGCCCGGTCTTCTGAAGGAAATTTTTGGAAGCTTCTTGCTGAAGAAAAATATCCTAACCTAAGAAAAAGTGCCATGTACATAACAGCACTTTTTGGCTCCACGTATCTTTGTGAGTCTGCATTCTCGCATATGAAAATAATAAAATCCAAATACAGATCAAGTCTAACTGATGACCACCTTGACGCCTGCTTACGATTAGGAACGAGTACCTACTGCCCTGAGTATTCAAAGCTTGCTGATGCCATGCAGTGCAAGTCATCTCATACCTAAATTTGATTTCACCTCTGATGAAAACTACAGCTGTCTGTTTATGCAATTATGTTTGTACAATAAACTCTTATTTTCTTCATCTACCATTCGAGTGTCCGTTCCTATCCTTCTGCAAACAAGGGGGGTAAGGGCTTTCTTTATTCTACTTTGTATGTTCCTGGCACCGGATACACCATCTTAATACAGAGTGCCATCCTGTGAACCAAACGATAATACCTAAATTTGCAAGATTTCCCAACATATTGACGCCGGTAGATCTCCGGTAAGTAAGAGTTCAAAAAGTAGATCCCAGGATACAAAAGTCCGGCCACCCCTGCTCTAGAACATGCATGTCCAAATTATGGCCCTCTAGCTGTTGTGAAACTACACATCCCAGCATGCCTTGCCATAGTTTTAGCATTCCCTGATAGCAAAACTGTGGCAAGGCATGATGGGACTTGTAGTTTCACAACAGCTGGAGGGCCATAGTTTGGACATGCCTGCTCTAGAACTACTATTGTACCATATGATTGGTTCTGTGCTGCACCACTTTGTACTGCTGCGTACTACTTCAGTGCTGCTCTGTGCTCTGCTATCTTATCTAATTTAAAGTGCACCGATTTGAGCACTAGTTGATGCCAATATATAACTGCATTATCATAATTGGTAAGTAATTGTAGCATTTTTGAACAACATCATTTTGGTTCCTTATACTATGTGGAATATAGTCTCCCCTGGGTATAGTCTCCCCTGGTTATTCCAGTCTCCATCAACACAACAAAAAATATACTGGTGCCTTAAATGGCTCCCAACAAAAATGGAAGCATAGTGTGTGTACATGTGGTAGGGAATATAGAGACTGAATGGTTAAAATATTCTCAGTAAAGCAATGTGGAATATATCTGCTCTATAAGAAATAATGTAATAATATATTGCTATATCTCAGCTTATATATATATATATATATATATATATATATATATATATATATATATATATATATATATATATAGAGAGAGAGAGAGAGAGAGAGAGAGGGTACTTGTTTCCTAGCACGGCCACACCGATTAAGATCGGGGTGGTCGTGCTGAAAAAAATCGGGTCGATCGCATCGCATGCGATTTGGTCGCATGCGATGCGATCGACGCGACCGACCGATTTTTGACCCGATTTTTTTCATTGAATCCAATGTAAATTGGGTCCCTGGGACCCAATTTTACATTGTATTCAATGAAAAAAATTCCCAACCCCCCCAAATTGAAGCGCGTAAACAGCAGCCCACGATAGACGCATACCCGAAGCGTGGCGAGCGCAGCGAGCCCGCGAGGGGCGGCGGTACGCGTCCTCCGACCTTTTCATGCCCTACTATCCACTAGGGCGTGGAGTGAGAATAGAATAGTGTGGCGAGCGCAGCGAGCCACCGAGCCCGAAGCGTGGCGAGGGGACGCGGATACCTTCACAGGTAAACGCGTCCCTTCGCGGGCTTCACAGGTGTCCGCGTCGCCACGGACACCTGTGAAGCCCGCAAGGGGACGCGTATAACTGTGAAGGTATCCGCGTCCCCTCGCGGGGCTCGCTGCGCTCGCCACGCTTCGGGCTCGGTGGCTCGCTGCGCTCGCCACACTATTCTATTCTCACTCCACGCCCTAGTGGATAGTAGGGCATGAAAAGGTCGGAGGACGCGTACCGCCGCCCCTCGCGGGCTCGCTGCGCTCGCCACGCTTCGGGTTGGCGTCTATCGTGGGGCGACGACGGGGACATCTATAATGTGAAATGGGTCATATGGACCCATTTCACATTTTTGGACATTTTTACACCATTTCAATGTTAAAAAATTTTTTAACATTGAATCCTATGCAAAAATCGGGGGCATCGCGTCGGGACCAATGTTAATGGTCCCGACCGACGCGATGCCCCCGATATTTTACCTTTCCGACAAGATTTCAATGTTAAAATGTTTTTTAACATTGAAGTCTATGGAAATATCGGGGGCATCGCGTCGGTCGCGTCGGGACCAATGTTAATGGTCCCGACCGACGCGATGCCCCCGATATTTTATCCTAGCCGGCAAAATGGACCTGATTTCAAAAGAAATCGGGTCCATCGTGGGTAATCGTGTCCCTTAAGTAAGGGACAC
The DNA here is from genome assembly GCF_055691185.1 of Crinia signifera. Lineage (NCBI taxonomy): Eukaryota > Metazoa > Chordata > Amphibia > Anura > Myobatrachidae > Crinia > Crinia signifera. The sequence goes on from NC_139220.1 coordinate 190,785,478, forward strand.
GATTACTCACGATTGTGGCCGTGCTAGGAAACAAGTACCAGAGAGAGAGAGAGAGAGAGAGAGAGAGAGAGAGAGAAAATAACAGAGAGAGCAAAACATGGCACAGGCAGATGTTGCAGAGAATGTAGCCTCATACTGTATGTAAGTAACATGGAGAATAGCTGATGTGTACTCTCACTGGGGAGCTCCCTTGTATCCCAGTGGTATAACTCCATGTTACATACCTTTTTAAACAATATGGGAGGGCTACTAATGGACCATTGCGGGTGTGTCCTGTTTCCTCAGACTCTCTTCCTCTTCCTTATTCCTTGTCGGAGGAGCGGCACATGGATGATGAAGATGTACAGAGGCAGCCTAGAGCTCCAGACATGTCTGACACACACCATTACCAGCAGCAGCAGAGTGAGGTTCCCTCAATTCCCTTCTCACAGGAAGAAAGGATGCATAGGCTGGAGGAACTTGTACACAGTCTGAGCAACATGTTGGACATGGTGAAAATTCAGGTCAGTTGAGCAACATTTAAAGAGGTTACCCTCCCTCACTGAGGGCCAGATGTATCAAGCTTCAAAAAGTGATAATGGATAGCGATAAACAACCAGCCAATCAGCCCCTACCTGTCATTTTTCAAACCCAGCCTGTGACAAGGTAGGTAGGAGCTGATTGGCTGGCTGTTTATCACTCTCCATTTTATCACTTTTTGAAACTTGATACATTTGGCCCTTAGCAACTTTTGTGTCCCGCTTGTGCATACCCTCCAGTTGCTGCTAATAAATGTATGTCTGCTGTTTCTAGCTTCCTATACAGTTTGTCACCAAACGCTTTATATCATCCACTGTTGTTTATTATAATTGATGTTCTATACGACACTGATCAGCTGTGATCTATACAGTTAATATACAACACAATATTATATTTCACTATCTGAATCAAAACAGAAGAAAAACTGATGACTATTTAATACACAATAAAATATAATAATAACTCAAGAAATTCTGGAAATACCCCTGGCACTAATAAGTCATTTGCACTATACATATGGTCACCATAAATCTGTGCAGTGACAGCTTCTGGTTGCCAGGCAGTATTTATCAGGGCTTAGAACATTTCCACTCCGGGTCGTGTGAATAATACACTGCGTTGGAGAATGCAGGAATGCATTGTTATTTCTATATCAATTTCATGGATTTATTTCCTAAATGAGTTAAAAGAGAGTAGTCCCTACTAACGCTGGATTCTGATTGGGATTAAGTCAAACAATAGTCTTTGTCAAAGACAGGCAGACAGGCACATGTCCTCAGGATTTTACTTGAGACTCTATTTTAGTTCATTTCTTCAATAGTTCAGAATTAATTACCACCATTCCAAAGCTCTTTGTTTAAACATATAATGCTCATTAGAGTTCCCATAGTGTTAAGTATCATTCTGATCATGAGTTTCCACATGATGCTTTCAGACGCACTGTTCTAAGTATTTTTGGAATCAGCTTTACTTACAAATGTGTTTTACAAGTAGCCCACTGGGAATTCCAGGCAAAGCAGAATTTAAGATACATTTTCTTGAACTCGGGACAAAGCGTGTTATTCTTACACTGAGTCACATCATGTCAGAATATCCAAAGCCCAGAACTGATAAGAGTGTTCCCTGAGGTCTGGTTTTAATACTTTTAGATAATTGTTCATTCCCTGGCTTAACTTTCCCAGTGCCAGATAAATGCAATCTATTACAGTAGAACGAATGGCTCGTTGCAATGCGATACTTAAAGCAAATACATCTGAGCCTTGCCAGTCAGTTATATTATTTTCATGTCACCATGTGGGAACTTAGAGTATAACCGGAGAAATGTATGCCCGCAGAATGCTGACCTGCAGACCAGGGTAAAAGCTCTGGAGAGCTGTGAATGCCGTCGACCCTCATGTTTATGGGAAGGAAAAGAGTATCCGGACAGCGAGACCTGGAAGAAAGACACGTGCAACATCTGCGTGTGTGTGGGTGGCTCAGTAAGATGCTCACTGCGCAAAGACTGGCCACAGTGTCTGAGTAAGTTACGTGACATGTGCACAATTTTCTTATTTTATAGAATGGTGATGTTCAGTGTCTACTAAATCTAGAATTGCACAGGTTAACTGGTTCAATGGGACAAAACAAGAAGAAAAGTGCTGGTGCAAAGAAAGTCTGTCTTTGCACCGGCACTTTTTTCTTATTAGTCGTCATCCTGATGAAATGGGCGTGGGGGCCATGAAACATTGATGATACTCTGGCAACTAATGTAATGTATGCTTAATTGTTTCAATACATTGCCTAGCTTTAGCACCTAATTGGTCCGACCAAAGCAATTCCGTGTGCCCCCCTAGTCTTCACTATTACAATCTGCCTACCCTAACACGATTTGCAATAAGAGGAAAGATCCTTATGGGCACTACATTGTGATACCTTCCAACATTTCAGCTTTGTATTTCAGGACTTTGTGAACACCTCTGAAAATGTGGAGTAGTCGCACTAGGGCATGACATGCTCTCAACTGAGGTGTATTTTGTGTGTACATTTGGCAGGTGTGAGTGACATATTCCTACAGTGGAGAGCACGCTACACCTCTCAGCATTCCTTAAAGTCTATTGGCTGGACAGTCCCCTAGAATGTATATACAACAATATGTAATTATGTCTAAATTGTGACATTTTGGTATGATGCATTGTGCAAGGGTAAACAGCCTCTTTCAAACATAGCGAGCCAAATTTAATAGTGTGTGAGAATCAGAAAGTGAGAGATTTTGGGAGAGTTTTCCCATTTTTTTTTAAAGCGGCAATTACATGGCAAAATCAACCTGGTGTTTCTGTGTAAATGATTGGCACTTTTCAAAAATGGGCAAACTCTCCCAAAATCTCTCACTTTCCAATAAATTTTCTGATAAAATAAAAGTATCTTTATCATCGGTGGCAATTGTATGTGTGCTGTGTTTGGCGTATGCTATAATTGTTCTTCTCCACTGACATCAAACATGGAAGCGATCACATCACAAGTGACATCCCACTACCTCATTTCATTAGTCTGTCTGTAAGATGAAATCTTGTTTCTGTATTACTATGCAAAATAAGGGGCCTATTCTGTACTTTATTCTGTCCAGGTTGTTTTACCTGTAATCGTGTCATGTTGATCTTTGTTTTGTATGTATCAGATACAGTAATATGTATTTTCCTTTTGCAGCTTGCACTTATGAGGGGAAGACTTACAAAAATAAAGAAACATTCTCTAGAGGTTCCTGCAATTCATGTGCCTGCCAGGTGTGTATCTTTACATCCATATCCTTCTGGCTACTTCCCAACAGTTATACCAGTTAGGATGCATTACATATTGGGCCAGATAAATGCAGGTTTCTATGATAGAAGTGGCTTTCTTGATTTATGGGAGACCAGCCCTAAATCTTGCTATATGGCTTTGTCCTAGTCATCAAGCCTCTTTCTGGTGATCACACAGAAGGTTTCCAGTCTAGCTGGTGAACAGCTTAGATTACTCTTACTGCTGCCAACCAGTACTGTTATGGGGCCTACACATGGGGAGATGTGCTGATGAGTGGTCTGATTGATGCTAGATTGCTCATAACACTCAGCATCGCTCAGCACAAAGCGCTACATAGCGTTGCTCCACTGAGCAAACTGTCAGGGCCAGTGTTCTCCATTGAGAACACTGGCCCTGACACCGGCCATAATAGATTTATCCAGCATGTTGGATGTTAATCACTGGGCTATAGCGACACACAGGGCCACGCATCACTATCGAAATGGCCCCAACATGTGGAGGGATGCAGGTGCATTTTTTAAGAGATCTATGGTGAGATGTACTAAGCCTCCATAAAATGGAGAGTGATAAATCAGCTATTACCTATCATTTTTTCAAACACACCCTGTGACATGGCAGTGAGGAGCTGATTGGCTGATGGTTTATCACTCTCCATTTTATCACTTCTCAAGCTTAGTACATCTGGCCCAAAGTGTGGGGATCGCTATGTGTGTAGACCCCTTAAGAAAGTAAGTATCACTATTGATGTGATAAAATATCTCCATTATTATTACTGGAGAATATTACAGAGAACTCATGTGTAAGGCAGGTAAATGAAATGCAAGTGAGTCTGAGAGATGATTCCAGAGAACTCTCCAGTTCTCTGGAAAGTCCAGGGCTCACATTAATGTGTAGTTTAGCTTTATTTTAAGTTTATGTTTGAAATGTTTGTGTGGGCAAACTACATTTGTTTCAGCCATACTACACTAAGGTGTGCAAACTGTAACAGAAATATTAAACACCTTAATATAATAAAAAGGTGTAATACCACAAGCAGTTATATAATTGGTGGCACTAGAGATTAGATTTATACTGGCATATTAAAAACAGTATGTACTAAAATTATTTATTTAATTAATTATTTATTTATTTTAAAACAGCTGGCTAATAGGGGGTTATATTCTTTTTTCTGCTTTAATATACCTTTTTCTGCCTTGTTAATCACGGAGGTACTGTGAAATAGCCTCCATAATTAACCCCAAACTCACTTGCAAACACTTTACCTGTGAATGCTGTTTATCTATTCTAAACCATCACCAAATATTTTAAAACAGATTTATTAGATTACCACCTTATGGTCAGGTACGGATTCGGTATGAAATCCCGATGGTCAAAATCCCAATAGTCAAAATACCGACAGCTATTGACCGACGGTCAAAATCCTGACATGTCAAAATACCAACATTTAAAATCCCGACAAGGTCAAAATACCGACATTTAAAATCCTGACAAGGTCAAAATACCGACATATAGAATGTAGACAGGCGAAAAAGTAAAAAAAACTATGTCGACCTCGCAACCTGTCGACCGAAAGTCATGTTGACTTTTTCCCCTGTCTCCATTCTATGTCGGTATTTTGATCTTGTCTGGATTTTGACCATGTCTGGATTTTGACCATGTAGGGATTTTAAATGTCGGTATTTTGACCTTGTCGGGATTTTGACCGTCGGTCAATGGTTGTCGGTATTTTAACCGTCTGGATTTTGACTGCATCCCTCAGGTACAACCCTTCACATCCTCGCTGCAGTTTTGACTAATTACTCTTCAGAAACTAAACTGCATTCCCAGGAGCACACCCAGCCTTTTTTATGGTGGTGCCCATGAAATGCTAGGTGTTCCCCTGCTCCAGCCCCTTGTCTGTCCCTGCCCGCCCCCTCTGGGGTGAACAGCCTGGTGTGTGTGGTGAAACTCGCCAAAGCTGTTTTAAGTCCTGGGGTTTGCACACGCCCATAAACGCACAGGTGCACAACCCAATCATCGGGGTAGGGTCCGAAATCGGCCCGCTGCGAGTGGCTCTGAAACGGTCCATTTATGAGGATAAATAGTATTTAAAAAGTTCAGTATGTATAAATAGTTAACACATTCCAATCATAATGTTTGTGTGTGTGTATATATATATATATATATATATATATATATATATATATTGCTATTTAGAGCTCTAGATCCAAGCTCATGCGCCATACACACAATTCTTCACCAGTACATCTGTTTTCTGTTATACTTTTTTGTTATTTGACATTATCTAAAGGGCTGATCTCTATTACTGCCTGCTGCAATAATATTTCTATGTTTTTGGGGGGATTTACAACTCAGGGTTGCAAGCAGTTCACTATATTATGATATTTAGTAACTGCTCTCTTAACCTATGAGCAGGTCATAAGGGGTAATGGGATACAAGTGAAAAAATAAATATATATATATATATATATATATATGTAGGGGGTGTTTTGCACACAGAGCAATGGCATAGTCACATGTGATGCTATCTTGCCAGCTGAAGCACACCGATCTCATCACATGCAAAGGTGTCAGTTGAGTGGTAAATTCCGGAGGTATAGGGTGAGATTTAATAGGATGAGAGATTCAGAAAGTGAGAGATTTGGTAAGAAATCTCCAGTTTTTTTAAAGCGGCAATCATTTACACTGCAAAACCAGTTTGATTTTAAAGTACAAATGATTGCCGCTTTAAAAAAACTGGAGAATTCTCACAAAATATCTCACTTTCTGAATCTCTCATCCTATTAAATCTCACCAATAGTCTCCTGTAATTACAATGAACCTGTAATATTATCAGTGTATCTGCATACCTCCCAACTTCCGCAGGTTAGCCGGCGGGACACTGCTGCTGCGCGCCGGAGGCGTGGCCTATACTCGCGGCTCCCCACGAGGCCACGCCCCCATTTTGCCACTTTGGGGGCATGACCCAGAGGCTCTGTGAGCCTCTAGCCATGCCCCCTGGCTGCGGGAATAGACGCTGTGCGCATGCGCACAGCTTTTATTCCCCGCTGCTTAGCAGCTGACAGGGGGGACTCCCAACAGCCCCCCCACACCGCGGGACACTGCCGCCCGCGGGTGGGACAGCGGGACAGGCCCTGACAATCGGGACTGTCCCGATAAAATCGGGACTGTTGGGAGGTATGTATCTGTGCCTGTTGTGGTTCATTTGAAATGAGTTGTGACACCCCACATATCCATGGGTATATCACTATTTAACGACAAGTAGTAGGTCGACACACATGCATTAGGACGACATGGAAAAAAGGTCGACATGAGTTTTTCAGGAATAATAAAAAAAAAAGACTTGTTCATACTTTGCCATCCCAGCGGGCATAGAGGGAAAATGTAAAAGTGTTTTTCCGAGCTCTGCGAGCCACGCTAGGGGATGCAGTACACTAAGACCATGTCGATCTATGCCGACATAGATACCATAAAATATATATGAAAAAACTCATGTCAGCCTTTTCCTCATGTTGACCTTTTCACTATGTTGACCTTATTCATGTCAAACTTTTTTATGTGTCGACCAAAAGTGGTCAACCTATTGACTGTCTACCTAGACACTGTTGACCTAATGATCCGCACTCATATCCATGTGTGTGGGCATGAGGGTTAGGGGTTGATGTATCAGGCAGACAAAAGCATAAAGAAAAGGACCAGAGGAGAAGTTACCCATAGCAACCAATCAGCTTTGAGGTGGCATTTATTAAGTACATTGTATAAAGTAATAGGTAGAAGCTGATTGGTTGCTATGGGCAGTTTCTCCACTGGTCCTCTTCTCCACTTTTGTCACTGTTTAATACATCCACTTTCCTTGCGTTCCTGTTCCCCCAGAAAGGCCAGCACATACAGTATGTGACAACTATAAATATAGTATACAGAGAATAGTTTTATCTTCCAGGATGGAGAGGTGACCTGTGTCCAGAAGATCTGTCCTCCAGTGGCCTGTAGTAACCCAGTGACACCACCCAGGGAGTGCTGCCCACGTTGTATAACAGGTTAGTGTCCTCAGCTCACAGTTGCAATTTATCTGATTTTGAATTTATTTCATTTTTAAAATGATTCCGCTACAAAATGTGATATTGAGTATCCATACACAGTAATGTAAGCTACGGTACAGCATAGCTTTTGTTTTTGTTAAAGAGGCATATATCATATAATAGGCATTTATTATATAACTCCCCTCCTCTCAGTTATATAGTAGTGGGGCACAGTGTACTATTGGGGTTTGTCAGATTCTCTATAGCAGATATTCCTCCTGATAAAGGGGACATATTTGTAGTAGCTCTAACATCTTTTGTATTAATTGAATAGCCATGGTAGTGTTAAAGGCCCTATCCACTTATGAGCTTTCGGAATGAGGGATTAGATGAAAAGTGTCACATCGCATGTCATTTTCCTCCGACTCTGATCCGAGGCGCTTTCCCTTGCACCTCAGATCAAAGATGCAGATTGTCATGGCAGGAGCTATGAATATAAATATCAGATCCCTCATCCATGACTGGGATCGCATACAATAAATTGTATGAAAAAGGACCACATATGATGCATCATATGCGGTCCAGCTACCCTGGAGCTGCCGGGAGAGTTGGCAAGGTATCGCATGCGTTACCTCGCACTAGTGCAGTGGCGCCAAACTCATGGCCCTCCAGATGTATAATGGATTGCTAAAATAATGGCAGGGCATGCTGGGATGTGTAGTTCCACAACAGCTGGAGGGCCATGAGTTTGACACCACTGCACTAGTATATAGGGGCCTACAGTGTTAAAGCACACATTAAGTTCTGTCCTGACCATTAAAGAGTCGAATTATACTCACCGATAATTCCTTTTTCTTCCTAGAGATCCCATGGCAGCCATACATTGGGATATTCCCTTCCCCCATCAGAGCAGACAGGATTGATTTCTCTTGGGACCGCCCACCTTGGGTATAATAGACCCCTCCTCCACCTCCACTGTATCTTTTGAGTGTCTCCGTACCAAGGTCCCTAGAGAAAACACATCATAATACAAGGGAGGGTAATCAGTGGCTGCCATGGGATCTCTAGGAAGAAAAAGGAATTATCGGTGAGTATAATTCGACTCTTTCTTCTACGATCCCCATGGCAGCCATACATTGGGACATACCCAAGACAAATAAACGGGAGGGTAATGTTATGCATGAATATTTTTATTATACAGAGGTATCCGCAGATACTGCCTCTTGGAGAACATGCTTCCCAAAGTGGGCAAGAGAAACATCAAGAGCATAATGTTTTACAAAGGTGTGTACTGACGACCAGGTAGCAGCTTTGCAGATCTCGGTCACTGAAGCTTTGGCCCTGTTCGCCCATGACGCCGAGACTGCCCTTGTGGAATGTGCCTGTACTATGGGAGGTACTTTCTTGTTTTCCAGTTTGTAGGCTGCCACGATCGTCTCTCTTATCCATCTGGATATGGTTTGTTTTCCTGGTTCCTTCCCCTTACGGACACCACTCGGGATGACAAATAGGTGTTTGGTCGATCTAAGGACTTTAGTTCTTTCCAGGTATATTGAAATGACCCGGACAAGGTCCAGCGTATGCCAACTTTGTTGTTCCTCATTTTCCGGTTCTGGGTAGAAACTAGGTAACACAATCTCCTGATTGAGGTGAAAAGAAGATATTACCTTAGGTACGAACTCAGGATGTGTTCTAAGTACCACTCTATCTGGGAAGATAACAAGATAAGGCTCCTCTATCCATAGAGCTTGGAGCTCACTTACTCTTCTGGCCGAGGTGACTGCGACCAAGAAGACCGTCTTCCACGTTAGATACTTTAGAGGACACTCTGTTAAAGGTTCAAAGGGGTGTTTAGCTAATACCGCTAACATAAGGTTTAAGTCCCACGGTGCCACTATAGCCTTGACTGGCGGTCTGATCCTCCTCATGGCTCTATTAAACCTTTTTATCAGCCTTTCTTCAGCCAATGGCCTATCTAATAGTACTGCTAGGGCAGAAATCTGAGCTTTTATTGTTGCTGGGGCAAGACCCATTTGAAAGCCGTCATATAGAAACTGCAGGACTCTACCTGTTGGTATCGATGAAAAGTCACCGTTGAACTGACCCCATTCCATGAACCTGATCCAAGTTCTATAATAGGATAAGGACGAAATGTTCTTTCTGGCCTTCAGCATCATTTCCACAACTTGGGATGACAAGTTATGCCTACTTAATATGCTCCGCTCAATCTCCATGCCTTTAGCGACAACCTTGCTGGCTCTGGATGATATACCGGACCCTGATGCAGTAGGTCCTGCCTGTTGGGAAGTGACCACGGTTCCTGCACCGCCATCTTTAGAACACTGACGAACCAGGGCCTTCTCGGCCAGTAGGGCAGTATCGCCACTACTTCGACCCGATCTTCCCTCAGTTTCTTTAAGACTCTCCCGATCATCGGAAAGGGGGGAAATATGTAGCCCAGTTTGAAGTTCCATTTCACGGAAAGGGAATCCATGGCTAGGGCTTGCGGATGAAATGATTTTGAGAAGAAGTTGTTCACCTTTCTGTTCCGAAAGTTGGCCATCATGTCTACTTCTGGGGTCCCGAATATTTTCTCTATCTGAGAAAAGACTTCTGTATTCAGCTCCCACTCCCCTGGCGATATCACCTCTCGACTCAGGAAGTCTGCTAGTACATTCCTCTTGCCTGGAATATATACTGCTGACAAGGACTCCAGATTGTCTTCCGCCCAGCTTAGTATCCTTTCTGACATCTGCATGAGTCTGATACTTCTTGTGCCCCCCTGGTGATTTATGTGGGACACTACTGTCACATTGTCTGACATTACTCTCAGATGTGTATGGCGAAGGTCTTCCTTTAGGAGTTGTATGGCCTCCCAGACTGCTTGTAATTCTCTCATGTTTGAGGAGTTCCTTGCTTCTTTCCTTGTCCAGGAGCCTTGTATAGACCTTCCCTCTATATGAGCTCCCCACCCGGACAGACTGGCATCCGTAGTTAGTATTCGGAATGTAGGATCTTTTAGACTGGTACTCCTTTCTTCTAGACCCTGTTGCCACCACTTTAGGTCTTGTCTTACCTCTTGACTTAGCCTGAACCGGTGATGATCTGCATAGCCATTCTTCTGTAATGGGATGATGGCCCACTGAAGTCGTCGCATTCTCCACTGCGCCCACGGGATGATCCTGATACAGGATGCCATCATACCCAACAGCTGGATAGCCATACTCAGAGGGCAGTCGTCCTTCTGTAACATTAGACTTGTTAGCTCTTGGATCTTCAGACATCTTTCGGCCGACAGGGATATCTGAAACTGGACTGTGTCTATCATAGCCCCCAGAAACTGTATCTTCTGTGTCGGAACAGTCTGGCTTTTTTCTGTGTTTGTCACCCAACCTAGAAGTTGTAGCAGATCTATAGTCTTCCTTACATTGTCCTCTGTTTCTCTCACAGAGTCTCCTGCAATGAGTAGGTCGTCTAGGTAGGACCATACCTGAATCCCTCTGAGTCTCAGAGCCGCAATCACTGTAACTAGTACTTTGGTAAAGACTCTCGGAGAAGTTTTCAGCCCAAATGGAAGACAGGTAAATTGAAAATGACGATTGGCCACCGAGAACCTGAGAAATTTTCTGTGTCCCTGATTTATCGGGATATGATAATACGCATCCTTTAAATCTATTGATGCAAGGTAATCTCCCCTTCTTATTCCCATAACTATGGAACTCAGGGTCTCCATCTTGAATTTTATTTGTCTTATGTAGACATTCAGATCTCTGAGATCCAGGATAGTTCTGAACGTTCCATTCGGTTTCTTCACCAGAAAGAGATTAGAATAAAAGCCCTTTCCCTGTTCTTCTTTTGGAACCTCCTCTATGGCCTCCGTCTGTAGGAGTTGCTCTAATTTGAGAAGTAGGGCTTTCTTTTCTTCGGGTACGCCTGGTATCCTTGATCTTAGAAATCTGTGATGGAGAGGTGCTGTCTCGAACTCGATATAGTAGCCGTGATGGATTATATTTAGCACCCAAGTGTCTCTTATTATCTCTTCCCAGGTCGTCACGAACCTCAGTAGTCTGGCGCCAATACAGTTCTTTTGGAGATAGTCATAGTTTTCCTTTCTGGTTCCAATCCTTTCCAGGTTGGTATCTGCCACGAAAGTTTTGACGAAATGCCTGTCTAGAGGTACTCGTACTTCCCCTCTTGTAATACGTCTTCCCCGGACGATATGTTTTTGCTTCTCTGTACGTTTGTCTTGTGGAGGCGGGAAAATTAAACCGATTCTTCTTCTCTTGGGGTAAGCGGACAGATTTTCCCCCTGAAATTCTCTGTATCATAGAATCCAGTTTGGATCCAAATAGAAATTTTCCCTCAAAGGGTAAGTTTGCTAGTTTATTTTTGGAATTAGCGTCAGCATTCCAGGGTTTTAGCCAAAGCGCCCTGCGGCCTGTTACCCCTGCCGCCATAGTCTTAGCTGCAAAAGAGACCCCATCAAGAGAAGCTTCACATAGGAAGTCAACGGCCTTCTGTATAATGTCCAGATTTTTGATAAGATACTGTTTAGATATCTTCTCCTCCATATCTGTCTTTAGATTAGAGGTCCACAACCTAATCGCCCTGGCTACTGAGGCCACCGCAACATTAGTTTTCAGGGAACCCGCTGATGCTGAATGGACCTTGCGTAACGAAGTTTCCATTTTTCTATCCATGGCATCTTTAAATGCCGCCGCGTCCTCTACCGGAATGGTGGACTTCGAAATAATTTCAGCCACCGCCGCGTCTACTTTGGGTGTAGTGCACCAGCCGAGAAATTCTTCATCTTTGAACGGGTACATTCTTTCCACCCTGCTCCCTAGGGTGACTCTCTTGTCAATGCTGACCCATTCCTTAAGTATCATTTCTCTTATGACTTTATTTACAGGAAAGGTTCTGCCTCTTTTGTCCCTGTCTTCATACAGTGGATCCTTAGTCTCAGAGGTAGATGCAAGCTCTTTAAAGTTCATAGCCTTGTATATGTGTTTTAACAGGTTTTCTACCAGATCCAAATTAAATGTTCTGACTTCTTCTAGTTCGCCTTCCTCCGACGAACCCTTATCCTCACATTCTAATTCCTCTGAAGAATCCTCCTCAGGTGTAAATTCAGCCTGCACTCTAGACCTCTTTACTGACTGGCTCTGGGTAAACTCATTTTTAGAGACAAAGTTCTCCTTCAGCCAGGCCATTAATTCCTTAATGACCTCCGTGTGTTCTGATTTCTTTAACACTTTAGATTGTGCTATTTCACATATATCACAAATTGCCTTCTTCTGTGCTGAAGCGAAGGATTGATCACATGTCATGCATATGGACTCAATGAACTTCTTCTTAGCTGTTCTTTTCTTATGCACAGGAGAGACAGGCACACTAAAAGAGAGAAGCTACACTCAATATCTATCTTAAAAATAAACAACTGATGCCCAAAAACCAAAGGGCTTACCTCACTGGGGCATCATCAGGCTTCTGGGGAGAAGGCGCATCCATGGTAGCAAATACAGCACACAGTGTAGCACTCCACGCTGAAAACCACCTTACACGCCGCTGAACTGGCCATTGCTGCGGTCATTTAACCCCTGAGTTGCCGCCAAAACTTGCGTGTGCGTCAGGATAGCCGAGCGGAACCAATTCCCCCGTCCCGTGTTACCAGGGGACTGAATTGTGAGACGCGCTACCAGCGTCTATGGGCGGAAGTGACGCGAACCCGGCACTTCCGCCCCTTCTGCCTTTAGATGCTGTCGCGTGCAGCCGCGGCTTCCAGCGGGGCTGACGCTGCGGGGAGAACACACGTGGGAGTCCGGCTGTCCTGGCTGGAGCGTCTACTCCAGAATCCTCCTTCCTGAGCCCGCGGCAGGGTATGTGTGCACAAGGAGACAAGTTAGACTGGTCTCCTGCGCCCTCTTCTCCCCGGGGAGCCACCCCTTCAGCTCCATGCTGCCGAGGTAACCCTGCTTTAAACAAAAAATAATTGCCTACTCTGTCTACTCTAAACACGGAGACAGGAAAAAAGATAAAGTGGAGGTGGAGGAGGGGTCTATTATACCCAAGGTGGGCGGTCCCAAGAGAAATCAATCCTGTCTGCTCTGATGGGGGAAGGGAATATCCCAATGTATGGCTGCCATGGGGATCGTAGAAGAAATAGGTACTGGGGTGAGTTTCTGTACAGTGGTTCCAGACTTTGACCCTGGTTGTTTTTGTTTTTTTTTTGGTATATCAGTATAGCATTTATACTAAGCTTAGGTATCAACACGGAGTTCTTCAATAGGGATACATAATAAGGTGGGCATTAAAACTTATTTGATATAGTGGAGCTCAGTGGCCACTCCAGAGGTGGGGCTGCTGCACGGTCCATTACTTAAATAGGGAAGCCACATCAACTGTTGGGATGTTTGGCAGCATCCCCAGTGGAAGCTGATCTGGCAGTTGGTCTGGCTCCCCTACAGTATTTGAATATTGGACTGTGCTGCAACCCTACCTCTGGAGCAGCCACTGGTTGTGCTGTTGACACAATGGGGATAAGTCAGATGTGATCGGATTAGCTGTGTACTTCTATAAGTACTAAATATTGGTCATTTGCACATGTGTAGGACCCTTATTGTGCGAATGGGTCATGAGCTGACGGATGCAGGACATCTTCAGGGATTAACAGTCTGATGATGTTTGTGGGTGGAGAGCTGGCAGTGACTACCCCTGTTTCTCCAAATAACGGCTTATATTACTAGTATGCAGAACTCTGCAAAGGATTACACATTATACTCACATCTACTCATATGACTAAAGAGAAACAAGACAATGCGCTGTCACGTAGGCAAACATCAGTGGTGGTGGATCTATGGGCAATGCAGAGTCGGAAGTAAGCATAGGTACGCATGTCTTCAATTTTAATATTTGCACTTAGTAAAGGGTTTGTGTGATTGTATACTCATTATAATAATATACTAATAATGCACACAATTCAGGAGCTACATTTGCCTGGTTTCCATCAAACTATGCATCAGGCCCTTCATTTTATACTACCCCTTACTACAGTGGTTCCCAACACCGGTCCCCAAGTTCTCCCGACAGTTCGCATTTTCCAGGTCACCTGTGGATTTTTAAAATGTGACAGCTGATGATACACAATACACTGACTGGGTGACTTGGAAAACCTCAACTGTTAGGGGTACGTGACCGAGGCGGGGAACCACTGCCTTACTACAGGAATATTACTTACCGGTACCTTATTTCTGTAACTGAAGCTGTATGAAACTTTAAGCAGCAATTTTCCCCTGGGTTAATTCAGAACTGGCAAATTAATGTGTGTAAATAAATGTGTGTAGTCACTTTAATGGCTGGTAGAGTGTGCAAGACGACTAATCTTTTCTTTGCCATCTTTATTCAAGGCTGTTCTGATGGTCACCAGGAAGGTGACACCTGGAAGAAAGACTTGTGTATTAGCTGTGCTTGTCAGGTAAAGTAAAGAGCAAGTTATTTATTTTATTAACCTGTATAAAGTGCCAACGTATGCCATTGCACTTTACGACGAAGAACAAACAGTAATAAAACAGGACTGCCTAATAACAGGTAGACAGATAGACATGTTAGAGCGCCATAACAGACAGAATACCGACAGTTCTTTCAGGCGCTCCTTCTTTGTGTCACTCCTTCACATGTGTCTCAAAGGGTTACTCATATGACATGTAAGGAAAAGACAATGATATAGTGTAAAACCATAAAAAAAATTAATGAATAAATTCCAAGTGGTATATTTTGATGGGAACCGTACCCTAATGAATTGTCCACCAATTAAGTAGACAATCTGCGCATGTGGTTAGTAAATCTGGAAGCCAGGTTCTCAAATGTGGTCCTCCTTATTCCTCCATATTTATCCCGTGAATAGAGAATATATAAGAAGATATCTCCATATGGTGAAATACCGTTTTAATGAAGACACAAAATTTAAAAAACATTCAACATGAAATTGGGATATATGTCTTGGACTCTCACCAGAATGAGATGTCTACTTGAACAAAAGCAGACTCAAACAGCATGAGATGGTAATTACTTCAGGCGTCCCTGGATGCTGCTGGATCTCCCGGTCCTGGTGGTCTGTCCAAAGCGCATAAATCCCCTCCGCCAACGCGTTTCAGACTGATTTTGTCCTTTATCAAGGCTTGGAGACATGTTCCTCTGCCAGGGTATTTATACCCAAACATACAATTCACAGAAATTGGCCTAATTCCAGACATAAACTACTAACCACTTGTGCAATACCATAAGTTCACATGTAAACGTTCTAAAATCCAAACCAGTTCTTGTGATAGCCGGCATAATGTTCATGCTGAGATCAGCTGTGACACCGCCGGGTATCGCGCCGTCCCTGCACTTCCGTGCGTTCCACGATCTGCGGAAGCCGGAAGTTCTTGTATTCCACTCGCCCGGATGTGTGGTTGTACAATGCGTCATCCGGGTGTATCTTTTCAATCTCGCGATAACTTGGATCTCCGGAATTTATTGCTGTGCGTGTCATCTGAGCCATCTTAGCGTGTCATCTTAGCCAAAAGTTCCGGAAATCAATGCGTTCCACCGCCATTTTCTTGTTACCATGGTAGCGTTTATACGCCACACATGTTAATGTGGAAGGGAAACGGAATAGAACATGATAATTAATATTTTATATTTTGATATCACATCAAGTAATATTCAGGGGATTAGGAAATAAATAAGACTATAATTTCATAATGACAATAATATGATAAATAAGATATAATAATATCCAATTTTTATATATAAAAAAGGGGAAATACGACATTTGATATATGGGGACAATGTACATGATAAAAAACTCTTTTTCCCAACAGCATGATTAAAAAATACACACAAAACTCTATAAAAAACTCTATAAAAACCACTTAAGCTCAAAGTCTTTATTCAGACCATTTGGCATGAGTGTTCTGTATTGGTATATCATGTTCATTTCACACTTAGCTAGTTTAGTGGCAATGTCACCGCCCCTTTCTCCAGCATTGATCTTTTTAAGGGCTGCAAAGTTTTTAATGCATTTAGGGTCACAATTGTGATTTTCCTTAAAGTGCAAAGAAAGTGCATGAATTTCCAGGCCTTTTTTAATATTACGGAGGTGTTCCCCCATCCTTACTTTTAAGGATCTGCTGGTGCGGCCTATATAAAACTTCTCACATGTACATTCAATCACATAAATAATGTTGACCGAATGGCATGTGAGAAAGTCTCTAATATTGCACTTATGCCCATTTATATTAAATTCTGTTAGCTTATTGCCAAAATTATTAGTTACACATCTGCAGCCCAGGCAAGATCCGCATCTGAAGAAGCCTTTTGTAAGTATTGTGTCATTTTTGGGAGAACTCGGACACAGGCTTTTAGTGAGTTTAGACTTCAGATTGGGGGCCCGCCTGAAGATGCATTTGGGCAAATCGGGCAACAAATTACCAATAATGGGGTCCCTCTTTAAAATGGGCCAGTGTTTTTTAACAATATTTCTGACTTTCCCATGTTGAGTTGTATAGTCAGAAATGAATGACCATTTGAATGCCTCTGCACTTGTGGTCGGTTGAGGTTGTTTCTTCTTTAATAATTCTTTTCTGTCGATGTTTTGGACTGTCATGATGGATTTTTCTAACTCCTGTTTATTATACCCACTGGACAAGAAGTTTTGTTTCATTTCCTCAACTTGCTGGTTGAAGACTCCTGGCTCAGAACAATTTCTTTTTAACCTTTTGAATTGTCCTATAGGTATTGAGTTGAGCCAGGTGTCCTGGTGACAACTGTCCCTATTAATATATGACCTAGAGTCAGTTTCCTTTACATAATTTTTGGTTTTGACCTTGCCCTCCTCCACATAAATCTCAAGGTCAAGGAAACTGACCTTCTGCTTACTAATTTCATAGGTAAGGACAATGTTATAGGTGTTTGTGTTTAGATAGTCACAAAACTGATTTAAAACCTCTCTATCTCCCTTCCATATAAATAAAATGTCGTCGATGTACCGACGCCATGACACCAGGCTCGCCCCAAACGGATTATTATTGAACACGAACTCTTCCTCCCATGCTCCCATGAAGAGATTCGCGTAGCTTGGGGCGAACCTGGTGCCCATGGCCGTACCTCGTTTCTGAATAAAAAAATCACCCTTAAAAACAAAGTAGTTATTGTTTAAAATAAATGTGATACCTTCGATTAAAAATTCTGGTAGTTGGTTTTTAAGATTTGAAGTGCGGAGTGCTTTTTTGGTTGCCTCTATACCTTGTGCATGTTCAATGATAGTATAGAGTGAACTTACATCGGCAGTTATTAAATGAAAGTCCTCACTCCAATCAAATTCTTCTAAAAATTGAAGGACTTCAGTGGTGTCCTTCAAATGTGAACGATTTTTGAGTACAAGGGGGTGGAGGAAAGAATCAATAAAAAGTGACAAGTTGGCTGTCAGGGACTCCACACCCGAAATTATGGGTCTCCCTGGTGGTTTAGTGGTGCTTTTGTGTACCTTGGGTAAGATATAAATGGTGGGAATAATTGGGTCTTCCACATTTAAAAACGTATATTCTTTATCAGATAAAGTGCCATTTTTATGGAATTTATCCAAGGTATTTTTCAAAGCCAGGGACATTCTTTTTGTGGGATCTCCCCTCATTTTTTTATATGTACTCTGATCAGCCAGTTGCCTATAGATTTCTGATTCATAATCTACTTTATTAAAAATGACAATCCCCTCCCCTTGTCGGCCGGTTTAATTATTAGATTTTCTTTTTCCACTAATTTTTTTATGGCCAGTCTTTCCTTTTGAGATAAATTTGTTTTTTTTCCTGTCGGGTTTTTCTCCCAACTTCTGCAGGTCTTCCACTACTAGACTACCGAAGGTGTCAATGAAACAACCCTTCAGATAAGTGGGATAGAAAGTGGATTTGGGCCGGAAAGGTGTCTGTGTTTCCTCTAGACTATTTGGATCTCCATTTTTTTGTTCAAAGAACTTTTTTAAGGTCAATTTTCTCAGGAACTTTTGCACATCTACAAATGCATTGAATTGATTAATTCCTGTGGCGGGACAAAAATTGAACCCCTTCTCTAAAAGAGACCTTTCTTCCTCCAACAGGAGGTGGTCACTTAAATTGAAAATTTTTACTTTTTCAATAGTTAAATTTGTCCCTTCCTCCATATTTTGTGAAATATGACCGGTATTTTTACGTTTTTCTTTTCTTTTTTGTTTAATCTTTTCTTTATGTTTTTTTAGACCTCCCCTCTTTCCCCTTCGTTTTGTATGAGGTGGTGATCGAAATTCCCTCTTCTTTTTGCTAAAAAAGGGTAGGGGGAATCCACCCTCTTTAAAGGGGAAAATCTGTTCCTAGTTGGTACAGGTGAATTTTTATATATAATTGGGGCTGGTCTCCTTCTTATTGGTGATTGTGGTTTATAATATTGAGGGGTCTCATAATTCCTTATGTGATAATCCCCATAATTCCTTGTTCTTTTTGTGGGGGTTCTAGCTCTTTCCCTACCCCGAAGATGTTCCAAGGAGTGATCCCTCCTATTGTTTCTCCAGTCCTGTCTATCCCTTCTCCTATTTTGGTGGTTGCTGTAGTTACCCTGTATGAATTTTCTATAGGAATTTCTGCCTTTTTCCCTTATGGTTTCTCTTTGGACCCTGCCCTGTTCTTTTTCTTTTATGATTACAACAGAGTTGTCTTTTTCCTGATTTTCCCTAGTATCCCTTTGAAATTTTTTTTACTTTTCTATTAATTAGGATTTTTTCTGCTTTATTTATTCTGTTGCTAATTATCTCCTCCTGTTCTTTATAGAACTTTTGGTCGGAGAACGGTTGGACAACATTTCTATATTCTTTTATTTCTCCATCCAAACTATTTAGATTTTCCTTTCTTTCCATAATGATTAGTTGCATTAATTCAACTGAACAATTTTTTAGAATATTGTCCCATTTTTTCTGGAACAATTCCGTGGGAGTGGTGTGGCTGATTTTTTTTATCAATTTTTAAGCCCCTAGGTACAAGATTAGCAGAAATGTACTTCTCAAGGGTGGCCACTTCCCACCAAATTTTGCTCTCTTTTAAGAGGGCTTTTTCCAGTTTAATTAATACATCATCTAAATTTTCATCTAAGGCTTCTAGTTCTCTTGTGGATGAATCAAATACTGTTTTAAAAGCATTTATCCTCTCTTCCCTTAGACTGAACATATTTTAGCTGCAGAATTCAATCCCAGTAGGTGAAGGAAATACAAGCAATATAATGGGTTTTGTTGAGATTAAATACTGCGCTGTGGGGCAGCCTGACCTGCACGGCAAGTGTGTCACCAAACACACTACACATAGAACTACAACAGACAGAATACCGACAGTTCTTTCAGGCGCTCCTTCTTTGTGTCACTCCTTCACATGTGTCTCAAAGGGTTACTCATATGACATGTAAGGAAAAGACAATGATATAGTGTAAAACCATAAAAAAAATTAATGAATAAATTCCAAGTGGTATATTTTGATGGGAACCGTACCCTAATGAATTGTCCACCAATTAAGTAGACAATCTGCGCATGTGGTTAGTAAATCTGGAAGCCAGGTTCTCAAATGTGGTCCTCCTTATTCCTCCATATTTATCCCGTGAATAGAGAATATATAAGAAGATATCTCCATATGGTGAAATACCGTTTTAATGAAGACACAAAATTTAAAAAACATTCAACATGAAATTGGGATATATGTCTTGGACTCTCACCAGAATGAGATGTCTACTTGAACAAAAGCAGACTCAAACAGCATGAGATGGTAATTACTTCAGGCGTCCCTGGATGCTGCTGGATCTCCCGGTCCTGGTGGTCTGTCCAAAGCGCATAAATCCCCTCCGCCAACGCGTTTCAGACTGATTTTGTCCTTTCTCAAGGCTTGGAGACATGTTCCTCTGCCAGGGTATTTATACCCAAACATACAATTCACAGAAATTGGCCTAATTCCAGACATAAACTACTAACCACTAGTGCAATCCCATAAATTCACATGTAAACGTTCTAAAATCCAAACCAGTTCTTGTGATAGCCGGCATAATGTTCATGCTGAGATCAGCTGTGACACCGCCGGGTATCGCGCCGTCCCTGCACTTCCGTGCGTTCCACGATCTGTGGAAGCCGGAAGAGCGCCATGTCTGCATGCTTACAATATGTATCGAAACAGGAATTTGATACATGAGGAAAAGTGCTACACATTGGTCCAGCCAGATTGCAAAGGCAAAGGATAAGGCACACACATTTTATACATACATAGAAGCATATATGCATACATATACACATACCTGGGGATGAGAAGAGTAGACTAGCTGCAAGGATATTGAGGAATGTGAGGACTGAGGTAGCAGCTGCTGCGGCTAAGTATGCCGATCAGGGATCTCTGTAGCTGCAGCTCTGACCCCAGCAGCAGCGTGTGAAGAATCTACAAATAGTAAAAAAGAAGAAAAAAATTGCAAGTTTTTGTACACGTAGAACCTCTATGCTATTGTATGTTGTTTGGTGTTTGGGATGGCACACAAACTAAGCTTCAGTAAAAAGGTGACTAACGGACAACAATATGATTAAACTATCCCTATGCTGAATTGGACAACAGTTCTCTGCTCCATTCCATAAACAATACACAGTGCTTGGGGATGTTTGTTGGCACTGCAGGATGCTGGCCAAACTCTGACGTTTTTTTAAGGGATCAATCGCTTAAAAGGCAAAACCATACCTTGTAAATGTTCCCCCTTTAAAAAAAAAAGTCTGAGTTCAGCTGTCATCCCGCACTGCCGCCAGACTTGGGTGGCATTAAATAAATAAATAACTCCCAGATTATAATGATTATTATAATTATAATGATTATTATAATGATTTTATAAAAAATGCTCAGTCTGCTGCTTGCTCATTTTAATGTTTTCCCAAGAAAACTAATTTAAAGGGTTAGTTCGCTCTAACATACATTTAACTTATTAGCTTCAACATGCCTTCTGCAACATTTACTAAGTGCATCATATTCTCCTTCTTACTTCTTTCTATGCTGTTTAGCCATAGATTGTTTCTCTGCCTTGGTTGTAGCTGTATCCATAGAGCAGTTTAGTGTTGTATTCCTAGATATACCAGCTGACATTTTCTCTTAAAGATCTCTGAGCTGGTGGGATATGGTAACGTCAATAGCATCATGGTGGCTGCATCCCTACAACTCAGTGACACAATCCGCACTGCAAATTGCACTATAAGTTCCATTGACCTGGGAGGCTGATTCTTATTACAGATGTCCAGGAGAGCTTGTTTTTGAGTCTCACAGACATTTTGGGAGAGTAAGCAAGTATTATCCTAGGCCACTAAATAACCTGTATCTTTCTACATAAAGGACTGATGTCTATCCTCTCCCTTCTGTCCAGAATACACTGATTGTCAGTACCTCTGGTAGATCATGAGGAATTAGGAATGCTTTTAGTCAGCTTGTGTAGAACGTGCATGGCCAATAGATAGATAGGTGGTGGCAGGGTGAGATTGATGAGAGCAATGTGGTCTTCAAGTTTATGATTTAATGATGGCAGTTGTGCATGTGCAGTGGCGGATTCAGGGGGGGGCACCCGGGCACGTGCCCCCCCTGTCATTTATTTTGTAGCCGAGGACCAGGGCTTTCCAACGAGCCCAGCCCCGTGTCTCTAGCCCCCCGGGAACCGGAGATATCGCCTGGCAAACCTGTAACGTTTTTTTCCCATAGGATAATATGGGACCCGTCAATTCCGACCCCCACCCGGTTCCGACGGCTGCCAGTTCCCGCCCTGGCATCACAGAAGCTTGTGGTTGATTTCATTCAATTCCAAATCGCTGGGCCTTCAATATGATATCAAGCTGGTTCTAGAGATATTGCGTGTAAACCGATTTTTTTTATTTTTGAAATGTAATTTCATGGCTGTTCATGTTATTTGAGGGCAGATTACTCTGGAACCAAATGATCCAGTTTCACTGGACCAAAATCATTCAAAGCCCACTCAAAAGTTCTTCAATATGATACTTGTCTCATGTAAATGGGTCAGTTGGTTCCGAAGATATAGCCGGTTAAATGAGATAACTGGTTAAAGGGGGGAGGGGTGGTTTTCTCTCCCCTCACACCAGAAAATGCAGGGACTAGGCTGGTGTAAAAGGGGCCAACCTGGCAATGCATTCTCTGGTATGAAAGGGGTATTATTTTAATTAGCCGGGACCTGCAGTGCTCTGAATACAGCCAGGCTCTGCCACTATCAGTGGCTATCACTTCTGCTGTCCCCCATTTACCACGAGCATGTATTCCCCCTTGGCAATGAGCATGTAATCCCACATGGCAACGAGCATGGAACCTCTGGCAATGAGCATGGAACCCTTGGCAATGAGCATGTAGAGAAGCAGCACTTATGTAGCATCATTTTTAATAGGCATTATGGTGTTTGGCATAACACATAATGGACATAATGGCATGTAACTTAACGTGTAATGGACATTATTGTGTAAATGTTTAATGCAAGCCTTTGGTGGACAATGTCCCTGAATATTTAGTGTATTGTGAATTTTGGCTTAATCTGTGTGGCATTATGTGAATTCTGGCTCAATCCATGTGGCATTATGGGAAATTTGGCTCAATCCGTGTGGCATTATGTGAATTTTTTCCCAATCCGTGTTGCATTATGTGAATTTTGGCTCAATCCGTGTGGCATTATGTGAATTTTGGCTCAATCCATGTGGCATTATGTGAATTTTGGCTCAATCCATGTGGCATTTTATGCATTTGGCTCAATCCGTGTGGCATTATGTGAATTTTGACACAATCCATGTGGCATTATTTGAATTTTGGCTCAATCCATTTGGCATCATGTGTAAGGGGCAAGTATAATGGGGTCTAGTATTTTGTTGCATAATGTGTAGAAGTTTTATATGGTGTTGACACGCCCCCTGTTGATTGGCCACACACCCTTTTCCGGAGCGCGCCTTTGGCGCGCGCACAACTACATCCTTCACTTTTGTCACCATGGTGGGCCTGCGTACTTTAAATGCCAGAGCCTATTTTTAATCCCATTCCCACCCTCTCCTGCTGCTCTCTTAACATGTACACTGGCACCACTAACACCGCCTCTCCCCCAACCAAACCCTTTTTTATCATGGTGCCCCCCCTGTCATTTTATCCTGGATCCGCCCCTGCATGTGTGGTAAGTGGACCGTGTATACATCAGTCCTCCTACCACTCTGAACACTTGCATGGTTGGGGTCCAGGTGCTCTATTATATAGGCTAGCGGAATACCTGCATACTGCAATGCCATTTTTGATGTTAATATAAGGCCTAGATCAGGGTTGCCGACTTTCAAAAAATCCTCTCCGGGAGAAGCCCGGAGAGGAATCTCGCATTAAGCCCCGCCCCCATTACAACAAATAGCCGAAATAACTGTTATCCGTGGAGGGGGCGGGGCTAAAACGTCACGATTGTGCCGTTTTAGCTCCGCCCCCTCCCCTGAGACCCGCGGATTGCGGCATATAAATGTTGCGATCGGGGGACTCAGTGAGAGTCCCCCTGATTCCGGGAGGGTTGCCCACCCTTCCGGGGGCCGGGAGGAAGGACCCGATTTTCAGGAGACTCCCGCAAATTCCGGGAGGGTCGGCAACCCTGGCCTAGATTGCATTGAATACGCAATTATCAATAAATAGACCACTAAATCTGTGTATTTTAATTAATCCTTACTACAGGGTGTATGTGCCACGCCATGCTTTTGTGCACCAGAAACAGAGCAATACAATAGCTCTTCACCTGTACATAAAGGCCTGAATCATGCTTGTAATACCCCTTTCAGACGTACGACTCGGCAATTACCCGGCATTTAGAGTGCCGGGTCATTTTGCCGGGAGCAGCCATACCCCTTTCACACTGAACAGCAATTTATCGGGTTCAAAATTTTAACCTAGTAATTTGCTGAATAACATGGGTATTTTGTCTGTGTGGAAGGGTCAACCCCGGTCGTAAATGCCGGGTCCTCAACCCTGGTAAATTCCAGGGTTGGAGACCCGGGATTTACGACCCGGGTTGACCCTTTTACTCAGAAAAAGGACCTGTGTTGAACGGCAAATTACCGGGTAGAACTGCTTCACCCGGTAATTTGGTTTTCTGTGTTAAAGGGGTATTAGAAAAGCAGAGA
The DNA here is from genome assembly GCF_055691185.1 of Crinia signifera. Classification (NCBI taxonomy): domain Eukaryota; kingdom Metazoa; phylum Chordata; class Amphibia; order Anura; family Myobatrachidae; genus Crinia; species Crinia signifera. Next base: position 190,809,991 of record NC_139220.1, read on the forward strand.
CATTTAGATTTAGGGTAGTTATGTGTTTAAACTGAAATCTAAATTGCATTGTAAAAATAAAGCTGTCTCACAATTATGGGCTCCATGCAAACCAGACTAGTATTTACCATGCATAGAATATCATATAAATATACTGTATTTCTTCCCTTGCATAGTAAAATGGTTTGTTCTATGCAGAAGTTTTTTGCATTCTTTGCTTTCCTTATAAACATGATCAGCATCAGACCCATAGCTTGTAGTTTAAGTAGTTTAGCTTGGTTTTAAACCTAGTCTTTTAGTTATGACTTTGGAGTGAGTAGGTGTGGAATATGGTTACAATGAAAATTTCCTCTAATAATACCCCTTTCAGACAGAAAAATCCCAAAAACCCAGGTATTTCCCGGATACAAAAACCCGGGTAGAACTAGGCAGCAAGGGGCTGACCCCCTTTCACACAGGAGCAAAAACCCGGGTATTTCCCGTGTCGACCCCTTTCACACAGAAGCCGGATTTTTCCTGCAAAACTCTGTGTGTCATAAGAAAAGGACAGTTTTAAAGGCACACAGAGATGAGATCATGAAAAGTGGGAGGTGTCTGCTCACTGCATTGCATTAAACATTAAACATTGCATTAAACGGATCTCCTCATCTTTCCAATGTGCCATGGCCATTTAGTGCTGCGCTGCACAACACTGCCATGCCCGCTCAGCCAATCAGGGAAGCTGAAAAGATCAGCCAATCACGCAGCACCATGCTGCACAGCCAATCAGCATGATTTTTCAATAGTCGGGAGAAAAACACGGGTCGGGCCCTTTCACACAGAAGCAAACACGTGTCAGACACGGGAAAAACCCAGGTAAATACCTGGGTCGAAGTCCCGGAACTTTAGACCCGTGTTGACCCTTTCAGACAGAAGAAAAACCCGGGTCAACACGGCAAGAGCAGGGAAATTCCCGGGTCTTTTTTTCTGTCTGAAAGGGGTATAACAGATTTCTATAAAAAGATAGAACAGATTGGAAAGAGATCAGATACACAAGCACCATTAATAAGGGAAAGTGGACAGATATACAGTCAGAGCCTGAGACAGGGACAGATATCCTGTAAAAACATTGATAGGTGGTGAAAAGAAATACATAATATGTGCTGCACAGTAATAGGGAGGGCAGCAGATGAAGGAAAACATAAGCTATGCAAATACACAGATAGGGAAATATAACAGGATTACTGGAATTACTGAAATGCACAGACATACAGGTATACAAGAGAATCAAGTGGAACCTCTCACAGACACAATACAACAGTTTACAATTAGTACAATGTAAATACTAATAAGCACAAATACATATAAACTGAGACATCTCTTGCTCTGTTTATGTAAATTGAAATAATGCATCCAGAAATGTCAGGACATAGCATGGAACAATATGGAAAAAAACATTGTTTCAAAGTCTGAAGCCAAAAGTTATAGTTGTACCAAATAAATTAGCGATAAAATAAGTCGGCACCATTAAAGTTGAATACTTACAAAAAAATAAAGCATCAGTTTCTAAAGGTGGCCGGTCTTAAGGCCCTCATACATTAGGCCGACTTGTCCTTAGAACAAGTCGGACCCAATTCGCCTGTGAGCTGCCCGGCAGCTCCCCGGGAGGCTCACATACAATTTGGCACTTGATGAGCCAATTCACATGTGATAAATCGCTTGCGATTTATCACATGTAATGGGTAGCTGCAGCGGGCAGTGAGGAGCAGGGGGCGGGCAGTGATCCTCATCAGGGGGACGATGGAGCGGGCAGCGGGTCCTGACGCTTTAACTAGCTGGCAGCGGCGAGTGCTGACCTGGCCGGGCGGTGTGTGATCACAGACATCAGCAGCGGGGACGGGCAGTGCAGTGGCGGGTATTCGATTTTTAAAATACCTGTCAAATGACTGGCCGTTCTCTGATTGGCTGAGAGCTCTCCCTGGCAGTCCTTGGTGGTTTTTGGACCCACAATGTACTCACAATCTGTCATACAATCCATCATACAATCCATCTGCTTGAAGCTTCGTTGAAATACTGGGCTGGCCTACTAGGATCAAAAGGATACGAGTACCAAAAATCCAGTTTTTTATTTATTTATTTTTAATTTACAGGTTGCCAGCAACTACCAATCTGCTGTGTTATGCCATTATTAAATAACCCGAATGCAGCAAAACTGTTTTCAGAGTAGTGACAGAATTGTGCAAAAGGACGTCCACCGCTCTCTTCAACCTCCCGCCAGTCTGCCGCTTGGATACTTCTGCGGCTCCCAGCATCTTCACTGCCACAGGCCACCCGGAAGCTGCACCTCTCTTCTCTGCTAGTCAGGGAGGGAGTGTCACATGACTCTGGTTGTATGAGCCATCTAAAGACAGATTGCATGTGCTTAAAAGCACATGCAATCTGCTCCCAATCCCAATTGATCTGACGTGCAGCACGCCAGATCAGAGGACCAATCCTCCAATCTTCCAGGGCTGGGAGATTGTGTGATTGTATGATTGTGTACACACGATGTGCGCACAATCTGCATACAATCCATCTCACAATCAATTGAGATTGTATGATTGGGTAAAATATCTTTCTGATGTATGGCCACCTTTAGATCCAATCACCGTACATAGTAATATGATGAGGTATTGGCTCTATGCATGTGCTGGGAGAATAGGTGTGCTACACAGTGTATACAAATCAAGATGGTCTAATAGCTGTTTCTTATACTTCTGTATATGTACTACCATTATCACAATGCCTCTTCTCATACCAGAACTGTTTATGTATCTGCTTGTAGAATGGGACAGTCCAGTGTGTGAGGGAGAGCTGCCCAGAACTGACATGCATGAAGAGATCCACCCCACCTGGTCAGTGCTGTGCTGTCTGCCAGCAAGGTGAGATTACTGCCTTATACCACTGGTTATAACTGGTGCTATGAGCCATTTTGTTACCTGGATCCCATATAAGGGATGATTTGTACCTTTCTTGCTTACAGGATGTGAATATGAGGGCCTGACATACAGAAATGGGGACTATTTTCTTTCACAGAGTAATTTTTGTTTGAACTGCTCCTGTTTGGTGAGTAAAATACAATAATTCCATTCAGTGCAATGCAACTCTAGAACCAGCATTGTGACAATGTATTGAACCCAGCAGGCATGCTCTGTGACAGACTCTGATAATGAATTTTATTGTTGTAACACATTGCAAAACATCAACTGTAAAGTGCAAAGACACTGAGGAGGACTGCTCTGTTCTCCTCTGACACACTGTGTTGTATTGCAGAATAATCTGGTGAGATGTTTACCTGTTCAGTGTCCAGTAGCTGCTTGCAGCAATCCAGTACCGACCCCTGGCCAGTGCTGCCCCACCTGCCCAGGTAAATATTATTTCACTGTAGTAATTCTGCTCAATGAGAAAAATCACGAGCCACTGTCTGTTCTATTGCTTCACTGTCCCGGTGATTTCTCATGGTAAAAGATATCACTGGTATTCTCTCCTCGGAGTACATTTGATTTATAAAGAAATGTTGGTGGAAGCACCAACAAATTATTGAAAACCCTTCATTCCCACATCAGTAGGGTTGGGATGGTGTAGAGTAGCAGTGACTGACAAGCCAAAATGTCATCACCCATGATGTAGGGGAAATATAAAAAAGAAGGGATCAATAGACCATGGTGTCTGTCCCTCTCACCGCAGGTTGGCACAATGGCAGACTTGGAAGAGGCTTATGGCCCATGAAGACATTCCTCAAGATGGCAGTGACATCACCTACATGTTATTCCCTTTATTCCTCCTAGTGTGTGACTTCAATGGGCGGCCCTTGTTACCCGGCCAGAACGTTACCACCACTGATGGATGCCATCGTTGCATATGTCAGGTGAGTACTGGGAATGAAATAAGAATTATAGTAACAGATACTTTCCGACAGTCGGGATCCCAATGGCCAGAATCCTGACACATCCTGGTAAGTAATTTCTCCCAACCCCTAAACCTAACTTAACCCTTGTACTTACCTTCAGGGTATGTCAGGATTCTCAGTGTCGTTCTTGTATCTGTTGGGATCCCGTCTGCTGGAATTTTGACGCGTGCCATTAAAACTGTTGGAATTTTATTATCAATTATTTAGTTAGAAATGTTTTTTTTTTTTTATATTTTGCTGTTCTATACTTTTGTAGGTAAGCAAAATATGGTAAGGAAAATATGGCTGTGTGTTGAATGTTTGCTCTTGTGATATGCCATTTCTGTGCTGTCTTGTTAACCTTGTAAATCATATACTGTAGTGCAGCTTTCAACATTCACAGATTTGTATATACTTTGTATCTATGATTTCTAAATGCAAGAAGGGGTCATTCAGTAAGGATCTCAAGAGCAAAATGTTTCCTAATGGGTAAAAACATATGGACTGTGGGTGTGAATCATTAGGTCAAGAAGTAGAAGGTCGACACTTGCAAAAGGTCAAATGCATTATTATTATTTTATTTATAAGGCCCCACAAGTGTTTTGCAGCGCTGTACAAAGGAACAGTACAGGGAGACAAATCTTACAGTAAATAAATAACAGAAATAGATTACAGGTAAAATGAATGCCACAGTTCAATACACATTACAGCTTAAAAGTAGGTAGTGAGGACTTAATACGTACTACTAGTAGGTAGTCAAAGATGGACACTGATTGAGTATAGGAGAGCTGTGAGTGAAATGTGAAGAGAAGAGGGCTTAGACAACAGGAGGGAAGCGGGCCCTGCTCTGAGGAGCTTACAATCTAGTAGGAAGGGGCAACAGACAGATTACATGAGGTGCAAGCAGGTGGGAGGTGGGTTGATGGCAGGATGTAGGCAGACAGAGACGGTCAGTGCGTGTGGAAGGGGTTGGAAGACAAGCCTCAGGACTAAGTTATGCAGCGGAAGGGTACGCTTTGATAAATAGGTGATTTTTCAGTGCCTGTTTAAAGCTTTGCAAGGTCGGGGAGAGTCTAATGGAGCGAGGTAGTGCGTTCCACTGAAGGGGTGCAGCACGGGCAAAGTCCTGACTTTTAGCATGGGAAGCAGTGATCAGGGTGCGCGGAGAGTCGACAATCGCCGGTCGATCGAAGAGGTCGGGAGGGAGTGTGAATAGAGATAAGGTTGGAGAGATATGGAGCAGTGGAATTAGTATGTGAGTGTGAGGAGTTTGAAGAGGATTCTGTAGGGGAATAAGAGCCAGTGCAGATTTTGTTGAAGGGGAGTGGCTGAGGTGGAGCGGCGTGAGAGGAAGATAAGCCTGGCTGCAGAGTTGAGGACAGATTGAAGAGGAGCAAGCTGGGAGTGAGTGAGGCCATTATGTTTACACAAGCAAAAGGTGGAATTGGAAAAAGGTCAGCATGAGTTTTTCACGATTATTTGTTGTCTATGTTGACATAGGTCGGTTTGGGCCTAATTACTGTCATGTGATTGACCCTTGTATTTTCCCACTCTTTTTATTCCTTGATTGTCAGGATGGTGAAGTGAGATGCACGGATGCTGTACGTTGTCAGCAGATCTGTACTCATGGTGTGAAGCGTGGTTCATGTTGCCCAGATTGTTCAGCCTGTGACCTGCAAGGTGATATTATACCCAATGGAGTCACATTTCAGGGTAATGGTGATCCATGTGATAGCTGTATGTGCCAGGTAATTTCAAGCACTGTATGATCTGTCTTAAACTGCTGCATGTTTTCTTTGTAATATACAGGTTGAGTATCCCTTATCCAAAATGCTCGGGACCAGGAGAATTTTGGTTAACGGATTATTCCGTATTTCGGAATATTTAAATATTTCAATTATGTGTTTTGAAGTATCTTGCATTTATGCTGTATAAACACATAAAATACACACAAATATATTTTATTACCACATAAAATACACACAAATATATTTTATTTGTTCAAAAAACAAGGTTTCAAAACATGAAACAAAATGTGTGTACTATCTCAGCACTGAATTTGAATGCCAAGCAATCATTGTCTTGCACATATATAGTGCCAGTTACATATCATGTCCCCAGTGATGCTGTTACAAATGTCCCCAGTGAGTTTTTAGCAAAAAAATATTTTTTTTTCACTTTCTGGAATGTCCGTATTTCGGAATAATTTGGATAACGGATATTCGGATACGGGATACTCCACCTGTACTTGTAATGTAGAGTAGTTTGCCGAATGTATCCGAGTGTCCACATTTACTGTAGATTCATGTTTGGACCCAACTCAATCGCATCTCCACTTGCGGTTGAATGAACATAGTGGGCGGTAATTCAGTGCTCTCAGTTTGGTTAGGTTTAGTGTGGACACGTCATTACAGCTATGCTAAGTTGGGAAAAATGATGCTTGACAAAAAAAATGACAGAAATTATTTTTTTTTTTTTGGGAGATGCGGCTAAATGTATAGAGTTGTATTATTTGTAAAAAGTAACTTCTTTGCCTACTGTATTTCCTATTGCTTTTTTTCTATTCTGAACATAAAAAAACGGTGCAGAAAACCTTCATTCATTTGCTAACTGGTTGACTGTGTTGATGGGATTCTTATTCTTAATGAGAATAATCCATATTCCTGTGAGAACTACCTCATGATTATAGAGCACCTTACTACAGTGGGGAGCTGTGTATGAATTCTTCCCAGTACTCTCTATACCGGGTACTTGCCCTCAGTGCTCTACTTTACTCTTCTTATGGGTTGGGATCCTTGGGTCGACCATAAGTTGGTCGACAGTCATTAGGTTGACAGGGGTCTAGGTCAACATAGGACAAGGTCGACATTGGTTTTTGACTGTTTTTTTTTTCCACCCAAATGTCGACACAGTCGACATTGACATAGTTTTAACTGCACAGCGTCCCCTTGCATGGCCCGCAGGTAGTGCATGAAATACCACCTGTCGGCACATGTTGGCTAAAAAAAAAAACTCATGTCGACCTAATGCATGTGTCGACCTAGACACCTGTTTACCTTGTCCCATGTCGAACTAGACCCCTGTTGACCTAAACCCATGTCGACCAAGACCCTGTCGACCTTCCAGTGTGTCGACCTAATGGTGTCGACCTAATAGCTGTCAACCATTTTATGGTCGACCCATCAACCGTATCCCGTTCTTATTTGTCTTTATCTTGCAGCTATAAGGTAGCTCTTGACTTTTCATGGTCTCTGTGATAATAATATTATCCGCTGTGTATTTATTTATGTATTTATTTAATAATATAATAATAATGCTGTTGATAAAATATGTCTTTCTTCCTGCAGAATGGTAATGTGAATTGTATACGGTTGTCTTGTCCAAAGTTGACTTGTGTTCTACAAGAAGAGGTTTCTGGGGAATGTTGTAAGAGGTGTCAAGGTAATTTTACCTCGTGAGTTGCATCATTTTATCCTGTGTAATAGTTACAACATTGTACAATACTTTTAGCACTGATTACAGGCAGTTATCCTTTCATTACTTCCACATCCCAGGGTGCATTGATGGGACAGTCACTCGCAGACATGAGGAAGAATGGAGACCTCAGGGGGAGCCGTGTCATAGTTGCCGTTGTATGGTACATGATCACATAAACACTGCTGCAGCTGCTTACTGACGCTTTCGTTTTTCTTTGTTTTTCTTCCTAACCTGATATTTGTCTGTATAATAAATAACTAATAAATAACTAATTGCATTGTCTGCTAAAAGGCCTATTAAAGGTGCCCACACACTAGGGCGATTTCTAGGCGATTTGGTCACTTTTTCATGTGATTGCAGCGATAAATCACATAAAAGTGTCCATGTCACACCTGTTGACATCAGGTCAGGGACGCACGAGCTGCAATTTAGATAAGTCACATCGCCAAATGTATGGGCACCTTTAGAGTTGGATACAACTGTATCTGTGAGTCATAGCTTTGCATGTTATGTATAATTTATCACACTAGGCATTATTACAACATGCCCAGTTTTTATATGCATGTATATGGATATGCATGTATTTTATACGTTTGACCCCTTTAGGTACCGGTGGTTAATCAGAGGTATTCACTTGGACGCGCAGTACAGGAATATGTGTAGTGTAGTGTAGTGGGTTTTGTTGTTTGTTGTTGCAGCCACACAGATTAGTAAAGTACTGCACTTCTGAATATGAGTTCTATCTGGCGCATTGGGCCACTGGTAGATATGAAATATTACAACTGTAAATATGAGTAGACATATCCTAGTTACAGAATCTGTTTCTTCTTTTGCACACAGGAGGGCAAAGTTCAGTGTAGAAAACGGCACTGTGCCTCTCTGTGCAGAAACCCTGCACCTCCCAGACCAGGAACCTGCTGCCCTGTGTGTGACGGTAAGCCACTGGACATATATATTTATTTCTTCTTACGGAAGCCATCTCCCAAGGTGAATAGAAGTTTGTTTTTAGGCATCTCATCAGAACGGGCCCGACTTTAAAAGCTGTCGGTCCCGTTCTGCCTAGATAGACCGTGGATTGTAAAGATCACGGCTGTATCTCACGGCCACACCTCCTTTTTGACGATCGGCAGGCGGGACATTGAATCCTGCATGCCGATATGCAGTCGAGGAAAGCGGAAACAGGCCAGGCTCACGGTTGTCTGGATGGACCGGCAGTCGTGACCCTGAATGGAATACCCCCCTAAATGTTTGTATGTCTGTTATTCAATAAATGTACATATAAAATTATTACAACCGGTTGTACACAAAAAAATAATACAAATATCTATAATAGTACAATAATAAAACATAAAATGATATGCTATATGGTGGGCCTGTTATGCTTAAAAAGATGATTTATTTGCAAATAACTGCTGGTATATGTGAGGTGTCCTTCCCACATAAGTGGGTGTATATTTTTTGTTGAGAAGCTCCAATATGTTGGTTTTAATGCTCCGATTTTTACTCCAGTCTGACAGATGGTCCTCTATATACAAAATCAATATGACCAACATTTTACATGTACCAGCATAATAACACCTGAATAGGAGGCAATAATAGCCATGATGTTTTTTTTTTTTTTCATTATATGATTAGTCCTGTCCTGTACTTTCTGTACATGTCAAACTTCATGGTGCCAAAGATTAGCGCAAACTCTCACTAAATTGTCGTCCACATGAATCACATGTATGACCACTAATCTGTCTATAATTACTGCCTCACAGCACTGAGGTCATGGGTTCGATTCCCACCATGGCTCTAACTGTGCGGAGTTTGTATATTCTCCCCGTACTTGCGTGGGTTTCCTCCGGGTACTCCGGTTTCCTCCCACAATCCAAAAATATACTGGTAGGCTAATTGTCTCCCAACAAAATTAACCCTAGAATATCTGTGTGTGTGCATGTACATGTGGTATGGAACATAGACTGCAAGCTCCACTGGGGCAGGAACTGATGGGAATGTTTAAATATTCTCTCTGTGAAGCGCTGCGGAATCTGTGTGCGCTATATAAGAAACTGTTAATAAATAAATAATAATTTGACCAGTATGTTGCACATTACTAAAATCAGGATAGTTAGTGGCCTATAGCCAGCAGAGAGTTATTGTGAAGGATTTCTGTGGATTTTGGCCTGATTCTTTGACACGCGCTGTGCCAAACTATTCATGTGTATGCTTAGCTTATGCCGATCACCGAGCTTATCATTACACACAATGATTGACAGTCAGGCAGGGGTGGTTGGAGTTGACTGGGGAGTGGTGGCAAAAATGCAGGTGTGTTGCAGCTACTTTCTAGCTGTGTCATTGACCCATACGCATACAGCACAGCTTTGGCATCTCCGTTCAGGCTGCTATGCTGCGTGGCTATTGACTTATAGGAGCTGACGATTATTGAAGGATCGGTGTGTACGCAGTTGCTGTGCCTCTCCGGTGGTAGTCTCTGTACTTCTCAGGGTGGCTGTTTTTTGGGGGGATAAATCCTTGACTTTTGACTTTTTTAGTTAATATGTTCTATTTCTTACTTAGATTTAACCTTGAAAACACATTGCACTATTGTTACATAAGCCCCAACGTCTTGGCAAGCAACACCTCATGCTGCCTTTGTAACACTGACATTTTTTCCCCTCAGGCTGCTCATACAGTGGTCGAACTTACCACAACGGGCAAGTTGTAAGAAGCTCTGATTCCTGCGCCCGCTGCTTGTGTGAGGTGCCTTTTCCTGCTTTCTTGTAACACTTGTTCTTAAAATATAATTTTTTTGTAATGATTAGAAATGGTGATATTTACATAATGGTTAATATTAATTCACACTAAAAAAAAACATAAATAAAATGATCTTATACATTGTCATTTCTATGTTTAAAGCATGGGGAAACATGGGGTGGGTTGTAATTTCGCCCCAATTCAGCAGCCGTACGGGATGCCAGACGAACTCGGACATTTTTTTAAATCACTTACAAGGCAAAATCATGCCTTGTAAGTGATTGCCCTTTTTTAAAAAAAACATCTGAGTTCGGCTAGCATCTCGTATGGCTGCTGAACTCAGGTAGCATTGTCCCTGACCCGTTCTCGGTCTGCTCGACCGAGATTTTGCAGGCGGGATTCAATGTTCCACCTGCCGCGGGATGAGAAGGGGGCGTGGCAGCGAGAAGCGGACGGGAATCGGCCAGTTGCGGCCTGGAGCTCGTCAATTCCTGCCTTTCTCGGCAGAACGAGCCTGACTGCTTGACGAGATCCGTCTGGAATGGCTGCGGGAGATTGAATCTCCCCCTAAAGCTGGGTACACATATATACAATCGTCGGGCCGTTCTTCCAATCTGGGGGCAAACGGCCGTTCGATTGTATAGGTGTGTACGCTGTCCCAATTGCTGCTGTGCGACCGATAAACGGCCAAAAACGCTCTTGGCCGTCCACGGTCGGTCGGTCAAAGGTTCTTTGCTGCTTAATATTTCATCCGACAGGACGGCTCCATATCGGAACAAAAGAGAAGTGTGTACGCACGTTCGATCGATATGCTTGACAGTTTGACAAAGCACGGTGGTATGCTGCATTATGAGAGACCCTGTAACCCTTTGCCTGCTGTTTTAACTAATGTGTGTTTAATGCCTCACTGCTCAACACTTTAGAGGCATCACTTTAAGACATTAATCAATGTTGAAGTTTTAATAGAGTGGGCTGGAAGCTCTTTTCAGGGCACCATAACACACTATTAAAACTTCAACATTGATTAATGTCTTAAAGTGATGCGTCTAAAGTGTTGAGCAGTGAGGCATTAAACACACATTAGTTAAAACAGCAGGCAAAGGGTTACAGGGTCTCTCATATACTTCTTCTTGCGATTGTTTGGACGGGAGTACATCGGACGTCGCAAGTAAAATTGTACATATGTGTACGCGCAGAACGGTCGTATGTTTTGGACGGCCGAACGTGTATTCGGTCGATCGAACGGTCGCAAGAAAAAGGAAATTGTACATATGTGTACCCAGCTTAAGACTAGGGGCCAATTGATCATTGATCATCAAATTTGCAATATGATCTGGGTGAAAGATCACATCACCAGGGCATATCATCTATACGACCCTGCGATGTGCCAAGTGTGGTGCCGGGGCTTCTGCGCATGTGTGGTACCGCTGACCGCACATGCACAACAGCCATTTCCATGGAGGGTCCCAGGGGAGTCCTCTGTAGGCATGGGGAATGTGGCTGCAGATGGGAATCACAGCTGGAATTGGACATCCTACATACATTCCAGAGATACTTTATATTTGTGGCTGACCCCTGTTTGATAGAAGGGCCCCTTAAAACAGTCTTGGAGTACAAAGCACACCGGCACACACTCCAGATATTTTCAGCAGGTTAATGTTGACATAAGGGGCACCGCCATTCACTTGCTATCTCAATGTGCCTCCATTGCAGCTTTTGCTGTTTTATTAAAAGCAGACCTGGGAGGCTAAATACAAAGAAAGTCAAGTCTAAGAAGTAGAATAAGGATATGCAACCATTTAATACAGGTTTGTCAATGTACATTTTTTTGTGTTTATCATATTTTTTATAGAATGGAAATGTCCAATGCAACCCGTTACCCTGTAGCCCAACACAGTGTAGAAATCCAGTCCGGAAGCCAGGAGAATGCTGCCCAAGGTGACATGTACATTTTGCCTAATATACAACACAACTGTATAGCATAAATGAATCCTGCCATAAGATAGTTGCCAAGCTTCGTTACACAATACGTTTATAGGCATTAAATGGAAATGCACGTGGTCATTATGGAAGTAAAGCAGCTTGTTCTGTCCTTTCCTACTACTTCTTCAGTTGGATTTAAAAGAGCTATAATACTAAATATAAAGCAGTCCTGGTTATGTATATAATATTATTTCCATTTCAGCAGCTGAAACCTCTGAAGCTATAAAGGCTTTAAAAGCTCTGAATATTAAATGTAGCTCTTAGAAAGGAAGGTGTATCAAAACTTTGAGAGAGATAAAGTAGAGAAGTTGACCATAGCAACCAGACAGCTCCCAACTGTCATTTTATATACTGTGCTGGAAACAATGATCTGATAGGATGTAAACAGAGTCATGTTTATAATGGGTGCAGTGTCCGTGGTGCACACGGGCCCCTGAGTCACAGGGGGCCCACATCGCACACATACACATATTCACCAATACTTACAATAAGTCTGTTCCTCATTTCTATAATTACACAAACCCATTCAATAGTCTGTCTGTTTCTTAGGTGTGAAGGGTGTGAGTTTGATTCTCGGACATATGGTGAAGGTGATGTGTTTACAGCTGCCCATGATCCTTGTCTCAGCTGCACGTGTATGGTGAGTCTATAATTATGTGACAATTACAAAGTGTTGCTCCAATTATTACATACCCTCCAACATGACCCATTCCATTAGGTACAAAATGCTCTGTTCCTGGACTTCCCTACCAGTGGCAGTTACAGAGGTTGGACTTCAGCACAGTCAAAAATTCAAAGAGGGGGGGTCACATCAACTGCGAGTGAGTCCAGGACAGTGATGTTTGGAGTGGCATTAGGTGTGGCTCCCCTTTTTGAATATTGGACTTTGCTGCAGGCTCACATCTGTAACTGCCACTGGCAGGGAAGTCCAGGCACAGAGCATTTTGTACCTAATGGAATGGGTCATGTTGGAGGGTATGTTATTACAGTACACAACATAAATGATTACAACTGACTGCCCCCCCCCCCCCCAGGCGATACGCCCTATATATTTATTTGTTATTTTTATATATCAATCACTTATATATATATATATATATCAATCACTTTGTCTAAATTCACGCTACCGCTGCCATCTTCTCTCCATCACATTACATGCACAGTGCCACACATACACATGCACAGAAGAAAATATATTGGGTCATTCGGAAAAAAAATGGTTTCTACTTCTGAATCAGGACTGCAGTAGCTTGGTTTTTGTAACTTGCATTCTTCGGTATTGAATTATCTGAGTACATTGTCTTTATTGTCTTCTGCTTAGGCCGGAGAGGTTTCATGTGATCACCTGGACAGACGGTGTCCTCCTACACAGTGTAGTCACCCAGGCAAAGCCAAGGGACAGTGCTGCCCAAGTTGTGAAGGTAAAGGATATTTACTGAGTAAATATAGTATTTGGTAGATGTGTCAAACCTTCTAAAGAAGGCAGGTAAAGAATTTGCCCTTAGTAATCAACCAGCTTCTTGCAAACCTATATCAAGTATATTCTATAAAATGATTGCTAGAAGCCGATTGGTTGCTATTGGCAAACCCTCCTACTGTACTCTGTATAATGTTTCATCTATCTGCCTCTATGTGAGATACAATGGTAGAAAGTTGGTGGCCACCTGAGAGGCATAAAAGAGAAAAGGCCCCCATACACTACTGCAATTTCAGAGATATGGATGCACAGCGCTAGGTTTATACTGAAGGAATGTACTCTACCACAAAAGATATTTTATAAATGTAATAAAACATATTATATTGAAATGTATAATTTAATGAGAATTCTCATAATACAATGAATATAAGCTAAATATTAAAAACAATGATGTAGACAAAGGGTATATAAATGTAAGCTCCACAGAAATATTGCACCAGTATATAATAGTTACCAGTTGTACTGAAAAAATTTTGGGGGTAGGGGGCTCCTTGCTAATGTTGCTGCATGGATTGTCCAATCCAGATAATTTCCCAGTGGATCCAAGTTATTCAGAGCAAATTCGTATGAGGCAGTCCTTTGGTATGTTCATACCTTGCATGACACTGCTTGTAGCTGCTGAACAGAGGAAAGGGGGGTCCTGAAAGTAAACTGGTCCGGAATAAAATGCAGAGTTGGTGCAGTCTGATGTGCAAAGGAGCAAATTGGTGTGCAGTGGAGATGGTGCTCAGCGCGTTTCAACGCTAACTCGCGTCTTCATCAGGAGCTGGAGTATAGAGTCTATCCAGGGACCCTGTATTTATACCCTGGATTAATTGTTCTAATGGTTGCAGGTGTGGGAGTTCATTGTTTAATTTAAAAACTCATTAAAATAGAGATTACAATACATAAACTTCATATACGTGGTAGGTATGCACAGGAGGATTGTAAACATAATGGTTTTTATTTCTAATTATCATAAAAAATGTAAGTCGCCTTGGTTGGCGGAAGTGACGAGCTGTAGTAGCTCTGGTTGGCGGAAATGACCTCCGCAGTATTATGCATCACAGAGGAGTAAAGGATGGCGGATACCAAAGGACTGTCTCATACGAATTTGCTCTGAATAACCTGGATCCACTGGGAAATTATCCGGATTGGACAATCCATGCAGCAACATTAGCAAGGAGCCCCCTACCCCCAAAATCTTCCAGTACAACTGGTAACTATTATATACTGGTGCAATATTTCTGTGGAGCTTACATTTATATACCCTTTGTCTACATCATTGTTTTTAATATTTAGCTTGTATTCATTGTATTATGAGAATTCTCATTAAATTGTACATTTCAATATAATATGTTTTATTAACCCCTTCCCGACGAGGCCTTTTTTGTTAATTTTTTTTTTTCCTCCTCGCGTTCAAATAAGCGTAACTTTTTTAATTTTCCGGCTATATAGACACATGAGGGCTTTTTTTTTGCGGGACAAGTTGTACTTTTTAATGGTACCATTTACTATACCGTATAATATTCTGGGGAATCAGGAAATAATTCAATGTGGGGTAAAAAAGAAAAAAAACGCAATTCCACAATTTTGCGCTGGTTACGTTTTTTTTGGAGTTTATAGTTCGTTTAAAATGATGGGTTATCTTTATTCTATGGGTCGTTACGATTCCGGTGATACCAAACTTATATAGTTTACGTTACGTTTTACCACTAAAAAAAATAGAAAATTTTACGGTTTTTCTAATTTGCGTCGCGTTGCCATGTTCTGCGGCTTATAACTTTTTTATTTTTCCACCTACGGACCTGGGTGAGGGCTCATTTTTTGCGGGCTGAAGTGTACTTTTTAATTAATACCATTATGGGATATGGGCGACTTTCTGATCTCTTTTAGTTATTTTTTTTGGGGTAGGCGATGCGACCAAAAAACGTAGTTTTGGCGTTGGGAATTATTTTCCGTTTACGCCTTTAACCGTGCGGGATAACTAATGTTATATTTTAATAGATCGGACTTTTAGGAACGCGGCGATACCAAATATGTTTATTTTTTTTATTTTTTATTTATTTTTATTTGTGAAATGGGGAAAGGGGGGTGATTTGAACTTTTAATATTTTTTTATTTTTTTTTATTTTTAAACTTATTTTTTTTTTTTTTTTTACTTTTACTACAAGGCCCCCTAGTGTACTTGACCACTAGGGGGCGCGATTGCCTGTACTAGGTTCAGCCATAGAGCTCTATGGCTGAACATAGTGATTTTCAGCACTTCCTATTACATCCTGCCTCAGGCAGGATGTAATAGGAATGCTGACACGGCCAGCACAGGGGTCTACATTAGACCCCTGGCTGCCATGGCAACCGATCGGCACCCTCCGATCTCGCCGCGGGGGGCCCCGATCGGCGCCGGAGGGGGGCGCCCCCCCCTCCGATCAGCTATTTAAGCACTGCGGGCGCTTTGCCCGCGGTGCTTAAAGGGTTAAACGGCCACGATCGGCGAACTCGCCGCTCGTGGCCGTGAGAGCAGGTACCTGGCTGTAATATACAGCCATTACCTGCTCTCTTTCAAGCCAGCTCACTCCGTGAGCTGGCTTGATTCCCCCGCAACCGGCATATGACGTACATTTACGTCATATGTCGGGAAGGGGTTAAATGTATAAAATATCTTTTGTGGTAGTGTACATTCCTTCAGTATAAACCTAGCGCTGTACATCCATATCTCTTTCCGGTACACTCTTTTGGGAGATTTACACACTCCCCGTACAGCAGCTTTGGCCCTGCCTATGGTTCTCTATTTTGACTACTGCAATTTCACACTATTCCGTTGGATCGGGCAGATAAATCATGTGAAATCAGCCCATATTGCATGTGTTTTACATCCCATCCAATCCAATATACAGTTCCATGCGCATTGGATAGGACTCAGACCGCCCTTGCGGCAGCGGGGAACGGGGTTGATTGCGATACATCACTGTGATAGGACCACATGCAATGTATCGCATACGATCCTGCTGCCCAGGAAGGTTCCAGGCGGCTGAAGACAGATCGGATGGCCATACACTGCTGCGAGACAAGATATGGAAAAGAGCGGGACAGTAAAATAATATAACTTGGCTGTAGCACAATACAATGAAGTAGTATAATGCACTAAGAATGTGGTGTAATAAATCACTTGTTTGCAATGTTTTTCTCTCCACAGTTTGTGACTTTGAGCGAACAATATACTCGGATGGACAGACGTTCCAGCCCCCGGGACACGGGCCTTGTCTTCGGTGCAGCTGCATAGTGAGACAAACTACACTCTATCTCTACTACCCTAGTCCCATGCTTCTCCCTCAACCATAACATACTCATTGCATGTAGCTGTCACCCCATACTCCATATAACTGCTGTACATCATATCCTCTTCTCTCATGCAATATTATCTTCTGGGTGCATGTACTGGCATACTCACAGGCAGGGCTATTTTTCCAGCAGTGCACATAGTTACATAGTTACATAGTAGGTAAGGCTGAAAAAAGACTTGCGTCCATCTAGTTCAACCTGGTATAGATATCCATTGCTGATTTGGTAGGTTCTGGTATTTTACAGACAAATTATATTTCTTATTTGTACTCATGGATGTTTTTCTCCAGTAAATGTTTGTCCAACTTTGCCTTGAATGCATTTAATGAGCCAGCCGTTACCACCTCTCTGGGAAGAGAGTTCCAGAGTTTGACTGTTCTGACCGTAAAGAAATTCTTTCTACTTGCTGAATGAAATCTTTTTTCTTCTAATCTATACTCATGCCCTCGCGTCCTAGATTCCTTTCTAGTAGAAAATAGGGTGTGTGACAGTTCCTTATATTGGCCCTTGATATACTTGTACATGTTGAGCATGTCCCCCCTTAAACGTCTCTTTTCTAATGTAAATAGTCCCAAATTGCTTAATCTCTCCCCGTAGCTTAAATTCTCCATTCCCCTAATAAGCTTTGTTGCTCGCCTTTGGACTTTTTCTAATTCTATGATGTCCTTTTTATAGTGTGGGGCCCAGAACTGTACTCCGTACTCTAGGTGAGGTCTCACCAATGCTTTATATAGTGGCATAATTACCCTTGAGTCCCTAGTTTCCATTCCCCTCTTAATACATGCCAGAATTTTGTTGGCCTTTTTTGTAGCTACATTACAATGGGCACTACATCCTAGATTGCTGTCTATTTGGACTCCTAGATCCTTTTCAAGTATGGAATTACCCAGTTCCTCTCCGCTAAGGTTGTAACTTGCACACTGGTTGTGTCTCCCAAGGTGCATAACCTTACATTTATCTACATTGAACCTCATCTTCCATTTTTTTGCCCACTCATCTAGAATTGCAAGATCATTTTGAAGCATGGTGACATCTTCTGGTGATTTGATGACTTTGCTAAGTTTTGTATCGTCCGCAAAGATGGATACATTGCTGAGTAACCCTATCCCAATATCGTTAATAAAAATGTTAAACAAAATGGGCCCCAAAACCGAACCCTGGGGCACTCCACTTAGTACCGGTATCATATCTGATACGGCACCATTCACAACCACTCTTTGTTCTCTATTACATAGCCAATTCCCTACCCATCTGCAGATATTTTCACCCAATCCCAGGTTCTCCATTTTATTAATCAATCTCTTGTGTGGGACAGTATCAAATGCTTTAGCGAAATCTAGGAAAATCACATCTACAGCATTTCCATTATCGAGGTTTTTGCTAACCTCTTCATAGAACCCTAGTAGATTAGTTTGGCATGAACGATTTTTCACGAACCCATGTTGGTTAGTACTGAGTAGACGGTGATGATCTAAATATTCCTGGATACCATCCCTTAAAAATCCTTCAAATAGTTTACCCACAGTTGATGTTAAACTAACGGGTCTGTAATTAGCTGGATCTTCCTTTTTTCCTTTTTTGAATATTGGCACTACCTCTGCTATTCTCCAATCTTTTGGTACTATACCTGACGATAGTGACTTGCTAAAGATATAATGTAGGGGGGTAGCTAGTTCATCCCTTAATTCCATTAATACCCTCGGATGAATCCCATCTGGCCCTGGTGACTTATTTGTTTTGAGTTTGCTTCAGTATTATTTCCTTCGGCGTGAAATCCACAATGAGATCTGGCTTATTTGTCCCGTTTGTGGTAAATGTTCGTTCCACAGTCTGCTCTCCCTTAGTAAATACTGATGAGAAGAACTCATTTAACAGTTTTGCTTTTCCCTTGTCCTCAGTAACACTTTTTCCACTAGTATCAGTTAGTGGGCCTATGTTTTCCTTAATTAAACGTTTACTATTTATGCATTTAAAAAACTTCTTTGGGTTGGTTTTGCTTTCAGTGGCTATGCACTCTTCATATAATATTTTAGCTGCTTTGATTACCCCTTTACAAGTTTTGTTTGATTCTTTGTATTTTGCGAACGCCTCCTCATTCAAGTTATTTTTATAGAATTTAAAGGCTCTGGTTTTATTGTTGATAGCTGACCTTACTTCTTTGTCCAACCATGGTGGCTTTTTTTTGTTGAATTTACCTTTAGTTACTTTAGGAATGTATTCAATAGTTAGTGAATCAAGCACCTTTTTTAGAGTATCCCACATTTCCTCTGCATTTTTTCCCTCCATAACCGTTTCCCACCCAATTCCTGTTAGGGCTTCCCTGAATAATTTAAAGTTCGCTTTTCTGAAGTTTAGTATTTTTGCAGATCCTTTTTGATGTAATTTACTGAAGTTGATTTCCAGTGAAACCATATTGTGATCTATGGGGCAGATGTATTAAGCCTGGAGAAGAGATAAACTGGAGATAAAGTGGAGATAACTTGGAAGAGTTAACGCACCAGCCAATCAGCTGTGTTTGAAATATGACAGTTGGGATCTGATTGGCTGGTGCGTTATCTCCTTCCACTTTATCTCCAGTTTATCTCTTCACCAGGCTTAATACATCTGCCCCACTATTCCCTAATTGTTCAATTACTTTTGTGTTTGAAACTAAGTCTGTGTTATTTGTTAATACTAAGTCCAAGAGCGCCTCATCACGAGTTGGAGTTTCTACCGTTTGTGTAATAAACTGGTCTTTAAGTAAGCTTAAGAACCCATTGCTTCTTGCTGATTTACCTGTTTCGTTTTCCCAATCAATGTCGGGTAAATTAAAATCCCCCATAATTAATACCTGACCCTGATTTGATGCTTGTTTGATTTGGTTTAAAAGAATAGACTCTTCCCTTTCATTTATATTTGGTGGTCTATAGCATACCCCTATTATAAATTTGTTTTTTGGTCTCTTATTATTGTCGGTTATCTCTGCCCACACTGTCTTTGTCCATCTAAGAAATACTTTGTCAGAAAGAGTGAACTAGAATAAGGGCCTCAGTTCCTGCTGGAGCCTACTGAAAAATAGCCCTACTCACAGGTCTTGGGGTAACTGCAAATTAGATCTGTGTAATGTGATCATTATATTACCGTATATACTATGTACCTCACTAATGTGGTCAAACCTCTGAAAACTGCAGTTTTCAGTAATCCCCCTATGTATCAGCGTTTACCTGATAGCACTGCATATATAAGACTTTGGGCTTCTTTTCACACAAATCCCCAGAAAGGGATCCAAAAGATCTGTCTGCCCCACCCCACCCTGTTGCACATGTTCATCGTGAAGGCCGAGTATGCACAATAGGACGTCCACCCAACCCGAGGGACAGCTCTTATCGAAAGTTGTTCATTGTAATTATTCATACATACAGCATTAAACACTGCTGTGCCTGCATTGAAGGAGGGGGGTATTTTGAGTAGAATTTTGTCTGTGATTGTAAAAGGAACTATATTATTTATACAACGTGATATAATGTCAGATACAATAGAGCTGAGTTCTTGAAGTTGAGAAGAAATGTGCTACCATCTTTGATGGTTTCATATAAATCTGATTTCCAATGCCAGGATCAAACAGTACATGTAGCCATTTCCCTTGGCTTAGCTTCTTAGCACTATGACCTGCGCAATAACATGCTATGACAGAAAATATTACAGAGCGTACTTTGAACATGAAGTAAATGCTAAAGGCTATATGTGTTTAATTTACAGACCCAATGGTCAGTACGTGAAACACTCCATATCCAATGATGGATTAAGCATCAAAGGATACCTTAAATCTCTGGCTGTTTGATGACTAAGCCCTAGAAAAGAAGAGGGAAAGAAAAATGTATGAGAATGTGGTAGTGAATCACATGTGCAGTCATACTGCTCCTCTTGTGTAATCAGTGAAATAATCTCTTAAAACATATCTAGAATTAAGCATATATGGTTTATGATTATGGAGGTTATACATGGCTTATTATTATAGTGCAGATATTGGCATAGAGTGTCTAGTCTTGGAGCTGATAGGTGGGTTAGTTTGATTGACAGGTATATTTGGGGGCAGTTAGCCTATTCTACTGTAGCAGTGGAGGCTATAATGAGTTTATATAAGGAAGAGTCTGGTTTCAGTCACTTCCTCATTTCTGCAGTATACCCCACCATTCCCTGTTGTGTTTTGTAGTATAGTATGTTGTGGTTGTTCTTTTGTTTTTCAGATTTCATTAACATTTCAAACTTGCCAAAATAATAGCTTGGCAGGAAAGCATTGCTCCTCAGTGGCCATTAGTTGGTACCAGTGGTAGCTGCAGAGTGGCCTATCTATGCACTAAGAGGGATCCTGGGTTTCTTCATAAAGTTGGGCCCCATTAGTGCTATGCTAATATAGAGGGCAGTTTAGGCCTTTGCAGCATAGTTTGTGTCATAGTTTGCGTTTTAGCAGGATCCTGCTGAACAGGACCTGTTTGGCAGGATACACCTTTTTGTGTTCACACATAGCGTTTTAGCAGGATGCAGCAGTTTTTTGCAAGAAATACACTTTTTAAACGTGTCCTATATTCCTGCAGGTAGCAGCGTTTGCGGTTTAACCGCACTGTTGAGACACATAGGGGTAGATCCTATTAACTGTGAGATCTCGAGATGTGAAATATATTATTGTCCTTCACTTCCTTCGCCTCTGTATTCACAATCATCGCAGAGAATTCAGGGATGTGTTATACGCTAATCTAATTACCTGCATTTTGGCTGCAAAGTTGTGCGGTACCCAATGGGAGATGCAAGTGGCGAGATAGTTTACTTGCAACATTTAAACGGTGGAAAAAAGTATCAACTTGTGAATGCGATAATTTATCCTGTAAATAAGGCACCCCAGGAAACAACTTGCATCATATGCTGCATGAATTGCTGGAGTTGGCCTTGGGTCTTTTCTGCTGCATGTTTGGACTTGATTTCTTCTTGAGGCCAGTACAATTCGCTTATTTGAATGAACTTTAATCAGATTGCAGAATGACAGCTCATCGTAAAAATACAATGGAATTATAAGACACTGTGAATGTGAAATAATAAAAAAAAATCGCTGAAGAATTAGATTACGCGATTATAGCGGTCAATGCATATGCGAGCGAATGAACTGCACCTACTTGCAGTTAATAGGATCGACCCCATATATTGAAATGCATGTGTTGTAGTTCTAGTCTGGTCATCCTGCATCCTGCATGTTGCGGTTGGATCTGGTGTGGCCAGCATCGCCGCATATGTGTAGATGGCCGCATAGATGACCATGTTCATTCATTTTCCTGTCAAACCGGCCTCGTTGAACAGACCTCCTAAACCAGAATGTGTAGCTCCAGCCTTAGGAAAGTGCATCTCAGCTAGAGCTGGGTTTTGCAGTGCTTTCTTAGATGACCTTTATCCAGTCTATGTCATAGTAATAAAAAGCTATGACCTTATGTAAATGCCAATGCTTGTGTTTTTATTTCTAGTTTATTGGTTATTACATATTATCTCTCTTTAGTGATAACAAATCCTGAGGTTCTCAGACTATAGACAGCATGCACATAGTGACAAACTAGGCTCTGTAACTGACACCGTCATTATTATTATGCAGAAAGGGAACGTGCGCTGTGCAGAGGAGACCTGCCCACCAATATCCTGCCCAAACCCAGTGAGAGACCCAGAAAAATGTTGCCCAATCTGCAAAGGTGATGACAGAATACTCCTGTGACTTTATGCTTTTGTATTTTCTACACTCTATGCACACTCCTCAATTGTGTTCAATTTAGTAACTCTTTCTCTCTAGTCTGTGTGCAGGATGGGGTGGAATTCCTGGAGGGAGTAGAGTGGGAGCCTGAAGGTGACCCGTGCAGCAGCTGTGCTTGTCTGAATGGTGACACAGTGTGTGGGGTGAGTCAGTGCCCACCACTGTCCTGTCTGCACCCGACCCACAGTGAAGGTGAGCTACCGTATTACACTATAATCTACTCTTGTACAGCACATGGAAGTATGTACAAAGAAGCCCTCAAGAGATTCATACATTCAGTACTCACAAGAGGGTTGTTCACTCATTCTTAAAATTTAACAGGCCATATAAAATACTGTGTGTTTGTATAGTAATACAAGTACTTTCTCAACCATTAGGAGAGTGCTGTCCAGTGTGTGACGTATGCACCTACAACCAGCAAGTGTATAGCAATGGGCTGGACTTCACAGACCCAGATAACCCATGCCAGAACTGCTATTGCCAGGTGAGTAAATATAAGAACAAGGAACCAATGAGGCAGTTACAGCTGCTGTATAAGGGAGGGTGTAAGGCTCCCAATATGCAAAAAAGCCAGAGAAATAAAGATATATATACAGCGCTGGGGTAATTCTGATAAATAATATCTAATATCTAAAATTATCTATCTATCACCCTTGCATTTATCTCTTGTTAAGGCTTAATACATCAGCCCCATTATATGCTGAAAATGCAGTTTGCTTTAGGGCTCTTAAACACCATTACATGACCGCAGTGTTCTGTGGTACACATACCTCCAAACTTCCGTCCGGAGGAAATGCCGCGCGAGTGCCCGGAAAGGGGGCGGCGTATGCAAATGAGGGCGTGGCTTATGCTAATTAGCCGCGACCTCATTTTCATACGAGAATAGACGCTGTGCCCATGCGCACAGCGTCTATTCTACTAGATTGGGGGGTCTCCCAACTGCCACCCCCCGCAGCGGGACAATGCCTGCCGCGGGTGGGACGTCGGGACAGGACCCGAAAATCGGGACTGTCCCGACGGAATCGTGACAGTTGGGAGGTATGGGTACATAGTTTAACAGGTGTTATTCTGGGTGATAAATCTTTCCAGCTCCATAATTGAGCACACTGTGCATGACATGGTCACCACAAATATATATCCTATGCAAAGGGAACTGTGTATAGGCAACCCTCACAGTAGAAGACCAGGGCGTGTATAAGCATGCTGAGGCAACATGCTAATTTGATGTCTGCAAGTAACCTATTTTTGAGGGCGTGGCTAACTGCTTAGAATGTATTGTTTCTGAGACTTGTCCTTGTTCTCCTTTCTTCTCTCTCCTCCTTATACTCTTCTCTTCTTACTTAGGTTCATAGTTGTCTTTACGCATTGTAAATTGTTTAATATGTAATTGGAAATAATAGTAGAGCTATTGGAAATTATACTTACAGTTAGTCAGTATTCTATAGTCTATATTGTTTGGACATTACTGACACATAAATTTGTCTGCAGGATGGTACAGTCCACTGTACCCCTATTGTGTGTCCTCCTGTAGCTTGCTCCAGACCAGAGACAAAGCCTGGCCAATGCTGTGCCACATGCCCAGGTGAGATGCCAATTATGCTAATGAGTATGATAAATAGCATATATCATAAACTGTTGTATTTTTTATATATTTTCTTCATTATCATATCTCAAAATAACCATATTTTTTTTTCTTTTTATTATTTTCCAATACAAAAGACATGAATATAAAACATCACCTTATGTATCACATATACACTCTGTGTTTACATGACATAACAACAAACAACATACATATCTGCACATACAACGCAGTGAATACTTATTACTAAAACATTTTATTTCTCTCTGTCTAACCACTTCGTCTATGATTATATTTACCACGTATATCTAACCATATTTTTATTTATATGCGCCACTCAGAATGCAGATACCATGACAGCAGTTTCCTAGACGGAGAACATTTTTCCAACCCAATTAATCAGTGCCAAGATTGTGGATGCCAGAATGGACAAGTGACTTGTACAGACAGAGGGTGCCCAGGACCTCAGTGCTCATACCCACTGCCAGGAACCTGCTGTAACAACAACTGCAATGGTGAGCATGATTAGTGCATCTAATGTGATTAATTAGGTCTGCTCACCAAATGGGGTGGTGCAAAAGAGTATATGGTGAAAGTGTCATGGCCTGGCAAGACATGACTTTGATCATGTTTCCCTGACAAGACTGAAAGCAGCACAGTGACAGTCTGGCAGTGCATCAGTCACAAAAAGGTACCAAGTTGGGATGGCGCTCACAATTACAAACAATATATAGTAAGTCTTACTTCTTAATTCATGTCACAAGGTAGAAGTCTCCTCCTTGAATGAAATGAATAATCCTTGGTATGGATGTATGTTCCAGTGGTACATGCAAGAATAAATAAATCAAATATAGTGTGGAATGTCTAAAGCAAACAAAAAGTCTTTATTCTATAATATGGAGGCAACCCCTCAAAATGTCTCACACCTAAGTGGCAGAAATCACATTCATAAAGGTAGCTCTCTTGATAACAGGTGTCAATGACCCTACAGCTTCTGTGTCTCCTATGGGTGAAATGTAATAGGGTGAGAGAATCAGAAAGTGAGAGATTATGTAAGACATCTCCAGGTTTTTTTAAAGCGGCGATCTTTACACTGCAAAACCAGTTTGATTTTTGCAGTATAACTGATTGCCGCTTTAAAAAACTGGAGATTTCTGTCTTTCTCTCACTTTCTGATTCTCTCACCCTATTACATTTCACCCCATATATTGTTTGTAATTGTGAGTAACTTGGTACCTTTTTGTGTTTGCATATTATTAGTTGTGTGCTGGGTGAACACATGAGAACTGAGTAGGACATCCTGATTTGCTGTCAGACTGTGTGACCTCACTGATGAATCGGCGAATTATACTAGGGAAGTGGAGATCTGAAGAGATCAATAAGATACATGACAGATACATACTGTAGGGATTTGCAATGTTACAAATGAAATAATACTATAGTACTTCTGCCCCACCATTCTTGATCCCCTACCTGCCCTCTCCCAGTATTACTATATGTTATGGGTGTCAAAATCACATAGGTGGTATTGGTAAGCACCCTATTAAAGCTCTCTTATCCATATGAGCCAAAGTTAAAACCACATTGTTCAAATTAAATTACCTTTTGTGCCATAAGTTAATTAACAATTGAACAAGTTGTCAATACAATTGATTGCCAGGTGGTGGCTTAACTTCATTTTGTACATTGTTTAAATTTGTAAAAGAATTGAAGTCAATAAAAGTAATCATTTGCTGCTCTCTACAGGTTGTAACTATGCTGGTAAAGAATATCCCAACGGTGCAGATTTCCCTCACCCAACAGACAAGTGCAGACAGTGTCATTGTATTGTGAGTACTTTTAGTGTGCATAAGCCATGGTATTCTCTATAGAGTTCAATGGCTCATATATGTGTATTTGTCAGCCATTTATCCATTCTCTACTACATATGTTTCCTCTCTCTTATTTATAGTTTATGTAATGAGCACCTCAATCAAAATATGTATTGTTTGTCTTTGGCAGAATGGTAATGTGCAGTGTCTGACAAAACGATGTCCTCCACTTCTGTGTGCGGAGCCATTCCCAGTTCCGGGAGAGTGCTGCCCGCAGTGCCCAGGTAAGATGGCCTTAGAGCAGGGGTTCTCAAACTTGGGTCCCCATATAGTTCACATTTTTCCAAGTCACCCGACAGGTGTACTCATTACTGACACATTTTAAAAGATCCACAGGGGGAGCTAATTATTTCACTTAATTTCTGTGGGGTGACCTGCAAAACATGCACTGTGTGGGGTCCTGAGGACCGACTATGAGAACCTGTGCTTTAGAGTTGATATGAAAGATAGTTTCTGTTTTCCCACCTTTTTCCCCAAGTTACTGAACTTGGGCTGATTTAAATAATCTAATTGAAAAAAAAATCTTATTGTTATCATTAACCTTTTGTTCTGTGTGAAACTGCAGTATTGTTGTGTACGAGACAGATACTTCCCAAAAGTTGTTTTAAGAGAAGTATATATTATTTAGGTTACGTTTTGTTGCTTATAATATATAATATATATCCTTTTTCTGCAGTGCCACCAGCAGACTGCCCATACTCTGGAATCAGTTACAGACACATGCAGCGTTTCTATGACCCATCAGACAAATGTCGTGACTGTATCTGTAATAATGGCATAGTAACATGCCAACGCAAGCCCTGTGCCCCTATACCCTGCACGCATCCGCTTCAGGGAGACTGCTGCCGATCCTGTGATGGTAACATTGCACCTGCTGATCCCAGCATCATGATTTGCATGTGTTTGCATATAAAATATCAGGCATACCATTATTACAGCTTAATAGCATCATTATAAATTCATGTTTAGCTCTGCGGTTTGTTTCCAGGTTGTCTTCTATCAGGAAAAGAGCTCGCTAATGGTGAGCAGTTCCCAGAACCATCAGATCCATGCCAAGTGTGTGTTTGCTGGGAGGGAAGTGTGAATTGCCAGCCTAAAATATGCCCTGTCCTCCATTGCCCACATCCAGCTTCCGGTCAGTGCTGCAAAGAATGTCAAGGTGAAGAATACTGCATACCATACACTATATCTTATAATGCTAGACAAATATTCCATAACTCGCACTTGTCTGCTACTCCCATACTCTTTTCCCCTTCTTTCTGCCTACTATTAACACCTACTTACCACTGCTTCTTATATTACCCTGCCGCTATCTCTTGTACATGTACTTGTGTAGCAAGCTAACACAAGGGGTATATAATACCACTGACGGCGAGCTATGATGGCGAGAAGTGCCGATAGCTCATCGTCAAGTATTCAAGTATGAGTGTGGTCATTAAATCGGTAGGGCTCGCCGTTTAAGGGGATACTCACGTTCCTCTGGTGGCGAGGATTCTGGCCAAACATTGAATACGGCGAGGAGGTTTGAATACCGCCCCTAAATATTTACCTTAATTGTGAGTGTTTATATATGTATCATTACATATATATTTAGAATAGGGTCATCATAGCAGCTAATAAATCTAATGCTCTCCTAATGTTTTTGTGACATGTTTGCAATAGCTCTAGTCAAGCATTTGTAGATTAAGGAACATGTATGATCTGCTGTAAATGTGACATACATTACATTACATGAAAAGTCAAAATGATGTGTGTTTTTAAATATCCTGCAGATTGTCAGTATCTGGGTGAGGTGTATCTGAATGGCCAGGAGTTTTCATCCCCACAGGATTCGTGTAGCCGATGTATCTGTGCTGATGGCTTTGTTACCTGTAACAAAAAACCTTGCTATAAACCCGGTTGCTCTCATCCTAGTACCCCACCAGGAAACTGCTGCCCTGTCTGTGATGGTGCGTAATAATGACAGGGTTCTCATACTGATATTTCACTATTTATAGACTTACAGTGGCTCTTTCTTCTGTCTCTTTCTTTTATCCTATTATTCATGGAAGATCACAGAATTCTATATTTACTAGTCTTAAGACCTGTCCGACAGATGGGTGAAAGTTTATGCTTATGCAATTCTCAAAAGTTTTGTAAAGGGAAAATGTTTTTCATTTAATGGACCCTTATAGGCCTTTAACCCCTTCGGTGGTATTCCCAGAAATGTCTCGTGCTGAGCTGCACTACAGGAGTTGGCTCTCCTGTAAAATTTCCGGACATGCCACTATAAAGAAAGGGTGCGCCTGTGGTGCCTGCAACTGTGAACACCTGGTGCACCACCATCATCCCTGTTGCTGATCCCCCCATTGCTGTTCCTAAGGGTGTAACTACCATAGGTGCAAGGGGTGCAGCTGTTATGGGGCCCAGAGCTGAAGGGGGCCCATCTTTACTGTCTAAGTAATATATTTTACATACATTTATGAACATCAGTTGCTAAAATGGGGGCCCTTACAAACTTTTGTTATTAGGCTTACGAATATCTAGTTAGGCCCCTGACTGTACCTCCTAGTCACTGCCCCCATCACCGCTAGGGAAAGATCAGGGCTGCTCTGGGAGGTTCGGCCGCGCTCAGCCTTTTGTGTATTCTGTTGTCCAATACATGAACAAATGAATGGCTGAGCGCTCCCGAGCCCCACCAAGTGGCCCCGAACTTCTCCAAGCAGCCGCAAACTGGTTTGCTTTTCATGTAAAGATTATAATTCAAAATATATTAAAATCTGAACATCATGAATGCCTAAGTTTCATTTAGTATTAATGTCCATATTTAATTTCCTTATTCTCGCACATATAAATCTTGTAAATCACTTTTTTTTGTCTTTTTGTTTCTCTAAATCATATCTATACAGGATGTTCATATAATGGCGTGGAACTGATCAATGGCCAATCTCTCCCTGACCCTTCTAACCCAGCTTGTTCTGAGTGTACCTGCAGAGTGAGTGTTTTGTGAAAGAGATAAGTGTATGTCCCATTCGGTAAAGGCCCCCATACACCTGATTGGTGTCTGGCCAATCCGCACAATTTTGAGGGGCCATGAAACAAATTGTGTGCACGTCGTGAAGAATATTGGTACGATGCACAGTCCCGCAAGTCGAGAGGTCAACCCTTAGTTCAGATGTGCTGCACATCTGATACGTTAGCTTTCATTACGTTCAAAAGCAGATTGCATGTCTTTTTAAAGCACATATCCCCCCATAGCGTGGCGTGCCCGCAGCGTGGCGAGCGCAGCGTGCCCGCAGCGTGGCGAGCGCAGCTGTCTGACTCCGCGCGTCTGACTGCGCAGTCAGGATCCCGACGTCGGGATAATGACTGTTGGGATCCCAACGTCGGCATAATGACTGTTGGGATCCCGACTGTCGGAGTCGCATACCACACCCGGCCAGCTTAAGTTCTATTGAACATGCTGTGCAGTGATTCTTCACATCAGTGGAAACAGCTGCCAAACTAGGTTAAGAGACAAGGGGCCAGATTCACTAAGCTTCAAATGTTATAAAATGGAGAGTGATTAAAAAAAACTACCAATCAGTTCCTGCCTGACATTTTTCAAACACAGGGGGAGATTCTCTAAGCTAAAAATGCGGTAAAAACCCCCGTTATCGGGGTTTTTACCGCATTTTGGGATGCTGTCAGCATCCCCTGACGGGTAACCGTGGCGGGGGGCATCGCCAGAAAAATCTGGAGATGCCCCATAGAAGCCAATGGGCTTCTACCGCATCCCACTGCCTCCCAGCAACTACCCCCCCGCCGCCCCGCATCGCCCGATCACCTGTGTCCGGGCAGCACTGAGCTGTGCTGCCCGGACCTGTGACCTCCTCCCTGCACTGATCCTCTTCCGGGTGCAGGGAGGAGGAAAACCCGGCGCAGCAGCAGCAGCGCCGGGTGTGGGAGGGAGGGGGGAGCTGCCGGGACCTGCTGGGACCTGGCGACTCTCACCACAAAGGACAGCTCTTAACGCAAGAGCTGTCCTTTTCTATAATTATCCCATATGTTAATAATTATAATTGCGAACAGAGGCGAAGGGGGGTGGAGATTCTTAGAGAATCTCCCCCACAGTCTGTGACGTGGCAGGTGGGAGCTGGCTGTTAATCACTCTCCATTTTATCACTTTTGAAGCTTAGTGCATCTGGCCCAAGATATTTACAGTCTCCTCCACCAGCTGGAACATTTCTATAACACTGACACATATGAAAATATTAACATATTTTGATGAAAATAAAAGTTGCATTGTTGAACTCAGTAAAAGTGATTACATCTCATTGTGTAGTTTCTTCTCATTTCTTCAGGTTGGATCTGTGCAATGTATCCGTAAGATGTGCCCACCAACAACATGCCCCCACCCTGTGATTGGATCATGTGACTGTCCCCTATGCCAGGGTGAGACTTAATTATACTTTAGTGTGGGGGGTATAAACTATAGTCAGTGCAAATGTGGTGCACTCTTTTTTACAATGTAGAAAATACACTTCAGTTAGTCTCTATAGAAAACAGGTTTGGAAATTGTTGGAAATGTAAAAGCCTACCCATAGTAATTTACCCTTAGCTGTATTCCTTTTTATCATCCTACCTGGATGACATTGCATACTGTGGGGTAGATGTATGAAGCAGTGATAAGGGAGGAGAAGTGATAAAGTGCCTGGTACTTTATCATTGGCCTTTGTGCATGAAGGAATGACTCTGGGTATCCAGTTGTTAGGTTATGTTTCTGCCTTATAGGTCCTGTTTTAGAAGCCTTTGGCCTTCTTTCCAGCATTCACCAATTTATGTAGAGTGTGCAGCATGTACGGCCTCCTTCTGTTATTCTGGCACAGTTTTGGGACCTTAATGGGGCCTTGGAGGTGTGTCAGCTGGCTCTCAATGGGCTTGCATTGGCTTCCTTGGAAGGTCGCATTTCTGTTGACCATTTTTTTGTCTTGAAGCTGACAGCTCTATGTGCTTGTTTTCCTTTCCTGGTCTTTCACTTTGCCAAGGAGGTGCACTGCACTGCACTGCATTGTTTTCCTGACCACACTGGTTTCCCAGTGTCTTGAGACCAGAGACATTCTTTTTTTGTGTGTTTTTGTCCTTCTGCTCCTGATGATCCATTCTACTGGTTGTCCAGGGATTGTGGATTATGTGGCTCAGGTCTTGTAAATTTGGCAATCGGTAGCCTCCTGGTCGCTTCTGATGCTCACCATCTGAGTAGGCCTGCATTCATGTAGTCTGTGACTGCTTGGAGCACTGCTGATATTAGTGTGCTATATGTCTCTTTAGGTCAGTCAGTGACTAACCCAATCTGAGTGAATTATCTTTGGGTCATCACAAAAGGTTGCCTCGTTGAACTTCTGTACAGATTTCCCCTGTCATTTTCCTGGTTTGACACTTTGTGAACAAAGACACCAGGTTTTGTGTACGGCTTGGCCAGTGCGTGATCTCCCTGTCTTGGGGCTTTTTTTTGGAAATCCCAGTGTTTGCAGAAAGATACGTTTTGGTAGTAATTTGGTAGTCATTGTAAAATCAGTTCCTTTGTGTTCATATGGGGGACACTGTGTCCCCTTCCTGGTTGTGTGTTGTTACTTGCTGGGGCCTCCTTTCAGTTGCTGCAGAGGGTGAGGCAGCCTACTCCTCAGCCTCCAGTCTAAACCCACAGTCTTCTCTGTCTCCCAGATGGACTCAGAGGAATTGATTTTAAGGTGACTACAAGAATTCCACTTTTTTAATACATCGTACATCATTGGCACATTGGAATTTGATACTGGTCTTATATAGTTTACTATTACTTAAGAAACTCCCTATCTATGAAAGAGAACAATTGAACATGCATTTACTTTGTAATCTTTTGTAACTATTGGTTTTTATTACGTGGCAGTTTGTATATATTGATAATGTCTCGCTGTTATCAGGATGTCATTTTCAGGGCCAGAATTTTCTCGATGGTGTGACATTCACATCTCCACAGAGTGAATGTGAGCAATGCCGCTGTATGGTAAGCGAAAAGCCCATAGAGATTACAACACCTTATTGATAAACATGATATAACATATTGGGGTAGATTTATTAAGCTTGCTGAAGTGATAAAGTGTCTGGTTTTTATCACCGGCTGCGGTGCTATAGTTAAAACCCCCCCAATCCCCCGCAGACTTACCTATCTCGCTGGTCCCGGCAACTCCGTTCTTCTGCTGAGGACCACCACAAAATGGCCGCCCCCATATAGCACACAGTTCTCTGAAACTGTCTGCTGTATGGGGGCGGCCATTTTGTGGTGGTCCTCAGCAGAAGAACGGAGCCGCCGGGACCAGCGCGATAGGTAAGGCTGTGGGGGATTGGGGGAGGGGTTTGCATGGGCGGCGGGGAGGGGGGGTAGGGGTGCTTGGCGGGGCGGCGACGGCGGGGGGGCGCCCAAAACATAGCTACGCCACTGGTAGGAGCTGATTGGCTGGTGATGAAAAACAGACACTTTATCACTTCAACAAGCTTAATAAATCTGCCCCATTATCTTCAATTATGTTTTTTTTGTACTTGCTTCTCAGAGAGGACATATTACATGTAGCCCTCGGCCCTGCGATAAAGTGAATTGCCCTCACCCAGGAGAGGATCCATGCATGTGCCCTGTATGTGATGGATGCAACTATAATGGTCGTGACTGTGTCAATGGAGAGAGTTTCCCGGACCCTGAGGATGAGTGCAGTCGTTGCTCATGCAGGGTGAGATAACTGGGGGCGTATGCACTGTATGCAGGGGCAAACACAGGATTTCTCAGGCAGGTTCCCAAATGTTACATTTTAGATGAAAAGAATCCTGCAGCAAAATCATGCAACAGATACATATTTCCATGTGAATAAATGTGAGTTTTATGAGTAGATTTACTAAAGCTTCTAAAAAAGACAAATAGAGGTAACAAATCAGGTTATTATTATAATATTTCTAGGGTGTAATCTATCTATATACTGTATATAAAGCTAAATACTTATCTGTAAAGGTGAAGTGTCACGAGAGACCACTGGAGGCCACTCTAAAGGCCCATACACACTGGGTGACTTTGAGCTGAAAGTCGCTGAAAACAGCATGTTTGAGTGGCTTTCAGCTCAAAGCCGCCCAGTGTGTATGCCCCGGCGATGAGCGGTAAGCGCTGCTGCGCGCTCCCGCAACATCGCCGGGAAAGCCGTTCATCTGCTGGTTATAGCAGCAGATGAACGGCTTTCAGGACGGCTTTTCATAGCGCTCCGCTATGCAACGCCGTCCTCCCCTTCCGTCGGCGCCGAGCAGGGGGAAAGCTGCTCAGTGTGTATGAACTGAGTGGCTTTCCCCGCAGCGATGATAGTGATCATCGCTGTCCATACATGCTGGGCATAGTAGCCCAATGTGTATGGACCTTATGAAAGTAAAAGCAAAATTATACGTTTCAAACTTGCTGGATATAGTGAGAAGTAGCTGTGAAGACAGAGATTGGAGTTAGGAGCAGATAGGGACTAAGCCATCATTTTAATGGTCTTTCAACTAGTAGAAAAATGATACCTAGAATATGATTGGTTTGGATAAAATCACCACTTTTAATTTTTAGAAGCTTTATTAATTATAGCTATGAAATGTTGCTTATTCAACTCTTTTTGATCCTTTATTCAATATTTTAAATGTCAGTTCCAGTTAATGCTAATGAAGTCCACCAAGCGCTTCTCTGCACATGTGCAGTACAGGTCCTGCATCATCTGTAGACAGGAGACATTTGGGAGTGGTGAAGGGTGTCGTGGTATTTTTTGAGAGTGCCTAGGTCTCCTCTTCCAATGATATTTCCAGCAATATAGCTGCCATGTGCTGTTCTCCTTAACATTGGGATTACTCAACCCATACCTCCCAACTGTCCTGTTTACCTCAGGAATGTCCCAGTTTTGGGGATGTTCACGCGGGCCAGTAGTGTCCTGTGGGGGGGGGGGGGGGCAGTTGGAAGTCCCCGGTGCCACTCGCTTGTCAATGGGGAATAGATGCCGTACGCATGCACAGCATCTATCCCCGCAGGCAGAGGGGCAGCAGCGTCAAAACAGGGGCGTGGCCTCGCACGAGTGATGCAAGGTCACACCCCCAAAATTTTGAATGTGCGCGAAGGGCCTGCTGGACCGCCACTGAAAGTGGGGAGGTATGCTCAACCGGTTAAACAGTGTTGCAGACGATTTGCTGTTGTGTCCTTAGACACAGCACTAGATCACACATACATGAAGGAGGCATCTTCTTATGCCAGACGCCTCCTGCTGCATTATCATATCTGTGCATCTTTACAACCACATCTGAATAAATACCTCTATTAGTTGTAGCTACAAAAGTTGTATTTACCTGTTTGTATACAATTTAGTCATGTAATAAAGTGTTGTATATGTACAGTACAAGCAGCCAATCAGACATAATATAGCAGTGCAATCAGAAGATAGCACTGCTGATAGTTATCATGATCATTATCATTGTATGTCGTGGCACAACCTGTCTAGCACAAAGTGATACACCTCCCAAAATGTGTCCATGTCTGCTTATCTAGTAATTACTTGAACACGCCCTTAATGTCACCCTAAAGAGACATACACACCTTTTTCATGCCTCTATTTTAACCATTCTTACCCAGGTATTCATACAGATCATCAGACAGTTCCATGCATACCAGGGCACATACCTGATTAAATACAGCCTTCCTTAGAGGAGTCTGTTTCATGTACAATTCAACCCATTCAAACTCAGGTGAATTGCTATAGCTAGTTAACCCTTTAAATTCATACAGGTGTATATAATACTTTCCATCTTCTCACAGCAGGCAGTGATGCTGGATAGGAGCTGGCATGGTACTAGTGCACTCCCTATTTAATACAATCTTGCTGCCAGGTTGGATTATTGAACCTACTGTCCTATATGTCCTTTCCTGTACTATATGTCCTATACCTCTAATGCTGGTGTTAGTTATTTGCAGCCTGTTCTAGAAGTAGTAGTAGTAGTAGTACGTTTATTTATAAGGCGCCGCAAAGTGTCCGCAGCGCTGTACATAGCAAACAAAAAAAAAAAATTACAAGGTAACGTACAGGGTGTGTTGAAAGATACAGTATAAATAGGGGTATAGCTGGTAGAACTAAAATCAGCATCAGTTCAGAAGTAGGTGTCAAAATTGTCAAGGAGACTGAAGATTAAGTAGAGGAAGGGAAGAACAGGACAGGAGCACAGGTGAGGTAATGAGGTAGGGTGAGTACGTGAGGAAGGAGGGCCCTGCTCATAAGAGTTAACATACTAAAAATAGGTGGGTGGACGAACAAAATACAATAGGATAAGTAGGAACGGAGGGGAATGGAGGCAGGATAGGAGGATCAAAAGAGGTTAGGAGGAGGGATAGGCTAGTCGAAAAAAGTGGGTTTTGAGGGAGCGCTTGAAGGAGGTAAGGGAATCAGATAGCCTGATGGGTGGCGGGAGGTTGTTCCAGTGCAGGGGGGCAGCGCGAGAGAAATCTTGGACACGGGAGTGGGAGGAGGTGATTAGGTGAGAGGTCAGTCGGCGGTCAGCGATGGAGCGAAGAGGACGGGAGGGAGTGTGGATAGAGATCAGTGAAGAGAGGTAGGGAGCTGTGGAGGAGGAGAGAGCCTTGTAGGTGGTGGTGAGGAGTTTAAAGAGAACTCGGAAAGGAATGGGGAGCCAGTGAAGAGATAAACAGAGGTATTATAAGCAGCTGCTAATGGGTACAGCTGCAAAATCATGACAGCATTGATCATGAAACCACTGACACAAATAGAAAGGTATTGCTTAAGGAAAGGTGGAGAATATGTGTATTCCTATGAGTCACTCAGTTATATGTTATTGTGCTTTGACTAACAGAAAGGAGACGTTACTTGTGTGCCTGTGCCATGTCCACGAGTGTCATGTTTATACCCAGTGACACCACCAGGAGAGTGTTGCCCACGCTGCATGGGTATATGTAAGCACAATGGACGGACATACCAGAATGGAGAAAAGTTCCAGCAACCTGAAGACATCTGTAGCCAGTGTACATGTAGGGTGAGTAAATACAGAGACTATGTAGCACTTTGCCTGTGCAGAGTTACACAAGGAAAACCATCCCACTCATCAGGTAGTTCTCACTCAGCATAACAGGAACATTGCCAACATTACAATTATGTATGTGGAACCAGTGGAAGCTCTGTGGGCACATTGGCTGGCTATCCTACTCCTCGGACTTGCAGCTACTCTCTTCCCCATCCAGAGAGATGGAATGCCCAATCCACATTGTTCCTTACAATAGCAAAACATGAGCTGGAATGGTGTATCTCCTGTTTCTCAGACTGTACGTTTGGCTGTGACACCATAGCCAGCACCTTCCTCTTAACCCCCCCCCCCCCCCCCCCCCTAAACATACAGATAGTGGTAGATGCTCAAATTAGTTCAGTAATACCATTCAGGTGCATTAGGGAGGGGTTAATACTGAGTAAGTAAGACAAGACATTGGTTCCCCCCAGCTCACTGAACGGTATTAGTAACCAATATTGAACACTACATGATAATAAAATTCAGAGATATTGGTTACATATACCTGCGCAGGTGTATGCTATGCCCCCAAGCCACGTCAAGCCCCCCTAAACATGCAAGAGAAGCAACCCTATATGTAGGCTCTGAAATTGTAAAAAGAGATGTGCAAAAATAGGCAAGTATTGGTATAAAGTTATGGCAATTGGCTTGTCTGACAAAGATCAAGAATTAAGCCCTCCAAAATGAATACAAAATAAGGCCTAATTCAGACCTGAGCACTAATGTGAGAATTTGCGATGGACTACCAGGGGCGGATCCAGGAGAAAATGACAGGGGGGGGGGGGCACCATGTTTCAGGGGTGGTGGTGGTGTTTTGGTGATAGCAGTGCCAGTGTGCCCGTTCAGAGAGTGGGGAGATAGAGATAGAGGAGGAGAGCAGAGAGAGGGCAGGAGTGGGATTATAAATAGGCCCTGGCCTTTAAAGTACACAGGCCCAACTTGGCGTCAAGCATGAAGGATGCAGTTGTGCGCGCGGTTTTGAAAAGGGAGTGTGGCCACGTGTAAGGGGGCGTGTCCTTGAGTGTAGTGTACCACACCATATACCACTTCTACACATTATGCAACAAAATAGTAGACCCAATTATAGGCAATGAGCCCAAATTCAAATTCACATAATGCCACACGGATTGAGCCAAAATTCACATAATGCCACACGGAGTGAGATAAAATGCACAATAAATTCCACAAACAGGGACATTGCGCTCCGAAGGCGCCCATCAAAAATTTACACCGTAATGCCCATTACACATTGTCACACACCATAATGTCCATTACGTATTATGCCTAACACCGTAATGCCTATCAGAAATTATGCTACATAAATGCTGCTTACCTACATGCTCGTTGCCAGGGGTTCTATGTTCGTTGCCATGTGGTATTATATGTTCATTGCCATGTGGGATTATATGCCCGTTGCCAGGAGTTCTATGCTTGTTGCCAAGGGGGAATACATGCTTGTTGCCATGAGGGCTGGCTGGCAACTTTTAGTCTGGGGGGGCAAGTCCAGAGCATTGGCCCATAAGTAACAGCGTATCGTTAAATGGAGTTTTTTTTGGTTAAAAAATACGTATTAATAAAATAAAAGATAACTGGACACCACAGACTGCTCCCTCTGTATAATAACAGGACACCACATGCTGCTTCCCCTGTCTTATAAGAATAACAGGACACCACAGGCTGCTTCCCCTGCATAATAATACCAGGACACCACAGCAGGCTGCTCCCCTGTATAAAAACAACAGGACACCACAGGCTGCTCCCCTGTATAAAAACAACAGGACACCACAGGCTGCTCCCCTTGTATAACTATACCAGGACACCACAGGCTGCTCGCCCCCTCCCACCGCATTATAACAAGAGGACACCACAGCCTGCTGTCCTGCTTAAAATGAACAAACACCACAGGCTGTATTAAAAGAACAGGACACCACAGGCTGCTCCCTCTGTATAATAACAGGAAGACACCACAGGCTGCTAAAAATACAGGGTGGCCCCAGGGCCGGATTTAGGGATAAGGCTGCCCCTAAGCACAATATTTTTTACCACCCCCTGGACCCGGAGGATCGGCTAAGCTTAACCCGCCTCCGGACCGGGACCGCAAATATCATTCATTTGCACAGGGTTGGTAATAGAAATCTTGGGTCCCCATACACTGGGGAGGGTTCGGTTTAAGCCCTAGTGGAGAGGGTTCGGGTTAAGCCCCAGTGAGGAGGGTTAGGCTGCCCATACACGATACGCACTGTGTGTTTTGAACTAGATGCAATCAGGCTCGAATTTAGGGGTCAGGCCGCCCCTAGGCACAACATTTTTGCCCCCCCCCCCCTATTTTAATGTAATCATTATTAAGGTATGAGTCCTAACTTGCCAGTATACTGTAACCGTACAATGAGCCTAATGGGTAATGGCTGTAGGAGGGTCTGAAGACGGTGTTTGTTCCCCGAAACCATTGAAAGTCTCTGAGTGCCATTCTTATCATCTGGATGGGGGAATTTGGAATATATATATATATATATATATATACACACATGTATATAAATATATATATATATATATATATATATATATATATAACAGCTGGGTGCGGTCCGGCACTCTCCCCTCTCCATACACAGGACCTCGGTGCCCTCCAAACAAACAATACAGGTAATCCAATAACAGGCGGCACTCCAAGGGTTTTCAAATAAACTTTTAGTGATGGAAATAGACACCAACGTTTCGGGGCTCTGGCGCCCCTTTGTCAAGGTGAATGTCAAGGTGCTCACTGTATTTTTTATTCACCAGAGCCCCGAAATGTTGGTGTCTATTTCCATCACTAAAAGTTTATTTGAAAACCCTTGGAGTGCCGCCTGTTATTGGATTACATATATATATATATATATATATATATATATATATATATATATATATATATATATAGGTACTCTTTACTTAGTTGGGCGCCCACGATCTCCATCGCGGGCGTCGTGGGTAAAGAAATCGCGGTGATCGCGGGCATCGCGGCCAGTACATTAACGGCCGCGACGCGATGCCCGCGATCACCGCGATTTCCCATAGGGTTCAATGTTAAATTTAGTGCTGCCCGCGATTTTACATTCAATGCTTCAATGGCCGCGATTTGGCCATAGGAATCAATGTTAAATGGGCTACAGAGCCCAAATAGGCACAATTAAAACTTAAATGTCCCCCCAAATTTGTTACGCCACCCCACGATCCACGCCAATCCGAAGCGTGGCGAGCGCAGCGAGCCCGCGAGGGGCGGCGGTACGCGTCCTCCGACCTTTTCATACCCCCACTATCCACGTCGGCGTGGAGTTGAGAATAGAATAGTGTGGCGAGCACAGCGAGCCACCGAGCCCGAAGCGTGGCGAGCGCAGCGAGCCCCGCGAGGGGACGCGGATACCTTCACAGGTAAACGTGGCCCTACGCGGGCTTCACAGGTATCCGCTGCGCTCGCCACGCTTCGGGCTCGGTGGCTCGCTGCGCTCGCCACACTATTCTATTCTCAACTCCACGCCGACGTGGATAGTGGGGGTATGAAAAGGTCGGAGGACGCGTCACGCCGCCCCTCGCGGGCTTGCTGCGTTCGCCACGCTTCTGGTTGGCGTGGATCGTGGTGTGGCGTAACAAATTTGGGGGGACATTTAAGTGTTAATTGTGCCTATTTGGGCTCTGTAGCCCATTTAACATTGATTCCTATGGCCAAATCGCGGCCATTGAAGCATTGAATGTAAAATCGCGGGCAGCACTAAATTTAACATTGAACCCTATGGGAAATCGCGGTGATCGCGGGCATCGCGTCGCGGCTGTTAATGTACTGCCCGCGATGCCCGCGATCACCGCGATGGGCGCCCAACTAAGTAAAGAGTACATATATATATATATATATATATATATATATATATACACACACATGTATATAAATATATATAATATATACACATATATATGTATATATATATAT
The DNA here is from genome assembly GCF_055691185.1 of Crinia signifera. NCBI lineage: Eukaryota > Metazoa > Chordata > Amphibia > Anura > Myobatrachidae > Crinia > Crinia signifera. The sequence goes on from NC_139220.1 coordinate 190,850,114, forward strand.
ATATATATATATATATATTATATACACATACATATATATATATATATATATGTGTGTGTGTGTGTGTGTGTGTGTGTGTATATACACACACATTACATATATATAGATTTCACTCAAATGTAACTTTAGCCCACCTCATAACATGGAGTATTAACTTTATGTGCTATGACTGTCTCAGTCAGTCTCTCAGACACTGACTGACTGAGCGCAGGATGAGCTCAGCTCAGCTGCTTTCCACGCCCATTGGATACACAGCAGCCAATAGCCTGTGTGTATACAGTAGCCAATGGGCGCTGGAGGCAGTGATCCTGAGCACATATCAGCTCACTCGGCGAAGACGCAGCCAGGGGGGGAACCATGGATACAGCCTGACAGCCGCCGCCACTGGTGATGTACTACTGTCTGTGTGCATGGCAGAGCGGGAGGGTAGCGGCGGGTAACGAGCGACGCTGCCTCTGACATATGATGATGAATCATGTCAGCGGCGGCGCCGCTTGTCACTTGCCGCTTCCCACCTGCTCTGCCATGCTGCTATGTAAAAGAGTGGCAGCCCGCAAGTGCCGCCCTTGATTTGTGCCGCCCTTTTTGTACCGTGCGATGCACAGGAGAGCGCATCGCTTCACAGTACAAAACGTACTGTGTATGGGTACATTTAGGCTGGTTTCACACACTCCGGCTCCTGCCGGACGGTGAAATCCCGCATGGCTAGGGAGCCGTGCCGCACACATTAGTTGTGAATGGACACTATTGTGTCCATTCACACGGGATGGCCACGGCCCGGCCGCACGGTTGCAGCCGGATCCCGCCACTGGAAGGGACGGCTGCCGGGCTGTGACCATCCCCTCCATGATAATCTACTGTGTGCGGCACGGCTCCCTGGCCGTGCGGGAGCCGAAGTGTGTGAAACCAGCCTTAGGCTGTGGGAAGGGTGGGTTAGAGGTGCAGGGGGAGGAATTCTCTCCATTAGGACGCTTGTGTCAGTACTGACCCCTGGCATTCCAACCACCGAACATACAGATGTGACATATACTGTACTTACACACATATAAACATACAGTACATATATACCTACAGTACATACATATGCATATATACTGATACATATATACTATACCTGCACACGCATACATATGCATATATACCTACACATATAATTATGCTTACATGAATATTCATACACATGTGACCCAGTTTAGGCAAAGATTGTCAAAATGGTGAAAAAAAGGGGTTCTGGGACCCAGGAGTAACTCACCGTTGGTACTGTCTTTCAGGATTGCTCTTTCTTTCAGTGGGGCTGTGGGGCGTTTAAAGCAGCTGCTGCCAGGGACACTGCCTAGTGTACACTTCTGCCTGGCTGGTAAGGGCCGGGAGAGGGGGGATGATCGTGCAACCGCCGGACTCCCTGTGGGTGTCCTTCATACCCGGCCGTCGGAGCCGGGGGCTGTCTGTGTCCGGCTGTATTCATACAGGGCTGCACGTTCTGGACCCCCGGCTATTTGAAAACCCGCGCTGCTGCAGCGGCAGCACGAGATTTTAAATAGACGTGCAGCACTGTGTGAATACAGCGAGCCGGGCAGCCCCCGGCTCTCTGCGCTTATAAAGTTGTTCCTGGCGGCGGCGATGGTGACGGGCCGGCTGTCCCTGTTAACGCGAGCGGCCCGAGGAAAAAAACAAAACGTAGAAATGACAGGGGGGGCACGTGCCCGGGTGCCCCCCCCCCTTAAATCCGCCAGTGTGGACTACAAGGAGAAAGCTGCCACTCAGACAGAATGAGCTGCTAAATTGCCAGAGAATTGGGTTTGGATTGCTAATCGCTATCCACTCACAAATCCATACGCAATTCCCGAGCCATAAAAAGTTTTTGCCGTCTGTGCAATTATGAGTAACTCTGAGGCTTCCACTAATCTGCGGCTGAGACAGAGTGAAAGTGGTCATCACAGACCCTCCTCATAAACACTTGGGCATGCCTGTGTTTTTTCTGACACACCCAGAAAACTGCAGGGTTATGCCCTTAAAATGCCATCTTCTAGGCATTCAAAGTCCGGCCACATTGCGTTTGCCATCCATGCACGTTTTCTGTCTCTATACACCCTCACGTACGGTACACATATGCAGTAGTTTCATAATCGCTTGATTTGCAAATCTCTGATTGCCTATCAACTCTGAATCAGCCCAAACAGAGTGAGGATTTTGGCATCACTATATAAATGTTCCTTAATCATTTAGAAAATCCAGTCCCAATACATACTATGTATAGTAGAACATATTCTCTTGATGTAATAATGAAGCACCTTACTAAAAAATAAAAATTTGCTAACAGCATAGTAATATGATAGAAAATGTTGATGCTAGTCTTAAAATTATATTTGCTGCCAAATGTAATAGCCTCCAAGTTCTGAGGCCATGCAGGATGCCGGCCGACCTCGGAGGTTTTTAAAGGGTTCCTTTACAAGACATTATTTTGCCTTGTAATGATTATTCCTTCAGATAAACCTCAGAGTTTGGCTGGTATCCTGCATGGCTGCAGAACTTGGGGCTATTACATTTCACCATTGGAGTCCCCTGACCACAGAGGTAAATAGCACAAATGTGCATGAATTGCATTTGTTCAAATTCATATTTTGTGTCCCCTACAGAATGAAATGGTGACATGCCAACGCATTCCTTGTGCCCAAGACTGCAGTCATCCAGTGCCCTCTGTGCCACCATCTTGCTGTCCTGTGTGTGATCGTTGCTTCTATGAAGGAAAAGAATACTCTAACAGGCAGACATTCTCCTCTTTATCTGACCCATGCCTCCGCTGTGTGTGCCTGGAAGGCAGTGTCACATGCACCAATGTAGTGTGTCCTCAAGTCTACTGTGCCAGCCCAATAACCAAGCCTGGTCAATGCTGCAATGAGTGCCCAGGTACTGCAGTGTTACATATGCAAAGGTTTCCATTACTGTAAATGACATACATGTGTAATATACTGTACTTGTTTTGCTTTATGTCTGGAGGGATGGATTAGGGATAGGTGATCAGAAGTTGGATACCCCACCCCTGTATGGAATCCCTCCTTCCGGATGCAGGTGTCAGTATTCTTACTGCTGGTATCCCTACCGGCGGTCATCCTTATGTATCCCTGCAGCAGTTATCACTGAAAACATGATCCAAAGACACGCCTATGGCATCAACGGCTGGCTGAGTAACCCATGAGGTTATGCAGACTAGCCATCGCAGCTCCATTGTTGAGGTACTCCCACAAAATGGAAGCAGCACATTCACACTTGTGAAAGCACCAGGAAAATGGCACCCGAGGTCATTTCACGAATATTGACACTTTGATAGTAGCGGCAGAAGTGTTCTGCGGAAAAAAGCTAGCCAGGGAATGAGGACAAACAGAGGTTGCATTGCCACATAAGAAGAGTTGAACAATAGAACTAATCATAGGTGCTATGTGATAATATAATTAAAAGGTTTGCATTTACAGTACATTCCTTTTTCTGTAGTAGGATCGTCAGAAATTGATTGTGTGCTCTGAAATTCATCTGCGGACCTTCACCTCCAATGAATAAAAAAACATAAACAATGTGTAGTATTTTAAAAAATTCTATTGTGCCTGAATAGAGTGATAAAGATTCCTTTAAGAAGTGTTGAATGAGAAAGTCATACCCCATTTCCCAAGCAATTATATCAAACAGGTGTATAAAGGTTTCTTTTTTGTTATTATCCTAACTGTGCAACCTCCACCGTACCCAAACTCACACATTCTCCATCTAAATAAAAGTACATCATTTTTTTGTAAGTTTATGTATGTTCTTCATTGGAGGTGAAGATCCGCACACAATCATTTTCTCACAATTCTACTAAAGTAAAAGCAACATATTGTATATGCAAACCTTGTTTAAGGGTTGGTGGTGATGCCCTAATTTTTGAACCTTAGGAATACACCCAGGCTGCTTTCTTGTGCAACGTTTGGCAATTTACTGTACAATTTTCTAGAGGTTGCATCCTACCGTTCCATGTCAGTCTACTAAACACTGCGTCTAGTGTGGCTTTACTGTTATAAATGTTGGAAATGTTGATCCTTTGAAACAAAATAAGGGGCCATATGTAATAGGGTGTGAAAACCAAAAAATGAGAGATTTTGGGAGAGTTTTCCCATTTTTTTAAAGCGGCAATCATTTACACTAAAAATCACAGTATATGCAGTATAAATGATTGCCGCTTTTGAAAAAATGGGAATTTCTCCCAAAATCTTTCACTTTCTGATTTTCACACCCTATTACATATGGCCCAAGTGGTGAAATAATTTATCATTGACATACACTGCAATCATTTCTTAATAATACAATGAATACAAATAACATAAAAAGAACACAGTAACTCATAGCACTTACATGTAATTTTAATAATAAAGATAATTTTAATAGTTTGGATACAATTGTATTTATTTAACAGTGCATGTATAGTTAGTTGCCTTCTCATATCTGTGTCTTTAGTGTGTAGATACCAAGGGAAAGAATACAGTGATGGGGCACGCTGGGTGCCCCCCTCAGACCCTTGTCTGCAGTGTACTTGCTCAGTAAGTATCGGATGACAGATGACAATGATTGCTTTAGTGATAAAGACCTGAACAACTGGAGATGGACAATTCTGCTTTTTATATTATACCTTGTATGGTAAATGATCCTATTGCAAAGATACATTACATGAGTGATTATTATACAATCAAACAGAGACATTCTACAGATGCATATTTGGCTTGCAACCTGTGTTTTGCTGACATGCTGATCTTCAGATGTGACTTACAGTAGTTGATTGAGGTAAATGCATTGCATATTCATAAAGACATACTATTGGATGACATTACTTCTCTTCCAGTCAGGAAACATACAGTGTGAGCCTCCAGCATGTCCCACCCTGCCGTGTACCCAGCAGGTGACAGACCCAGGAGCATGCTGTCCTCGCTGCAGAGGTAATGCTCAATGTTATACTTGAATAATTATTCCACAAGTAAATGAATGGTAAAGCAATTTGACTCTGGCAACACTAGCGTATTTATAATAGGCACAGTGTGTGCAGTACACATTAACCCCTAAGCAGGGGCTGGCTGGCAACATTCAGCCCGGGAGCAAACACAAACATGTGGCCCCGGCTTTTCTAACAGCAAACTGCGTTGGAAAAAATGAGTCTGACAAATGAGTCGCAAAAGTGGTTTGTTTAAGACGCACAAGAAAATAAGGGGGGGGGGGGGGGGGGTAGTGTCTAAATCTAATAAGCCAGAGATGCTGACTGATTTCAATAATATTTGCTCAAACCGTTATATCAATTATTATTTTAAGCTTGCCTTGCACAGATGCGTCAATTTAAATAGAACAGTCTTATACAGGGAAACATAACCAGTATCCGTAAAGGTTTCTTATCAAACCATATCACACTTGATCAATTGATTTATATCTTACAATAATCTAGCTTGGATAGTCAGGATAACAATATTATTGGATCAGAGCTGAAACTAGACATCTTGGTGCTGTGGGCTAGAAAGATAATTGGTGCCCCCTTCCATTCCCCACATAGCATATGGGGAGAGATGCTTAAAAAATATAGGGAAAGGTTGTGGCCACAGAAGAGCAGCAATTCACTTTAAACTTGTCAGTAGTGTACATTATTCACATTACATAACACGGTAGAGCCCCTTATTCACATTATGCCACACAGTAGACCCCCTTATACATGTTACACCATGTAGTATGACATGTTATGCCACAGTCGGGCCGTTTATACATGTGATGTCACAATAGAGGCCCTTATATACATTATGCTCATTGTAGAGTCACTCATATACTGTACATTATGCCATGGTAGAGCCCCAATACACATTATGCCCATGGTAGTGCCCTCTACACACATTATGTCCATGGTAAAGCACTTATACACATTAAGCATGGTAGAGCAGTTGATATTCATTATGCTATAGTGGAGCCCCTTCGCCTCATTCATGGTCCTTCTCACACCTGGGAGCAGCTAAGCAACTTACTTTTGTTGTCGTGCCCAGTGGCAGCCACTCAACGGCTCCTGTGCCCTGCAGAAGAGAGTCGGGCACTAGGTGCACACATGATGATTGGCTTATTTGAGAGTAGGTGCGGGCCATGAGGCAAGCCTGACAGTCAGAGGGAGCTGTTAAGTATGCAGGAATTACATTATTGGCGCTGACCCGTGCAGTGGAATTCCTAAACACCCCTCACCCTAACTGGTGGCACTAGCTTCTGAAATGGCAGCCAACAGACAGGTGGCCAAGGAAGGTACTACCCAGCCGTTCTGACTAAAATATAGCAGCCGGGAATCTTTTTTCAGCTTGTTACTCTGCCAACAGAAATACAATGCAGCATGCAACTGCAGACAACCGGCTGCCCTAGAGCTGTAAAATTGTAGTGGCCCGGCCCAGCTAGAGGGGCCCACACCACATACACTGCTCCCATTTCTTTAATAATCACCTTTCAGGAGTTCACTGTTAGTGGCAGAAGGAGCACAAATCATCACCCGGGAAAAGGCATGGTGGCAATTTTCCTTGTGTCTTGGTCATGCGCAGTAGACATGATACAAAAAAGGAAAGGACTTTTATGGGGGACGCACTCAATGAAGTTGCTGGGAAAATGTACACGGGCCCCCTCCTCTCTTAAAATGCCCCTGTCTGTCAACATTTCAACTTTATAACAAAAAAGGAAAGGGAAGTATTCCTTAGGGGCACTCTGGATTAGCATCTGGTTATATCTTAATTAATGTTGTTAATACATTAATAGGGCGCATTAAAAACATAGTTTATTTAAAACATAACCTTTATTGATTAATTTATTAAGAATGGCGAAATATTAAAAACTTAAGTGAGAAAGTGATAATTGTGCAGTAACGTGCATTATAATAAAATTATTTAAAATACATTTGTTGTGTGTGTGTCTTATTGTTCAAAAAGTTTGTGTCTGCAATACCAATGTAGATAGCCGAGTAAATATAAATAATTGCTTTAATTGGATATAAATCCGATACCCAAGGGACAAGTGTACATTACAGGATGTTAAGTGCAGCAAATAAATGATAATGGATGTGTATTATCTGATATTAATGAATTTAATTATAGAAATTCCACAATCAAACATCCTCAGCTCCGCAGTGCCAGAAAAAGTCTGTGATTAGAATACTGATCAGCAACAAAGTGTCTTTCTATCTAAATGTTGCTGTGGATCTGCAATTGTATCTTTCATTAGTTAGTGTATCCACACATGCATTCTGACCATTGATATTCTGACACTGTCTACTGAGTTTTCAGTGGAGTGAAAAGAAGTTTATAAGAGTGCATTATAATGCACGTTATTTCACAATTATCACTTTCTTACTTATGTTTTTAATATTTTGCCATTCTTAATAAATTAATCAATAAAGGTTATGTTTTAAATAAAATCTGTTTTCTTGGGTCACACTATTAATGTATTAACAACATTAATTAAGTTGTTACCAGATACTAATCCAGGGTGCCCCTCTAAGGAATACTTCCCTTTCCGTTTTTGTTTCTAATGCTGTGTACACACGGGGGAGATAGGTGCTATAATCGCTGGGAATATGGTCGCAGGCGACCATATTGCCAGTGATTGGGAGTGTGCCCCGGCGATAAATCGCCAGGTGCGCGCTCCCGTTTTCTGCCCCATTGTAATCACTGGTCGCAGGAGCTTGCTCCTGCGACCAGCTAATTACCCCTGCGGCACCCCCAGCAGAGGTTCGTTTTCAACAGCGACCATCTCTGGTCGCTTGTTGAAAAAGAGACCCTGAGCAATATATTGCTCAGCAATATATTGCAAGCAATATATTGCTAGCAATATATCTCCCCCCGTGTGTACGCACCAGACGTTGAACACATATTCCTGGATGCACCTCCCCCATTACCAATTGACATTATATACAGTAATTTAGGGGTGAGATAGCTATACCAATTATAAAGCTGTGTGGATTTACAACCTCCATCAACATTTCAACATTATGACATTCAACATTATATGATGTCTACCTTTTGACAGTATATTTTGCTAACAAGCTTTTAATCTATTATTTATCTTGCAGGCTGTGTATATAATGGCCGTGAATACAAAGACAATAGTAACTGGGTTTCCAGTGTGGACCGCTGTATGACCTGCATGTGTGTAGATGGAGTGACTACCTGTTCCAAGTTACAGTGCATCACATCCTGTACTAACCAAATAACACTGCCTGGGGAGTGCTGCCCACTGTGTGCAGGTGAGCAGTCAGCTCCACTATGAGCCAGTGCCAGTTAAAACACCCTTTACGCTCCACCTTGTGTGACCTTTTACCTTTATTCTGATTCGCAGTAACTCTGTACTCCTTATTATCATCATCATGTATCCTGACTAAGCTCATTGTATAGTATGAATTCTCTGTTTCTATGAATTCTATTGTCACTTGTTATGTGCTATCTTCCCAATTTCCACTGTATTGTTCCAGTCATTTGAACATTTATTTGTGTAGTAATTTTTGTGACATTGTCATCTGCAGACTGTAAAGCTAATAGAAGAGTGTATGTTCCCGGCGACAGCTTCCATCCATCAGATGACCCCTGTGAGATCTGCACATGTGAGGTGAGGTGTAGGCATGAGACATTCTCCATGATTACAGTAACTGAAAGTGTAAACAGAGCACAGGTAAACATTAGCACTACAACAGTCATTACACAATACAGCCAGGATGTAGGGATGCAAAATAGTTGTCTGGGTACTGCCCAGGGTGGTTTGTCGTTGGTAGATATGAACGATTATGAGTGAAATGAGCCTCAGGTATAGACGGTACCTGGGTAGGAGAGAGATTTGCGCATAGGATGCTGTGTCCAGGGTAGAAGAGAGGTGAAGGTCATTGGCTGACTGGAGGGGGTGGGAGGAAGTGTGTAGTGAAATAAGTTTAGAGATCCGGGAGCAGTGTAGTTAGAGATGGCCTTGTATATGAGGGCGAGTAGTTTGAATAGGGTTCTGTACTTAAATTTGAGCCAATGCAGATTGTATTGAAAGGGCTTGGCAGAAGAGGAACATTGGGAGAGGAAGATAAGTCTAGCTGCAGGGTAGCTAACAGACTGGAGGGGAACATGCTGAGAGCGTGGGAAGGCCAGTGAGGAGAATATTGCAGTATTGGAGCAGTGTGATGACTAGTGATTGAATAATAATTTTATTCACACTCTGGACCAAATGTACTAAGCTTGAAATGTGATAAAATTAAGAGTGCTAAACAACCAACCAATCAGCTCCTTTTCTGTAATATTTCAAACACAGTCTCTGACATGGTCGTTAGGAGCTGATTGGCTGAAGGTTTCTCACTCTCCATTTTATCACATTTTTATAGCTTAGTACATCAGGACCTCTATGAGAGGATGTGTCGCTGGAATCAACAGTGTTTAGCCAGAGATTGGATAAGGTGGGGAGGACCCAAGCAGCAGAGATTGAGAATGCCGGAGATTATGGTGTTGTCAACAGTGAAAGAGTTATCGGGAGGGGGGGGGGGTGGACTCTGGATGGAGGAAAGATGATGGTTTTGTCCATATTGAGCTTTCAGGAGGAAATACAAGACTAGATATAAGATTATATACAGTACATTGATTATACAATGTAAAGGTATGTGCATCCTACAAGTAGATGTCACTGTTACATATTTTTCAGCATTTATTAAAATAACATATGTTGCTTTCTATTCCCTGTATAGCGCTTACCAGATGGTCGGCAGTATAGACGCTGCAGCAGGAAGCAGTGTCCCAGCCTCGTGGACTGTCCCCGGAGCCATATTTTGTCACCTGCTGTAGGACAGTGCTGTGCCAGCTGTGCCCGTAAGTTTGGTTAAAGTGATCACAATATGCGACATTAATGCGGGTCATGGTCTGATATTTAATTATTCTATTTCCAGAGGCTCTGAGCAATTGTACGGATTTACTGGTGGGAAGTGAGATACAGGCCATCAATGATCCTTGTTACACCTGTATGTGCAAGGTACAATATCATCATTTCGGTGGAGCCTGATTGTATTGCCAGTGACTGTGCATGATGTGGGGCTAGTTGTGTAATAACTAATAAAATGCAAAGGTGCTGCTGTTGAATATTTGTCAGTGGATTTGACACCATGGGCAGTGTTCAATGACCCTAATAGCGATGTGCAGCTAATCCTGTTTAGGATTCGCTGCACAGTCGCCGTGTTCCAGAGGGCTGGAGCCCTTGCTGCCAGCCCTCGCTTACACACTATTCAATGAGGCAGGGGCTCGCTGCCCCTGACAATGTCCGCCGCAGGGAGCCGGAGGATGTCGGCAGGCAGGGAGATGGAAGTCTTCCCGCCTGCTCCAGAATGTATGTGGAGGGTAGGAGAGCTCCCTGGGACCCAGGCAGCACAAGCTGCCCCCCCGGGAGAGCCAGCAGGGGACTGGGTATGCACTGCTCCCAATCGTGCATATGTAATGATCAGGAGCAGTGAATATATGAATATGTAATGAGCAGCTCCCGGCCCCCTGCTGGCTGTTATGTGTAAAAAAATTAAATATATATTCATGTGCTGTAAGCACATAAATAAAAATCGCATGCCCCTTCTCAGAATACAATTCCTGATTTGTTGACACCAAATTAAAAAAAAAAACAACATTGTTTTAAAAGTTCACATTCCACTTCACCATGAAAAGATGGCGATTGCTACACGGTGACACACGGTGAAAATCACTTAGAAAGCAATTCGCCATCTTCTCATTGAATACACTCACGGCGAATCACATTGAAAAACCCATTGAAAAACCACAGCGAGTTGCGTAGAGTATCAGACATGGTACTTGTGTATTTTGGCGGCGCCCCCGATCTCCATCGCGCGATGAGTACGTCGCATCGCATGCCATGCACCCGATGGCATGTGATGCGACGCGATTTTTGCCCCCTATTCGATGAAAGATTGTATAAGCACCCTAAAGGGTGCTTTTAAGCACCCTAATGGGTGCTTACAATGTTAAATGCACCCCCACGACAACCCCCCACTATAAACGTGAACCCGAAGCGTGGCGAGCGGCGGCGGTACGCGTCCTCCGACCTTTTCATACCCCCACTATCCACGTCGGCGTGGAGTTGAGAATAGAAAGTGTGGCGAGTGCAGCGAGCCACCGAGCCACCGAGCCCGAAGCGTGGCGAGCGGACGCGGATACCTTCACAGTTATACCTTCACAGGTATACCATGCTGCGGAGGTTCTCGCTAGTGATATACTCACTACAAATATTGTAAATGGATATTTCAGAATGTTGTAGCATTTGCAGTGCAATGTTGCAGTCCAGCTGTGCTTTAGTATGTATTTAATACCGTCATTACATATAAATCCCTATGTTCTGTGATTATTCCTCAGGATCTAACATGGGTATGTGAGCATAAAGCCTGCCCTGTTCTCAGCTGCCCCCGTTCAGAGCAGATCACCCATTCTGGATCATGTTGCCCTGCGTGTAAAGGTGAGGAGAGTACTCCTAGTTTAGTGGATAGACAGCCTTCTAGATAAAACATAGATAAATGTGAAACTCCCACTGAATATTTGTCTCATTCCGTGTTTGTCCAGTAGTATTGCAGTTTGGGCTTGGCTATTTCAAGTCCTAACGCCACCACACCACATAGCAGACATAAGTAACTGCTCAGCTCTACAAAAACAGGAGCTTATAAAAAGTTGTCTCTAATCCCTTTTCTTCCCTGCAAAATGCATATTTTGCATAGTGTGTGAACTTCATATAACCCTACGTATCTTTAGCTATGCTCAATCACTTTTACCACTTGCACCTCCTTATGTTTAGGGTCCAGCACATGGACTAGAAGGTGCGCAGAAACCTGCTTGACGCAGCGAAACGGTTTGTTCAAACAAACAGTGTCTTATGGTGATTATCAGACACCTGTAACTGTATGTAGGCAAGTCACTGCTAAATCCGGGTTTATGTGCAATATATACTGTAAGTGCCATTTGAAATACAGCCCAAGAATAAGTGGCTTTGAAAAATTGATCTACTAAAATTGATTTACTAAATATAACCTTGGATGCATAATAGAATTTCTCAGGATTTACTGGGGGAATCAGCAGCAGCAAGATAAGGCCAGGAACTGTCTTGTCTAAAGACGGTTCCTGACCTGGATAAGTTGTGAACTTAGCTCATGAAGCTCACCTCCATTACTGGTATTCACTCTTCCGCTAGGTAAGACTCCTTGCTTCTGAGTCACCCTGCTATTGCAACTCATATCAAACAAACTTTTTTATGTATAAAGCATTTTGTTTTTGTTGTAGATATTTTTAAGTACCAAATATTTATTTGTTTTTACCTAGTGTATCTTTGTCCTCAATGTAATACTGTATATTGATATGCACATCCATTTAACAGTCCTACTAGTCTAATAAATCATATGTGGTGACACTACAAAATAACACTAACTAAGAAGCCTTTTCCTGACAGAATGCGTGGTTGAGCTTGAAGGGAGACGGGTTCCAAATGGAGAGACCTGGACAGACAAACTAGATCCCTGTATCACGTGCACATGTACTGTGAGTATTGCATTGTTTCTCCCTATGCATTTGCTCATTGGTGAATATTGGTGCACTCCGGTGGGACCTGGGTTTCAAAAGGTTTAGGAGACTTTTTAACCCTTTGAGTGCCAACGTCCTTATGAGAGATGCGCAAAATATCTGCTAAAAATTCCAACATCTCTGTGAGAGATTCGCAAAATAGAAGTGTCAACATCTTAGAGATGTGCCAAATATTGGCTAAATATGCCAGCTTTGCTCACATTTGTTATATGAATTCAAATAAAAAAATGTTGTTTAAACAAGGTTTTATTTCCTATATAAGGAAAACATTACAGATCAGTGATAATTAAAAATGTTTGCTTGGCAATTTTCAAGGGTAAGCTGGCTTTCCACATCAAATGACATATAAACCCTCTTCTCCCTGAAATATAGTGTTTGTTGAACCCCAGCATTCCTACAATCACCAGTTGGAATGTATAGGATCTAAATTTTTATTCAAATAAGGACTCTCAAGTCAAAGCCTTATCCACTGTTTTCTTAGTCAAGGATTTGACTTGTGGGTCATTATTTGAAGACCCATGAGTGCCTCCACTGCTTCCCTGCTGTTTGTTGGGCATGGCATGACCTTACTAAACACAGTGACAGGGGCTAATCAGATGCAAGAAGATGCTTCATCTTATGGGAGTGTTGCAGGTATCCCCCTAAAAGATGTTGTATAGATGCTTTCTTGATTACTTGAGGTCCTACTTTAACAGATTTGGGTCCAGACAAATAACAATCGTTATACACATGATCATGCATCTCCCCCTATATGTCATGATCCCATCAAGGACGGTCACATTTGTCAATAGTAACTGATGACCAAAGATTTACTTCTTTTTTTTTTTTTACTTCTGTGTACACATTCAAGTTAAATCATACCATTTCTTCCATGTGTGTGTTATATTTAATGCCCAATTCACACAGACATCTTCCAATCTCTGAATAGAAGCAAAGAAATTCAGCAACATCCTAGCAACAGGTGCTGAATAGTTAATTAGGGAAGACTGATAGGGATAGATTTTCTCTCTAAGTGCTCACCAAGAGGAGATACCTATGGCTGGAATAGCCAGGCTAGACATCTGCTGATCTCTCTGCTCTTCTCCCGCTACTAATACTGCCATTTCTCTGCATGGTTGGATCTAGCGTTATTTTCTCTAAAAAATGTTTATTGTATTCTAAGAACATCAATTTCAATTGAAAAACTTTCCTAAACGTAGTATTATATTATGAATCCATTTGCACACTAAATACAGTACTTACACAAGTACACACATTCTCATAGCAGGCCCCATGCACATTATAATAGCACTGCCCGTGCTGTCGCTAGCTCTCTGTGTATGAATGAAAGGGTCTTCACCATCAGAAGTGGTAGTGGAGATTTTAAATCACTTTTTTAATATGTTTTCCTATTTAGGTTTTTGGCTATTCCGGGCATTGCAATCTATGATAATAAGCATAGTGTGTTCATAAGATTACTCATATGCTAACGGTGTAAATACTTTTATCATTATTTGCCCTTTACAGCTGGGACATGTTGACTGTGAAATACAGGAATGTCCCCCTGTGCAGTGCCAACAAGGGGAGCAGAGAGTCAGGACACCTGGGACATGCTGCCATGTCTGTCAGGGTGAGTAGCGCTGTTTCCTATGGCTACTTCTTCTGTGGCATGAAGTTCAAAGTGTTTTACTAATGTCAACTTCTCACAGCTCCCGCTGTAGCTTGCTGGTATCAAGGCCAGAGGTACTTGTCTAATGAGCATTGGCAGGTGGATGAATGTACAGCCTGTACCTGTGTTTCCGGGGAGGTGCACTGCCACAGCGAGAGGTGTCCCCAAGTATCCTGTACTGCCGTGAGTAATAGCACAGTATTATGAGAGGATTATATCTGGTTAAGGGGCAATAACACCACCAAAAATAGGGTCAACCATTATTTTTTCAGCTTTAGCTTCATAGTGACACATTAAGCCTGTAATAGCTTTACATCATATAACAAACATTTATCCTGGCTCCTTATCGGAAGAGTGGCAATGAAACCTCCCTTTAATGCCAGCATAGTACATGATAACAAATTATTATAATCAATCACAGAAATATCACTTAGCACCAGGTATCACAGCTGTTTAGAATATGCACGTTCTCTATCCCAGGATGAGACTCCAGCCTTGATCCCTGGCATGTGCTGCCCCCATTGCATCCCTCGCCCAGCCACCTGCATTGCGTTTGGTGACCCACACTACAGGACCTTCGATGGGAAGATGTACCACTTCCAGGGTAGCTGCACCTATGTCTTAAGTGAAGACTGTGAAGGAGGAGACTTCAGGTGAGCAGTAGTTTTTCTCTGAGCATTGCTTCTTTAGAACAGTATAGTACAGTGCAATGGATGATCTTGTAATTGTCCTGACTTCCCTATAGTATTCATGTGACAAATGATGATCGTGGACAGCGTGGCGTGTCTTGGACAAAAGAAGTGACCGTACTTATTGGGGATGCTGTGGTTCAGCTTCTTCAAGACTGGGTGGTGGTGGTAAGCAAAGGGTTTAGGATTTATCCATTCTCTGTCACCATAAGCAACAACGCAAAGCTAGTAACAGTAAATGCTAAATTATAACAAAAATATAAAAAGATTCCCAGAAGAAAAATGAGTGCTAGATGCACCTGTGTCTTTATGCTAATGTTGTGACCGACTCTGGGCCTACTGAGACGTCTACTGGCAACATCAGAGCTTGCACCAGTGCTACAGCAGGTCCAGTTCCTTGTTCCTTGTGTCCTTTTGCTGGATACTAAACCTGTTCAGAAATAATCATTACGTATTGGTTGTTTGATCACCTTTATTTACAGTAATTCTACCCACAGGTTGATTACCAGACTGTAGAGCTGCCTTTCCTAAAAGAGCCTTATATATACATTGAGAGAAAGACAAACACCATTCTGCTGAACAGTAACATTGGAGTGAAGGTACTGACTGAGCATATATCATCACATGGTTCAGACCCAATTGTTTGGGGCCAAATTCGATTGTGCGGGTCTGTGCATGCGCATGGACGAGTATGCCCATGTGTAGACCACCTGTGCAAATGCCTTCTGTGAGTATCATGCTCACCGGGGCGTTTACACGGGCAGGGGAGGGAAGGGGAACACCCAGCATTGTCAGGACATGCTCATAAAAATGCTGGGCGTTACCCTGGGAACACTGGCGTGTCGGTGCTGCATGGGGTGGGCGGCTGATTTCACCTGCCCCAAATTCTGCCATCTCCGTCAGATGACTTTTATTTGCAAACTGGTGAAAAATGATTTGATGGTGAGCGACATTCACTAGCCATCGGCTGCATGTATGCGCACTCATCCCATCGCATGCAAATGTGGGGATTCCCGCATAATAAAGAATAACTATTGCCACCACTTTTGATGCTGTGATTTGGGTGGTGGAAGCTTGAGAATGTGTAATGGGAAAAAAAATCATAGAAATTACTCATTCTATGTGATTTTCCCCCCAAAATAAAATAGATGAATATTGGATTATTCATTTCTGGATTACAACGCTATTTTAACCATAACAAAAAAGTTCAGTGATGACGTTATATTTCTGATATCCTATTCTGCCCTAAAAGATACGTTTCTTATTCCTCCCGTTGGATTTATGCGTACCAGGTACAATGGAATGGGCGTTCTCACCTCGAGGTCAGTGTACCTGGGACATATCGTGATCACCTATGTGGTCTCTGTGGAAATTTTAACAATTACCCCCAGGACGATCTGCGTGACCGCAGAGGGCAGATACTTCTGTCTGAGGCTGCTTTTGGAAACAGCTGGAGGGTGAGTTTGCTGTTAGTTGTTGACCAGAAGGGTTATGTAGTTATGCATTCCTAGTGGAATACATACGTCAGTAAAGAAAGATACATAATTTCTACCTTATCCCTTTCGTAGTGTTACTGATTTACTTTCCACACAGGTTCAAAGCGGCAATGACTCTACCAATGACTGCTGGGATGGGCAAGATGTGGATCCCTGTAAACAGGCTGGATATCGCGCCAGAAAGGAAGCCAACGAGCGCTGCAAATTGCTGAAGAAAAGTGTGTTTGAGCCATGTCACCGAGTGGTCCCTCCTGAGATGTTCTTTGCATCATGTGTGTATGATCTGTGTGCCTGTGGTGCAGGAGACGAGTGTCTCTGTGATGCTTTAGAAGCCTACGCATCAGAGTGCAGAGAAGCTGGTGTCATCTTACAGTGGCGATCCCCAGCTCTATGCGGTAATTACATGCTTTATTTGGAATTTTTTAATTCATATCCAAGCAGATACAAATAATTTTCAGTATATACTTTTATATGTTCTTGTTCCTGCTTTAAATCATATACAGATGAAGTAGACTTATTTCAGCAGTTAACTCATCTGGCGTGCCAGTTACCAGCAACAAGATATATATCACACTTTTTAAAACATTGAACATAGATCAGCTTTCTATCTGTGATGCCCAGCAGAACATGCTGTGCCATGTATACCAACAGAAACTTCCCTGGCCAGACGCTCCCTCAACACATATAATACAGTACATATACTCTGCCTGTATATCGCTCAATGGAAGAAAGAGCACTTCATACTGCCCTTCCTCTAGAGCAGTGATGGCTAACCTTGACATTCCAGCTGTTGTTGAACTACACATCCCAGCATGCCCTGCATGAGTTTAAGCATAGCCAAATTGTAAAACTGTAGCAGGGAATGCTGGGATGTGTAGTTCAACAACATCTGGAGTGTCAAGGTTAGCCATCACTGCTCTAGATGTTGGAGATAATGTAGACTTGAAAGCAAGCAATTTTATAATTGTTTCTTTAATTTGTGCAAAGAACTACTGTATATAGTGTATAGGAGTGGTACAATAAATGTTGCCAACAACAATACACAGGGTATGTGAATTTCATAAACCACATAGCAGAAGATGAAGGAGGAGAAAACCTCTGGGCACATGGAAATATACTACTTTCTGACCCATATATCCCCCACCAAGCACATCACCACTACACCAATACCATGTTTCTATAGCTTCCAGGATTTGGGTAAAAATATGCAGATGCTGCAAGATGAATTAGCAGTCACAGGGGTACATTTACTAAAGCTTCTAAAACTGAAAAGAGACGATGTTGCTCATAACAATAAGATTCTGTGGATCATTTTCTAGGATGCAATAGAGAAATGATAGAATTTGGATGGTTTCTACAGGCAACATTATCTCTTTTCATTTTAAGAAGCTTTAGTATATTTACCACCATAGCTAATTTACAGCTTCAGTTTTGTTTATTATACAGTATTGTCATTAAGGTGGAAATGTATCAAACCATTGAGGGAAATAAAGGAGAGAGGTTGTTCATAGCAACTAAACAGCTTCTATTTTATCTAGCACAGTTTGGAAGCTGATTGATTGGTTAGTTCCACGCTTTGGGCGGTATTCAATCTTGGGCACTATTTCCGCTGGGGGAAATTGCGGCCGCCACCTATTCAACGCTGCCATTTCCCACAGCATTGAAGGCAGATTACAACAAAACAGATCCAACTTTAAAACAAGTCTAATCTGCTTTGTCAGAAACGGACGTGGGTTTTCAAATTCACGTCTGTTTCTCCACAATCCGTGGCCGTTTTCTCCGACATGCCCACTTTCTGACACTTGACAGCCAGAACGTTAAATTCTGGCTGTCGAGTTACAGTTGAGTTGAGCAAAAACTGCCCAGGATTCATACTGTGGTGACGTTCCAACAGTAGGAATTCCAGATTGAATACCTCCCATTATCTTTTTAAAGGTTTGCTATAATTGCCATTATTGGTAATCTTACTGTTGTACAGTGCACCAGCACCATGTTAGTGCAACGTGGACAAATAAAGACGCCTGCTCTATTTGTTAGGGACAATGTATGTACTGCAGCTTATTTTCTAATTCTTAATGGTTTTCTCTTGAAGCTGTCGGTTGCCCTCATGACAGAGGTTACGTGTTTGATGAATGCGGCCCTCCCTGCGCCAAGACCTGTTTCAATAAAGATGTTCCACTGGGAGTACTGGAGTCTCACTGCTTTAAGCCATGCGTTCCCGGGTGCCAATGTCCAGCGGGACTGGTAGAACATGAGTCTCACTGCATCCCTCCTGAGGCATGTCCGAAGATCATACATGGAAACATGTGAGAACAGCGGGACCAGGACATATGAATGTGTGAATTGAGCTGTAAACCAGATCTTTTCTACAGTATATCTCTGGAAGAAGAAGTGCTTATAGACTGCTGTGGCCACACCATGGCCAGGTTATGTCAGCTGTACTCATCACATTCCTGTTGTCAGTTCACATAATATTCCCATGCCTGTCCTTTATCTCTCCATGGTGCATTATTTTAGCTATCTTCTCTTTCATCAAGTTTCTACATTTCTAGAATATTAGGCAAAAATGTTACTTCTGGAGAAGATGGAGGAAACACAGCAACACTTTTGTATAATATTATTTAATTTAGACAAGCAAGTAAAAACATTGTGATTGGGTCCATCGCTAGAACAGCTCCTTGCACTGGATTACACTGTTTAAAAATGTATAAACTATTTTTAAGAGTCCAATGTACCCAATGCTGCATGCAGGTGAATAGGTGTTTCATTTCCGTCCTTGGTGATTCCGTTGATCTCAGGAAATGTAATCAGTTTTCTGCAACATCTGGTTAGAGTCAATGGAAGACCAGTAAAAAAGGTTTTAAAGAGAAATCTTCCCTAGCTGTGCACAATATTAAACAGCAAATAATAAGCATATCAAACATAGCAACTGAAACAAGCGACAGGTTGCATTGTCCTTGATGTCAGTACATTCTACACCAACAAAACTACCAGTACTTTGAATAGAACTCGACATAAAGATTAATATTTGTGGGGAAAATATATAAGCAGCTCCAGCGATGTGTAAGGGGAAGAAGGCATGCTGATTGAAATGATATGGTAGTTACCCTGCATAGATCATTTCCAAAGCATAGAATGGGTAATGCACAGTACAAAATCCTGTATGGTAGTGCATTCTGCCAAGCTCACCTGCATTTGTGGTTTATATCGGCTAACGGGAAGAGCTGACGTGAGGACGTTCCTTGCACAGCACAGAGTGGGCACATATGTGCACTGAGTATAGCTGAGCACTTCACAAAGGAGATTGCCATCCACGCAGCAAAATCAATGAAATGAGGGGTGGAAAGAATCTATGTTACGTGGTGTCCCTTGCTGTGCAGGCCGGGAAACATCTAATTACAGTCTCTATAATATGTGCACCAGCTCTTAGCTGGCAGAGAATAAAATGTATTATAATAGGGTACATGTTAGCAAATATACACATTTTGGGCCTGGTTTTGGTTGGCTTGCAAAGCAGCGGTGGGTCGCTGCTTTGCTAGCTATGAAACAGCACCCCCCGGGTGTGCGAATAACCGCCCCCTGCTAAAAACCTAATGACCTCGCAGCACTGTGAATGAATGTTTTGCATATACATATATTCGCAGGCTTGTCTGCGGGCCCAAAATCATTGGATGGTTCTGTAGCGTTTGCTAATCTAAGTCAGTCTCCAATTACTTAGATTAGCGGCGCCCTGCTCCGAGAACAGGGCGGACAGCAGACATCCGGTGATGTCATCTGCCAGCCCCTGGAAGGCAGGTGGCCGCCCCTGTTCGCATGGAGACGCCCCCCCCCCCCCCCCCCCGACTATGCAAGTCTCTGAAGGCGCCTGCCCGCAGAGAAGACCTGCACATGCGCATATTATTTGCTCATGCACATGCACAGATCTCAAACATAAAACTCCTTGTACGAACCTACGAGGGAGTTCGCAAACCAGAGTCACCCCTTGTCTTGGATTTTTGAAGCATGATTTAAAATGTAAATTTTAAGGGAAAGGAAAACCTGGTAGCATGGTTTGCCTCTGTACTTTCATCTGCAAAACTGCAGACTCACACCCTATTACTTTGCCCTGTAGCAATGCGTCTTGTGCCTTCCACTTAAGTCATTATTTATAATCACACTATGCAGGGGTCTCTAGTGTACGACTCCCACAGTTCTGTTAGTTGGGCAAGATGTTGACTAAATAATTCTAGGTGGGATTATCCTTTCCAAGCATTGGTATAGGAAGTAGCATATCATACTGTGAGAGGAACATGGGCTCACCCCGCCTGCTCACTGTTTCCCCAAACTTTGTGAAAACCACTGTTTTTTTATACCTATAGATTTCTATATTTATATATCCACTTTTTATGACTTTGTATTCACAAGATTATGCCATGTCCTGATTTATATTTATTGTTCTGTATGCGTTAATTAATAAATATGGTTTTAGTTCTGTTTTAGATGTGCTTTACTTGTTTTGTTTACTTGTTTAAAAATGATTCTCCTCTGTTGTTGCATGGTCCCCTCCGCTACATTATTCTATGAAAGATGCCCTCTTACACACACTTCAAGGCAAAAAAATGTCTGGCATGGACCTTTATAATGGAGCCAACACGAAAAAAACCACGGCTAATTCCATTTTTTACATTTGTTTCGAACTTTATTGGGCGGTATTCAATGAGAATACCTGCGAGGTGCAGCGAATCCTTTTTAGGATTCGCTGCACATTCGCCACGTTCCGGAGCCTCGCCGGCTCCGGTATTTAATGCGTCAGGGGCTCGCTGCCCCTGACTGGTGAATATGAGCTCCTGCGGCGAATGCCGCAGGGAGCCTGAGGACGGTGGCAGGCAGAGAGATGGAAGTCTCTCTGCCTGCCCCAGAACGTTTGTGGGGGGGAGGTGGGCTCCCCGGGTGCCAGGCAGCACAGGCTGCCCCCCGGGGGTGCCAGCAGGGGAGCGTATATTCACTATACCTGATCGTAACGATCGGGTGCAGTGAATATATGAATATGTAATGAGCGGCTCGGGTCCGGCGCCCCCTGCTGGCTGCTGTGTAAAAAATAATAATTTTTTTTTAAATTAAATATATATTCATGTGCTTACAGCACATGCATAAAAATAGCATGCCCCTCTTTAGAATAAAATTCCTGATTTTTTGACACCAAATGTAAAAAACAAAACACTTTATTTTAAAAGTTCACATTCCACTTCTCCATAAAAAGATAGCGATTGCTACTCGGTGAATCATGGCGAAAAAAACCTTCAAATGTATTCGCCATGTGGTCATTGAATCAACGTTTTTGTCAAAAATTCGCCAAACAGCACAAATTCGCCATAAAAACATGGCGAATCAGGCTCATTGAATACCGCCCATAGTGTCATGTTTGGTCATGGATGGATTATTTGTAAAACTAGGTCTTATTCAAAGTCAGTCTGAAACACAGTTTTGATTTTAATTTGTGACTTTTTGCATGAGCAATTTCCTGCTGTCCCAGGGCCTAATTCGAATGTAATTGAGGATGTATTGGTGCTGCTTCCATTGACCAATGCCATAGCAATGCAGCAGGAGAGTCTGACATAAGTAAACACCTCCTGCAAGCATTTGTAATCCACTTCTAAAATGCTGCATTGATTACCTGCAACCATGTGGTCACGCCAACCGGCCTTCAAAGCTCTGTCCAAGAGGCCAACAAATCGTCATCTCCTGACGGAGCTCCTGGCCTTGGCACTACCCCAAAATGGAGGCAACATACTGTTGCATCACTCCTGCCCGTTCCCAAATGGCAGCAGGCTGTCTATTCTATTGACGTCTGTAGCTGCAGTGTGTCAAACATCACAAGACCCGTTCTGCACATGTAGAATATGAGTCTGGTGCATGTAATAAGTAGCAGATGTTCAGTGGACTTAGAGCTACAGTAAGTATGGTAAAGATGTGCGCATGCATTCATGAGTGCCACTAAAATCTCTACTAAAATATCTTAATCGCAGGATCCAGGAAGGATCTGATGGTGTGTGGTCACTGTGTGCATGGAGTTTGGTGTTACTGTAAAGTTCATAATGACTACTGTGGGATTGGACACAAACAATGGAAACACAATCTATTTATGCAAAACCCTATAACTGATGCAACCATGTTTTAAAAGTGATTTTACTTTGCACTAGGCACTGATTTTGTCCGCATAAATAATTTTTAAGACTCAGGGATGGTGACACGCAAATAAATTCTGTGTTGTCTTAGTATTTTATATATATATGCCCTGATGAAAATGTGCTAAGCATTGCAAGTGCATCTGTCCACTTAGGTACATTTTATCATCTCTGTCTGGCCAATAACAACAATGGGCTTGCATTGTGTACTGTTAATGTATTACATTTTTCAAATGTGTGCAGAAACTACACCACCATCCAGTCTCATTACATTCAAGGGGAAGGAGTCATATATGACAAGGGGAAGGAGTCACAGATCTAGATTTGGGTATGCCATTTTCTGAGGTTTGACCAAGTACCACATATACACAAAGACCCAGAATGCAATCAATTCTCTGGGCTTGGCTGCAGTGGACAATTCCATCTTTGCTGGCGTTGCCCAATAGAAACCTAAGCTTCTATAGCACTGCCCCTGAGGGGGATCAGATCCCTCCATTTGTATCACTCAACACAAGAGCAGATAGGACTCCAGGTCCTGAACCCAGAAGTCCTATCATTGCAAAGGACAGCTTCTACCATAAGAGCTGTCCGTTAAGTATATTTGCATACGGCAGTAATAAACACTGAAATGCATGCAATAAGTGATGCGATGTATCGCATGCAAAATAAAATGCTTAAGCATCCCACCCATGTATCCACATAAAAGTTTGCGTTAATACACTGTGTGGTGCATACAACTAATCTTTACATAACTGACCTAGGATAGGCTGTCCCTGAACAGACGAATTCCGTGAATAGATTAGAGGAACATTACTCCTTATAGTGAGAGTACAGTATCAGAGTGATAAAGGGGGATTCAGTTTCCAGGCAGAGAGACACCACTGAATAATTCAGCAGCACAATAAGGAAACAGCTAGAAATGCTGTAGCGACAAAGACACACAGTTGGAAGGACACAATGAGAAAGTAAGCCAGAAACAAACGTAAGAAAGTTTTAATGAATTAAGTGAAAGAAATATTCAATCAAAATTTCAAGATGACTTTGTATTGCTAGAGGCAGAGGTAGATAGAGACTTTGTCAATCAACAAACCAACACAATAGAAGCTGTACCTACAACAGGTGAGTGTAACTGTATGATTGCAGTGTTATCTAATATAGCCTCATTGTCATATCAGAAGCAAACATAAAACTACATGCTATGAAATGCATAATACATAATTATACTGTAATTGTATAACATGATATTCCGCAATATTATGTCCTATACATGTAATGACATATCTAGTATGTACTTCTTATGCATATGACTGTGCATGCTATTATATAGAATTATAGTCTTTCAATCTATCTAAATCTTATAATTTGTGTATCAAATTGTCATTTTGTTATAGTAAGAATAGTGCTAATTTAAAAAAGTAGCATCGTATAACCATCATATGCTTTTCTAAATGACTCTATGGGCCAAATGTAATAGGGTGTGAGAATCAGAAAGTGAGAGATTTTTGGAGGGTTCGCCCTTTTTTTTTTTTTAAAGCAGCAATCATTTACAATGGAAAATCAAGGTTGATTCTGATCTCTCACTTTCTGATTCTCACACCCTATAACATTTGGCCCTATATTTATCAGTATAAATATGGTATATGGTGATATATGTTATAACTGGCAAATATGAAAAAGTGCTTCATTGTGTCTCAAAGCTGGTTACTCATGGAGCCAGGCTCTCAGCCTCCGTGTTGCCGGGTCTCCTTGGCAGAGATCTGCTCTCTCTACCAGAGGCTCTTCCAGACTCCAGCAGACATGAACTCCATCCAGGCTGCTGTGGATCAGGTGGGATATATGAATGCATAAATATATGTATGTACTTCTGGTAATGATAGGTGAACTGTTACGCCAGTGTACTTATACAGCAAGCCTGACTTGCCTACCATATACTATTCTTATTTACAGTTAGTTATCATACAGTATGACTGCTTTTTAGAATAACTTTACTTTGAATAAAACATGTCCTTGTAATTTTGTTAGCTAGTATTCTGCTATCCCCTAAAACGGCTATTAGTTCATTAATCATTATCCTTGATGAAGCCTCTTATGCTATAAACCCTTCTTAAATTCTCGTGTCCCGGTAGGTGTGTGGGGAGAGGCTCCGCACCGGCTTCTGCTGTTCGTCTAAGTTACTGGATGTGCTCGTGGAGGTAGAGAGACGGAGATGGGTAAAGGAGCAGGTGAGATGTTTGTGGGACAGATATATAACCAATGGGAGCTGGGGTAAATGGTGCAGCTTGGTAGTGTAATTGCAACCAGCTCATGCTCAGCCTTGCTGTAGAAATATGTAAGAAGGTCTCTCACTGTACATAGCGATAAGGTGAAACAAAATCTTAAATCTCTGGTTTATACTAAACTATATTATCACAGGACTAGCAATAAAAAAATAAAAATATGGTACTTATGTATTATCTGGGCTCCCATGTTAAATGCACCCCATTTTTTCATACCCCTACTATCCAACTACGCATGGAGTAGATTTTATATAGTGTGGCGAGCGCAGCGAGCCACCATGCCCGAAGCGTGGCGAGCGCACGCGGTCTCATAAGAAAAACGGGAGCCCAGATATTACATAAGTACCAAAAATATATATATATATATAACTTTTTTTTAGAACATATATCTACTGTATTTTAAAATCTTACTGAGACATTTAGGGGGACATTTACTAAAATAGGAGTTCTATTTCACAATAGATGTTGCTATGGACAACCAATCAGATACTATCCATTATCTTCTTGAAGTTGCTGAATAAATATGAAGTAGATTCTGATTGGTTGCCCATAGCAACATCCCATGTGAAATAGAACTCCCACCTTAAATTTCCCATGTAGTGACCTATTTATTGCTTAGCCCAGTATTAACCTAATAAATAACAAATCAAGTTGTACCATTTTCCCATGTACTGTATATGCAATACAAAACCTTTTCTTCTTTTCAGATCTTTTGGGATTTTCAGCTTTTAGACTTTAACAGGGATTGCTCGCTAAGCTTGGGTGATGTCAAGATTCTGCTGCAGAGAGCTCAGGAATCTCAGGTTACTTCTATGTCCTGGGTGGATTTCCTGACACAGCGCCAAGAGACTTCCAACAGAGTTACATGGTCGGAGCTAGAGGTAAGGGGTGACATCAACTGAGCAAAAATAGGCCAATGTTGTAACCTGTCATACATTAGCAAGGTATCTGATTGGTCACTCCCACTAATGACAGTAATCTCCAAATTTGCCAGTTTAAATGAATAATACTCGTCTTGTTACAATGGAACATGTAATGAGGTGGGATCTATTAAACAGCAAGCAAAGGCTCAGTTTACTTTGGTGACTCTTTTGGCAATATGCCGTCTTCTTTCTTTAGACATGGCTGTTTCGGACATCTTTGTCTATTGGACATGAGGCGCCAGGTGCACCACTGCGGACATCAGTTGCCCAAGAACCATTCCATGAGGTTTGTTTCATTCTGTATCAAGTTCAAGGCCAGCATGCAGCAACTTGATGCGTTTTTGAATGAATGTTTCCCCCAAAAATTCAATTTTTAAAAACAATATTTGTTTTTCTTTAAATTACATTTCATTTATGTCAAAAAGCTACACATTTACAGTATAAAATGAGAGCATAATGATGTCATATTTTCTAAATTTAAGTAAGTTTGCAAATTCTATAAAGATTGAAATTTCTAATCATTTGAGTACAGAGCAGCATTTAAGTTGAATGGTGGTAGAAATGACTTACTAGGGTTCAACCACACAAGTTTTAATTTTATCTGTCATGTCCTAAGTTTGGGCATTGATAACAATAAATATAAATTCACCAAAGACATATCCCCATAATATTTATTGGATGTTTGTACATGCAAAATTCAAACAATTATTAGTAAAGAAGGACACTCCAAACCCAGCTTTCACAGTTACACATGGGTGGAAATTGTCTTCCTTGGTATAGTCAAATGGGAATGTACTGTAGTCTAATTGGAAAAAAAATATGAAACCCTTTTAGATGATCATAAGTGCTATTTATGAAGTTCTTCTGTGAAATTATTTGCTTTCAAATCATTTAGGCATTAACCATAACTAGCCAAAAAGAGCCCAATATGGGTTATTGGGTTATTGGCTCTAGAAAAACGGACCTCTTGCTTATACCTCCATGTTACATGGCTCTTGACCCATGCGGAATGTGTAGGTGCTACAGTACTTTAGAATTTGTTATGGTGTGAGAAGCAAGGCCTAGTTCTGGGTGATGATTTAGCAGAAATCCCTTATGCTTGTTTATACCTCTGCTTTAGTAGAAACTAGCCCCTGGCTTTATCACTGTTGCCAGTCTTTTAAGGGGGCAAGATTTTTTGTTTTTATTTTATACCATAAATTCAGTCAGATGATAATGAGTATGACATGCATAACGTTTACACTCTAGCCCAGTGGTGGCCAACCTGTGGCTCTTGAGCCTCATGCGGCTCTCCCCCTTGTAAAGTGCGGCTCCTGCTCCCACTGCTGCCCACCGTCTGTCCCAGTCCCCCCTGCTGCCGGTTCCCTGAATCGCTGCTGGGAAATTTGCACTGTGGGGGCATACCAGCTTTTTGGCACTGTGGGGTCATACCCGGCACCGCATGGTGCATACCTGGCACCGTGGGGGGCATATGTATATATGGCACTGCACTATTGGAGGCATATTTGTATCACACCCACCCAAGGGGTCAAAATAGACTACGCCCCTTTTTTTGGCGCATGCGCCTTTGGCGCGCACATGATGTCGGCTCTTTAGCTTGACTACCGATATTTTTCGGCTCTTTACCTCTGACCGGTTGGCCAGATGTGAATATTCAGATGCATTTTGCATTTATGCTTGGCTGACATTTTTGTACTTGTGACACGATTGACACCCTGTATGTATGATAGATCAATGATCATCAATATTACAGTATTTCTTTTGGAAGTTTAGACAATGTAACAACTGAAACTACAGGACAGGTATTTAAACTATTTACATCATCTTCAACAAAAACGAAAACTCACTTGTTCACAGTTGCTCAATTCCCGTCATCACATAAATCAAAGTCATTTTGCCTATTGTTTCCAATAGACTGACCAAAGGCAATATCAGGGAGAGTTGATGGAAGAGAGCAAGAGATTGAAAAACCAGTAAGTGCAATATGCAGTATCGTTCACTGTTAGTTAGGTACGGAGCTGTGCCAGTGAGGCCGTGTAGGGGCAGTTTGTCTGCATTCAGTTGCTCTGTGTTGGTAGTCATTGTGATTGCTTCTGGACAGCATTAATTTCAATCCTGGAACCTCACAGAGTGATGTCTTACTTACTTCACATGGGGGAGGGGGGGGGGGGGGGTTGTACTATGTGCTATATCATTTGGGGTAGTGTAAATTAATGTGAAGGAGAATTTGGACTTACACACTTTGGGTGTGAATATAGGCTTCATAATGGGCATAAATGTGCACCATTAATATATTATCTACATCCCTCTGTTACACTGTGTGATAAATGTTGCCTGATCTTTACCAGATGGGACACTGGTGGTCTACAAGTTCTGGTTAGCGCTGCAGAGAACACTGTAAATGGAAGAAGTTACCACCACTGCCCTAATCAAGAAGACCTGACTGAGGCTGTGGAACACAAATATGCTGCACTGTCTGAGAAGCTGTTTTGTGACATGTTACAGGCTCACTATGGTATGTTGATTTGGTACACTTACTAAATTACTGCATACATTGAATTTGGAACCACAGTCCGGGCTGCTACCAGAGAATTGGTCCGGTATCAGATTGGGGGGGCAACCCTGGGTCTTTGGCTTCTGCACAATGGGGTTAGAGTGCTCCGAGGTTAGAGTGGTCTGAGAAAATGACGGAATGTTGCTCTGCAAATCTTTCACTTTCATCACATTTCTGCCCCGCTCTGTTTTAGATACAGTATTAGCTGGATATATTTCCCATTAATGAGTTATCTGGGACATCTCTATGAGAAAAAAGTCAGGAGGCATGTAAGGCAGAAGCAAACAAGATGGGGCACATATGGTACGAGGAGGGGGACATTTGGGACTACAGTAGGGCTCAGATTGGGGGGAAGGATTAAGAGAAATTGATGGAGTAAAGTGTGGGCATGTGACGCATAAGTAGGTGGAATGTGGGCTTTAGTATTTAAGCAGATAAGATGGCATGTGGAGCAGAGACTGGTGGCGAGAATGAAGAATGTATGACAGGTACAAATAGGTGGAGAGAAGTTATGTGGTGCAAAGGGGGTGAGGGGATATGGTGGATACATAATGGTAATCAGGGAGGCATTTGGGGCACACTGTGAGAAGGGGTGTATGAGGAGGAACAGTAAGTGTGGAGATAGGACATATGGGGCACAGTGTTGTGAGCAGTGGGGTGCAAAATAACCATATGTCCTACCACAAATTTTAAATTGTACCTGCTAATTAGCTCGATAGGGCTGGCTCTTGCATCTTCCAAATTAGGTGGACCCCCTCTAACATTGGCCTATTATATTTGAATATATATATGTGTGTGTGTGTGTGTGTGTGTGTGTGTGTGTGTGTGTGTGTGTGTGTGTGTGTGCTATAGGATTCTTCTGAAGCTACAGACAGTTATAGCTTAACCCCTTTTTTTTGTTTACACAATGGTACCAAGAGTGTTATCTGTACTGGCCCACTCTTTCTGACTGCACCCTAATGCAATTACTTATCATTAAAATCAGAACATGCTGTCATTGGCAGGGGCACAGGTCTGGGCATCACTAAACACTGAGAAGAAGGAGCAGAATTTGAATGAGTTCAAGATGCTGGCAGCTTTTGGTTTGGAGAGAGGCAGCGAGCTGGTATTAGCCCAGCTCCCAGGGGCAGCGTACAGCTTCAGGTGAGTACAGTCTGAACAGCAAGAAAACAAAGGAACATTTAGGGGGGGGGGTATTCAATCTGTGCCGATATTTCCCTATGCCGATATAATGACAGCATTGAAGGGTGTCAGATCCGAATTTAGCGATCCAACGTGAATCACCCCCTTTGTGGGCTAAAAACTGTCAACTGGGAACGAAATAGCAATACAACATGGTTGGGTAGCGAAATACAGAGAGTGGTAAGAGGTAAAAAGATACAGCCATTTTATACATAAGGATAAGTGCTACGTGCTATGAATTGGTTCAGCCAGATTGCAGAGGGTTCAAGGGGGTCTGTAATATCCAGTCACACATTGCACCAAGAGAAGGGTATGGTTCATTGGGTTGGCCAATATTAAGTCAACATAAAATGGTCATAGGGTCGACCAACATTAGGTAGACACAAGCATTAGGTCGGCAATTGGTAGGTCAACAGTCACTTTTTTGTCACAAATGTCGACATAATCAACATGAACACCATATTGGTGCACCGCTTCCCCTGGCATGGCCCACTGTGCTCTCCATGTTACACTCGGCACACTATTCTATTCTCTCTCCACGCCCTAGTAAATGGTAGGGCATGAAATACGTCTGTCGGCACGTCGGCTCAAAAAAAATGACCATCTCTGAGTGATCTGACTGCATGTTCTGAAGTATCCTGGCTGCACAAACTTCTTCAGCCGTAGACAGCCTTTGATGTGGTATTTAGTCCTGCCTGTCTGTGTTCAATTGACCATTTTTATTCTGCACACAATTAGTTTTTCCTGGGGTGTATTAGTGCTCAGGTGATCAAAGTGTAAGTGATTTCATTTGCAGGGAGGAAGAGAGCAGCTGCTCCTGTAAACAGGCAAAACAGGCTTCCACAGGTGTCCAAGCACTGAAAGAACTACAAAGGAGGCTGGAGCAGGAGAGGATTGACACTGCTCATCATGGGAAAAGGAGGTGATACGCCATCATTCTGAGCAGTGTTTCAAGAAGTGCAAAATGTGCATAAAGGATAATATATGTAATAAGTCATAACAATGTGGGACAAGAGCATGTACTGTAGTCAGGGCTACCTTAACATATTGGGCCTTATTTTGGTTCAATCTTTCTGACAAAATCCTTCTTAGATGGACAAAACCATGTGCACTGCAGGTGGGGCAGATGTAACTTGTGCAGAGAGAATTAGATTTGGGTGGGGTTTTACTTCAAAGTGAGATCTATATTGCATTGTAAAAATAAAGCAGCCAGTATTTACCCTGCACAGAAACAAAATAACTCTCCCAAATCTAATTCTCTCTGCACATTTTACATCTGCCCCCCTGCAGTGCACATGGTTTTGTCCATCTAAGAAGGATTTTGTCAGAAAGAGTGAACCAAAATAAGGCCCATAGTACACTGGGCTGCCGTCCCACATTACGGGCCTTTCAGGGCAAGGCTGCAGCCAGACAATGAATGTATGTCATCATGCTGATTGGTGGATGGTTGGAAGTATCCACAATCAGAGTGCTGACAGCCAATCAGTGTATGAAAGCTTGTGAAGAGATGTTCTGGACTGCAGGAGGGGCATGTAATGATTGATTTAATTGGTTCTAGTAAATAGGTTGTTAGAGGACACATTGCTTTCCTTTGCTCAGGGCCTACAAGGCTGTGAAGTTGACCCTGCATGCAGGACATAAGTATTGATATATAAATATACAGAAGGAACTTTGGGTATAATGTGTAAAATAAGGAGCAGCAGTATAGCTACTGTATGATGTTATGCTCCGCCTTTGATTACTAGTAACCATTTTGTAGTTACTAAAGATACACATTTTTCATTCAGCAGCTCGGGTTCCCATGCACACCAGTATCTCCAGCTGTTTGCACAGATTATCAAAGTAAAAATGGAAGGTGGATTCAGAGCTGCTTTGCTTGTGGTTGAACCGTACTGGAAGCAGAGGTGATTTATGCTGCACTAATATACAGACTGCATCTTGCTTGACATGGGGCACTGAGTACATCTAATTAATGTGTGCGATGACATCAGCAGCCCTCCCTCCCAATTGCCTAGGGACCCCTGAGTTTTCTGGAAAACGCCCAGAAAATGCTGCGTTACCTCCCTCAAATGTCCCCAAACAAGATGGGTGCCATTGCAGGCTCCCTCTGCAAGAATGGCTCATTCATGCGCACAGTACAGGTCGAGTATCCCGTATCCGAATATCCGTTATCCGAATTATTCCGAAAACCAGACATTCCAGAAAGTGAAAAAAAATATTTTTTTTGCTAAAAACTCACTGGGGACATTTGTAACAGCATCACTGGGGACATGATATGTAACTGGCACTATATATGTGCAAGACAATGATTGCTTGGCATTCAAATTCAGTGCTGAGATAGTACACACATTTTGTTTCACGTTTTGAAACCTTGTTTTTTGAACAAATAAAATATATTTTTGTGTATTTTATGTGGTAATAAAATATATTTGTGTGTATATTATGTGTTTATACAGCATAAATGCAAGATACTTCAAAATACATCATTGAAATATTAAAATATTCCGAAATACGGAATAATCCGTTATCCAAAATTCTCCTGGTCCCGAGCATTTTGGATAAGGGATACTCAACCTGTACTGTGTGCATGCGGGGTCATTCGATATCGATAAATGGCAGGGCTGCAATATCTCAGCCCTGCATTCTAATCTGAATTGGGCCCTAAATCCTGGGGGAAGTGCTGCACAGAAAATAAGCTCTACATATACCACAGAATTGCCTTCACCCAGCTGAAAAAGTGCGCTAACCGCTGCACATGACAGCAGTGGGCATTCAGCCACCCAGTTGAAGGGTGCGGGAAGGGTTACCATTGCCACAGCATTTAAATCCCGTGCCAATGGTAACTTGCATTTGAATTAAAATTTCCCATAAGACTACATTAAAGTTACTAAACATCTTTTTTTTTATCTAGATTCTGGGACAAAAATCCTGTATGTTTGGAATCCTGCTTTGAGGAACTTGCTCATATTAGACTTATCACTGGACAAAGAGCAAAACCAAATGTGGACAGAAAACAGTATAGCTTGCAAAAAATGTCATTGGAGGTAAGAGAGGGCAGACTGAAACTGAGTGAAAATAGTACAATGGACCTGGGGCCTAATTCAGAGTTGTACGCTAATGCTATTGCAATTCTCCAGGCTATGGAACTGGTAATGTTAGCAAGTGAAAGTACCACCGCATTTGTAGCCTATACACAATAATGGGGAACATCCACTGCTAAGGTACACCTACGGCTATGCAGGCTGGACGCAGCAGTAATGTCACGGATGCCATGTTTCTCTGCATATATGTTAACAGCTGAGAGCATATACAAGCCCCAAACAAAATGGCCATGGCACGCCTTTGTTTTTTTACTGAGACTCTCTGGGAGCAAGACTGGCGAAGGCAACTAAACAACTACACATATGTAGTCTGATGATAATCACTCAATTTCAAAAACAGCAGCATAGCATAAAACTGAATTAGGCCCCTGATTCAAATATTTATATGGTGAAATTATTTTTTCCACTGCACATGTTCCACAATGGTTTGCTGGGTGCATTTATTCACAGTCAGGGAGCATCTGTGTCAGGTAATGGTGTAGTGGCAATGGGGAGTGGCTACTGAAACGCAGGTTTTGTGGGCATGTCACAGGTTTCCACTGCAATCCCATACGCAGTAAACATGGCTCCAGTATTTTACTTTCAACAGCTATGTTCTGCAAGCATAGATTAAGTCAGATGGCTGATGATTGACCTAATTTCGCCTGTGCATTATGTCATCGTACGCAAGCTGAGATTCCTTCAGTGGGTGTTTAAATAAAAAAGATTCCAGCAGCAATGGCATTTGCATACAGTATTTTCACACAGCTGCTGTGTACTGAATTGCAGCTGTGAAGTCATTTGTTTACATCTCTGAATCTGGACCCAAGTCTAGCCTACAACTATTGTATGACCAATCCTTTATTAATGGAATGGTTTATGTTTCATATCTTTATTACAAATTCTGTTCTTACAAATTTCCCAAAAGTTGCATGGTACTTGTGTATTTTGGCGGCGCCCCCGATGTCCGTCGTACGATGAACGGATCGCATCGCATCGCATGCCATGCACCCGATGGCATACGATGCGATGCAACGCGATTTTGCCCCCCTATACGATTAAAAATCGTATAAGCACCCTAAAGGGTGCTTTTGAGCACCCTAATGGGTGCTTACAATGTTAAATGCACCCCCACGCCACCCCCCCACTATAAACGTGAACCCGAAGCGTGGCGAGCGCAGCGAGCCCGCGAGGGGCGGCAGTACGCGTCCTACGACCTTTTCATACCCCCACTATCCACGTCGGCGTGGAGTTGAGAATAGAATAGTGTGGCGAGCGCAGCGAGCCACCGAGCCTGAAGCGTGGCGAGCGGACGCGGATACCTTCACAGGTAAACGCGTCCCTTCGCGGGCTTCACAGGTATCCGTGTGCGTTTGCCACGCTTCGGGCTCGGTGGCTCGCTGCGCTCGCCACACTATTCTATTCTCAACTCCACGCCGACGTGGATAGTGGGGGTATGAAAAGGTCGTAGGACGCGTACCGCCGCCCCTCGCGGGCTCGCTGCGCACGCTACGCTTCGGGTTCACGTTTATAGTGGGGGGGTGGCGTGGGGGTGCATTTAACATTGCAAGCACCCATTTGGGTGCTTATACAATGTTTAATCGCATCGCATCGCATCGTATGGCATCGTATGCCATGTACAATGGCATACAATTTCAAAATTGTATGCCATCGTGCACTATCGTACGATATCGCGTCGCATCGCATACCATCGTATGTGTTATGGTATGCGATGCGATGGGCGGTGCCAAAATACACAAGTACCAGTTGCATAAATTTCATATTGAGAGTATACAACATCGCTGCAAAATGTGTCAATGGGAGATACGAAATCCTGACAGTCAAAATAACCACAGTGAAAATCCCAACAAATTGCATAAATATAGTTGTATCCTACCCAGAGGCAGAACTTTGGGAGGCAATAGAGTGAACTGCCACTGGGCTCCTGCTCCCAAGGGGGCACCTCTCCCACCTCTCCTTCCCTGTGAGTTTAAATGAGTATTAAAAGCCATCAATATCACTTCTGTGGCTGAGTTCTGAAATATATAGGTTCTCTCTTTCTATCTAAAAGATATAGATATTTATAAAAAACATATATTTCAGAACAGATAATAGGGGGGGGGGGGGGTGTACCAAAATATATCATGCCTCCAGGCAACTGGGACAGACTTAAGCCACTGACCCTACCCCTACTCCTACCCAGCCTTACAGCCTAACCCTAACTGTCCACCCCCTACAGTCTAAGCCTAGTGCATAACCCTAACCAGTACTTACCTTTTGTATCCGTCAGGATTCTGACCATCGGTATTCTGTCCACATTACAAATTTTGAGTTGCCAACATTTTGGCCTGCAAATCCATATACAGTATTTCTCTGTAGAACAGAAGCACTGGTGTCAGCTGTTTCATAGTTTAATGAATGATCCCATTTGTCCTTTATTATCCCTTATATGTAATGAAGACAGCTGTAGCTACTGTATTTGTCGTATTGCAGTAACTATGCCAATATAGCACATCAGTAAGTCATATGTTAAGTAGGTGGTACTATATCTTCTATTGTATCTACACAGGAGGACAAGGTATTATCTCTTCTCAGGAGACAGGAAGAAACAAGAGACCTCTTATTTCAACTCTTGCACAGCTGCAACCATGATGAATTACAGGAACCATCATCAAATCTGCTACACAGTAAGCCAGAAAAACATATGGACCCCATGAAGGAAGGTGAGAGCCTGCTCTTCAATGACCTCTAGTAGAACATTGTGTAAACAACTAAGTGTAATGCTGCCACTGGAATTGTGCTCTGCCAGGTTCTATGTTGATAACATGATAAAAGGTTTGTGAAAGTGATATTACATAGTCAATCTATCACTTATTACATGATACTGTAAGTTGTTTGTATCCTGCCAACACTAGAAACAGAGTTGTACTATTAGTAGCTGTGCTTTCAGCAGTAAAATGGATGGATATTGTAGCATAATTTCTAATGATGAAGGATTTCCATGATGACAGGGAATTGGATTAAAAGTAGACTTATTATTAATATCTGGCAGAGAATAGGGGGGGGAAGGGGTGGAACTGAGTTCAGCATCCACCTTTAATGGTGAGGTGAAACTAGTTCAACCTCCACTCTGCGGCCCTGCAGGAATTCTAACAAAAAAAAAGCATTACAGTTTGCAGACGGGTGCTAAACACCCTACTACTGGCCCTGGCTCTGCTTAATGGGGGAGGGGAGGGGGAAATGAGTTCCTCCACCTCTCCAGGACTACTTTAAGCCCTGGGTAGCTCCAGAGGAGAGGCTGCAGTACAGTCCAAAATACAAATAGGGGAACCATACCAACTGACACTCCAAATCAGGGTCGGCAACAGGTGAGGTCAAAGAGGACACCTGTACAGGGCCACAACCTTGTGAGGGGCCCCAAGGTTCTAAAGAACCTGGGCCTTAAGCATGGTTGCGGCAGGCCAGCACCTAGCAATAGCAATGATTTATAAAGTCTCTGACTGGCCACCTGTCAGCCTGCCCATCCACCTGGATTCCTGAGCCTGGTCACCTGTATGGCTAACCATGCTACTGAGATTTTGTGATATCACATGAAGCACCAAACCGCACAACGCATAAAGCTGCGCTCTCCCATCCTCACTTCCCTGTTCTGTCCCTGAAGTGGTGACACTCTATTCAACTAAATGGAGCTGGGCGGAAGGAGAAACACAGGCAACATGTACTGGAACCTGAAGCCTGGATAGCAGCACTATTGGTACCAGGGAGCTGTGTTGGTAAAAGTGTGAGTCTCATTTATGAAAAGGCAGTTATTAGCTATAAAAATAAATTGCCATAGATAAATTACTATGCAATGTAAATGTAATATCAAAGTGTTGATGCTGTTTGTAAATACATTGCATAGTGAATATTAATTATCGTTGTTTTTGAGCTACATACAAATGTAATATAATAACAATTAGTTGCTCAAGCATGAGGGGGAGATATCAGCATACCAGGTCCCAACATTGGACTGTTGCAGCCTCTGCTCCTAATGCTGCCAAACATCACCGGCTGTACTCACTGGCAGTTGGCATGACTTCCTATATGAATTTTGTACTTTGCTGCAGCCCCACCTCTGAAGCTCCCACTGGTCCCTTCCCCCATGGAGCCTACAATATATATTCCCTACAGCATCTCAAGCTTAGGACCAGGAAGGCATCCTAAGTCTGAGCCAGTGGACAGCATCAATTTAGGGTAGCAGGGCATGGAGGAGAAGATACAACATCCTCCAATCAGAGCTCAGTCTGAATGACCGAGAGACTCCTGAACACTAGGTGCCCCTCCAGGCTCATCAGGAAGGTGGGCAGGTTTTCCACTTCCTCTGAAAAAACACTCACTCCCCTTGGCCACTGAGAGTAATACTTGAATTTGTGGCACTTTTCTGGGCAGAGCAGGGGCTAAAATTATGCAAATGGCATCATATTAGCACTGTCCCATCTTTGTAGACCCGTAAATATCAGCATTTGGTTTGGATGGGGGTGAGACTTGATAACATCAGACCCCCTTCCTCGCCCCCAGATGCACAGTCAATGCGCCAATGATCCATACCACCCTCTGTCACTTTGCTTAGTCATCCAGATATCTTGGTGCAACTTTTTGGCCTAAAAACTATATTGTGAGCTGTTCAGAATAGACTGGAAATGAGTGGAATATAAAGTTGTTGAGGTCAGTAATACTCTAGGCTCAAAATTATGTGTTTTTAAGCGGTTTTTATGATTTTTTTTGGGGGGGGGGGGAATATACAGATCCAAAACCAAAACCTACAAGTGTGGTTTTGGCAAAACCAGTCCAGATCCAAAACACAAAGCAGATCCAGATCCAAAACAAAAAAAAACCAAAATGTCCGGGTCCACCCCCCTAGTGTGTTATTATTTTCCTGTTTGGGGTAATGTGTGTAATTTTCCGGCGGGGGCAGTGTGTGTGTTGTTATATCACTGCGGAGGCAGTGTGTGTTATTATTTTCGTGCAGTGTTTATGTTCTTACTTTTCCTGCAGGGAACTGCGTGTTATTATATTCCTGTGGGGACAGTGTGTTTTATTATATTCCTGTGGGGACAGTGTGTTTTATTATATTCCTGTGGGGACAGTGTGTATGTTATTATTTTTCCAGTGGGGCAGTGTGGGGTTGATTAAGAATTAGATGCAGCCGTGTCTGTATCTGTGCCTTTTACATACCTCCCAAGTTCAGAGGGACACTCATGTGGCGCAGTGCGCCGGAAAGGTGGCGTGGCCTATGCAAACGGAAGTGGTTTATGCAAATTATGTTGCCTTCTGGTCATGCCCACGTTTTCTGCCCTCTGCGCCGCAGCATTTATTCCCTTCAGGCTGGGGGGACTCCCAAAAAACCGGGACGGTCCCGCAAAAAATGGGACAGTTGGGAGGTATGCAGTAAGAGGATAATGTGACCTATCACGTAGAATGCCTTCTGAACATTGAGGGGTCAATCCATATCCCGCAATGGGTAAATGGCAGCATCGGCTCCTGGACTCGCAACCATTGCAGCCCCTTTTGGTGCCTGACTCACAGATTTTTGCTTGCAGACCTATGGGGTCAGTAGTCCACACTTAACTCACACTTGCGATGTCTTCATGGGGTGATTTGGACTGACCCCTAAACTTTTTGATGGGAATATCTGCTGGGGGCACCAGCCAGGATCTTGCCTTTGGCCCAAAGTTGTTTAGGAATGGCTCTGAATAATGATAATAAGGATGAGAAAAATAAAGTTGTGTTTTCAGAATTAGTTTGTACTATGCACAAAGTCATTTTGAAAATAATTAATTGTGTACAACTGAGAAAATTTGTTTTGCAGAAACACATAAATGTTGATTATTAAAGTGAAAGAATGCAATTAAAGATATGTCTCATGCTGCTGCATACATACCATGCTACAGTAATCAACGTATAAATGAGCTGATCATCTCTAAATAAAAGTAACTTATGGAAACTATCTTTTGCTTTAGCTCCAGTGACTAAAACTCGAAACCCACTAAGACAACTGTTCCTTCTTGCCATGACGGTGACAAAGACATGTCTGCAGGAGAAGCATGGAGTGGTGACGTGGGGTGACTGTGCTGTGAGACTTCTTGTACAAGTGCAGCTAAAGCAAGAAGTGGAGCTGAGAGAGCTCATCCTGGAACTAGTTAAGGGGGTGAGGCACATTGGTAATCTTGTCCTTTTTTTTTCTTCAGCTGACCAATATTTTAAAAGATATGGAGCCTGGAGCAAATGTGTGCTATGTCACCCCCCACCCACTCCAGCCCACTCTTTCATAGTCACCCTTGTTGGTGTCACATATTACACCACCTTAGCTACGGCTCTGTATAAAGTACTAAAGATTTAGTTTTACTAGACATTTGAAGCAACATAAAATTACTTAACACATTTTTGAATGAATATATACAGCGGGGCAAAAAAGTATTTGGATAGCCAGCGACTGCGCAAGTTGACCTACTTAAAAAGATGAGAGAGGTCTGTTATTTCCATCATATGTACACTTCAAATGTGAGAGATAGAATGTGGTGAAAAAACAAGAAGTCACATGATTTTTAAACAATTTTTTTGTATATTGTTGTGGAAAATAAATATTTGGACACCTTCCAACCAGCAAGATTTCTGGCTCCCACACACCTGTTACTTCTTCTTTAAGAAGTTCTTCTATCCTCCACTTGTTTCCTGTATTAATGGCACCTGTTTGAACAGTCAGACTGCAACCTCTCCACCATGGCCAAGACCAGAGAGCTGTCTAATGACACCAGGAACAAAATTGTAGAGCTGCACAAGGCTGGGATGAGCTACTCGACAATATGCAAGCAACTTGGTGAGAAGAGATAAACTCTTGGCATAATTATTTAAAAATGGAAGAAATACAAGATCCTTGACAATCTACCTTGACTTGGGGCTCCATGCAAGATCTCACCTCGTGGGGTATCAATGACCTTGAAAAAAGTGAGGAATCAGCCCAGAACTACACAGTCGGACCTGGTCAATGACCTCAAGAGAGCTGGGTCACAAAGGTTACCATTAGAAACACACTACGTCATCATGGATTCAAATCCTGCAGTGCCTGAAAGGTCCCCCTGCTTAAGCCAGCACATGTCGAGGCCCATCTAAAATTTGCCAGTGACCATCTGGATGATCCAGAGGAGGATTGGAATAATGTCATATGGGCAGATGAGAGCAAAATATACGTTTTTGGTATAAACTCCACTAGCAGTGTTTGGATTGAGAACAATAATGAGTGGCATCCCAAAAACACCATACCCACTGTGAAGCATGGGGGGTGGAAACATCATGTTTTGGGGCTGCTTTTCTGCAAAGGGGACAGGACGACTGATCGGTATTAAGGAGAGGATGAATGGGGCCATGTATCATGAGATTTTGGCCAAATAATTCCTTTCCTCGGTAAGAGCTTGTGGCTGGGTCTTCCAGCATAACAATGACCCCAAACACACTGCCCGGGCAAATAAGGAGTGGCGCCGCAAGAAGCATTTCAAGGTCCTGGAGTGGCCTAGCCAGTCTTCAGACCCCAACCCAAACGAAAATCTGTGAAGGGAGGTGGAAGTCCGTATTGCCTGGCAACAGCCCCAAAACATGACAGATCTAGAGGAGAACTGCATGGAAGAGTGGGCCAAAATACCTGCTACAGTGTGTTCAAACCTGGTCAAGAACTACAGGAAACTTTGACCTCTGTATTTGCCAACCGAGATTATATTACAAAGTATTGCGCTTTGATTATCCAGATATTTATTTTCTGCAATAATATACAAATAAATTGTTTAAAAATCATACAATTTGATTTCCTGTTTTACTATCTTATTAAGTGGGTCAACTTGCACAACTGGTGGCTGTCCAAATACTCCCCCCCCCCCCCCCCCACTGTATTGCATATTTACCATATTATATATCCACTGTATTTCCCCTCACTCTTCACTACTCGCTGACAGCAAACCTCACCCACAGAAATACTCCTCACTCACCACCACTCGCTGTCAGCAAAACTCACCCACAGAAATAACCCTCAC
Organism: Crinia signifera; assembly: GCF_055691185.1. NCBI lineage: Eukaryota > Metazoa > Chordata > Amphibia > Anura > Myobatrachidae > Crinia > Crinia signifera. The sequence continues at coordinate 190,890,791 of NC_139220.1, forward strand.
TCGCCACCACTCACTGACAGTAATTTTTACCCGCAAATATACCCCTCACTCACCATCACTCCTAGTCCCTTACCCCATCCACAACAATTCTCCTCTGCTGTTACCCCCCCCCCCTGCACACTAACATGCCCCCCCCCCACCAGTATACCCATCTTGCACAACAAAATGCCCCTTGTATATCAACATGCCTCCTCCTCACAACAACATTCCCACACACAGTACGTTAGTCCCCACATCAATACACTTTTGCTTACCTTAATTCCTGCAGTGCTGTCTGCCACACAGTACGTGCAACAGCAGCAGTGTGTACCATACTGCTTGGGCTAATTCACTTTCCAGGTTGTCAAAAAATGTCCCCAGGCAGCCCCCTCTACCAGCTTAAACTACACCCCTAAGAATGACAGAAAAAAATCTGTTGCAAGTAGTAGAAGGTAAGACTTATATGGTATATTTACACTTGCACAGTGATCCCTACAGAGAGTTTCTGTTTTCATTATGTCACAGAACAATTTTTCTTTACAAAATTTGCTCCAAAATGCATAGATTAGCCTTGGTGTGTGCTGGATCCTCACTGTTCACTGGCATATGTCCACAGTATCTTGTGGTGCTCCCTAAATGTTTTTCTCTGGATACATTAAACTTCATAAAATCATCTTTTGTTGTTTGTATATTTCTAAACATGTTACAGTTTGGCAATGAAGCTCACAGTGATCATAAGACACAAACACCAGTCCTGGAAGGACAGGATCCTGTGTCAGACCTCATTCAGTTACTGCAGCCACTAACACCCAAAGAACAGCTCAATTTAAGACAGTTTAAGACAGAGGTAAGAGATTGCATCATTCCCATTTTACCTTTTTCATTTAGCAATTCCCATGATGACATAATGTTTATAATGCAGCCGTATATATACACAGTAACCACAACATTACTAATTAGAGGCATTACAACCATACAGCTAGCCATACCTAATCAGCATCACTCAGTATGCAATAATGTGAATAATATTTTCTTTTCCAGCTTGTCTTTGGCGCTAACCTGCAAAGAGAACAGGACAATGATGGGACAAACACACCAAGCATTAAAGGAACTAATGACAGTTTAGAAAGTCAGATAAATAATAGCCAACAAGCAGAAAACAAGGTATCTCATGAATACACTGATACCACAACAGAAGAAATGACAGATGATGACAATAAAGGTGATCGGAGAAATCTTCTGGAATGTCAGATGCTGAATAGTGACAGTTGCCAGGCGAAGACACCAGAAGCATTAGCAGACAGAGAAAAACCCCAAATACACAGCAGAGGCATTGCTATGGATTCATCTGAACAAAATGTATACGATAAAATGTATATAGAGAGGACTGTAGGAAGCAACCCCCCAGGAGACCAACTGGAGTACACAAAATACGGAGAGAACACTGATAGGACATATTCATGTGGACATGTACATGACAAGCAGGTGAGATATATAAATATATACATATATCTCTGCCAGAAATCGAGCGTCACTCAAGGGCTTGGAAAAAATAGAGATTTATTTGGGTCTACGCTGTTTTGGGACAGCCCGTTTTCGGCCTCTGGCACAAAACGGCGAAGACTCAAATAAATCACTATTTTTGCAAGCCCTGGAGTGATGCTTGATATCTGCCAGATACATGGGTGGACTGGTAACAGTTCCCTTCGAGAAGGCACCCAGGCTAGTATCTAACTCCAGTATTTTGGTTGGGAAAAAAGGGATGGGAGGGGATTCTAGGAGGGGATATAACCTGAGCACAAGTGACACTGAAAATTTTATTATTTATGATATACCTGCAATAGTTCAAAATTAGTGTAATTACCACAATGAAGTAAAGTAGTCGACCTCTGGTGCAGTAGGTGATGACGTGGCGGTGCTCCCCTAAGAGTAAGTATAAAGTAACAAAGTAGAAAGAGAAAAAGTACTCTCTTTTGTTTGGGGGCACTCTTTAAATTGTCAAAAAGATTGTTTTCAAAGAATAATTATAAAATGTAACTTTTAATAATCATTTAAAATAGGGATTTGCAGACAAACAGACACACAACACCAAACATATATGTCATAGGTAGAGTATAGGTTATTTTATAGAATAATATTGTACAATCCTATGATTTTTGTAGACTCCTGAGATTATCAGGTGGGGGGAGCAATATTATGAGCAATATACGCTGCTATTATGTTAGCTTGTTAGTATATTTTAGTTCCTAGTCCCATCTTGATAATAAGGGAAGTTTAATTAGCGAAATATATATTTTTCTGAATATTTTCACCAGAGAGGAGTTGTCCTGCTCTGGTGCAGTCCGGAACACTGATATTAATACTGGGCAATTATTTATTTAATTATTGTTGTTGCCGTAATTTATGAATAAGGAGATAAGTACTGAAGCTGGGTATTTGTGTTGCGACGGTAACCGCTATGATAAAGATGCAGAATATAGATAGAAGAGATAAATGGGTGACACTCACAGGAGTAAAGATCACTGAGGCTGCTGCTGACTTTCGCAACCGTCCCGGTTTCTCTGAAAGTCAGTGAGCGTTCAGAGATATTATTTCTGTATGAAGAGAGTGACAGAGAAAGCAAAATTGGGGCATCTACTGTCTCCTATTTGGTAGATCAAAAACCCTGGTATACCATGGTCAGTGCAGGGTTAAATTATTGCAATACCTGTCAGAGATGAGAGTGCCCCTAATAGTAGATATATAAGTGTATATAGAAGTATCAGAAGGCGTCTTACTATCGGGGGTAGGTGTGCTGCTTTCCGCTATGTGTTAATATACAAAACATTGGTAGCGGATGAGCGACACCTGCCACCTGTCTGCGTGAGTAATAATTAGACCACATGTAGTGGAGAGTCAGGAAAAAGAGTGCGCAGAGCTGCTGTTTATACCTGGTAACAGTGCAGTGATAAGCAGTGCGCGTATTTTAAAGGTGGCGGTTACCGCCGCTTACCCCTTAGCTGTATTCAGTCTTGGTGTCTCCTGGGAACCGGGTCTGCTATTAGCCGCTAAGTGCGGCGGGGTGTAGGGGTGAGCCGCTCGTGCGGCTTGGATCAGGATCAGACGGCCGTTTCACTGGGTGGAGCTTCCTCAGTGCCTGTGACCTCAGTGCCTCCGTTCACACACACCTTGACAAAGGGGCGCCGCCCTGAAACGTTGGTTGTTTTCCATTGTTTGCCAATACAAGCTTTAAAAGACTTACGAGTGCCAGTCTTCATTCCTTCTTCTACACTGTCTACCAATACAGGCACCAGGGCAGCTGACGCCATAGAGCGAGTGCCGGACCGAACTACCACTAATATATATAGATAAAGATATATATCTATATATAGATATATCTTTCATATTACCATTCAAGGTGATCAATCTGTCTGTATATATATCTATATATAGATATATATACAGACAGATTGATCACCTTGAATGGTAATTTGAAAGACTATGGAACTAGATAGATAGATAGATAGATAGATAGATAGATAGATAGATAGATAGATAGATAGATAGATATAGATAGATAGATAGATAGATAAATATATTCTGCCTATATTTAGTACAATAGAAATACAAGGTATTAGCTCTTGATCAAAACATTTCAGGGTACAGCCCCACATAAAGTGTCCTGATTATTTGCTTCAAATGTCAGAGAGATGCTATCAAGGAATGTAGATGGTATCCCATTAGAACCAAATACTAAAGAAGCTCATGAAGCTCCAGAAAGTGAGGTGGATAGCGGAAAACACAAGGTCCTCTAAACGCCATGGCTCATCCAAGTGAAGAGTTCCTGAGCTAAGGGGAAGAAGTGGGAAAGAATGGAAGTTGGAGGCGTTCCTACATGTATACATAGTATATGTTGTGTGAGGAAGACCATATGGTTTGTCCCTGCAGAGTATACCATGGTCTAATGTAATGATTGGATTTACAGTATGTATGTCATTGAAGGGAACACTGTGTTCTCCTGTGTCTTGGCTTCACACCACAGTGCACAATGACTTGCATGAAGATACAATGGAAGTATTGGTATAAGTGCAGAATAAATATAAGCTCTATGTAAAACCTTGTACTATAACATGATATCTCATTAGTTTAGGGCATAAAGAAGAAATCATTATAATCCTTACATTTTAGATGTCTCCTGATGAATTGACCACATCTATGATGGAAGCCACAGAAAGTCTGATAGCAGGTCTATTGACACTAAAAGCAAAAGTGGAACAAGTATATTTAAGGAGAGGACCTGATGGATGTACCCCTCAGAGGCTTGCAGGGAGTAGCACAGGATCCGTAAGTGTCTAATAATTGCAATGTTTGGGAATAGTAAATGTACAAGAAAAAATGTAGAAATATGTTGCATAACTTTCATCCAACACTTATAGATCTGCATATGACTGTTCTTGTACATGTGTGTTTTGTCATTGCTGCTATTACTTCATATGAACACAATAACGTGAATAGGAAATAAAAAGCAAGAACGGGGCTGTTTAATGATACTTTAAGCTATTTCTGAAGTCTAAATACCAGGAGACTCTGCCCCAGCCTATATAGAATACTGTGGAACATAAACTGGTAATCTGATTAAGCCTGCTCTATGGTGTTCATCTGAGCCTACTATAAATCTGATTAAGCCTGCTCTATGGTGTTCATCTGAGCCTACTATAAATTATTGCCATACCCATGGCTAAACCTAGGTAGGCACCAGGCACTGTTGATCTCCTGGGCCAACCACTAATGTTGCAAAACAAATTGGGTGCCTTGGAGAGAGCTGCAGGTGCCTGACGCAAGTCATGTAGTGCCCACACCAGCGGCACTCATGGTATTTCCACCACTGGTTGTGTGCTAGACCACAACAAATAGATCATAGTTTTCTCTCTATTTAACCTCCTGTTTATATCTGTGACCTGTAGAACTATATGTAGCAGTAGCATCTAGAGATTTTTTTCAGGTCTGAAGGCGAAAAATTGCCCTTACATGTGTAAAGGGAAGCTTTGAAAATATTGTATAGGCATAAGATATATATAATAAGGTTCACATTCTATTTAGAAGTTTAAATAACAAAGTGGAATCTCATCTCAGTAAAGTTCATGGATCCAGTGAGTTTAATGGTCATCACTATTGCCATCTCTACTACTCTGTTGGCGTTCCCTGCTAACTGCATGGTGACAGCAGCGTCCATGGAATATGGGGAACAACAGTAAGGGCTCTTCTTCCAGCAGCAAACATGACACTTAATAATAGCACCGACCTATGCACAGATACTGCAAACTGATAACTACAGCATCAAACAAAAGTTTACTCTAGAACAACCAAAAGAAGGATACTCACTTCTAGGAAGTTATGTTTGGCACCAGTGGACTGTTCTAAGGTTTCTACAGTGACTTGTTCATGTTTCATGTCTCTGTCTTCTGATGTTTCTTCTCGTTCCAACCGTACCACACAATTGGTAGCTGACAGGAATGCCAGCCACCTGAAACTGCTATATTATATATTTAGAGTGCGATAATGCTGCAGCCCACACTTTCCTCTCAAATTATTATTCTGTTACCTATGCATCATGTGTTCCCTAAACCTCTTAGATTGTAAGCTCTATTGGGCAGGGACACCTTTTCCTTGTGTTTCATGTCATTGTATGTCATTTGTTTTATATCATGAGTACTGTATCTGGATGCAGTGTTGTATACCATATCAGCACTTTATAAGTAAAGAGGTGATAATAAAGTGAATGATGAAAACATATAAAGTGTTTGAAAGTATATGAGATACCTATGCAGTATTTTATGGGAATGGATTGATGGAAGTGCTGAGGAGTTCTTTGTAAATGTATGTAATCCCACTGTTGAAGATGACTGGTGGAGCCTAAAGCCTCCAGGATAGTTCCTCCCTATAAGACTCAAATAAAGTCTGGCATAAAACCTGTGTTTCCTTGCAATGCAAGTTGCCCGGAGGCAAGATAAATATTATTAGTATTTTAACTGATTCCTAAATACCTGCCACTACATCTCTGATCCCTCTATACCCTACACTTCGTCCCTGATCCCTCTATACCCTACACTACATCCCTGATCCCTCTATACCAGGGGTGGCCAACCAGTCATAGACAAAGAGCCAAAAAATATGCTTTGGGACGATGAAGAGCCAACATCATGCGCATATGTACATTTATACATCGCCAACCTCATACATACATTTATACATCGCCACCCTCATACATACATGCCATTTATACACCGCCACCCTCATACATACATACCATTTATACACCGCCACCCTCATACATACATTTAGACACCGCCACCCTCATACATACATACCATTTATACATCGCCACCCTCATACATACATACATTTATACACTGCCACCCTCATACATACATACCATTTATACACCGCCACCCTCATACATACATACATTTATACATCGCCACCCTCATACATACATACATTTATACACCGCCACCCTCATACATACATACATACATTTATACATCGCCACCCTCATACATACATACATTTATACACTGCCACCCTCATACATACATACCATTTATACACCGCCACCCTCATACATACATACCATTTATACACCGCCACCCTCATACATACATTTAGACACCGCCACCCTCATACATACATACCATTTATACATCGCCACCCTCATACATACATACATTTATACACTGCCACCCTCATACATACATACCATTTATACACCGCCACCCTCATACATACATACATTTATACATCGCCACCCTCATACATACATACATTTATACACCGCCACCCTCATACATACATACATACATTTATACATCGCCACCCTCATACATACATTTATACACTGCCACCCTCATACATACATACCATTTATACACCGCCACCCTCATACATACATACCATTTATACAACGCCACCCACATACATACATACATACATTTATACACCGCCACCCTCAAAAAAGTGTGTGTGGGGTGGGGGTTAACACTATAGAAGCCAATGGGGTTCACATTGCTATTCTCCCCCACCCACCCACCCACCCCACCCAGTACTAGCAGTCAGGTCTCCTGTGCCCTGATGCCGGCTTCCACGTTCCGCAGCAGTGGGGATGGACCATGTGAGAGCGAAAGAGGTGGGGCAAGAGAGATGACACAAAGGGCAGTATTCAATGAGAAAAGTTCTCCGTGTTTTGTGGAGAATTTGTGCTTTGTTCGCCTTGGACGGAGCATTTTGCTCTCCAAAAGCGAGCAACCCTATTCTTTCTAAGTGATTTTCTCCGTCTCTCTCCGTGTAGCAATTCTCCATCTTTTGATGGGGAGCTGGAATGTGAACTTTTAAACTAAAAGGTTTTTTTTTTTAATTTTGGTGTCAAAAAATCAGTTTTTTTTTTTTTCTGTGAAGGGGCATGTTATTTTTATTCATGTGCTTATAGCACATGAATATATATTTAATTTAAAAAAAAAAATTTAATTTTTTTTTTTACACAGTGCAGCCAGCAGGGGGCCGGAGCGCTCGAGCCGCTCATTACATATTCATATATTCACTGCACCCGATCGTTAATGTGCACGATCGGGTGCAGTGAATACTGGGTCCCCCGCTGGCTAAAAGGGGGGGGCAGCCCGTGCTGCCTGGGTCTCGGAGAGCCCCCCTCATCTCCACATTCCTCTGGAGCAGCCAGGGAGACTATAATCTCTCTGGCTGCTTCCGTCCCCCGGCTCCCTGAAAGCTCCCTGCCACGGACGCTCGTCCGCTGCAGGGGTTAAGACTCGCCGCGAGTGGCGGCGAGTCTTAACCACATTGAATAGAGGGAGCAGGAGTGGCAGAGAGCCCTCCGGAACACGGAGAGTGCATAGAGAGCGAAATAAAACGCTCTCCATGCACGGAGAACTTTGTCATTGAATACTGCCCAAAGAGGGAGTGAGAGGCAGGTAGATAGAGAGGTGTGGGGGAAGAGGGGGTGAGGGGAGGAGTGCGAATGTAAGTAAGGCAAGGCAAAGGGAGAGAGCATGGGTTAGAAAAGGGTTGTCCCACCCCCCCAGATCTCCTGGACTCCGTCTCCTTCTCACCTTCGGCTACGTAGGTCTTCTCTATGCCCCGGCGCCGGCTCCCGCGCAGTAGCTGGCCTCCTCTGCTTCAGCAGCAGCTGGACTTCCCTGCAGCAGCAGCTGGCTCCCGCAATGGCTGCTGTTCCCTCAGCCCCGGAACCTCCATCGGCTGGTCTCCTCTGCCCCAGCGCTGGCTCCCGCAGCATCATCTCCTATGCGCCGCAGTCTTCTCATCGGCGTGGGTAAGGGGGCGGGGGGCAAGGTGTCCATCATATATTAGGAGGGGGCTTGCTCCGCGGCTGTACCTGCTATGCAGCCGCTCACTGTGTGGGGAGACGCGGGCTGCCCGATCGCTGCTGACCACAGTGATCGGGAAGAACTTTAGCGCTGTGACGGGGGGTGATTGAAGGAGTCTCAGCTCCTTAAGCAAAGAGCTGCATGCGGCTCGAGAGCCGCGGGTTGGCCACCCCTGCTCTATACCCTACACTACATCACTGACCCATCTATACCCTACACAACATCACTGACCCCTCTGTACCCGACATTACATCACTGACCCATCTATACCCTACACTACATCCCTGACCCCTCTATACCCTACACTACATCCCTGACCCCTCTATATCCTACACTACATCACTGACCCCTCTAGTCCCGACATTACATAACTGACCCATCTATACCCTACACTACATCACTAACCCCTCTATACCCTACACTACATCCCTGAACCCTCTATACCATACACTACATCCCTGAACCCTCTATACCCTACACTACATCCCTGACCCCTCTATATCCTACACTACATCACTGACCCCTCTAGTCCCGACATTACATCACTGACCCATCTATACCCTACACTACATCACTGACCCATCTATACCCTACACTACATCACTGACCCCTCTGTACCCGACATTGCATCACTGACCCATCTATACCCTACACTACATCCCTGACCCCTCTATATCCTACACTAATCACTGACCCCTCTATACCCTACACTACATCACTGACCCCTCTATACCATACACTACATCATCACTGACCCCTCTATACCTGACACTACATCACTGACCCATCAATACCCTACACTAATCACTGACCCCTCTATACCCTATACTACATCACTGATTCCTCTATACCCTAAACGACCTCCCTAACCCCTCTATACCCTACGGTACATCACTGACCCCTCTATACCCTACACTGCCTCCCTGAACCCTCTATACCCTACACACCATCCCTGACCCTTTTATACCCTTACAATCTCAATGATCACACTGGTGCCCTGTGTTGTCATCCCCTCCATTGGCCCCTGTATGCGCTATGTCCCCCCTTCCTCCTGTGTGTGTCCTCTTCCCACTGTGTGAACCATGTCCCCCTTCCCACTGTGTGAACCATGTCCCGCCTTCCCCCTGTGTGAACCGCACCGCCCCCTTCCCCCTGTGTGCATGGCGCACAGGGGGAATCCATGTCCCCCTTTCTTCCTGTGTTGAAAGAGGGCCTGGCCTCATGGAGACCCAGATTTCAACACAGAGATGCTGGATGCCCCAGAAGATGGGTCTGTCTGCAGTGCCAACTCATTATATGTGACAGGAGAGTATAACACTGCAGCACCTGGCTCCTGCCACTGGAGAAGAGCTGGCACTTACTGTATGTGTTACCCCTCTTGAAGCTGTACCCCCCGCAGCCAGGTAATGATGCTTCTGCCAACTGCTTCTTTAAGCAATCTATTTTCCTTGCATAAACAGATTAATTTGACATATTTTAAGTTACACAAACTAGCATAGGTCTTACCTAGCATCAGCCCCTTATTATTTGCAGAACATACAGTATATAAGTGCTGAACAAGGTTATAACTGTTCCTCATGATATGCTCCATCAGATTTCTGCACCACCAATGAAGAGAACTGACTTACATTCTGCAGAGACTCAGACATACGAAACAGAGCATAGACCACTAAAGGAAGTACTGGTGGAAAGGGCTGGAGAAGGTCTAATACATAAGGAGATGGAAGGTTGTGATACTTCCTCTTCTAAAGATGTAGAATATTACAGCCAGAAACATGATCCAGACCAGGTTACAATACCACACACATACAAGGAAATGACCTGTGTTGAGGTTTCTACTGAAATAACTGAAATTCAAGCACACAAAGGTTGGAAAAATAACCAAGAGCCAGCAAAATATGAAAGCATCATAAAGCAACAGACTGATCCATCACCAATGACCCAAATGTCTAAGAAACAGAGTACAGCAGAGCTTAGAACTGAACTCTCAGTCAGTACAGACAAAGTAGAAGTGTCATGTGATGACAGAATGGATGGTCAAAATATACCTGGTGGAGAAATAAGCATTCCTGCACAAGTAAGCACCATTTCTAATTATACGTTGTTAGAATGGGAAATGCAAATGATGGATTTTCACCATTATTAATTTAGTTGAAACAGGTAAACATACAGTATATACACACACACACAAATATATGATCCAGCATGGTCCGGCACAACCACTTAGATGAAAACTTGGGAGGGTGCCCGTATAAAGGATAATTATATTCATCAAAGTTACAGCACTCCATCCACTTGCAATTTAATTTAATAGTAATCATATTCAATTATATAATGGTTCTATTAAATAACATATTTTTATATTATATTATATCATCCTGTAGAATAACATACCTGATCATTTAGCCTCAACTGTTCTGGAAGCTGCAGAAAGTCTCATTGGAAGCCTGACGTCTCTTAAAGAGGAAATGAGCAGGGCCAACAAGACAGAAAGAGGTGGGGGGCCATCTGCAGACTGTAGACCTGGAGATGTAAGAGGTATAGAAGTTGCTACCAGCACAGAAACAGAAGCAAGAGGAGGCTTAGAAGATGGTGGGAAGTATAATGGAAGGTAAAAAACACACAGGGTCATTATGAGGGTTGTGGGACCAATGCCTCCATCTAGGACTCAAGACCAAGGTGGCTGCATGACCACTATTCCGTTGTCACTGCCTATGTCTACCGGGTGCCTGGAGAGGTATTGCACTGTATTGAAAACCACAGTTCTTTATATCTTAATTGTTTTCAACTTTTGCTTCATCTACCGTTCATGTGGACTATGATTGACTACATGTTTACAATAATTGTGGTCAGTGGTGATGAAACATAAAATGCCACCCAAAAAATTTAAATATATGTGGCAACCTTTTTTGTGTTGACCATTTCCCCGTTGACCTTTGTAGTTAGCGCCTACAAGCAATGTTAGTATAAGAGCCATTGTTTAATATTCATATTACTTCGCAGCTGGGCTCCTGTGATAGAGACCCCCAATTTGTTTTACTAAACAATCAAGATGTTCTAACTTCTAAAAAGGAGACCTTATATTTACAGCATGGCATGATCGCTAGTTACTGGGGCCCAAATTTTCTAAAGGCAGCATTGCTGGAAAATACTTGTTCAATGAAAATATAGTGATGGTATACGATCTTCTGTGTTTCATAGGTGGTTGACATAGTGTATGTCCTTCCCCACAGCAGGGAATATCATGAAAAATTATGCCTCATTGACTTTTGGACATGTTTGCACAACTGCATACAGTATACTTAGGGATGCCAATCCCGGGGCATTTTTTCAATCCCGGGATCCGGGATTGAAAAATGCTCAATCCCGGGATTCCCGGGATCCCGGGATTGGCATCCCCACCAAAAAAACACATTTTTAGCATAGGACCCACCCCGGCCGACCCGCACATCTACTTACATTAGGGTGCGGGCGGGCGGCCGGGAGTGGGTTTGGAGGTGCACGGTGCCTCCCGGCAAGTGCACCTCCATAGAAGACAGCAGGCAGGCGGAGGCAGGCGGGCGGCGGAGAAGAGGCGGGCAGGCGGGCGGAGTCAGGCCGGCGTGCTGGCGGGCGGCGGAGAAGAGGCGGGTAGGAGGTCACTGGTGACGTCTGGCCTGCGCAGCGTGACCTCTACTGTCACGCTACGGAGGCCGCACGCCAGGTCAGGTTACGGGAACAGCCAGGCAGCGTCTGAGCGAGTGCTCAGACGCTGCCCGGCATTAGACTGCGCATGCGCAGTCTAATCCCGAAATCACGGGATTGGATTCTCCAATCCCGGGATTGAAATCCCGGACTTTTTTAGGCCAAATCCCAGGATCCCGCCGATCCCGATCCCGATCCCGGGATTGGCCACACTAAGTATACTGCTATCTGGGTAGGCAACTCAATATGTTTCAACATAAAACAAGTTGCATGGGGGGGGGGGTTGTGAAGTGGTTGGATACTTGCTGACATTTCTGGGTTGTTAAGACAAACACCGTATTTTTTAGAGAGCCTCTTGACCATCCTGGGAGGGTAGGCAAGTATAGGCAAGTGTATACTAATAAAAATGACAGTTATTATCCCAGCATCCACAATGCAGGCATAATTAGTCAGTTTCTGTTTGACACAGCATTGGTCCTACTATTGGTAAATTTACTTATGTATGGCACCCAAAACACTAACCTGTTGTACATTATTGTTGTCTTAGCCTGGAGGATGAAGCTGTGATAAGGAGTGATGATCAGCCTCTTGTTTCTGGGCCTCTAACAAGAGAAGTGTCATGGGAATTGCACCCAGAATGCTCCCAGGGTTGTAGCCATGCTAGGCTTTGGGAGTCAGATTCGAAGAGCGGACATATTCCTGGACAGGTACCAAGTTGTGTAAGTACATTTTTTAGCTATAAACATAAATATGTAGCTTTGAGAAAACAGAACATTAAAAATTAACATTTGCTTCTGTGTAGTTTAGTGGTGGCACTTGTGGGTTGAGGGCCCAGGTGAAAATAAAAAAAATTGGGCCCCCCTCCTCAAGTTCAGAATATGAAACACAGCAAGTGGGTGACTGAGTGGCAGAGGGTGACAGAAAGAGACAGGGCAAGGCAGAGTGTGACAGGAAAAAACAGTGGGTGACAGGTAGAGACTGACATGGGCAGCAGGGGCCCCAGTGCACCGAACCTGCTGCACCTATGGTAGTTCCACCTCTGGTGTAGTGGCAGGGTCTGCCTGACCCACAGGGGTACAGGGGTAATTTACAATCTTAGGACACCACCCCTTAATTGTCCAGTTACTGTCTGTACATGCAAATTATACATTACTATGGTAGAGGGCCAGTTTCCTGGTGGAGTATAGAACAACAAGGGTGCTTGGTACATTTATATAAAAATGCCAAGATCGGTCATCCTGACAATTAAAGTGGGCAGTCTCGACATACCACAGTCCCTGCCTTTTCATAGCATTCTGCTTTGGCATAAAAAACACAATTCATATCAGTGATTGGAATGGCATTGTAGCTTTGCTGTCATTCACTAGTGATGGAGAAGTGGGCAATACAGGACCCTGGCTGCTGGTGGGAGAGGCTGTGGCATATCTCCCAACTTTTTATGCTTTGGCATGAGTAAGTGAAAAGGGATGTGGTCTTGGCAGAATGGGGCATGGCCTCTAAAGGGTGGGTGTGGCCTCATGAAATGTCCCTCGTTATTGCTAATTTCGGGTGCTTACCTCGGTGTACTGTTTAGATGCCATGCACATGTGCACAGAATATATTCAGTGATTGCCCAATTGCTTTCTAGCACAGAGCAGCACTGATCAAAGGCTGCTCCAAACCTTTCTCCTGTTTGTGAGACAATGGTAGTGTACAACGGGACAGTGTTCAAATAACAGGACTATCCTGCAGGAAAAGAAACAGTTGGGAGGTATGGTTTAGCATCAACAAAAAATAGAAGTGGGATGGGTCTAACTCAGAGGTGGAACTACCATTGGTGCAGCAGGTGCAGTGCATTGGGACCAGTGAGGACTAAAGGGCCCACTGCTGCCCCTGTTACCCTCTTCCTGGTACCCATTGTTTTTCCCTGTCACACTCTGCCTCCCTCTGTCACACTCTGCCACTCCCTGTCACCCACTGCCATGTTGCATATTGTGAACTTTGGTTAAGGGGTAGCAGGGGGGCCCAAATTGTAGTTTTGCATCTGCACCCACAACCCATAAGTTCCCCCACTGGTCCAGCTGCTTTCTCTGTGAGTAAAGTGGTTTGTGGACTGTCCCCCTGCATATTTTTTTTTTTTACATAATCTCCCTGCTTTTCAATGCACTTTGTCCATCTGTTAACAAGATTTTGTATTTCCTCATAAAAAAAAAAATAATCAAGCCACAAATGCACCCAAGTCTGTTGTGGATTATTCTATAGACAGAGCCATCGATGATATGAAAATCATTTGCAATATAATCCACTGTCACTTGTCTATGCAACAGAATCAGTTCACATGCACAATCAATGTTATCATCAGTCATGGACATGGACGGGTGTTCCGCTCCTATTTCATGGCTGACACTTGTGTGACCTTCTTTGAACTTCTCTTTCCATCCATACACACTTCTTCACAATAACACACTTTCTCTATACTGTGCACAAAGTCTTCGATGAATATCAGCACTAGACCCACCGTCAGACCACACACAAAAAAAAAATCACTGCACGCTACCCTGCTGTAGTGCAAATCACAAGTGGAGCAGCCATTTTTTCTTACACTACAGTTACAACTAAACTGACTTAACTCATTCAAACCTGCATAGCAGTGACTGGGGAGACAGTAACCTAGTACTGAAACCAATAATAATACAGTTCGGCAAAGAGAAGTTTTAATAACATGGGATACATTTTGACTCACCCTCAAATATATCACTTTGGATAACAATTCCATAGATTTATATGATGTAATGTGTCTATGCTTAGCCTTAAAATAGTACTGATTCTTATGTGAGTTTTGTTTTTTTAGTCTGTCGTGTTAGGCAGCGAGATGACAAATGAGAAACCTGAAGATTTGAGCGGCATCATACAGGGCTGTGATGTGAAGAAACAACCTGAAACCTCACTGAGAGAATGCCTGACACAGAGAGAAGAGCAGACTATTGATAGAAAACACATGTCTCAGACAAAATCAGCAGAAAGTGAGGGAGACTCGGAAGTGACAGAAGAAGAGCCGCAAGTTTCAGACACAAGTAGAGAAAATGAGATGTCTAATGAACACAGTAGTACAACACAAAAGGATGACATAACAGTACCTACACTGCTGATGGAGGACTCTTCTGAAGACAGCACTGAGCAGGTGACTTGAATATTGAAGCTTAATCCCATAGGTATGCATCCACATACCTATGGCAAACTCTGTACTGTATGCAGCTCCTTAACAATACCTGGCTGCATGAAAGCATTTACTGATTGAAACATGAACTTAACTTGTGAGTGAGGTGATTGATTATATTGGAGAAGTAAACCATACCTCCCAACTTCTGCAAGTTGGGAGTCTGGACTCTCTGGGCCAGATGTATCAAGCTTCAGAAAGTGATAAAGTAGAGAGTGATAAACAACCAGCCAATTAGCTCCTACCTGTCATTTTTCAAACCCAGCCCGCAACATGTGAGTTAGGAGTTGATTGGTTAGCTGTTATCACTTTCCATTTTATCATTTATTTGAAGCTTGATACATCTGGCCCTCTGTGAGCTGCTGCCCATACCCCCATTCCCTCTGTCTCCATGAATAGATGTTGTGTGCATACGCACAGAGTCTATTCCATCTATTCCTCGCTGCTCTGCTAAGTGGAGCAGCCGTTGGCAGGGGGGTAACCGAACTGAACTAACACTGCTGTCCGCGGGTGGGACTTGGGACAGTAACAAAAAATGATCACTGTCCTGTGAAAATCGGGACAGTTGGGAGGTATGAGTAAACTACTGTAAGGGGTTTATGCAACCCATGTTGTAATGCATGAGTTGCAGATGCAGTTATATTTTGTACATGCTGGAAAATTTGCATGTACTGTAGCACACAATTATTGGGTGGCTTTGGTTTTGTATTCCAATTTCGAATTAAGCTCTACTGGACATCATACTTCCCAGAAGGTGCAGGAGACTCATGATTTTTGGGGTAGTCCGAAACCTTGGAGAGCTGGTGGATCACCCATATCAACCTACTCAGTTCCTATTGAAGTTTTCAGGAAGAGGGGGATAATGGCGGAAATCACGTGTCCGTATGGAGGGGGCGGGGCTAAAATTATACGAATCGCAGGGGTCTAAAAATGGGGGTTATTCTAGTTCACTCGCAAAGGCACAATCACTCTCTAATGGACAAAACCATGTGCACTGCAGGTGGGGCTGATGTAACATGTGCAGAGAGAGTTACATTTGGGTGTTTCTGTGCAGGGTAAATACTGGCTGCTTTATTTATACACTGCAACATATGTCTGTAAAGCGCCTTGTTGCAGTATATAAAAGTGCGCTATATAAATAAAACTTAGTTACTTGCAACATAGATATCAGTTTGACGTACACCCCCACCCAAATCTAACTGTTTCTGCACATGTAACATCATCCCCACCTTGAGTGCATATGGTTTTGTCCATTATAGAGTGATTGCGCCTTTGCGAGTGAACTAGAATAACCCCCAATGTGAGAGTTCAGCCCTGAATCCCAAAATGGTCAGCTGTAGCCCATAGAAGCAAAATATGGCTGCACAAAAGGCAGGAAATGGCTTCCTACAGAAAGCATGCTCTTTACTATTTGCAGTCTAGTCTAACAGTCCCAGATGGAGAATAAACTTTCAATGGAATGTCATTGCCAGTCACAGTGTACAGAGTGCAGTCACTGATGAAAGCCCGTTCCCTTGCTTGGTGTGACATTATGAATTCACATGTTTGGGGGCAGGACTGGCACAAGGACAAAATCACCCTGCTCCACCACTGCAGAGGTTAACACAATCACTCCAGCTACATGCCCACCATACTCAAGACGTGAGTCATGCACTGTATAAATCATTAGTAATAGTAAAGAATCACTCACCTCTGTGACATTGGTAATGTGTGACACTTAATAAAAAGGTTGATTATACTTCCAAATTGTGCTACTTGGGTTTGCTAGTTTGCAGATAATAGCAGCTAAGCTTATCTTTATTTACAACGCAGAGGCCTTTTGCTGTCCTCAGTATAAAAGTCCCTCAATCCCAAAAAAATGTCCTCATTTGAAATTAGATGGATATCATCGTTTCACATCTCCCCTCCTTCCCAAACATTCAGGGTTCTGCGGACAAACTGGCCATGTCATTTTTGGAGGCGGCTCATAATTTGATTGGTGGATTGATTCCTGGTAACGAGGAAACAGGGCTGTCCTCAGTGAGGCGGGTGGTTGTCATACTGACAGACAGTGAAGCTGTGGATGGTGATCTGATCATAGGCCAGGGGGAGCAGTTGTCTGAAGTTAGTGGGACTATCAGTACTTTGGAGGTAAGTAAATAATTGTCAGAAGATAACCATACCTGTTTTATAGCTTTGAATTTCAGGCACCTTTTAAAATTTATGTGGCCTATTCAAGGTAGGCACTAGGGTGTTCAGCACCCTCCACTTCATATCTATAAATTTGCATCCTCACATAACTTCCATAGGGACAGTGTGCACCAAAGCTGCAAAAAGAGGGTGTGGTTTAAAAATACCACTTCAAATTATGCCACACATTAACACAATCATATACAAACTACAATGTACATGGTTACATATACCTGATTCACCATGTATTAGTTCCCCTTATTCACATTTTGACACAAAGTGACCCTTATAAGATAAGATAAGAGTTTATTGTCATTGTTAAACAACAGAAAATTGTAAAACAATGAAATTACATTCTAGGTTGCAGAGAAATACAATTTAACAATTTTGATTAAAATCGACAATTGCTGCTGGGAAAAAAACTATTTTTCATACGCAATGTTCTTGACTTAAAGCACCTTAGCCGTTTTTTTGATGGTAAAAAGGAGAAGATATAGGCCCTTATTCTGGTTGGTGCGGTCGGTCCGCCGATGTTTTGTGTCTGCGCATGTGCAGAGGCGTCTCTGCGCATGTGCGAATGGGACGCACGTCCAAAATCCGCATGAAAAGTGTACACTACGAACAGGGGGTGGAGAGGGGCGTGAAGGGCTGTTTGGGCTCATTACCATATGTTTACACCCCGCGTTTCATGGGCGTTCCCGTGAAAACGCTGGGCGTACGTATGGTAATGCGGTCGTGATGCACGTGTAGGGGGCGGACATATGACATTGCCGGCATTATGACATATGACATTGTCAGCTGCCCGCCCAGATCCCTGCTTTTGCACGGAGAAATGCCCGTGTGGTCTGAGGTTGCGGGAGCTGCCTGACCACACGGTCCTGCCTTTCGATGGTCTGCGACCATCGAATGATGGGGGAGGTTCCCTGAGATGGAGGAGGTGTATTCATGAGAAATACACTTGCGGTCCGTTCGGACAGCTTCTTACCGCATTCGGACGGAGTGAGCGATCCGTACGAAAGGCGGGGTTTAGGACGCACGGTCCTGGCCGCATATTCGGCTCCGTCCGCACAGACCAGAATAAGGCCCATAGTTATAAGGATGATGGCAATCCTGCATAATGCTATCTCTTTTTTGCTTACAATTTCTAATAAAAATATCCTCAATAGAGGACAAATCACAGCCAATAATGGCCGGCACAGTGTGTATCACCTGCTCCAATCTCTTAAGATCTTTTTTAGTACTATTCCCGAATCACACTACAATACAATATGACAGGAGGCTTTCAATAACACATTTATAAAACCTGATCAAATTTTCCTGGGAAAATTTTGCTGCTCTAAGCTTTCTCAAAAAGAATAAACGTTGTTGAGCCTTATTAGCCATAACTGTGATGTTAGAGGACCAAGTTAAATCATGTGAAAAAAATAACCCCTAATAGCTTAAACTCCGTCACCCTCTCTACCTCCAGGTTATCAATAGATAGGGGCTCTAACTCCGACTTCCCACATGGTCTAAAATCTATGATAATTTCCTTAGTTTTAGCCAAGTTTAACAGTAGGTTGATTTCTGTACCCCAATTCACTAAGGTGCTCACTTCATCTCTGTAAGCCTTCTCCTCCCCATCCATAATAAGGCCTACAACCGTGGTATCATCAGCAAACGTTATTATCAGATTTGTATCCGCCTGCGGATGACAATCATAGGTAAATAGAGAAAATAAAAGTGGACTCAAGACACAGCCTTGAGGCGTACCAGTGCTGATCCTTATGACTGAGGACACAAGGCCTCCTAATTTTATTTGTTGAGGCCTATTTATCAAAAAAATCTAAAATCCAGTTACATAACATTGCTGAGAAGCCTAGATTACGCAGTTTAGTTACTAGTATATTGGGAAGAATTGTATTAAACACTGAGCTATAATCAATCTAGGTACCTGTATTAGGGTTTTCTAAATGAAAAAGTGAAGAATAGACAACAGACAACAGCGTATCCTCAGTTGATCTTGTAGGCTTATAAGCATAATCACTGTTGTCAAAACCAGCGGGCAGTTGTCTTTTGATGTGTACCAAAACTAACCTCTCAAAGCATTTGATGAGGGGAGTCAGGGCAATTGGTCGAAAGTCATTAAGACTTTTCTATTTTCATTTTCTTTGGGATAGGGACAACTAGGGAGGATTTGAACTTTCCGGGGACAATACCAGTTTGCAGAGACGTATTGAAGATATAGGTAAAAATCATGGCTAATTCGCCAGCACAGCCCTTCAGGACCTTACCCGGAATTCCATCGGGGTCGGCTGCTTTCCTGGCGTTAACCCCTAACAGGCCCTTCTTCACATCATGTTCACAGAGAAGTTTACATATATCCGACCTATTGTCCTTGTGAAATCTAGCGTAGAATTGACTACCCCTCCACATACTCCTAGAATCATGATCATTCATGAACTGCAGTTCAATTTTTTCTGAATACTCTTTTTTTGCTTTGCATAGCCCCTTCTTTAAGAGAATTCTAGCTTCATGATACACAATCAAATCCCCTCCCCTGAAAGCCTGATCCCTGCTACGTAGCAAGGAACGCACCTCCCCATTTATCCACGGCTTATTATTAGGAAATTGTTTAAAAGATTTCTGAATAGTAACGTTACCAATGCACCAATTTACATAAGACAGGACAGAAGAAGCCAATAAGTCCACATCTAGTAAAGAGTCATAGTTACATAGTAGGTAAGGCTGAAAAAAGACTTGCGTCCATCTAGTTCAACCTGGTATAGATATCCATTGCTGATTTGGTAGGTTCTGATATTTTACAGACAAATTATATTTCTTATTTGTACCCATGGATGTTTTTCTCCAATAAATGTTTGTCCAACTTTGCCTTGAATGCATTTAATGAGCCAGCCGTTACCACCACTTTGGGAAGAGAGTTCCAGAGTTTGACTGTTCTGACCGTAAAGAAATTCTTTCTACTAGCTGAATGAAATCTTTTTTTTACTAATCTATACTCATGCCCTCGCGTCCTAGATTCCTTTCTAGTAGAAAAGATGGTGTGTGACAGTTCCTTATATTGGCCCTTGATATACTTGTACATGTTGAGCATGTCCCCCCTTAAACGTCTCTTTTCTAATGTAAATAGTCCCAAATTGCTTAATCTCTCCCCGTAGCTTAAATTCTCCATTCCCCTAATAAGCTTTGTTGCTCGCCTTTGGACTTTTTCTAATTCTATGATGTCCTTTTTATAGTGTGGGGCCCAGAACTGCACTCCGTACTCGAGGTGAGGTCTCACCAATGCTTTATACAGTGGCATAATTACCCTTGAGTCCCTAGTTTCCATTCCCCTCTTAATACATTCCAGTCATTAGTAGATTCCTGAATAAACAAATAACAGAATGTGGTATTGAAACAATCTTGTAATTCAGCCACTGCTTTATTCGGCCAAATACAGACCGTTTTCCTAACGGGTTTAACACATTTAGCAACACATTTATATTTTGGTGCAAAGAATAAGGATACATGATCCGAAAGAACTACAGTATATGGGAACGCACAACTATTTTATAAGCATCTTTAATATTGCAGTAGAGTTGATCCAGGATATTTCCCCCACAAGTGGGAACAAATACAGATTTATACAATTTGGGTAGCACACTTTTTACATTTATTCACATTATGCTAGTTATACCCCTATACAAATTACCCCACATGGTAGAGCCCCTTATACACATTAGGCTACAAAGTAGTACCCCTTATACACATTATGCCACATAGTAGTGCCCCTTATACACAATGCCCAAATTAGGTGTGCCCCTTACACACATAATGCCTACAGTAGTTATGCCATTTACAATTAATGCCCACAATAACACCATTTTCTCAAATAATGCCAACAGTAGTTGTGCCCTTACACACATAATGCTCAGTGCCTCTTAAACTATAATACCAACAGTAGAAGTGTCCTTTATACACATACCCTGCAGCAGAATTTTGAGTATATTCCCTTTGGCTGTAGCAGCACCACAACAGTGTTAGCGCATCCTGTAGCTAAGTAACAACTCACAAGGCATCTGTATGGTGTCCACCACAGCTCAAACCTACTGTACATGATTTTTTGGTGTGGCTGATGTCCTGGAGGGAATCAGTGTCCTGACTGGCTGCTGTCAGCCAAGAGGGTAAGTGGGTAGAGTAGATGCTGTCTGCATCAGTAAGCTCAACTTGGTTCGGCCACTGTGTGGGGGTACACAATACACATACACATGCAGTCAGTGAGGAGAGAGTTAGGAGCAGGACTGCTGGCACTTCTGGGATAGTGTGTCCCATCATGTTGTAGGCATTGTGTGCTTTGAAGGGGATCTCCCTCATCTCCTCCCCCTGGTTCCCCCTCCCACTGGACATCAGCAAGGAGGCAGAGAAGGGGGAGATGCTCTTTAAGCTGCCAGTTCCATTGCCTGTCCTAAGGTTTGACAGGGGCAGAAAATGGCAGCAACAGCAGACAGCAACAGGGTAGCATAATGGGGAGAGTGTGCATACTCTGCTGAGTGTTGCAATGGCCCTGAGTCTATTTACTAAGCCTTGGAGAGAGAGATAAAGTGTACGGAGATAAAGTACCTTACAACAGCCTCCAATTGCCATGTTACAGGCTGTGTGAAAACTGACAGGTGGGAGCTGGTTGGTTGTTACCTTGTCTACTTTATCTATCTCCAAGGCTTAGTACATATAGGGCCAGATGAACTAAGCTTCAAAAGTGATAAAATGGAGAGTGATAAACAGCCAGCCAATCATCTCCAAACTTCCAGATCACAGACTGTGTTTGAAAAATGTCAGGAGCTGATTGGTTGGTTGTTTATCACTGTCCATTTTAACACTTTTGAAGCTTAGTGCATCTGGCCAGTATTCTGCCTATATATTAGGATCACTTTATGACATAGAACAGGCATAATGGGGCTGCTGCATGCATTTAACAGACCAAGAAGGGATAAATAGTATAATATTGGACTTTGCTACACATATTATACATTGTATGCATTTATTGGGAAAGTGTAATACTGCACTGCAGGGAATAGGATATCTTTGGAGTTGAAACACAAGTATAAATGTGACCTCTAATTTATTATATGGTCTCCTGGAGGATAAGAATTAGTTATCACATAAGTGAGTTCACATACCAAATACTGTACATGACTGCATGTGGAATGCTGTCTATCACAAAATGACTATGCCACTGGGCATTTGGATGTGTGAGAGGTAACAGAGGTATGGAGTATGAAGGATTTAGGGATTGAAGCACAGGAGTTGGATATTCTGAATTTTTAGTGCAGATAATCATATATCAGTAAGTGGGTGTCAGCATTCCAAGCAGGTCCATGCCATAGGGGAATGGGGAGGATAATCAGAAAATGAGGAGAGATGATGGACAGGAGACCCTACCTCTCTTTTTTTTCATCTCAGACCACCCACTTCCTCCTTTTCATTGCATGACCCTACTGCCCGATCCCTGGGTTTGTGTGACCTTGAAGTCTGCAACTGTTGTGATCTAGGGTACTGCACTGCTGTTAGACAGTTTTGCTGCTCATTCGTTTCCCTGGATGCACTCCGTAGTACATTTCTTCAGTTCACAACTTCTAAACTACTTCATAACTTTAAGGGTTCTTCAGCTACGGAGTCTCAGCTTCTTTATATGCCCAGAGACGGTGAGGCAACAGATGACCACAGTCATGTTCCAGTGACAAGTGAGAGTGGGAATTCATGGGAATTACACACTGACTGTGTTCTTGGTGGCAACCATGCCAACTTTGTGGATAAATGTCCAAGTGGGGAACTAAGTACAAAGCTAACACAAGCAACGGAACAGGTATGGATTCCTTTGTGAAATCATTATTCTACTGTCAAAATCTAGTTGAGCTGTGTGTTTGTTTTGGAGAAAAGTCTCTAGCTCAAAATGTAGAATTATTCATTAGCACACATATGGGAGCCTAATATGCTTTATTATGACACATGATCGGCCAAAAAATCTAGATAACTGTAATTGAAATAATCAGGTTGTATGCAAGGGAATGGAGAAACACTTAAATGTACAATGGATATTGCCATTTTATGTGCTGTGACAATATAGAGTAAGTACCACCTGGCGTCATGACATCACTCCCAAAGTCCCTTCGATGTTATTTTAAAGGATAAAAAATACTTGGACGCACAAAATAGAGTCATCCACTGTATGTGGGCAGTCAGTTTACATTAAATAGGACACAGATATTTAGGGGGTATTCAATGTTTGTCGTGCTCCCGCAGCCATCTCCCGATCACAAGCTGTCGGGCTCGTTCTGCCGAGAAAAGCCAGAAATAGGTGAGCTCCCGGCCGGAGCTCATCTATTTCCACCCTCAGCTCGCGGCCAAGCCCCTTTCTCGCCGCTCGGGACACTGAATCCCTACCGCCGACCTCAAGTTGAGCAAAGCGAGAACGGGACAGGGGCACGCCTGTCGAGCTTGCTGAAATCGCCTTGTGTGTACACAGCTTAAGGGTGAGATGTACTAAGCCTTTGACATGGCAGTTAGGAGCTTATTGGCTGGTGGTTTATCACTCTGAATTTTATTACTTTTCAAGGATTAGCACATCTCGCCCCTAGAGCCTGATTCAGATTTGCATGCAATGCTGATGCACTGTACACACAGCTGAGCATTTATTGGTATTGGTGCATGCGCCAAAGTACTTTGTCCGTGCCAGCTGCAATCAGCTACAAACATATAGTGCTAGTATATTGTCTAGGGCACCATGAGGTCTTAATCCACTTATGGCCATATACATAATAGCTAAAAACTTTTTCTTTTTATAAAGTCTAGCCCTGGCAGCAGCCTGATTTTCACATGTTCTTTTGTCTCCTCTCAAGTGTCCAGGGCTAGACTGTGATGGAACAGCAATGTGTCACACAGGAGGATGTGAAGGGGCTGTAACATCACCATGTACAAAAGGTGAGGAGACTGAAAGAGAAAATCTGACCAACATATCACTCACTACTGCACTGGAGGTGGCTGAGGAGCCAAGTCCCCAAGTAAACAGCAGAATGACATCTGGAATAGAAGATAACTGTATACCTAATACAGAAAGGCTTGAGAGGTCTCAGGGAGAGATCAAATACGAAATAAAATGTGCTGTGCAAAAATGGAGGTCAACTATTAAAAGAGAAAATTTGGCTAAAAATAAAGACAGCGTAAAAGAAAGAGACCAGATACAGAATGGCACAAACAGTGACGCTGTTCCACACCAGATATCTGACAAAGGAATTGCTACAACTGACACAGCCATTAGTGACAGAGGCGACCCACTGACACAGGCTGGAGACGGAATACACGATGTTATGATGTTACAGACAGATGCAGAGAGCCCAATGGGAAAACAGAACATAGTAGGTGATGGCACAACAACAGACTTGCATCTCAGTAGAGGAATCTCCGCTTGTCCAGAAAATGTAGAACATGATGAGAATAAGAAAAACAACGTTACCAATGAAATTACAACAACAGAAACTGAAGGTGGTAAAAGAGAAGTACAGTGTGAGCAGGTGAGTGTTGATTTCCATTACTGATTGGTAGAATCAATAGTTAGCAATTAATCAGAAGTTTGGGAAACTGTTGCTGTTTCAGTTTATGAATCCTGTGGAAATAATCTTTAGCAATGGGATAAAACTCCAAGTACTGTAGTCTAAATATATAACATCATAGCCAGAGGCATTTAAACAGAGGAGGCTCATGTGCAGATGCCAAGTGGACCGACTGTTCTCCACGGTTCTATAGACTCTGGCATTGTGCTAGAGTCTGCTGTGCATGCCATGCATCCGCCATGTTCCAGAGCTCCGAATTTCACTAATACGCTTATGGGGCAGCTGTTTTGGCAGCATATGTTTTTTTGCGTATGCAGTGCCCGAAGCAGTACTCCAGAAAGGTGAGTATTAAAACATGGGTGCAGTGTGTGCGGTATAGGCTTCCCTGGGCTCAAGGGCACATGTGCACAGCATACATTGCACCATTATAGATCATGACCATCTTACATATATTATACAGTGCTATCTCTTAGCAGCAAGGGCAGCTTAACCCCTTGAGTGGTGGGTTTTGCTGGGGCAGGACAAACCTACCAGGG
This sequence comes from Crinia signifera, assembly GCF_055691185.1. Classification (NCBI taxonomy): domain Eukaryota; kingdom Metazoa; phylum Chordata; class Amphibia; order Anura; family Myobatrachidae; genus Crinia; species Crinia signifera. Next base: position 190,916,313 of record NC_139220.1, read on the forward strand.
CAGGTTTGTCCTGCCCCAGCAAAACCCACCACAGAGCTGTGGGCAACCCCCCCCCCGTCTCTCCCCCCTCCTGCCACTCCTCCTTCCCCATATCTCTTCTCCAGCGATCGTACACCGGAGCTCCTGGGTGCTGCCGCTGCCCCAGCTGCCGATCATACAGAGGCGGAACTAGAGAGTCTTGGGCCCAGGTGCTAAAAAATGCTTTGGGCCCCCCACTCTCCACCCTGCCAGTCGGAGGTACACTTTGAACCCCTGAAGCTTTAGGGCTGTTAACAAAGTGCAATTAATTTAGACTTTTTAACACTATGTACTAAAAAACAAAACATTACAGTATATGATAAAAAGTTATTGTACCTTGCACCCCCTCCTTCCCCCTGTCACCAATAAACCGCTTCTCCTTCGCATTTCTTAACCCATACCTCCCAACTTCTGACCTGTAGAAATAGGGACACTCGCGGGCGTATGCAAATGAGATCGCGGCTTATGCTAATTAGCCACGACCTCATTTTCATACGAGAATAGACGCTGTGCGCATGCGCACAGCATCTATTCTACTAGATTGGGGGGTCTCCCAACTGCCACCCCCCGCAGCGGGACAATGCCTGCCGCGGGTGGGACAGCGGGACAGGACCCGAAAATCGGGACTGTCCCGCTGTAATCGTGACAGTTGGGAGGTGTGCTTAACCTATGCACCCTTACCCTATGCACCTCTCACTTCCTTCTGTCAGCCATACACCTGTCCTCCCTCCCTCACCTGTGTACCTCTCACTCCCTTGTTCCCTCTGTCAGCTATACACCTTTCCTCCCTCCCTCACCTGTGTACCTCTCACTCCCTTCTTCCCTCTGTCAGCTATACACCTTTCCTCCCTCCCTCACCTGTGTCCCTCTCACTCCCTCCTTCCCTCGGTCATCCATACACCTCAACTCCCTCCCTCACCTGTATACCTCTCACTCCCATCCCTCTGTCAGCCATACACCGTTCCTCCTTCCCTCTGTCAGCCATACACCGTTCCTCCTTCCCTCTGTCAGCCATATACCTTTCCTCCTTCCCTCTGTCAGCCATATACCTTTCCTCCTTCCCTCTTTCAGCCATACACCTTTCCTCCTTCCCTCTGTCAGCCATACACCTCTCTCCCTCCCTCCCCTGTATACCTCTCACCCACTCCTTCCCTCTGTCAGCCATACACCTCTCACCCCTCACCTGTGTACCTCTCACTCCCTCCCCCTGTCAGCCATACACCTCTCCTCCCTCACCTGTGTACCTCTCACTCCCTCCCCCTGTCAGCCATACACCTCTCCTCCCTCACCTGTGTACCTCTCACTCCCTCCCCCTGTCAGCCATACACCTCTCCTCCCTCACTTGTGTACCTCTTCTCCCTTACCTGTGTACCTCTCACTCCCTCCCCCTGTCAGCCATACACCTCTCCTCCCTCACTCCCTCTTTCCCTCTGTCAGCCATAAACCTCTACTCCTTCCCTCTGTCAGCCATACATCTTTCCTCCCTCTCTCTCTTATTGCACCTCTCACTCCAGTCCCTCCTATCTATAAACGTGAATTTCACTTAATAGTCGGTACCTGCCTCCCTGCAGCACCCTGGCTCCTCAGATGTCCCCGGTTTTTGTATGAGCCCGGGTGGCACTGCAGGTAAGGCAGCTCGCTATACTAAGACCCCCCCACCCCCTCTCTTCTTATATTTAAAAATGTTTCTGCTGTGCGGTGCAGCCCCCATTATAATTATGTGTGTTCAGCAGCTCCCCCCCCTCCCCTCCTTAAATATACTTACCTCGAGTCCGGCTGCTTGGTGCTCCAGTCCAGTGAGTCGCTGTCGCTCCTCCGCTCCGCCTGCATGTTCACTTGTCTTGTTCAGCCTCGGAGCAAAGCAGAATCACTTCCTGTCTGCTTGTAGTCTCAGAGCAGCAACAGGCAGCCTTGCGATTGGCTGCCTGTTGCTAGGCTACCGGAGTAGACCAGTCCCGGGCCGGAATGGATGCAGACGTGCAGGGTGCTGCTGCTGCATCCATTCCAAGTCTGTCACACAACAGGCTGCCAGCCTAGTACTGCACCAGCCATTGTACCAGGCCCGGCCCCACCATCCGCAACCCCCCCCCCGCCGCCCGCGTATCCTCCTTCCCTCCACATGTAAAAAAATAAATAAATACTTCAGTTTGTCATGCCGGGCAGACGTCGGCATCGGGCCCCTTTAACCTCATGGGCCCCGGTGCTCTGCACCGTCTGCACCAGCGGTAGTTCCGCCCCTGCGATCATAATAGATGGCAGGCTCGGGGGGGTGTTCAGGGCAGCTCGGGAGAACTCGGGCGCCCGAAATCCCGAGTCCCCCTGAGCCGCGCCGAACATCCCGACCCTGCCGCCTGCTTATTACTAGAACTAATGGCGGCGGGGGCAGGGGAGCTCCGCCATACAACCGCCAGAGCTGAGAGTTGAGGGGGAGTGTTGGGAGGGGAGAGCAGAGCAGAGCTGCCACTTGGGGGGTGCCCGGACAAGTGATGAGCCAGTGGTGCACAGCTGCAGGCAGCACTGGCGCACACCTACATCTTAGTGGTATGTCTGGAATTTTCCAGGACAGCCCGCTGCGCAGCTGAGCCATGAAATTTCTGGGCATACCAGAAAAAGGTTAAAAGAGAAGCCCATGACCAGGCTTCGCGCGGGCTCCCTCATCTCTGGCAGCACAACATACTTTGGGTGAAATGTAATAGGATGAGAGATTCAGAAAGTGAGAGATTTGGCACGAAATCTACAGGTTTTTTTTGAAGTGGCAATCATTTACACTGCATCCTATTAAATTTCACCCACTGATGTCTGCTGCACACGGACGAGTCTCCAGTAACATGGCACATGCCCTATGTTCTCTTGGTGCACATTCGCAAATCACAGGGAATATGGTAACGCGTGATTTCTGTACACTAGCTGAAGTGGTACTTTAGAGAGGTACAGTAAGCATACTTATATACGTATATTTATATATATATATATATATATATATATATATATATATATATATTGTCCAAAAATCCGGCACTCATATAATGATCAATGGCCAGTGTGCTCTGGCAACAATGAAATATAGAAGATGTCCTTAGAAATATATAGACGCCAGTCACTGCTTGTTTGTAAATGTAAACTTTTTTACTTCATGTAACTCGTAGACAGATGATATATATATACTGTTTCAGCAGTACATAAGTCCTTATGTAAAGTCCAAAGTTATCCAGTTATTGTGAACCAGCCATGGTTCCTCCAACAACTGTGCTGGGTCTGAGTCCCCTGATGGTTGGCTGGACCGCTATCTTAGCTAGTGTATCAACACGCACTCAATTTTTTCGACACGCTAGCTAATATAGCTTAAAGGAGTCAGAGGACTCTGACCCAGCACAGCCGCTGGAGCAACCATGGGTGGTTCACATATATATATATATATATATATATATATATCTGAGTTGTGGCCCGGCACTCACCCCTCCTGTTCAGCTACCCGGGTGCCCGTTCGAGTGGATGGACGATAGAAGAAAGAAAGGACTGGCACTCCTGGGATTTGTGAAAAGTTTCTTTGTATTTCAACAAATAACAACCAACGTTTCGGGGCAGATGCCCCTTTGTCAAGGTGTAGGTGATAACATAAGAATAACAAAAGTGAATACCTTAAATAGGGAGGGTGAAGTCAGTAACCAGCACGATGCAGGACGCCCCGTTCAGAAGCCGGAAGTTGCCGGGATGCGTGAGAACGGAAGTGACGTTAATGTCAACTTCCGGTGAATGGAACGCTGGTAGCCGGATGATGGAACGCAAGCTAACTAGTTACCTGGGTGATCCGCTTTGTGGTCACTCCAACGGTATCTTGCGCTGTGCGTGCTGTTGGAAGATGTTATGTGGGACATTGCATCGTGCTGGCTAGTAGACCTGGATTTGAAAAACAATTAATCAGTGAAGAAGATATGCTGGTTCTGCCGCAGGTGGGTAGGTATCCTGAATAAATGTAGCCATGATCTCATGGTCCTAGTGGTGGAAGAGTCGGGTTCCGAACTACAGAAAACCAAGGACCGACTAGATACATATGAAGCGTCCCACAGGGACCTAATGGTGGCAGATACCCACACTGATTGGCTAACCAAGTTGCAAGAAGATTGCAATAAATACCAGAGTGACCTCATCAAGTTTAAAAAAAACAAATTACTGATTGTAAAAGACGACTATGACAAAAATGCAGTCTACAGATGGCTCTCAGGCAACTCACCCTACCAGTGACACCCACAGCGTGAAAGAAGCAGACCTTTTAGAAGAGCAAGAAGCGAAAGTGTGAGAAAGACTCCCAATTTGTCACAAAGTGACAGCGATTTCCAAATTGATTCCGACACCCCTGATGTGGCAACCCCTTTAGGGGCAACGGCGGCAACCGCCTCCACAAAGGACAGAAAAGGAGGCAAACCACCCGCAGGGGCGGGCAAAATACGAGAATCTCCAAGAATAAAAGAAACGAAGAATCGCTAATTTACAACCTGTCACAAAGGCATTTTAGTGATGTTGAATTAAAGGTCCTCAATATGGGCCTATCCCACGTACCCACTACCCACTATGACGATTTTACATGGAAGTGCGACCTTTACCGCTTTGGCAGAAAACTACGCCTTCAGGAGCATTTCCAGCACACACCCCCTAGCCTCAGCCAGGATCCTCATGCCTCATTCATCATAAAGCACAGTAAATCCACCTTCGACCCCCCGTCCTCCAACCCATCTATTGCTTCATACCTACGCCTCGTGGAGGAATCAGTCAGCAGGTATAATGCACCCAATGTACCAACTCACAACAATATGAGCCATGAAGAACTGAGTGCACTAAAAAACCTGGGAAGCTACAGGGATGTAGTCTTCAGACCGGCGGACAAAGGGGGTGGGGTAGTCGTCCAAAATACCTCTGACTACATAGAGGAGGCTATCCGACAACTGTCTGACCAGGGGGTATATGAACTGCTACCCAGAGATCCAACGGCCGTATACAAACAAGAGGTTGATGAGATACTGTGCCAAGCATTATCATCCGGGCAAATCTCGGAAAAATTAAAGAACGTGTTGACTCAGGATTACCCAGTGGTGCCAGTGTTCTTTATGGTACCAAAAATCCACAAGTCTATCCAGAGACCACCAGGGAGGCCCATAATTAGTGCCGCCAATTCCATCTTTCAACCCATCTCTCGACTGCTGGACAGTATAGTACAGCCCCTTATTGTCAAACAACCCTCCCACATCAAGGACACTACAGACTCCCTTAATCGACTGAGTGACATCCAGCAGGTACCGACCGGAGCCCTACTGGTAACAATGGATGTTACCAGTTTATATACCTGCATTCCACAAACAGAAGGGTTGGAAGCCACGCGTAGGTTCCTAGTTGCAAATACCATGGACTCATTAAATCTAGAGCTCTTTATGACTCTACTACAATTGACCCTAACCAGGAATGATTTCCTTTTTAATGGCAAATTCTACCGCCAAACATCGGGATGTGCTATGGGCAGCTGCGTCTCGCCGTCATTCGCGAACATCTTCATGTTCGAACAAGAACAAAGTCTAATCCTGAATGACCTCAATGCAAAACATCACATCATCATGTACACTCGGTTCATCGACGACCTGTTCATGATCTGGACAGGCGGTCAAGGAAGCCTGGAAGAACTAGTACAAAGGATCAACGGCGCAGCCTCCCCCATAAAGGTCACACACAATTCATCGACTGAAGAGATCAATTACTTAGATGTCCTGGTCAAGATCAAAGACAACACTCTCAGCACTGGGGTATATCGGAAGCCCACCGATAGAAATACACTATTGAGAGCCAACAGCTTCCACCCAAGGTCATTAAAAACTGCCTTGCCCAAATCACAGCTAATCAGGGCCGCCAGAATCACCAGTGATGACTCCCAGCTCCCAGCAGTCCTAGATGAGTTTGTGTCCAGATTTGCGAATAGGGGATACAACAAACAGACCCTGTCACAACAAAAGCAGGAAATCTTATCCCTTAACAGGGCAGACCTACTGAAACAAAAGACCACTTCCCCCAAGAAAGACGTACTACCGTTTGTCACTAGGTTCAACACCGCCAGTGCAATACTACCCAGGGCGTCGAGAGCACTGTGGCCCATTGTCAAAACAGACAGAGGGCTACCAGGACTCCATCAAAAAAGACCTATGCTGTGTTTCACCAAGGGTCGAAGCATAAGAGACATCATAGTACACAATGATGTAACCGACTTCCAGTCTGAGGCTCGTTCTGACAGACATTTCCTTAGTAAAGCCCCAGGATGCTATAAGTGTGTAAAGTGCACGACCTGCTCACACATGCTAACTGGACCCCAGTTCACACATCCAAGAACTGAAGAAAAACATTCCATCAGACATGTGCCGTCATGCACCACAACATACGTGGTGTATGTTATCACATGCCCATGCAAATCCTTATACGTGGGCAAAACCATCAGGACGGCCAGGGAACGTATGGCTTTGCACAGATCCGCGATCAGCCAAGCTCTGAGAGGCAGAGGAAATGACCAACCCGTGGCCAAACATTTCAAGCAAGAGGGACACAAACTATGACTTACAACATATGATTATTGATCACGTCCCAGAGAGCCACAGAGGCGGCGACAGAGGGAATCTACTATTACGTCTGGAAACGAGATGGATCCACAAACTGGACTCTATCAAACCCATGGGACTGAATGATAGGATACCGTATAATCTGTTCATTTAAGATTGCGGACCCTCAACAGTCCACATCCAGTGTGCTTTATTTTTCATCTCCATCTTAATCTCTTACTATCCCTTTCTTTTCCATTCAGCGTATAGAAATACTGTTAGACCACCCTATAGTAAAATAGGTGTTCGCCCCATGACCCAAGGAGGGACAAATATTTTTCCCCCAACGTGGGTGGGCATAATATGCCCGAAGTGTTTTTTTTTTCATCTCCGGCTATTACTCTTGCTATCCCTTTCTTCTTCTTGTTTTTAAAGTGCCACGGCACAACATACACCATACAGTATGATATTTACCACAACACCTCATACCAGGGACATTAATATATGCCCCAAGTGTGCTTTTTTTCATCTCTGTCTTTTACTCTCGCTATCCCTTTCTCTTTCCAATATTTATAGACCAGCTGCTCGCAGCGATTCCTTAAACACGAATCCCATAATATGACATATAACTTGTCACACGCCATCAGGGACATCATAACATGCCCCATGTGTGCTTTTTTTTCCTCTCTGTCTATTACTCTCGCTATCCCTTGATTTTTCCAAGCCATTGTGCCATATATTTACTACCATAGTTGTGCCTCATATGGAGTATACTGCTCCATTTAGCCGCCTATAGCTCCACATATATCCCAGCCCCAATAACAGGGCTTTATATTCTAATAGATACACACACTTAGTATTCATCCGAGCAGTTCTTTGCCGCACCTCCCACACAGACTAACAAGGTCGACACTGTCAGTGACGTGCGGTGAGGTTTGTGGTTGGTGAGGCACTGGCTTGGTGGAGCCAGTGCCACCAGGCTCTGTGGGGAGCATTGGGTTCGGGCTGTTTCTGCACTGACAGGCAGGTGCGGTAGCTGCCCCCTGCATAAGCAGCAGAGACCTGGCAGAGCAGCTCCTGGACCCAGCGCTCGGCACAGACCCGTCGTCACTGGCTCCACCAAGCCTCCATGGGATATGCCCACATACCTTTTCACTTAAAAAAAAAAACCATGCAGTACTAACTAGTGCTAGCCTCTTAAGGGACAGACTTGTGTGTGTTTGTGTTGTGACAGAGGTGTGTGTTTGTGTAAAGTGACAGCGGTGTGTATGGTTTCTGTGTGTTTGTGTAAAATAAGTATATTTTTAAATGAAGTACTAGCGTCTGAGTTCAGTGGCTGTGCGGGGTGATGGCCGAACTCTGAGGTTTTATTTAAAAGGTCAATCAATGCATGGTTTTGCCTTGTAAATGTCTGCCTCTTTAATAGAACCTCTGAGTTCAGCCAGCACCCCGCACAGCCAATAAACTCAGAGGCCAGTACATTGGGCCAATATACTTAATTTAAAAAACAGGGTATGGGTAAAATCCGGAATCGGATAAGACACCGGAATGCCGGACTGGACATCAAACTCTGCATTCCGGAGCTTGTAGTATCCGGTCCGGGGGTGTCCTGTCCGGGGGTGCTCCATCTGATGAGGCTGCTCTCGCACCTGTCACCTGGGAGAGGAGAGGGGGGAGAATACAGCCTCACCGCATGGTCCGGGGGTGTAATAAAAACTGGAACGGTCCAGACCACACGGGGAGGCTGTAATCTCCCCTTCCCCATGTCCCTGGTGTGAGCAATCACAGGCATCCCCCCGGACAAGACACCACCTGCATGGGACACCCCTCGGACCAGACACTATAAGCTCCGGAATGCAGAGTTTGATGTCTGGTCCGGCGTTCCGGTGTCTTATCCGGGTCCGGTTTTTACTTAGTCCCTAAAAAACACACAGAAACAGTGCACACCTCTGTCACTTTACACAAACACACACCTGTCACTTTACACAAATACATACAGATACACACCTCTGTCACAACACAAACACACATGTCTGTCTCATAACACAAACACAAATAAACCTACAGTACGCCACTTAAAAAAAAAAACACAGCCCCCACCCTCCAAACACAAATAAACCTACAGTATGCCACTTTAGAAAAAAAACACAGCACCCACCCTCCATACCCAAACACAAATTACCGTTTAGCGGCAGCCCAGGAACCGCTTATGGATACCTAGGCAGGCAGCAGACTGCACAGCAGCTGTGACGGCAGCGTCCCTCCTGGGACAGGCACCCAGGCACAGGACCGAGCGCCGGGCAGTGAGTCCCCGGACGGTAATGGGGAGCAGAGCGGGTGCCGGTGCCAGATAACAGCGGGCGCTGGCAGCTCGGCTCAGCCCAGCTCCGCCCCCCACACCCGGCAATACAAGGCAGCAGACTGCACGGCAGCGTCCCGTCCTGGGACAGGCACCCAGGCACAGGACCGAGCACCGGGCAGTAATGGGGAGCAAAGCGGGTGCCGGTGCCAGATAACAGCGGGCGCTGGCAGCTCGGCTCAGCCCAGCTCTGCCCCCCACACCCGGCAATACAAGGCAGCAGACTGCACGGCAGCGTCCCGTCCTGGGACAGGCACCCAGGCACAGGACCGAGCGCCGGGCAGTAATGGGGAGCAAAGCGGGTGCCGGTGCCAGATAACAGCGGGCGCTGGCAGCTCGGCTCAGCCCAGCTCCGCCCCCCACACCCGGCAATACAAGGCAGCAGACTGCACGGCAGCGTCCCGTCCTGGGACAGGCACAGGACCGAGCGGCGGGCAGTGAGTCCCCGGACGGTAATGGGGAGCAGAGCGGGTGCCGGTGCCAGATAACAGCGGGCGCTGGCAGCTCGGCTCAGCCCAGTTCCGTCCCCCATACCCGGCAATACAAGGCAGCAGACGAGCTGTGCAGCGGTTGCACAGCTCGTCCACCTTTAAAAACACTGCTAAAAGCGGCACCTCACCTATAGGAGCCAGGGTTCAGGGACGCGCTTTCTGCCTTTATGAAAGCTGCCCCTGTCACTGAGACAGCGCCACTGTCCAATCACTTCTGCCTCAGTGACAGGGGTGTGCTTTCATATAGGCAGAATGCACGTCCCTGTCACCGAGGCACCGCTATAGGTGCCGCCTATGCATCTTTTTTAAACGAGCTTTTAACTGAGCTCGGTTCTCAGCCCTGCCCACTGCCCACCCCTGTGTTTGTTACTTTAATATGTACAGCGGGAGGCACCGCTCTTGGTGCCTCCTAAGCTAAAAAAAAAAAATTTTAAACAGTCAAAATGAGTGTAATAATACAAAGCATATACTTATGACACATAATATGTGTCATAAGTATTTTCTTTGTATTGTATTATTATATTAAACATTAATGACAGGGGAGGCTCTGCCTCCCCTGCCTCCCCTGACTGCACGTCCCTGGACACTGTGTCAACCTCTTACACGCAGTACTTCACATGCCCACAACGATGTAAATATGTATGGTATTTATGTTATATTTATGTTGTAACCAGCATATCTTCTTCACTGATTAATTGTTTTTCAAATCCAGGTCTACTAGCCAGCACGACGCAATGTCCCACATAACATCTTCCAACAGCACGCACAGCGCAAGATACCACTGGAGTGACCACAAAGCGGATCACCCAGGTAACTAGTTAGCTTGCGTTCCATCCATCCGGCTACCAGCGTTCCATTCACCGGAAGTTGACATTAACGTCACTTCCGTTCTCACGCATCCCGGCAACTTCCGGCTTCTGAACGGGGCGTCCTGCATCGTGCTGGTTACTGACTTCACCCTCCCTATTTAAGGTATTCACTTTTGTTATTCTTATGTGATCACCTACACCTTGACAAAGGGGCATCTGCCCCGAAACGTTGGTTGTTATTTGTTGAAATACAAAGAAACTTTTCACAAATCCCAGGAGTGCCAGTCCTTTCTTTCTATATATATATATATATATATATATATATATATATATATATATATATAGACACACACACACACACACACATACAGAGTACCACAACACTCACCATCCCTGCGAATGGGGTGCAAGCAGCACTCGCCATTCCCAGGTTGGGGTGAAGTGGCCTGTGACCACATGCTCTAATAAATACAAATACAGGGACTCAACACTCTCCATAATGAACTAACTCACCTTAGTATACAATTAATCAAATAAATAATGGGGTTCATGAATTGATCAATGCATTTAAGCTTGCAGCCCATCGCCAAGGGACCCCATTTCACTGCAAGTCCTACACTAACAATTGTCTCTCAAGAGCCTGCCAACTGCTGACAGATCATAGCTAAAGTGGACATGTATTTTTTCTTGGTTTAAAGCTCACCTGCCAAGTGCCTTATGGCTTTTAAAGATGAGGCAGTCACCTAACACAACACCTGACTAATACCCCTTTTAGACCAAAACGCCGGGTCGCACACGGCTTTTTGGACCCTGGTTGAAGCCGGGTGCGACCCGGCGTTTAGGGGCATTTACACCGGACGGGCTTAAACGCCCGCGCCCCCCTCCCGCCCCTTCCCGGCAATGCATTTAAGATATATATATATATATATATACAAATCCAAGAACTGCCGGCACTCGCTGGGTTAATAGTGCAGCATGCTCCAGGTGCCAGAACGAAATGATACAGAGATTTCCAATGTTCAGTGAAGAGCAAAAAACGGCACTCAGGAGACTGATTTCATGCAGACAAAAACGATGTATTAAAGTGTACAGGGGAACGTTTCGGGGAGTGACCCCCTTCTTCAGCCCCAACCTACAGCACTGGAAAATACATAATACAAACAATTTATACTCACCTGGCTGCAGGACACCCCAGGACGCGCCAACAGCGTGTAACCAGCCGGCGGAAGTGAATCACTGACGACTTCCGGTACGCGATGCGCAGCCTTAGTTGCTAGGCAACATCTGGCTTGCGCTTCACATCACAGGAAGCACAGCGTTCCACCTTCACTGCCGGGAGGAACATGACTGAAGCGCCTTCACTTAGAGCGCCCGCAGCCAGGAGTACAACAATATAAAAACACAGGCTAATCTGACGCATACCAATCTGGCTCCAGAGTGTCAGCAGCGCGCGGCTGGGACCACTGTAGACCAAACACTGACATCATGATTGCATAGGTGTGTCTTACCGTGGAGCTCCCACTCAGCAGACCCACCATGGATATCAGGAGTAGTCCACAAGTGTTCCCGCCGACACGATGTCGACTCCTGGGCATCTTGACTGGCTGTGCGTGTAGCCTGAAACAAAACATAAGGAATACATAAAAAACATGTTAGCAAGGTGGAACAGCAAAACAGTATATGTACATGGCTTCGAAAAATCCCAAACAAAATATATAAGTCAGAACAAGATATTAATGGACCCTGCTGCTAGATTTAATAAAGGGTGTTCCAATTAATCTTTTCGTTGAGGCCGTTGGGATGAATGGTACCCAACTTAAAGATCCATTCAGATTCTTTAATCAGGAGTTTTTTAGATCTATCTCCCCCACGTGGAGTTTCAGCCACATGATCGATCATGAAGTACTTGAGGGAGGTGATAGTGTGGCCACACTGTTTGAAGTGACGTGCCACCGGCTGATCAATCTCCTTGCCCCGAAGGGTCAGGTTGATCGCAGACCGGTGGGCCGTCATGCGCTCCCTAAATGTGCGGGAGGTCTGCCCTATGTAGTAAAGACCACATGGGCAGACAATGATGTACACGACATGTGACATCCTGCAGTGCAATACCTGCCTGATGTCAAACATCTTAGGACCATGTGGATGCTTGAATTTTTTGCAAGACACGATGTGTCTGCAAGTCTCACAATCCCAACAGCTGTAACAGCCTGGGGCCTTGGTGTAAGTGTTGAGGGGTTTGGGTATCCCCATGCCTGTGATGTCAGCCTTGACCAGGCGGTCACGCAAATTTGGACCCCTGCGGAAGGCTGCTAGTGGCCTAAGTGTGTTAAGTCCCGGTAAATCCGGGTCTGTTTTAACAATGGGCCACAAAGCATTAGTGGCATGGCGGATCACAACACTAGCAGTAGAAAAGGAGCTAGACCAAGGTAAGACTGCAGCAGAATTTTTGGGTTTGGATTTGAGTAAATCAGAACGGGGAATTTGTAACACTTCCAATTTTTGTGACTGTAGAATTTTTGGGTCATAACCCCTCGTCACAAATTTGGAAATGAGGGTATCCAAACGTGATTCCAACTTGCTGGGATCGCTGACGATGCGAGCAACTCTCATCATCTGCGACCGCGGAAGCCCCCGTTTGAGAGCCGGAGGGTGGTGGCTCGACCCAAGCAAGAAGGTATTCCTGTCAACATCTTTAAAGTAAATGTCAGTGCCAATAGTATTGTCACTGATGGTGACAGCCACATCAAGAAAATGGGTGACAGTACTGCTGTAGGTAGCAGTATATTTGATGGAAGAGTTGCCGAGATTAATGTCGGCAATCCATGTCGACAGCTGCTCCTGCCCACCCGTCCACAAGATGAAAATATCATCAATGTAGCGGGTGTACAGGAGCAGGTTGTCGCGTACAGCAGGATTGGCAAAAAACTTTGTCTCCTCCTCAAAGAACATAAAAATGTTGGCGTAAGAGGGGGCCACAGGAGAACCCATGGCACACCCTCTTAGCTGCAAATAATAACCCCCATCAAATAAAAAATAATTGCGTTGCAAAGTAAGTGTAAGCAATTCAATAAACAAATCGTGATCAAGCAAGCCCGGATCCAGATATTGTGCAATGAACTGTCGAACAGCCTCTACCCCACCATCATGCGGGATGGAGGTGTAGAGGCTGCACACATCAAGGCAGACCATGATTGTGCCTTCAGGCAACACATCAAATTGTTTAAGCAGATGGATGAAACTTGTAGTGTCCTTGAGAAAGGTAGATTTTAACAACAATAGTGGTTGCAATAAATGATCCAACATTTGGGCAGTAGCTTGATATAGTGAATCACGGGCCGATATAATTGGCCTGCCCGGAGGTGATAGGGGATTCTTATGCACTTTGGGTAAAGAGTACAACACTGGTACCACAGGATGTTCTTTATGCAATGCTTTGACTACTTTAGATGATATTTTACCATCCTGCTGGGCCCTTTTGAGGATGGAAAGCAGTTCCTTTTGGTACTTTGCAGTGGGGTTGGCAGGAAGTTTACTGTAAACCTGGGCATCGGCAAGTTGGGCTTGAAGTTCTTGGCGATATTTGGAGACATCTTGCACAACAATCGCCCCGCCTTTGTCGGCAGGACGAATAACAATGTCCTCATATTTACTGAGGGTACTCAGGGCTTGAGCTTCTGGCCGGGTTAGGTTCTTTTTGAACTTCCCCGGAGCCTGAGAGAATTTTGAAATCGAGTCATCCAATAATCGACCAAATGTCCTGATGGACGGATTCGTGGATACCGGGTCAAAATGAGATCTGGTGGTTTTACTCAAAAACTGGTGCATCGGGTCCATCGATGTCTGGGGGGGTGTGGCCTGAAAATGCTCCTTTAACCTTAATTTTCGTTGGAATTGGTGGTGATCTCTCTTCCACATGAATGGATCGTGAAGATTAGTTGGTACAAATGTGAGGCCTTTGTTAAGTACCTGGATTTCTGTAGTGGACAGCTCACGAGATGACAGATTGATGACTACTGATTCATGTTGACGCGTCGGGGTGGATTGCGTCGAATTTCTTTTGGCCTGGCCCCCCCTACGGGTGGGCGCTTTTCGTTGGGCTTGGCTCTGGAGGAAACCTCTGTCCCGCCTAAAGGGATGCCTCCGGTGTGGGTTGCATCATCAGAGTCGGAGATAATGAAGTCACTATCATTGTTGGTCTCACGTGCCTCCTGATGTCGACGACCACCCCGAGGTTGCCACGGGCGACGGCGTCTCTCAGAGGATTCTTGACGTTGGTTCACCCCGGACAGCCAACTATAAACACGATTATCCTCGTAATCACTGTCAACAGTAGCTCTTTTATTTCTTTTGAACTTAATCAGTTCATTGTTGTAAGCCATACATTGAGCCTCCAATTTATCAATCCAGGTCTTATTAGATTCATGATTGAGCAATGCTGCGTGAGTTTTAGTGAGATCAGCAATCTTATTTCTGGTCACCTGCAGTTCCCGTCCTGCTTCTTCGACGACCAGGATCATAAGATCCAGGGAACAATGGTTAAGGATCCCAATCCAGCGGCGCACAAAATCGGGATTGTGTCGACCGATTGTGGGCGTGTTGCGCACCCGGAATCCCCGGGGAATGCGCTTGGCCCTATAGTATTCGGAAAGGGAAGTCCCATGTAACAAATAGTCTGTCTCACGTTTGCGCAGACGGTATAATTGCTGATGAATATCCTCAATGGTGGCCTCTGGGCCCTTAGGGATCTCGTCTGGGCTAAATAAAATGTTCTCGATCTCTGCTGCCGTATACCTATAAGTTTCACATGGAGGGACTGCAAATACCCTACATCCTGCTGTGTCAGCAGCCGGAGAGGCGTTAGATGCTTCCATGTCCACAACAACGGTTAATGCAGCCAAAACGAGAAAACAGTCCAATTGATAAGAAGGATGAAGCATAAATTGCTGTATAATCTTCTCCAATCAACAATAGTATAAACAGTCAATGGTGGTTTTGAAGAAAGTGCGGTGCCTTGCCAACCGGTGTCGGAATTGCAAGCAATCCGGCACAGAATATGCAAATCCAAGAACTGCCGGCACTCGCTGGGTTAATAGTGCAGCATGCTCCAGGTGCCAGAACGAAATGATACAGAGATTTCCAATGTTCAGTGAAGAGCAAAAAACGGCACTCAGGAGACTGATTTCATGCAGACAAAAACGATGTATTAAAGTGTACAGGGGAACGTTTCGGGGAGTGACCCCCTTCTTCAGCCCCAACCTACAGCACTGGAAAATACATAATACAAACAATTTATACTCACCTGGCTGCAGGACACCCCAGGACGCGCCAACAGCGTGTAACCAGCCGGCGGAAGTGAATCACTGACGACTTCCGGTACGCGATGCGCAGCCTTAGTTGCTAGGCAACATCTGGCTTGCGCTTCACATCACAGGAAGCACAGCGTTCCACCTTCACTGCCGGGAGGAACATGACTGAAGCGCCTTCACTTAGAGCGCCCGCAGCCAGGAGTACAACAATATAAAAACACAGGCTAATCTGACGCATACCAATCTGGCTCCAGAGTGTCAGCAGCGCGCGGCTGGGACCACTGTAAACCAAACACTGACATCATGATTGCATAGGTGTGTCTTACCGTGGAGCTCCCACTCAGCAGACCCACCATGGATATCAGGAGTAGTCCACAAGTGTTCCCGCCGACACGATGTCGACTCCTGGGCATCTTGACTGGCTGTGCGTGTAGCCTGAAACAAAACATAAGGAATACATAAAAAACATGTTAGCAAGGTGGAACAGCAAAACAGTATATGTACATGGCTTCGAAAAATCCCAAACAAAATATATAAGTCAGAACAAGATATTAATGGACCCTGCTGCTAGATTTAATAAAGGGTGTTCCAATTAATCTTTTCGTTGAGGCCGTTGGGATGAATGGTACCCAACTTAAAGATCCATTCAGATTCTTTAATCAGGAGTTTTTTAGATCTATCTCCCCCACGTGGAGTTTCAGCCACATGATCGATCATGAAGTACTTGAGGGAGGTGATAGTGTGGCCACTAGTTTGTTTCTGATCTTTAAGTTGGGTACCATTCATCCCAACGGCCTCAACGAAAAGATTAATTGGAACACCCTTTATTAAATCTAGCAGCAGGGTCCATTAATATCTTGTTCTGACTTATATATTTTGTTTGGGATTTTTCGAAGCCATGTACATATACTGTTTTGCTGTTCCACCTTGCTAACATGTTTTTTATGTATTCCTTATGTTTTGTTTCAGGCTACACGCACAGCCAGTCAAGATGCCCAGGAGTCGACATCGTGTCGGCGGGAACACTTGTGGACTACTCCTGATATCCATGGTGGGTCTGCTGAGTGGGAGCTCCACGGTAAGACACACCTATGCAATCATGATGTCAGTGTTTGGTCTACAGTGGTCCCAGCCGCGCGCTGCTGACACTCTGGAGCCAGATTGGTATGCGTCAGATTAGCCTGTGTTTTTATATTGTTGTACTCCTGGCTGCGGGCGCTCTAAGTGAAGGCGCTTCAGTCATGTTCCTCCCGGCAGTGAAGGTGGAACGCTGTGCTTCCTGTGATGTGAAGCGCAAGCCAGATGTTGCCTAGCAACTAAGGCTGCGCATCGCGTACCGGAAGTCGTCAGTGATTCACTTCCGCCGGCTGGTTACACGCTGTTGGCGCGTCCTGGGGTGTCCTGCAGCCAGGTGAGTATAAATTGTTTGTATTATGTATTTTCCAGTGCTGTAGGTTGGGGCTGAAGAAGGGGGTCACTCCCCGAAACGTTCCCCTGTACACTTTAATACATCGTTTTTGTCTGCATGAAATCAGTCTCCTGAGTGCCGTTTTTTGCTCTTCACTGAACATTGGAAATCTCTGTATCATTTCGTTCTGGCACCTGGAGCATGCTGCACTATTAACCCAGCGAGTGCCGGCAGTTCTTGGATTTGCATATTCTGTGCCGGATTGCTTGCAATTCCGACACCGGTTGGCAAGGCACCGCACTTTCTTCAAAACCACCATTGACTGTTTATACTATTGTTGATTGGAGAAGATTATACAGCAATTTATGCTTCATCCTTCTTATCAATTGGACTGTTTTCTCGTTTTGGCTGCATTAACCGTTGTTGTGGACATGGAAGCATCTAACGCCTCTCCGGCTGCTGACACAGCAGGATGTAGGGTATTTGCAGTCCCTCCATGTGAAACTTATAGGTATACGGCAGCAGAGATCGAGAACATTTTATTTAGCCCAGACGAGATCCCTAAGGGCCCAGAGGCCACCATTGAGGATATTCATCAGCAATTATACCGTCTGCGCAAACGTGAGACAGACTATTTGTTACATGGGACTTCCCTTTCCGAATACTATAGGGCCAAGCGCATTCCCCGGGGATTCCGGGTGCGCAACACGCCCACAATCGGTCGACACAATCCCGATTTTGTGCGCCGCTGGATTGGGATCCTTAACCATTGTTCCCTGGATCTTATGATCCTGGTCGTCGAAGAAGCAGGACGGGAACTGCAGGTGACCAGAAATAAGATTGCTGATCTCACTAAAACTCACGCAGCATTGCTCAATCATGAATCTAATAAGACCTGGATTGATAAATTGGAGGCTCAATGTATGGCTTACAACAATGAACTGATTAAGTTCAAAAGAAATAAAAGAGCTACTGTTGACAGTGATTACGAGGATAATCGTGTTTATAGTTGGCTGTCCGGGGTGAACCAACGTCAAGAATCCTCTGAGAGACGCCGTCGCCCGTGGCAACCTCGGGGTGGTCGTCGACATCAGGAGGCACGTGAGACCAACAATGATAGTGACTTCATTATCTCCGACTCTGATGATGCAACCCACACCGGAGGCATCCCTTTAGGCGGGACAGAGGTTTCCTCCAGAGCCAAGCCCAACGAAAAGCGCCCACCCGTAGGGGGGGCCAGGCCAAAAGAAATTCGACGCAATCCACCCCGACGCGTCAACATGAATCAGTAGTCATCAATCTGTCATCTCGTGAGCTGTCCACTACAGAAATCCAGGTACTTAACAAAGGCCTCACATTTGTACCAACTAATCTTCACGATCCATTCATGTGGAAGAGAGATCACCACCAATTCCAACGAAAATTAAGGTTAAAGGAGCATTTTCAGGCCACACCCCCCCAGACATCGATGGACCCGATGCACCAGTTTTTGAGTAAAACCACCAGATCTCATTTTGACCCGGTATCCACGAATCCGTCCATCAGGACATTTGGTCGATTATTGGATGACTCGATTTCAAAATTCTCTCAGGCTCCGGGGAAGTTCAAAAAGAACCTAACCCGGCCAGAAGCTCAAGCCCTGAGTACCCTCAGTAAATATGAGGACATTGTTATTCGTCCTGCCGACAAAGGCGGGGCGATTGTTGTGCAAGATGTCTCCAAATATCGCCAAGAACTTCAAGCCCAACTTGCCGATGCCCAGGTTTACAGTAAACTTCCTGCCAACCCCACTGCAAAGTACCAAAAGGAACTGCTTTCCATCCTCAAAAGGGCCCAGCAGGATGGTAAAATATCATCTAAAGTAGTCAAAGCATTGCATAAAGAACATCCTGTGGTACCAGTGTTGTACTCTTTACCCAAAGTGCATAAGAATCCCCTATCACCTCCGGGCAGGCCAATTATATCGGCCCGTGATTCACTATATCAAGCTACTGCCCAAATGTTGGATCATTTATTGCAACCACTATTGTTGTTAAAATCTACCTTTCTCAAGGACACTACAAGTTTCATCCATCTGCTTAAACAATTTGATGTGTTGCCTGAAGGCACAATCATGGTCTGCCTTGATGTGTGCAGCCTCTACACCTCCATCCCGCATGATGGTGGGGTAGAGGCTGTTCGACAGTTCATTGCACAATATCTGGATCCGGGCTTGCTTGATCACGATTTGTTTATTGAATTGCTTACACTTACTTTGCAACGCAATTATTTTTTATTTGATGGGGGTTATTATTTGCAGCTAAGAGGGTGTGCCATGGGTTCTCCTGTGGCCCCCTCTTACGCCAACATTTTTATGTTCTTTGAGGAGGAGACAAAGTTTTTTGCCAATCCTGCTGTACGCGACAACCTGCTCCTGTACACCCGCTACATTGATGATATTTTCATCTTGTGGACGGGTGGGCAGGAGCAGCTGTCGACATGGATTGCCGACATTAATCTCGGCAACTCTTCCATCAAATATACTGCTACCTACAGCAGTACTGTCACCCATTTTCTTGATGTGGCTGTCACCATCAGTGACAATACTATTGGCACTGACATTTACTTTAAAGATGTTGACAGGAATACCTTCTTGCTTGGGTCGAGCCACCACCCTCCGGCTCTCAAACGGGGGCTTCCGCGGTCGCAGATGATGAGAGTTGCTCGCATCGTCAGCGATCCCAGCAAGTTGGAATCACGTTTGGATACCCTCATTTCCAAATTTGTGACGAGGGGTTATGACCCAAAAATTCTACAGTCACAAAAATTGGAAGTGTTACAAATTCCCCGTTCTGATTTACTCAAATCCAAACCCAAAAATTCTGCTGCAGTCTTACCTTGGTCTAGCTCCTTTTCTACTGCTAGTGTTGTGATCCGCCATGCCACTAATGCTTTGTGGCCCATTGTTAAAACAGACCCGGATTTACCGGGACTTAACACACTTAGGCCACTAGCAGCCTTCCGCAGGGGTCCAAATTTGCGTGACCGCCTGGTCAAGGCTGACATCACAGGCATGGGGATACCCAAACCCCTCAACACTTACACCAAGGCCCCAGGCTGTTACAGCTGTTGGGATTGTGAGACTTGCAGACACATCGTGTCTTGCAAAAAATTCAAGCATCCACATGGTCCTAAGATGTTTGACATCAGGCAGGTATTGCACTGCAGGATGTCACATGTCGTGTACATCATTGTCTGCCCATGTGGTCTTTACTACATAGGGCAGACCTCCCGCACATTTAGGGAGCGCATGACGGCCCACCGGTCTGCGATCAACCTGACCCTTCGGGGCAAGGAGATTGATCAGCCGGTGGCACGTCACTTCAAACAGTGTGGCCACACTATCACCTCCCTCAAGTACTTCATGATCGATCATGTGGCTGAAACTCCACGTGGGGGAGATAGATCTAAAAAACTCCTGATTAAAGAATCTGAATGGATCTTTAAGTTGGGTACCATTCATCCCAACGGCCTCAACGAAAAGATTAATTGGAACACCCTTTATTAAATCTAGCAGCAGGGTCCATTAATATCTTGTTCTGACTTATATATTTTGTTTGGGATTTTTCGAAGCCATGTACATATACTGTTTTGCTGTTCCACCTTGCTAACATGTTTTTTATGTATTCCTTATGTTTTGTTTCAGGCTACACGCACAGCCAGTCAAGATGCCCAGGAGTCGACATCGTGTCGGCGGGAACACTTGTGGACTACTCCTGATATCCATGGTGGGTCTGCTGAGTGGGAGCTCCACGGTAAGACACACCTATGCAATCATGATGTCAGTGTTTGGTCTACAGTGGTCCCAGCCGCGCGCTGCTGACACTCTGGAGCCAGATTGGTATGCGTCAGATTAGCCTGTGTTTTTATATTGTTGTACTCCTGGCTGCGGGCGCTCTAAGTGAAGGCGCTTCAGTCATGTTCCTCCCGGCAGTGAAGGTGGAACGCTGTGCTTCCTGTGATGTGAAGCGCAAGCCAGATGTTGCCTAGCAACTAAGGCTGCGCATCGCGTACCGGAAGTCGTCAGTGATTCACTTCCGCCGGCTGGTTACACGCTGTTGGCGCGTCCTGGGGTGTCCTGCAGCCAGGTGAGTATAAATTGTTTGTATTATGTATTTTCCAGTGCTGTAGGTTGGGGCTGAAGAAGGGGGTCACTCCCCGAAACGTTCCCCTGTACACTTTAATACATCGTTTTTGTCTGCATGAAATCAGTCTCCTGAGTGCCGTTTTTTGCTCTTCACTGAACATTGGAAATCTATATATATATATATATATATATATATATATATTAAACAGATAAATAGCAATTCAGCCCGGCACTCCCATTGCAATTACAGGCATATGTCCATGGGTGCCTCCTCAAACAAGTGGCATGAATATATATATATATATATATATATATATAGTTCCCAGTAGGTACAGACAGTGGCACACCACAATTTGATGAGTGGCAAAGTGAGAGTTGGAGGCTACACACAGAATTCTTACACTCTGGTACCGAACTCCCCTATTTGCATTATTTGAATTGTGTCCAGGGCGATACTCCTCAGGACTGGATCTCATGTGACACACCGTTTATTTTAAGCATTTTACACCTAGATCAACATACTGTATATTCCGTTTACCCCTGATGAAGTCTTTCGAGACGAAACGCGTAGAGTTTTTGGCTTTGCTGTCAATCATCAAGTGAACTATTAACAAGCGGATGTCATATTTTATGAACTTTTAATAAAAAACAATCAAACCTGTATACGATGGATAAATAATATGCTCTAATATTGATTCAATCTCTTGAAGGTGGTGGTATCTATTAGCGCTCTCTATATATCTGTTTTTAGATTACCTTATACTCCATGGGGTACATTCAATCCCCTTAAGACAAGCTATGATGGTGAGCAGTGCCAATAGCTCGCCATCATAGCTCACTGTATTGAACTGACTTCACTCGCCGATTCCACCTCACTGGTTCTTGTCAGCGAGGTGGAAACGGCGAGTGCGGCCATCAAACCGGCGGGCTCGCTGCATTTGGGCAAACCTCGCCGTTTAAGGGAATCAGAGGACGGTGAGGATTTCCCCAGAACATTGAATACAGTGACTGGCCGATGAGGGGGTTTGACGGTGAGGATGGCTTGTTTTCAGCGATCCTCATTGAAAACAAACCATCTTCGCAGCACAAATCCTCACCCAAACTCACCGGCGGCATTAAATATTCCACAATACATTGGCCAACATATAAAGATCAGTGTACTGTTTTGTCCCAAATTTTACTCCCATGACAGAAACACACCAATATCCGAGACACACACTGGGTTTAGGGGCTCGGCGGCCAGAGTGGTGGGCGGTGTCTGGGAATTGCAGATGGTGTAGTGTCCAGCGAGGGTGGGCTTGATGGATGCATGCGTGATGCTAGTCATTGCCAGTGTGTCTGGGGGGAGGGGAGGAGAACCAGGAATACTAATGCAGGCTCCAGGTGGGTCTGCAAATGGAGAATGACCAGGAGAGGTGCAGGAGGGTAATACAAATAATAAACCATGTTTTGGGTGAATGTGTGGTCCGGTGCACTCCCACACGACCCCTCTATTTCGCCTTTTCAACACAATATTGTACACACTGCACCATGTTTATCAAGGGGTCAGGTAACACAAAGCTGTCAATATTAATATTAATATTAATATGAGCTCTATACTGAGAGAATGCTCCAGGATGGATAGATGGTTTGGGAAATATATGATTGGTTCCTTCTCATCTTATCTCTGTGACTACTACAGTAGATGGCAATACATAACAAAAACCTGCTATGACAATGTTGTAAGCTGGTAAACATGTGTCACTAGCACAATTTCACTCTACATGAATCTTTTTAATGTACAATTGTAAAAACTGAACTGTTTGGACAAGGTAATCTTAATATATATATTATTCCATAGACTTCTCAATCCTGTACCTCTCTGGGCTGTGAGGGAAAGAACCAGTGCAGAGCAGGCACGCCATGTAACACAAACTATTCAGGTAGCCAATGTGAAGAGCCTACTGCACAACAGGAAGAAGGTCAGTCTACAAGCAGTGACAAGCAGTACCTATATGCAATGGAGAATGAAACACTAAAGTCCGGGGATCAACAGCCGTCTGTAATAAATGATGATGGCAATGAGATCATATGCATGGAGATTAGGAACCAGACTTCTGTGGATAAAAGAGACATGTCTCCACATGATGAAGATACAGGGATACAAAGAAATATCTTACCAGAGGGAGAAGTCAGTGACAGCAGTACAGATCACATCAGGGGGGAACCTGTGAGTATTTGTACAAAGCAATTCACTATACTCCTATGCATTGTATATTTTTCCTGTTTACACATTTTCTTGAAAAAACAAACAAAAATTATTTTCCTTTAAGTTTCTTACGGGGATTCTATACATGAAACATGCTGTATTGACTCCTAAAATTCATTCAACAAGTTGACTCCATATATATTGGTGCTAAGTTGATAATTGACCAACACATTATATAGACACTACAACACATTATATAGACACTACAACACATTATTTAGACACTCCATCCATTAGTCCTCTACTATACTAAGTTATATTGATCCAGAGAAAGGAATATCAAACCTCACATGGGGCAAAATGGATAATATAGCCTAACAAGGAGGGAACCTGCTTTCCTGAATCCTAATGTAGATTATCCGGACCCCCAGAAATTGCCCACTGCTAATTATTGCTACAGATCATTTCTTGTAAGAAGGCTTCCAGTTCTGTTTGTGAATTTGCATAGTAGTAAGGAATTGACCGTCCTGACAGCATTCTAGTAAGGAGCCTCCTAACTTGTTCTTGGATAATCCATTTTGCTTCCATTCACAAACTGAAGATTCCACCTATAATCTTAATGAAGCTTTTGTAACACAAATGCTTGTACTGCCTTTGGATATATTTGTCCATAGATATGAGGTTACCCGTAGGTGCCTGTTTATACTTTTACTATTTAGATGTATACAATTGAATTATTAAAGGGAATTTAAATATTATTCTCTCTATGACTTTGTGGCAACAAAACTTGTTCTATATATTTAAAACATAGTCAAACTTAAAAATAGTAATACTGTACAATACATTACACACATTTATCCTTGGTTTACTTTAAATGCAACCCATGCAGGATTGTATGCCTCTGTGCTACTTTTGCCTAGCACTTCCTGCTGCTACTCTTTCAGTTATTTATTTTCCTACTGTGTTCCATTCAGTTGCTTACCACTGCCATGGTTATTAGTATAGCCAAGGTGCATTGTCCTACATTTCTCTAAATTAATTAAATCTGAGTTTATTATATTTGTAACAATCATTTGTCTTCTATCTTTTTTAATTATATATACTATATATACTGTCCAAAATAAAAAAAATATATGAAATAATTGGTGCTGGGGTGATATGCGATGTTCCAAACAAACAAATTAATTTTATTTTACACACAATTTGACATGTGAGACAAAGAATATATATAAATTAAATATTCACAATACTAGAAGGACATTCAAGCACTTATTTGAAATCTGTAGCACACAATAAGGATAAAAGCAATCCCAATGTATGGGAGACCTTACCCTATAATGGTGCTGCGGTGGACTTATGCCAAATGGCAAGGTGTGGCAGCCGAGCTGTTATGCCCGGCGCCACCACATAGAGTTTTGTCACCCCAAAAAGTGCTGGTGCAGTAAAGTGTCCGTGCTTTCAGTGCATCTGTCCTGGATCTTCCTCCAATCAATGCATTTCAGAGATCTGATTCTTAGATCCAAGCCTGATGAAGGAGAAACAGATCTCTGATTGGAGGAAGATCCAGGACAGATGCACTGAAAGCACGGAAACTTTACTGTACCAGCACTTTTTTGGGGGACAAAACTCTCTGTGGTGGCACCAGGCATAATGTACGGATGGTGTAATGGTTAGCATTACTGCCTCACAGCACTGAGGTCATGGGTTTGATTCCCACCATGGCCCTAACTGTGCAGAGTTTGTATATTCTCCCCATACTTGCGTGGGTTTACTCCGGTTTCCTCCCACAACCCAAAAATATACTGGTAGGCTAAATGTCTCCCAACAAATTAACCCTAGAATGTCTGTGTGTGCGTGTACATATGGTAGGGAATATAGATTTTCAGCTTCACTGGGGCAGGGACTGATGCGAATGTTCAAATATTCTTTGTAAAGCGCTGCGGAATATGTGTGCGCTATATAAGAAACTGGTAATACATAAAAAAATTAGCTAAATCGATAATTTTACTGCATTTGTTTGTTATACTCTTTTCATGTATTTCCTGAAGCCCCTTTGTCATCTTTTGTCATCACAGGTACATTGTCACCAATCAGACAGCGCTCATTCTGTTTGTCAGAAAAGATCCCAACCAGGCAGCTGTGAAGAAGAAGGAGGCTGCAGGCAGCGTTGTTCTCAGGAAGTCCAGCAGCAAAAAGCATCGGAGATTAATGGAAGTAATCAGGAGTGCAGTGTCCGAAACTGTCAGGTACATTTACAATATGCAGAAACAGAGGAATGGAATTGGAGAACATACAGGGCTGATTTAAGCCCCTTACACAAAAAGATTTTGCTCTGAAGGGCAAGTTGGCCATGTAATATGCAACTCTGAAACGGGCCTTTAGTGAATTTGTCTGCATTTATTTATTTATTTGTGTGGATCATCCTGTAAATCCTGTGTAGGTTCACATTATTTGCAAAAGTGTCTCAATGCTATTTCCCATCACAAACATGGCTTCCTCTCAGAGGCACAACTCTTGGAGGCAATGGAGTCATCTGCGCCGGACTCCTGCTCCCAAGGTGGCACCTCTTCTCCCCTGCAAATTTGCATCAGTTCATTGAATGCCATTTATTTTGCTTCTGTGGCTGTCTCCCCCCTCCTAGCAGGACTATAGACATCACACTCTTTATTTTAAACATAATATACTGTACATAACATACATACATACATACATACATACATACATACATACAGCATATATATATATATATATATATATATATATATATATTTATATTAGGTGCTGTGTGTGGGGGGGAGGGGTGCCAGTATATATCTTGCCTCAAGGGCAACTGGGACGAACTTAAGCCGCTGCTTCCTTTTTAGCGCTGTGGTCTGTTCCATCACTCTTGCACCCACTGTATGCATGCGGAAGATGGGACCAATTTAAAGGACTATTTTACAGAAAAATGCATTTCTGAATGTCACAGATTTACAATTTAAAGATGTTGCCATTAATGTGCTCTAATATAGAGATGTCTGATGGCTTCTTCCTTCTTTATATTTTTAAATTGTAATTTTCTGTTTGTTTTTTAAAAGGAAGATACAGAATTGAGTATATTGGTCCCATCTAAGCTGGGGGCAGACGCATGTGTATCACACGCCAACCTTTCTTTCAAGGGAAAAGAACATTTGACTGAGTTACATTCATTGTCTACAAAGATCTGGACTGATGGAGTAGTGATTGACAAGCAACAGCACAGGGATTTATTGACCAAGTGGAGATCAGTGAGTGAGAGACAGATAAAGACACTGCAGCTATGTGATGCTTCAGAATTAGAGGTATTTATACAAAGTACTGTATTCAGTGGCGTCACTAGCCAGGTGCGGGGGGTGCGGGCCGCACCGGGTGTCACCAGTCTCTGGGGTGACACCCAGAGTTCTGAGATGGCCGGTGTTCTCTGTCCCGGCCCTGGCTTAGTCAGTCACTCTCAGTGACAGCCAGGCCAGGTCAGATGTGCGAAGATGTGCCGTTAAAAAAGCGGTAAATACACTGATTCGCCGCGAATGTACGAGAATCCCGCCCAATGAACCTTTCACTATTTTATTACACTAAGTGTACTGTATAGATATCAAATATATACCTAACACTGATTGTATACTGTGCTCTTTTATCTTCGTGGGATAATTTGTAAATGCCACATATAATTTTTTTGTGATTAAGGGCCAGATGTACTAAGCTTCAAAGGATACGGTTCGTTTTATCGAATGACATTAGGTCGAATGTCATTTGGTCGACCCCACTAGGTCGAATGTGTAAAAAGGTCGACATGGGTTTATGTCGAACTTCCGACTATGTCGACTGCTATTAGGTCGACTGGGGTTAGGTCGAATTGCTCTTTTTGGGTTTTTTTTGGCCGAAATGTCAACAGTGTCGACATGGACACTGTTGACATAGTGAATCGGACCCTCGCATCGCTCGCTTCGCTCGCAATGCTTCGGGCACGGTGGCTCCCTTCGCTCGCCACAGCTTTAATAACCTCCTCCACGCCCTAGTGGATGGTAGGGCATGAACCATCGCCTGTCGGCACCAAAAAAAACCCAAAAAGAGCAATTCGACCTAACCCCAGTCGACCTAATGGCAGTCGACATAGTCGGAAGTTCGACATAAACCCATGTCGACCTTTTTACACATTCGACCTAGTGGGGTCGACCAAATGACATTCGACCTAATGTCATTCGATAAAACGACCGTATCCCGCTTCAAAAGTGATAAAATGAAGAGTGATAAACAGCCAGCCAATCAGTTCCTGCTTGACATTTTTCAAACACAATCTGTGACATGGCAGGTAGGAGCTGATTGGTTGGCTGTATATCACTCTCCATTTTATCACTTTTGAATCTTAGTACATCTTGCCCCTAAATGCACTACAGTATGTTTTTCTTTTTATATTTTTTAAATTATATTTTAATGGTTGTCCTATCATATATCAATGTGAGGACTAATGGTGTGTGCACACAGTAGATATGCCGTGCTATGCGAGTCCCGATACGATCAGATCGTATTGGGTCTTGCATAGCACGGCATGCATGCAGAGGCACAATTTTTACTATATAGTGCAGATCTGCACTATATAGTCTTGGCTGCCCTCTCTATTTGACTGCCGATTATCACTCACACGGGAGCGTGCATCGGCAGCGCATCGGGCTCGCAAGTCCTAAAAAAGCACACAATCAGCATGCGATATGGCTTCCGATGTTCACTATATCGGCAACATCGGAAGTCAAATCGCACCATGTGTACACACTATAAACCAAGACCACTTAGGGGAGTCACCTCAAATAAATCATAGGACTCAACAGTGATGCCTCCTGAACATTGAATTATATTCTTTTTGGTGATAGGATGACTTGTCATGCGGAAACTATACGTTAACAATAAAAACTAAAAGTCCATACAATGTTAACAAAAACATTTCAAATATTAGACTCTTATATGAACATAGTTTACAATAGTTTACCTTTTTTATTCAGTCTCATTTGGAAGAGAAGATAAAGCTGCAGATTATCAAGAAATCAAAAAGTCTGCCTGCCAGCTACATTAAGAGACTGGAGCTAGCACCAGCCATTACTACAGTCACAGCGGCACTAGAGATGAGAGAAGAGATTAGTCAAGCTTGTTCCAGAGATGGAAATACAAACTGGGGACATTCATTAAGGATTAAAGAAACACAAGAAAATGAAAACATTATGGCAGGACACAAAGACAATGAGACTGGACAAGCAGACAGACATGGACAAGTAAATTATTCCTATTTTCCAAACTTCTTTTTTTCCAAATCCGCTTTCTGTTATCTCTCCCATGTTCCTGTGATTGATAAACATATTTCCGTTTCTGCTGGCAGTGTCCTCCTTTTTTCCTCTACTTTAGAGACTCCGATACACTAAAGTGAGGTGCCGAATGGAATGCAGATCGTCCGTAATTGCTCTTGCAGAACTAGGGGGCTGACTCTGAAGTGCACTCAGTACACATGCAATGCCGATGTTCATGTTGCTGATCAATTTTTGCAAAAAAAATCTTAAAATACCTACGGCACATGCATCAAACGGTGTACACACATAGATACTGTTGTAATTGGAACAGGCAGTATCAATATTTAGGTAAAGAAGTGATAACCATTCCTGGGCAGTGGCTGCAAGGTGGCTAGAATGAATGCAGAGGCAAAACTTGTGAGTAGTTGGCCCAGGTGCAAAAATATAATTTGGGCCCATCGTTTACTCCAACCCTAGTTCACAATATGTCACACAGCAGTGTGTGACAAAGGTAGGCAGAGGCGGCATCCATCTCTGGCCCTAAATGTATACACTTGACCTAATACAGTGTTATTCTGTACTGTATTAGGTCAAGCGTATACCTTTAGGGCCAGAGACTTTTCAGTCAGCCCGCCAAATCTGTAAGTTTGATTCGCAAAAGAATTAAACAGATTTATTATTTACAGAAAGGAAAAAGATGTGCAGACAATATATACAAATTAAACAATATACCAATTGCAGTGACAACCTGAGGGAAGCAAAAGCAAAACCAACAGAAATAGTATTGCATATAGTAAGTAAAGAGATTCATAGGTTAAGTATATCACCAGAGCAGCACACCAGGCCTAGCTAGTGTTGTCTCCTGGATACTTTTTAATGTCCATATCCAAATGAAGGGTTTATATTCACACTGAAGAGCAATGTATCAGATGATATGCAGTAGGAAAAGGCAAGATGTGCATTTATTGTTATCAAAGACTAGCATTAGCGAGGACATCTTTGGACTCCTGACTTCATCTGTGGCTCTTCTCTAGACTCTGTCTGAATCTTGTTGTTCCATTAACAGATAGTTATGACTTCAGGTGATAAGTCTTTGTATAATGTTGATGACTCAAAAAGACTTTGTTTGTACATTATATGACAATTAAAATAGGAAAAAGACAGGTTTGTGTATGGGAATAGTGACAATGGTTGCACTTTTGTGAGGGAATATGTAAAGAGCTTGTAATATCTGTTTACAATTATTAATATCTTCACAAAAATATATTTATACAATCCAGTTTCATATGAGCTTATGAAAGGCATATGACCTTAGTATTATACCGCCTTCAACATAGCCTACATACAGTCCCCTGGTACCAGACTGTTATCCTCCTTCAGCCACAAGTAGATATGTGACTGAGATGCCTACACTGTTGCATCACCTATAGTTGAGTATGTTGGGCTCCAGATCATGTGCAGTGTGGAAAACATACAAAATACATTCACAAACCCAACTTACGTTCACTCTCATCGACCCATAGGTATCACTGAGTATTCTCTTCCTTTCTTCACAATGGATTTATAAATTTAATTCAGTATGCTGCACCATTTCCCAGAGTGGTAAATTCATGACAGTGAGCTACTTCTCCCTAGTAGTGTTCTTTCATGATGACTCCTCTTTAATTATGGATGATCTGAAGCTTCTCCTCCAGTAGTCACAATTGTTTTCACCACTTTTTCTATTGATTGCTGTAATGTTTGAGTGTTCCTCATTACATGTATACATCTCTGTAGTGTTACATGTATACATGTATATGTCTCTCACTCCTCACTTAGGGGCAGATTTATTAAGCTCAGTGAAGTGATAAACTGTCTGTTTTTTATCACCGGCCAATCAGCTCCTACCTGTGAAGCTACAGGCTTGGTTTAAAAAATGACAGGTAGGAGCTGATTGGCCGGTGATAAAAACCAGACATTTTATCACTTCACCAAGCTTAATAAATCTACCCCTTAGGGGGGTATTCAATCTGGAGTCATGGCTGTCGAGCTTGCCTGCAGTGGGGGCGTGGCCGCGAGCTGCTGCCGGGAAGAGGCAAGCTGCAGCCAAAAGCTTGTCACTTCCCGGCCATTCTCGGCAGAACGAGCCCGACTGCTTGTGAAGTCGGGCTCGTTCTGCCGAGCTCCCCTTTGGGAGATGGTCGCCAGTGATTGAATACCCCCATAAACATATTTGTTATACTCTTTCAATCAATGACTCTCCAGAGTTTTCCATTCTTCAAACTAATCTTTTATAGAAGTGCATAACTTTTATATCAAAGTACATTTGAAAAGTAATGTATACACTATACAACTCTATAATGATCACATCAAACTTCCTGTCTCAACTTTAGTGTTATGCTTTTAAATTTGAATAATTGGCTCCTAAAATGCTACTTACTCTGTAGTTGGTGGTTTAAATAAATCATGATCACTTTCATTACACAAGTCACTTTTGTTAATGTGCAAAGATATTTATGACAGTGTTTGGAGTGTCCTGAATAATGCATTTCTCCTTTACTGCGTACCCTTATTTCATCTCATTATTTTCTTTCTTTGTGTTTTCCGCAGAATTATCTAGGTTTCATCCTGTGTTAATATATTGAATTGTCTCAACTTTTTTCCTTTCTAGGGTTCTCTGAATGATCTGACCATCTCATTACTGGAAGCCACAGGTAGTCTGATTGGAAGATTATCCTCATTAAAAGAAAGATTAGGGAGGTCCCAGCCACCAGGGTCATTCTCCACCCAGGAAGAGCTTGACCAGAATACACTAGTAACCACAGAGCATAGATGTGCTGTTCACATCACAGATACGGTCAGTGCACAATATTGACATCCGTTTATAATAAACCTCTAAAATGACAACACAATTTAGTTTACCTAAAAAGAAAACAGTTCAATATTAAATTATATTTATGGAAAGGATATAGCTAGTTTGGGTTTACTTTCTGTCATTTGAGTTTACTTTCTAAAATGAAGTCCAATCTTATAAAAAAAATAACAATATTTTATTTATAACACTTCTAATGCTTTCACATACTATTGATGTTGATTTTTGTAAACATATTTTTGAAATGTAACTGATTTCTATCCAATTTGGTCACCCCAGCCTCCAGTATCCCATCTGAAGGATATAGAGTTCAGTGGTACAAATGATAACATTAATAAAGATGGAAACATGACAACAATGTCAATGAAAGAGCCAAAGGAAGATCAACTAGAACAGGATGGAGAGTGCATCGGATATAAAGGCAGAGAAAATGAAGCCATGAGAGATGTTGGCAGTGAATTTATGGGTAAAACAACTATGAATGTAGAATATACAGCTATAGAAACAAAAGGGAATTGTGAGACAGAAGGTGCACATACAGAAAAGGAGGAGAACAATGAGTATATTACTGCAAATAGTGTAGTTACCCAGCAGCATATGTTAAGCCAAGGAGAACATTGTCACACGCAGGAAGACACACAGACAGAGATCCCGGCTTCTGATCACAGTATACAAAAGGCGGATAATATAAACCCAACTGATATACATGTCAGGCAGGAGGATGACATATTCCAAAAGCAAATTCATGCAGCAATACAGACAACTTCCTTGGCTACAGAAAGTTTTTCAACACAAAGACTAAAACACAATGAAATTGGCAGAAATTCCTCAAATGATAATGCAGAAGAATGCAACACCATATACCGTTCTCACAACGGAGATGAAATATGTTCCAGAGAGCCAGCATCTCAGCTGGTAAGGTATTATAATATTGTACTATTGTACATTACCTTTATGTACTTTGCAATTATAATGTATTCATAATGTGCGCAGTCCAGCTGAATAGAAATGAGTACAGTGTAGAACTGTACGATATATGTGGCATGCTGCATTTACATTTAGTTACAGTTTTGTAATATGAGCAGAACATAAGCTTGGGGTCCACCGGTGAATCCCTGACAACAGGAAATGGTCATTGGGTTACCACCAAGTAGGTCAACAAGCATTAGGTTGACACCACTAGGTCGACATAGGGAAGGTCGAGAGTCCAATGGTCGACATGGTGTTTTTTTTTACTGTTTTTGAGCCGACATGTGCCGACAGGCGATATTTCATTTCCTACCATCCACTAGGGCATGGTGGCAGAATAAAATAGTGTGCTGAGCGTAGTGAGGCACCGTACCCAAAGCATGATGAGCGCAGCGAGGGGACACGGTGGTACATTTCGGTGTCCATGTCAACATGACATGTGCCGACAGGTGGTATTTCATGCCCCACCATCCACTAGGGCTTGGTGGGAGAATAAAGAAGGGGGGGGTATACAGCGCTTGGGTTAGATTGATTAATAACCAATTACAAGTGATAAATATATAAACAAATACATTTATTGCATAAAATTGTTAATTAGGGAACTCTCTATATAAAAAAAGAAAGAACAATGGGGGAAAAAAGGCTAATAAAAATCCAGGTGGGTGATAAAAAACACAGTCATTGCATGCTTGCTCCAGGTAGAAAAGAAAAGGCAGTTCATGAATACCAAGATGTTTGGGTATAATTACCGACGATGATGGTCAGATGTGAGGACCTCGTATAACGGCGAAGAATATATTGGTAGTTCCGGTATATTGCCCAGCATGTGGATCCAAATGACCTTAGAGAGTTCGGGCAGGATGGGTGGGTGGGAAGATTTGAAAAACGCTGCCCAAGGTCACTGCACAAGTGTGGAGGAGGCTGGTCGGGAAATGAAAGTTCACAGAGATGTTTGGCTGGAGCAAAGTGAAGGTGGGGCTCTCGTTTAGAGCCAGGTAGGTGGTGGGGCTCAACTCGCTTGGTGGGAGAATAAAATAGTGTCCGAAGCATGGCGAGAGTAGCGAGCCATGTGAGGGGACGCGGTGCTACATTTTAGTGTTTATGTTGACTGTGTCGACATTCGGGTGAAAAAAAAAACGGTACTCTTTACCTAGCACGGCGCCCACGATTTTGATCGTGGGCATCGCAGGTAAAAAAATCGCGGGCATTGAATGCACTAAAAATCGGGTGCGACGCGACCGACGCGATGCACGCGATTTCCCATAGGGAACAATGTTAAATGTCTCAATTGACCCGATTTTCATGTTCAATGCCTCAATTGACCCGATTTTTCCATAGGAAACAACGTTAAATGGCCCACAGAGGCCAAATAGCCACCCTGAAGTGTGAAATGGCCCCCACAATTGTTAATGCCACCCCACGATCAACGTCAACCCGAAGCGTGGCGAGCGCAGCGATCCCGCAAGGGGCGGCGGTACGCGTCCTACGACCTTTTCATACCCCCACTATCCACGTCGCACCCGATTTTTTTAGTGCATTCAATGCCCGTGATGGGCGCCGTGATAAGTAAAGAGTACCAAAAAAACATGTTGACTTTTTCACTATCGACCTTACCCATGTCGACCTAATAACCATGTCGCCCTTAATGCATGTTGACCAACATGCTGGTGACCTAATGATCCATACCCCTGACAACTATAATGGATAACCAATCACCATTGTCCAGGTATCACAGTATGAATCACAATGTATTTTAGTATAGTATTATAGTATAGGCATGCATATACAGTATAAATAACTAAATTGGTGATGCAGATCTAGCTGGCTGTGTGTGTATGTGGGGGGGACAACGACAACTATATGAATGATGAAGTAAGGTATGTAGGCCTATTTACTGTATATTTCCTGTCATCATGTTATATAATTGATTGTTGCTCTTCCATTTTCACCATTACAGGAGCCTTCAAAATATAACCTGTGTGACATGCATAAGACACAGTTTGGCCCAGAAAAAAGTGAGCAGTTTGCAAATGAAAAAACTGAAGAAATATGTCTGGAAATACAGGGTGAAAATGAGCATGAACTGCCTGGAGAAATAAATAATCAGAAAGAAGGACCAGAAATGAAAGATTTGGAGGAAATAGAAAATATAAGAAAGTATATAAGGGAAGGGGCAGTAAAAAGGAAGATACTGGATACAGGAGAAAGAGAAGATGAAATGCAGAGTAAAGAGGAAGGAGCAATAATGGGGTCAGAGAGTCAGGATGAGCTCTCCGGATACAGAGAAATAACACGCAGAGAAGAAGGTGAGCGGATGGAACTGGATGACATTAGGATGGGTCACAAACATTTGTCAGGCACTGGTGATGGACTGGTAATAATTAAAGAGTCATTAATGAGTGTTGGGACGGCTGAGAAACATGGAAGGTATGAGAGAGATATGGTAAAGAAAGGAAGCTTGAAGGAAATCAGTTTACTGGCTGGGGAAATACAGATAAACAAGGACAATCTGAAAGAGAGTCATGGGGAAGATGGATTGGATATTCAGATTGGAAAAGAGCAAAACACGGAGCTATGCACATTGCCAGAACATGGAATGGCCACTTGTGTGGAGGGTGAGAGTCATCAAAGCAAGGCATTCAGCCCACAGGTAAAGCTTTAGAAGCCATCTTTATAAGGAATGTGTTCATGCCCTGCATATGTTTCACATAGTTATATGCTGGTTTCTATCTCTACAGCCCATTGACCCTTGTCTAAGGTCACAAGAACGTTATTTATAGTACACTATTATGGGTGAGATTTAATAGGATGAGAGATTCAGAAAGTGAGAGATTTGGGAAGAAATCTCCAGGTTTTTTTAAAGCGGAAATCATTTACACTGCAAAATCAAACTGGTTTTGCAGTGTCAAATGATTACCACTTTAAAAAAACTGGAGATTTCTTCCCAAATCTCTAACTTTCTGAATTTCTCATCCTATTAAATCTCACACATTGGGGGAAATTTACTAAAGGAAATTAGTAAAAAAAATAGGTGTATTTGTATCCAGAAATACACTTATTTTTGACATTTACTATCCCGAAAATACGGCAATTCATATTCGTATTGATGTGCTATCAATACGAATACGAATTGCTGTATTTTCGGTATTGTAAATGTCAAAAATAAGTGTATTTCTGGATACAAATACACCTATTTTTTACAAATTTCCTTTACTAAATTTCCCCCATTATGTCAATATATTTTTAGAAATCAGAAACTGATGGAAAGCAATTTCACAATGATACAATATTTTTTATAAATGACTGTATTCATATGGCATGCGTTAATCTCCAATATATTGCATTCTTTCTCTGAAAACCTCTTTTTTCTCTTTTACCATTCAGATTTGATCTGAGAATGGCTGTATTTTTAAAGTAGCAAATATTTACAAGGAACACTAACTTAGTTTTGACAGGTGTGGATCGTTTTATCGACCACACTTAGGTCGACAGTCATTAGGTCGTCACCGTTGGGTCGACAGGTGGAAAGGTCTACGTGGTTCTAGGTCGACAGGTGTCTAGGTCGACATAGGACAAAGTTGACATGGGTTTAGATCGATACATGCATTAGGTCAACATGGGTTAGGTGAACAGGACATGGGTTTTTTCAGTTTTTTTAGATCTACATGGTTTTTTTCAGTTTTTTTACCCGAATGTAGACATGGACACATTTGGAAGTGAACCGCTGCGCTCGGCACACTATTTAATTCTCACACCACGCCCTAGTGGATGGTAGGGCATGAAATACCGCCTGTCGGCACATGTCGGCTCAAAAAATCAGTTTAAATACCCATGTCGACCTAGACACCTCTCGACCTTCACCCATGTTGACCTAGAACCCTTTCGACCTTGCCACCAGTTGACCTAATGACTGTCGAACTTAGTGCTGTCGACAATACGACCCTATCCCGTTTTGACATGCATGTGATTGTTGCTTTAATAATATGGCCATTCTTGGACCATTGGCTACAGGGACCCTATGACATTTGATTTACCCCTTGGTATTGACTCTTTAGCCAATGCTGAGATATACTTACCAGTATGTTCTGTTGCCTATCAGCAATAATAAGAAAGCTGAACATTGCTAACCACTGTAGGATCAGTCAGCCCACACAGAAACTGATTGGCTCTTTTTGTCTAGCAGTGCTTTTACTTGACATTTCCTATAATCTTTATATTCTATAGATCCCAGGTCCATGGTTCAAATTTTGGGGGGCAGCTAATCAGACCATGACTGTGGCAGCCGTGGGAACCTCACTGAATGAAAACTTCTTGAATCACATGGCACAAGTGCCAGCCAATGGCATTCTTGTGAGAAATGAGGTGTGTATTGTAGTAACAGATGGAATGGGATATATGAGGAGCTAAGGTAGAGATTTTTCTGAATAATGTTAGGAATAAGTAAGGAAGAGCAAGTACTGTAACTGTGTACCTGGACACACTGTGCTGTAAAGCAGGGGGTGCAAACACGTACATTTTCAGCATACAGGGTAAATACTGGCTGCTTTGGCATGTAGCCCACAAAGCATGCTCCAGCGACCGTGAAGGACTGGCACCAGGAGCGTGCTACCGGCGATTTATCACCCACAGCACTTGAAATCACTGGCAATATGGTCGTTCAGCGACCATATTGCCAGCGATATGTGCTGATATTGCCCTCATGTGTACACAGCTTTAGTCTGGCATCTTTCTAGTCAGAGCCATTTAAACATCGCACCCTCTGCCCCTACTGCACACTCACCTCCCCTTGTCTTTGCTGCTTTCTATATAGAGAGTAAAAAGCTTCAAAAGAAATGGCTGCCATCTGTAAGCCAGAGAGAACCTAGGGGAGTTGGTGGTGGCAGGTGAGCGATGGGGAGGAAGTTCTGGCACAGGAAGGAGTTCTGTGCAAATGGTCAATAGATTTTCATTTTCCAATAATTAGTGAATGAGGCAATATGACATGAGTAAGAAAAAATGACCAGTCAGTAGAAGAAATGGCAATGAGAGGTGAGCTGTAGAATGCTCTCTCAGTGTAAGAACCCAAGGAAACTGAGGCAACTGGTTTCAAAATAAGTATTTTTACATATTTATGCATTAGGCGCAGCTGCCCTGCCCTCTGCACAGCCGGGAGCAGCCGCACACAGCATTGGGAGCATCTGCGCAGCAGGATGAAAATCATGATGGAAAAAGGGGACAGGTAAGATAATTCTTATTCAAACGAGTACTGTAAATTACATATAAACTTTACAAACTTGTATTTGGCTTCCTACAGTATGTGTACAGCCACAATACACGCAACCACTATCGGAGACTAATAAGTCTAATGACATGCCCAATGGCTGAGGAGCAAATCCACCACTGTGCATATTAAGATGCACCATCGGTCGCACCATCGGAGATTGCATCAGCTCTATAGGGGCGCAGAATCTTTATCTCCATCATGGTCACCTGTGTCTGTGCACTTACAGCGGCATGCCCACATCTGGCTAACCACTTCCATTACCACCCAGATACACACACTGAAATTTCTGCATATCCTGGCAGTAACCATCAGAAGTATGCACAGTACCTCCAACATCAGCCAACTAAGTGACTACTGGCAATGCGTGAAGTTTGTGGTCACCTCTGAATCAGGCTTAATAAGTAGAAGATAATTATACATATGTCCTCCCTCATCTTACAAACAATGCATATGCACATATATATATGGTTTGTGTGTAAAATTAGTTGCACACCCATGACTCAGCCGCTACAAGTGTATTTGGTGAGCATACTCCTATTTGCAGAGACGTGCAGTCAGGGGAGGCAGGGGAGGCAGTGCCTCCCCTGTCATTAATGATTAACCATAATTAAAATAATACAAAGAAAATACTTATGACACATATTATGTGTCATAAGTATATGCTTTATATTATAATCATTTTTACCCCTTTAAAAAAATATATACTGTATATTGGTCTAGGAGGCACCAAGTGCGGTGCCTCCTGCTAACAATGTAAATGTCCAGAATCAGGGGGCGGGCAGTGGGCGAAGCCGAGCACTGGGCTGTAAAAGCCCATTCAAAAAAGCTATAGAAATGGCACCTGTGGTGTGGCAGTGCCTCAGTGACAGGGACGTGCTTTCTGCCTATATGAAAGTACGCCCCTGTCACTGAGGCAGATGTGATTGGGCAGGCACATCTGCCTCTGTGACAGGGGCGTGCATTCATAACGGAGAAAGAACGTCCCTGACTATCACTGAGGCACTTTCAGGCGGCGTCCAAGGCTGATTAACTGCCTTTTGACGACTGCTCCTCGCCGCCCGCTCCGTGTCTCCGGCTCATACGGCTCTAACTGTGTGAATTGCAGGCAGTGGGGGCTGACAGCAGGGAAGTTGGGTGGCTTACCTAAACCCGCCGGTGGGTGCCAGATGCCGGCTAGGCGCCGCAGCAACTAACTAACCCAGCGTCACTAGTCCTGGCCCCAAAGGCAATCCCCTGCACCCTCCGAAAATGTTTTAATTTTTTAATCCTTGCTGCCGCCGAAGCTTCCGCAGTGAAGGGAGGAGCAAGGCTGGAGGTGCGCTCTCCCTGCACTGCTTACACTGCTGTGTCTGACCTGTAGCTGCCGCTGTGACAGATCAGACTGTCAGCATAAACAGCGGGTCCACACAAACAGGCACAGGCTGCGCAGCAGTGCGCACTCTGAAGTGGCTTTAAACCCCCCCCAGCTCCCGTAATGTATGGCATTAAAGCCCCCCCCCCCCCCCCTACTGTGTAGCTTTAAACCCACCCCCCAGCTCCCGTACTGTGTGATGCCCCGGCGGCATTATCCTACAAACCCCCGGCTCTCATACTGTGATGACTGAGCCACTCCCCCCCCCCCCCCCCCCCAATGTCCGGCTCCCATACTTTGTGCCCCAGCAGCTGCTTCACCCACCAACCCCTGACTAATGTACCCTGATGCCTTGGCCGCCGACTACCCCTGCTGCTCCCAGCGGTGTAGCTAGGCGCCATGGTGCCCGGAGCAATGGCATATTTCGCGCCCCCCCCCCCGGTAATGAATTGGGGGCGTGGCTAACACGTGTTGGCATGTCACATTTGAAAATAAAAAACTTAAAAAACACAGTAACGTAATCTGCTGCGCTGTATAAGACACTGTAACAGAATCTGCTGCGCTATATAAGACGCTGTAATGGAATCTGCTGCGCTGTATAAGACACTGTAACGGAATCTGCTGCGCTATATAAGACACTGTAACGGAATCTGCTGCGCTATATAAGATGCTGTAACGGAATCTGCTGCGCTATATAAGTCGCTGTAACGGAATCTGCTGCGCTATATAAGTCGCTGTAACGGAATCTGCTGCGCTGTATAAGACGCTGTAACGGAATCTGCTGCGCTGTATAAGACACTGTAACGGAATCTGCTGCGCTGTATAAGACACTGTAACGGAATCTGCTGCGCTGTATAAGACACTGTAACGGAATCTGCTGCGCTGTATAAGACACTGTAACGGAATCTGCTGCGCTGTATAAGACACTGTAACGGAATCTGCTGCGCTGTATAAGACACTGTAACGGAATCTGCTGCGCTGTATAAGACACTGTAACGGAATCTGCTGCGCTGTATAAGACACTGTAGCAGAATCTGCTGCGCTGTATAAGACACTGTAACGGAATCTGCTGCGCTGTATAAGACACTGTAACGGAATCTGCTGCGCTGTATAAGACACTGTAACGGAATCTGCTGCGCTAAGACACTGTAAAGGAAGCTGCTGCACTGTAAATAAAGACAAATTAATAAAGATAGCTAAATATATATACAGCAGAAATAAAGATATATACAGCACAGCAGGCCAGGGCAGCAGCAGAAGCCAGAGATTCACTAACCCCCCCCACACACCACAACCACCCACC
Source organism: Crinia signifera (assembly GCF_055691185.1). Taxonomy (NCBI): domain Eukaryota; kingdom Metazoa; phylum Chordata; class Amphibia; order Anura; family Myobatrachidae; genus Crinia; species Crinia signifera. The sequence continues at coordinate 190,956,615 of NC_139220.1, forward strand.
CCACCCCACCCACCACCACCACCACCACCACCCCCCCCCCCCCCCACCTTAAATAATTGAATATCGCACGTGCGGCAGCCAGCAACACACCTTCTCCTCCAGGCTACAGCCAGCGCTTGGGAAGGCTGGTGATGACGCGCTGCTGTAGCCAGGGAGGAGGGAGGGGGTAGGAGTCGCTGGGAGGAGTGTGACATTGTTGTCACACACACACTAGTGCTGATACGCTGGCTGCCTGCGCTGCCCGGAAGCCAGACCGAGCAGCAGCAGCAGCAGCAATGCACAGGCAGCCGTGGTGGTGACTGTCAGCCCGCCGCCCGGCCTCACCGCCCGTGACGCTTGGCGGCGGGGACCGGGCGAGCAGCCTGGGCAGGAGGGGAGGCAGGCGCTGGGCAGGGCAGCCGCAGGCGCTGCCCGCCCCGGGCGTACGCGTACCCGCCACAGTGCCACACTACTAGAAGCAGCAGGGACCATTTGCGGAGGGGGGGCGGGCCGGCGGCGCCAGCCAACCAATCGGCGCCCGGAGCTCCGGTGGCTCCGCCCTCCCTACGCCTCTGGCTGCTCCATCTCCACTCAGGCAGTGACTTCACATGGATTGTAACAGCACCTAATGCCGGCCGTGCTGCTGCACTTTCCTCCTGATACCCGCAGGCACAGACTGGAGGTAAGTTGTCACTTCCCTGCACTGTGCACTTTCATTGTTCTTTTCCTTCATGCCTTCTCCCCCCCCCCCCACCCCACACCTCCCTGACCACAGTATGCACTCCAACTACATTCCTTACAACCCCTGCATTATTTATTTTGCCAGCCACGCAAACCCACACCCCCTCCAGTGACTCCCTGTAGTGGACATTGGTAGCTCTGTCAACATAGTGTCACCGTGTATTGTGTACCCCGATAGCCAGTCCAATACCCCCATCCCCCTAGTGTGATCCCCTGTAGCCAGCATCCAGCCACTCCATGTAATGTGCACCCCCATAGTGAGTCCAATACCCCCGTACACAGCCTGCAGCCACCCCCTGCAGTATGCACCCCTGCAGACAGCCTTACCCTACACTTATCCCTAAGTCCCCCACTAGTGCCCATACCGAACATGCCCCATACTTTCAATCAGCATGCCATCTTCATCAATATTGGCATTCTGGCATCGAGTTTGAATTCCAGGCGTCACTATTCTGATTGCCAGCATCCCAACAACAGGGATGTTAACCGCATACCTATTGTATATATGTATGTGTGTGTGTATGTGTACTGTATATATATATATATATATATATATCTATATATATATATATAGATATATATATATAGATATATATATAGATACAGAAGTACCAACACACTCGCCATTCCTAGGAATGGGGTGCAAACAGCACCCACATCCCAGGGTGGGGTGCGGTGGCCTGTGACCACACACTCTAGTAAATACAAACACAGGGGGCCCAGCACTCACTACAACAAACTGACTCACCTTAACATTCAAATAATCAATAAATAAATAATGGGGTTTTAGTTCATGAATTGATCAATGCATTTAAGCTTGCAGCCCATCGCCAAGGGACCCCATTTCACTGCAAGTCCTACACTAACAACTGTTTTTCTTGGGAACCTGGCACCTGCTTACACATCATAGCTAAAATGAACATGTGTTTTTCTTTCTGGGTTAATGCTCAACTGCCAAGTAACTTCTGGCTTTTATAAGGTGAGACAATCCCAAACACAGCACCTGAATTAGTATTAAAGGGGCAGCTGTCACAGGTTTCAGGTAAATGAGCTTATCTAGGGTGCATGAGAAAGCTATGATTACAGTAACAGAGGTTAATTAAAAATCAACCCAGATATATAGATACAGAAGTACCAACACACTCGCCATTCCTAGGAATGGGGTGCAAACAGCACCCACATCCCAGGGTGGGGTGCGGTGGCCTGTGACCACACACTCTAGTAAATACAAACACAGGGGGCCCAGCACTCACTACAACAAACTGACTCACCTTAACATTCAAATAATCAATAAATAAATAATGGGGTTTTAGTTCATGAATTGATCAATGCATTTAAGCTTGCAGCCCATCGCCAAGGGACCCCATTTCACTGCAAGTCCTACACTAACAACTGTTTTTCTTGGGAACCTGGCACCTGCTTACACATCATAGCTAAAATGAACATGTGTTTTTTTTTCTGGGTTAATGCTCAACTGCCAAGTAACTTCTGGCTTTTATAAGGTGAGACAATCCCAAACACAGCACCTGAATTAGTATTAAAGGGGAGCCCGGCAGTGGAAATCAGCTCCTGCGACCAGCGATCACTATGGGCAGAAAACTGGAGCGTACATCCGGCGATTTATCACTGGTGCACCCTTCTATCGCTGGCAATATGGTTGCTCAGTGACCATATTTCCAGCGATATTTGCTATAATCGCCCCCGTGTGTACGCACCTTTAGAAATTAAGCACACATTGCCCCATGTTAGGCAGTACAGATGATGTAATGATTAGCATTACTACCTCACAGCACTGAGGACACGGGCTCGATTCCCACCATGGCGGGAGTTTGCATATTCTTCCCGTGCTTGCGTGGGTTTCCCCTGGGTATTCCGGTTTCCTCCCACAATCCAAAAATATACTGGTAGGGCAATTGGCTCCCAACAAATTAACCCTAGAATGTCTGTGTGTGCATGTACATGTGGTAGGAAATATAGATTGTAAGATCCATTGGGGCAGGGACTGATGTGAATGTTCAAATATTCTCTGTAAAGCGCTGCGGAATCTGTGTGTGCTATATAAGAAACTGTTAATAAATAAATAATAAAATAATGTGTATACCCCCCGCGATGTTGCGATGCACACTCAAAATCAGGTCTGCACAGATTGCTGAGCACAAATCACTGGTGCATCACATGTGTGCTCAGGAATCTTAAGCACATCCTTCAGCACGTGGCACCCATCGGCCCATTTGTATGGGCCTTTATACACAAGGCACCATCCTGAGATCCTGTGGGGACATGAACCTAAATATGTGAGGTCGTGTCTTCTTGCTGTGATGGTGTTTGCACAGAGCATCAGCAACATAATGTCCCTCACATACGAAGAACCAGCCGCTAACATGAAGGAGAAGAAGCCAGCAGATTCTTACATATGAAAATGTTGTCTGTTACTCCTCCACGCCAGCGTGGAGGTAATACATTACATATTAACTACAATGGAATGCCAGCTTAATACAGAATGATGTATTTCCTTCCATGGTTCATATATTTCGGTTTTACGGTTTATGGTCCTGTAAGTAAATGGATTTGGGTATTATATACGAACTACATTATAGTTAAAAAAACAACATCAACTACTGAATATCTTCATTTGATTTACATAGTATTAACAAACTGATATGCCTGAACACTGTTTAAAGGTTTGGTCGCATTAAATTTCAGGCGCAAGATTTTTGAATATATGATTCAATTTTTTATATTAAAGCAAAAACATAGGAATTCAGTGGTGATAGAAAAGCATGTCACAACTGAAATCTGCCCCACCTGCAGTTCAGCATAATTTTTCCAAAGTGAAAAAATAACGGTTCTTTTCCTTTTTGTGCTGTTCCCTGAATCCGCCCCAATATAGTAAATGTGAGAGTACTCCAGAGATATTTACTTAAGATGGTGTTGCTGTAAGAGACTGCATCCAAAAGTGTACAGCTGCTCACGCAGGGGGCTGATACAGATTAGATGGTGCACTGATGGTAGGTCTAAAGACACACCAGGATGAAATGCACTGCTACAAGATGCTGCATGATTGTTTATCCATACAAAAATGTACCACAGCATTAGAATAGGATTCAAAGACTGCATGCTACTTAGAATCACACCCAAAATATAATATGTAGTCCGCCACTAATAATCTCTATTATTTCATGTTCAGAGGCAGAACTAGAGAGTCTTGGGCCCAGGTGCTAAAAAATGCTTTGGGCCCCCCACTCTCCACCCTGCCAGTCGGAGGTACACTTTGAACCCCTGAAGCTTTAGGGCTGTTAACAAAGTGCAATTAATTTAGACTTTTTAACACTATGTACTAAAAAACAAAACATTACAGTATATGATAAAAAGTTATTGTACCTTGCACCCCCTCCTTCCACCTGTCACCAATAAACCGCTTCTCCTTCGCATTTCTTAACCTATGCACCCTTACCCTATGCACCTCTCACTTCCTTCTGTCAGCCATACACCTGTCCTCCCTCCCTCACCTGTGTACCTCTCACTCCCTTGTTCCCTCTGTCAGCTATACACCTTTCCTCCCTCCCTCACCTGTGTACCTCTCACTCCCTTCTTCCCTCTGTCAGCTATACACCTTTCCTCCCTCCCTCACCTGTGTCCCTCTCACTCCCTCCTTCCCTCGGTCATCCATACACCTCAACTCCCTCCCTCACCTGTATACCTCTCACTCCCATCCCTCTGTCAGCCATACACCGTTCCTCCTTCCCTCTGTCAGCCATACACCGTTCCTCCTTCCCTCTGTCAGCCATATACCTTTCCTCCTTCCCTCTGTCAGCCATATACCTTTCCTCCTTCCCTCTTTCAGCCATACACCTTTCCTCCTTCCCTCTGTCAGCCATACACCTTTCCTCCTTCCCTCTGTCAGCCATACACCTCTCTCCCTCCCTCCCCTGTATACCTCTCACCCACTCCTTCCCTCTGTCAGCCATACACCTCTCACCCCTCACCTGTGTACCTCTCACTCCCTCCCCCTGTCAGCCATACACCTCTCCTCCCTCACTTGTGTACCTCTTCTCCCTTACCTGTGTACCTCTCACTCCCTCCCCCTGTCAGCCATACACCTCTCCTCCCTCACTCCCTCTTTCCCTCTGTCAGCCATAAACCTCTACTCCTTCCCTCTGTCAGCCATACATCTTTCCTCCCTCTCTCTCTTATTGCACCTCACACTCCAGTCCCTCCTATCTATAAACGTATATTTCACTTAATAGTCGGTACCTGCCTCCCTGCAGCACCCTGGCTCCTCAGATGTCCCCGGTTTTTGTATGAGCCTGGGTGGCACTTCAGGTAAGGCAGCTCGCTATACTAAGACCCCCCCACCCCCTCTCTTCTTATATTTAAAAATGTTTCTGCTGTGCGGTGCAGCCCCCATTATAATGATGTGTGTTCAGCAGCTCCCCCCCCCCCCTCCCCTCCTTAAATATACTTACCTCGAGTCCGGCTGCTTGGTGCTCCAGTCCAGTGAGTCGCTGTCGCTCCTCCGCTCCGCCTGCATGTTCACTTGTTCAGCCTCGGAGCAAAGCAGAATCACTTCCTGTCTGCTTGTAGTCTCAGAGCATCAACAGGCAGCCTTGCGATTGGCTGCCTGTTGCTAGGCTACCGGAGTAGACCAGTCCCGGGCCGGAATGGATGCAGACGTGCAGGGTGCTGCTGCTGCATCCATTCCAAGTCTGTCACACAACAGGCTGCCAGCCTAGTACCACACCAGCCATTGTGCCAGGCCCGGCCCCACCATCCGCAACCCCCCCCCGCCGCCCGCGTATCCTCCTTCCCTCCACATGTAAAAAAATAAATAAATACTTCAGTTTGTCATGCCGGGCAGACGTCAGCATCGGGCCCCTTTAACCTCATGGGCCCCGGTGCTCTGCACTGGCGGTAGTTCCGCCCCTGTGCACGTTTCTCTTTAAGCTGTAAGCAGAAAAGATGGAGGCACAATGAAAGAAGCAGGGAAGCAATATATCTATATAAACAGTGTACATTTAAACTATGACTACACTTTCTGTCATGATTTCAGGACCCCTGCAGTGATAAAAATAGCCACAAGGCCATGCCCCCTTTATTTCTGGCATGCGGCTTTGCCACCTGGGTTGTATATAATGCCACGCGGGTGCCAAACCTGATAGGGATGCCATTGCCTTAGTGCTCTTCGTTTCTTCCATATACCAGCAGCCCTACTTATCACAGAGGAAAAGCTCCATGTTGCAGCACTGAGGTTATATCTAGGTATCACATACAGAAAGTACTGGTTTCCTCAGGATAGTCAGATAGTCTTTTATCCCCAAGCAAAATGTGGGCATAGAATGTTAGACTGTAGCTTCATTCCACAGCATCAAAAAGTATAAACTAGCACATTAGTACTCATGGTTTTCTTTATGAAGTTTTGTTCTAAATTATATATACAGTGTGTATATATATATATATATATCCAATGCAAATATACAGGTGCGCTGACACTAGTTTAAAAGTCCGTTCCTTCCAAGGAATGACAAGTCCTTGAAAAAATCCACACCAAACCGAATTGTTTGTTATATCGGTGCAGCTCCCCTCAAACGACCCGATTCCCACGGGACCTTCAACAAACAACAGCACCTATAACAGATAGAGGGGGCGCTTCATGGTGTAATACCGTTTATTGTAAAACGTGAAAATCACTGTTAAGAATCTCTCCTACGGAGAGGAAAATGCCCGTACCGAACAATTCATCCGGTGTGGGCTTAATACCACAAGATTTATACACAATCCACTGGCTCAATTACTGCATGCCCAGAAGGTGCGGTGTGTAACTCACGATACCGGTCGGGAAACCCAGCAGGCTCTACACCCTCCCGCAGCCTAGCTCCCACTCGAAGCCCACTGTAAATATATATATTTATTTCACAGCCACGTGCAGGCACTGTACCACAGATCTGCTCTCCATCTCCTCGTCAATCAGCACTCCAGCGGGAAAAGGTGTTCATTCGTCTGTCTGTGAAGGAACAGCAGGAAGCCATGCAGAGACTTACAGACTTACAGAAAGAAGCAGAGTTAAAATGTGCCAGTGACAGAAGAAGGCAGATGCTGAGAGTGAGTGACACTTACTGTATGTGTCTGTGAGTGTCTGAACCTGTGTTGTAATCAATGAAAAGAGAAAATATCTGATGGAGAACAAAATACAACGTATCCAATGTACTGTATAACAAGTTGAGTCTTCCATATCCGAAATGATTGGCACCAGAATTATTTTGAATTTGTATTATTTCTGTATTTTGTGGGATGGAGCCAGGGCCGTAATAGGGGTGGGTGATTGGAGCAGGGATCTGTGAACATTGTCACCCCAAGGCCCATGCTTCTGGCTAGCAGGGTGCCTGGAAAAGCAACCTGCTGGCAGGATAAGTGCTGCAGTGCCACTGGGGCATCCTTTAGATGCTGCTGACCGGCACCAGCCAGCATGTACAGCTGATCAGCGCATCCTCAGGATACACTGGTTAGCACTGTACTTACTGGAGCTGCAAGCCCCACTCCCTCTGCGGCAACTGGCGATTCTGTCGCCAGGATCAGCTCCATTGAGAGCTGCTCCATCTGTACATATAAACATAGCATCTGATTACAGATAAGAACCTTTTGGCCCATCTAATTTTCTGTCCTGTAACTGAAAAGGGAAACCATGTGGCTGCAGGAAAATCCCTGTGCCGCAGGGTTTTTCACATTTCCCACACTCAGTTGGATTCCCAGCTTAGATACTGCAGGTGTCCTCTCAAACTTTGAGATTCATCTTAGTACATTGCTCGCCACACTATCTAAAATCAAATCCACGCCAACGTGGATAGTGGGGGTATGAAAAGATCGGAGGACGCGTACCACCGCCCCTTGCGGGCTCGCTGCTCTCGCCACATTTCGGGTTGGAGGTGATAGTGGGGGTGGCATTGACAATGGGGGTGCATTTAACATTGTAAGCACCCATAAGGGTGCTTGTACAATTAAAAATCGCATCTCATTCCGCTATATTGCATGCGATGCGATGCACTTTGCTGGAAATCGTGGGTGCCGTGCTAGGAAACAAGTACCCAGTATTTTTGTTTAATGTACATTTTATGGTGGAATTGAGAACTTTATGCCACACAAGGAAGTCTATAGCAATTCCAATATTCCATTTGAAGGATTGTTTGATTTAACTGAATTGTTTGGGTCAGGATTCTAAATTTACTCTGGGTCGCAAATACCCGCAAATTACTACAAGTGATGCAATTCTTGCTATGGTTGTAGTTAGAATAATGCATCTACTGTAGTTGTCCTCTGTTTGCATCAAGTACATTATATTGAAGTGTACATTGTTGAAGCTTTTGTAATAGTTATTTCCCTTACTCATGTAGTTTCAAGAGCGACTTTCAATAGCCCGGAATAGAAAATCAGAGTTGGATCTAATGGACATTACCCAGAGAAGATCTCCACAGCTGTCCCCAGAACCATTGCCAGAGGTGGGCTGGTGACTTCACTGAAGAGTGGAAACAGTATCTAGGTGGAATACACATACACTTACATTACTGAGGCTAGGGTCATGCTTGTGTATGTGTCTTATTATACTGTATACAGGGAAATTTTTTAAAGAGAGTCTCATGTTTGCTCCTGGTTATGGCGGTTTCTTCTGTAGTATATAAATCCAAGTTAGTTAACTGCTATCACCAATAATAAGGCTTATTAACAAATTGCAATGAGCCCTTGCTTATCCTGGTGTATATGTAGTACAGCATATAAAAAACAAAGATTTAACCAAATTAAATAACATTTGGGTCCTAGGATTGTAGATCCACTAAAAAAATGTTTTAGATTATTTGGTACGTAATACAGTATTATCATTTAATTGTATCAATTATTAATCATTGTATGTCTTTCATAAATGGGGTCCTTGGAAATAAAAATTATAAGAACAGGTATTGAAGGAAGTGTGGTGGTGGTGGTGGTGGTGGGGAGTTTCATATTTAAAAATACAAGTCTTTTACTCTATACTAGCCTCCATTTTGTCTCCTTTTGTCTGTCCCAATTATATGAACACATTATGCATAAAAGCATTTATTAAGCTACAGTACTGTATGATTGTTGTCTAAATATGCAGGGAGATACAGAGCGCCAAAAGTCAGCGGTGAAGGAGCATCTTGAGAAGATGAAACGAGAACGCACATACCTCATGCAAACTAGAAGAGACAGGTAAATATGAGCAGTTTTCTATATAACACACTTGCTTTTACCTAAAACATATAGACAATGGGGGTATTCAATCTTCTGCAAGGATAAATAGCGTCCGTTTGCGACAGCACTGAAGGCGGATTTTGACAAAACAGATCCGACAATGGCCATTCATGGCCGTTTCAGACAAAAGACAAATTCACAGCCATTTTGCAAAATTCTGCTGCCGTTTTCATCGACATGCTCACTTTCTGACATTTGACAGCTGGAACGTCAAATGGAGCGAAAACGGCCTGGGATTTCAACTGTCAGGATGTTCCGACAGTCGGAATTCCATATTGAATACGTCCCAATGTCTTTGAATATTCACTACTGTACATCATGACCAAATGCAGTTTGAAAAAGCTATATCATGTCTCTTTAGTATTTCACAGTTGGAATGTGTTTTGTTCAACATATTGGGGCTGATTCTGATTTGATCAAATAAAGTAAGTTCATTTTCTATCTCAATGTTTTGGGTCTGCGCATGTGTACACACGTGCAGACCCGATGTGAGAATGCATTCGGCGACTATCACAATCACCAAGGCATTCGCACAGAGGTGGTGGGCAGGGGACTGGCTCATGAAAACGCCCAGTGTTTCCTGGGCATGCCCACAAAACCGCTGGGCATTCACATGCGAACACCGGTGTGGCAAAGCCTGCACGGGGTGGGCGGCTGATGTCAATGCCCACCCCCTTTTCCAGATAAAAGACTGACTTATCTGCGAGCGGGTGAAAAATCATTTGAAGGTCGGCGAACATTGACTGATTTTTTTTGCCCACATGCGAATGGATGTGTCAGTGTACACATATATTCTCATGCCGACATGGGCATTCAGCTGGCAAAGGGGGGCGGACATTCACTCCCCCATCAGCAGCGTTTACCCACTCACTAAGAAGCGAAGGAACTGGCCTGTCAGCCGTGACCCTGTCCTGTTCTCGGCCGGCTTAACACTGATTTGGCAGGCTGGGTTTCAATGTTCTGCCTACCAAGCACCGAGAAGGGGGCGTGGCTGTGAGAAGGGGTCGTGGTCACGAGAAGCAGGCAGAAATTGTCAAGCTGAGGCCGGGAGCTTGTCAATTCCCGGCAGGACATGTCCGACTGCTTGTGAAGTTGGGCACATTCTGCGGAGATCAATGTTCAATGTTGTGACAGCATTGAATAGGGCCCCACCTCTATTTCCCCCATCGGGAATAGAGGCAGGAGACTGAATATACCCCTTAATATTTCCTCAGTATATTCAATGACATTGAGGATATTTATATCATATTTTAATAACCGTGTATATATAAAAATCTGTCAAGGATGTGTGTACTTTAATCTCACAATTCACTTTTATTTCACTTTCGTAACACCATTATATAATAATGTATTTTCATATTAATACAATGTAACTGGTGAGGTGATTTTAACAACACCTAAATAAAAGTTCTATTTTATTTCTATTTAGTGCACCAGCAAAGACTTTATAGTTCTTTTTTTTTTTAATGATCCAGCTAGCCCAGCGCAGGGACCACAGGGTAGCAGCAGTGCTGCCCCCCAAGCTGCAGCTCGCACACCACACTATGACCATCAAATACACAATGAATGCTACAGTAATTATTTTCTCTATAACAGAAATATGAGCAGTTTCCGAGAGTTGCTGGACCCTGTGCTTACCAGGAGTAAGCGGGAAGATAGCGGACCAGAGCTGAGAGGAACAGAAGGGCTGTGAGAAATGGTTCTGAACCTCAAGACCATTATGAAGATGTTAATTAAGTACTACATATACTGTGGAAATAAAGATACATTACATTTGAGATTTTATTGAATGTTTTGATTTGCCAAAATACAATTTTAAATTCTAATGAGGCAACATAATTTGAAGCAATAGCTGCAAGGCCCTCTTTACATGTAGGCATACTGGCCAGCTGCCCAGGTAAATGTGAGGTAGCTGAGGGGTAAATGTATCAACCCTGGGCTTGTGTCACCTGAGTTTCTTAAGGAGCAGGAACAGAATGACGCAAGGGCTCTCTGATTATGAATTACACACAATCAAAGCATACACCAGTTAAGTGAGTTAAGAAGAGTGGAAAGAAAAATAGTGGGCCAGTTGGTTAAAAATAAACAATTCATAGGGGGGAATTTACTAAGATGGGATGTTGGATTGGGCAACCAATCAGATATAATTTATTATCTTCTAGAAGGTTCTAATTAAATAAGTAGTAGATTCTGATTGGTTGCCCATAGTAAATTTCCTCCTCAGGTGGGAGTGACCTTGTTACAGACAGATCTGGCATACCAACGTGCACAGGAAACTGGAGGTAAGTTGAGGAATAATAAAGAGGATGGAAGAGTGGTGGTTTTTATGTAATGGACAGAAGAGCAAGTGCAGATAATTGGGATCTGGGTTGGTTTAGGGTTGGGAATGATGAGGTCAGCAGCCAAAAGGAGGAGGTTGTGAACTGTGGGGAAAGGGGTAGAGCCAAGAGAAGGTAAGGCAGTAAAGCAAATGCATGGAGCAGAGTACTAAAAGCTAAAGGCCGGGGAAGTGAATTAATTTCAAAATGTTTCTGTATCGTATGCTGAAAGTCTCTGACTTTGAATTAACTGTATTACATTGACCGACTTTGCAAAATGTCTGACTTTTGCTGAAAAAAATTGGCCATTTCACAAAATCAAGCCACAATTTGCTACCATTACATGCCAGGCTATGTATGATATAAGCAGTATAATTCCTGTTATTAAGAGGAGACCGCATAAGAATAAAAATCATCAACATTTCAGATACCAAAATTGAACACGCCTTACCTGAGTAACAATACAAGTAAGGTGCTTTAGCTACTGTTTATGTGACAACAAGTCATGAAGAGAAACATGGGAATCTGTGGGTAGTTCGTAGACGAGGCCTGAATCTTCATCTTCATGGTTTGTGCTGCAAAGTAGCAAGACTCCACATCCTGTGGATCTACAGCAACTGGTCTTAGATCTCTCAAACATACACCTACACAGTAAACATAAGCATGTACAAGACCCTGGCGGTAGCTCTCGGCACAAGACCCTAGCGTGGCCACTCCTGGCACTAGCTCCGGTGGCCTCTCCCTGCCCAAAAACATAATTTTGCCAGCATACTGTATGCAAGGTTATATGGTCTAAAAAAATAAGATACACAGGGGGAAATTTACTAACAAAAAAACTTATAAAATAGGCATTCGTATCCAAAAATACGTATTCGTATTTTCGCGATTTACTATCCCGAAAATACGTCAATTCGTATTCATGGCACATTCGTATTTGTATCTACAAATACGAATGTATATGCCATAGAAAGAATATGACTAGGGATCACCATTCAAAAGAATACCTAGACTAGGAATCACCATTCAAAATTAGTGGGATACGGCTGCTAATTGCCGACCAAATACGCCTGGAAAATACACTTAATTTTAAAGGCGTATTTGGCATTAGCCTGCACGGATCAGTCATATCTGTGCAGGGTTCAGTGTAAAAAAAAGAGAAAAATAAATAATAAAAGAAAAGGGTATGGGGTAATGCTGCAGCCGGGGGGGATACTTTATACAAGGCCTCCTAGCTAAAGCAGGACCGGTCAATCTGGGCTGGGATCCTGGGGAAGTGGGGACCCCCCAATGAAGGGGTCCCCCCCTCCGGAATTTACCAGCCCAGACTGAAGCCTGGGGCTGTCCCCGGTACCCCTGGACTGTGGGTACTGGGCTGATTGTAGTATAAAATTAGAATAAAACCATTGGGCTCTGCAAGCCTGGACCGTGTTAAAAAAGAAATTAACGCATCAATAATTCTATGCTTTTGTTACACTCTGTTTTCTTAAATACAGTTATTATTGTTGCAGATGGCGTTAGCTTGTTGCACAAGGTACTAGAGACAACGTATGAGGCCTACCCTTTGCGCTAAGCAGCAGATGTTTGTTAGAAGCAGCAACCATTTTGTCAACTATACACAAAACTATGACTTGCATAAAAACATTATAAAATGGATGAAGATTCAGAACAGTGCTGTAAAAGTGATTTCTTATAGAGAATTGTTTCTGGTTTTAGAAGCTTAAGAATGTGATGTTGACAGTATAGTGGAGCAAGGACAGCCAGCTAGTCTCTACAAACGTATCAACGATATGAGAACAGGGCCACACATGCGTAGACCCCAAGGCCACTGAATCTTTCGATAGTAACAAGGAAGTTGGGTGTTGGGTTAATGATAACATTAATGATGAGACTTGGAGAACCACAAGTCCCAGCATGCGGACCATTAATGGGCTTGCTGGGACTCAGTGCATACACACTGTACATTTTTTTTACCTATTCTGTTGAAAGACATTGATGTCCAATTTCCCTTGAACTCAGTATCCTGGATGAAAGTTGTTAACGAAAGACAAAAGATCTAGTTACAGTTTGTTGCCTCTATTTGAAAGATATCAAAATTGAGCTGCATGCACAGTTGACAAACAACCTTGCTGAACAACTGGCAGGTATGCGCATCATCATTCGTTGTTCATCACATTTACACTGAAAGACATTTTGACCAATTTCATTCAGAATGGCTGATATGAACAAAAAAAAAATGGTCAAAAAAATTGTACAGTGTGTGAACCTTAAGTTCCACATCAGAACCAATTTTTTTTTGCCAAGTCCATAGATGCCTACCTTGTACCCAACAGGATGCAATCTAAGCCGGAGGACCTGGTGAGTATAGATTGCTTCCACAGGTATCCAAAGGATTACTTCAGGAACAGCGGACGGATGGACGGAGGCCTAGCTACGGGGTTAAGATAGGTAAGTATCTGTATGTTTGGGCTCTGAATGTTTTAAAAGTTTATATTTCAGGTGTGTTTGTGTTTTTATTTAACTATTTGTTTGTGGGTCAACTGCTCCTACCATCAGGGCCACTGAGAGGGGAGGGGTGCGGGTACATTTTAACGGGGCCTGGGCCTGTCAGGGGGGCCCCGGTCCAGACACACACACACTTTTTTTATATTTTTTATTTACTTGGGCGGCGGGTGTGCAAGGCGCCGGGTCTGTGAGCAGCTGTGTATCGGCGGCGGGAGCGGCCAGGTGCCGGGTATGAAGTACCTGGAGGCAGGGTCCTCACTCACTTTCGTCTGACTTCGGGAGCTGCAGCGGCGGCAGCAGCATTCAGTCCGTCGCTGTGGAGCTCTGCAGAGTGACACTCTCGCGAGATGATGATCTCACGAGTCTGTGTCTTCCTGCAGAAGCTGTAGCAGCCAGCTCCTGCCGCCGGGGGATGCGAATGCCTGCGACCGGACACCATGTAGGGAGGGGAAGATGAGAGGCTGAGGTTGAGCTCCAGCTGAGCTTTTGCCAAAGCTGATTGTAAGAATCTTTTTTCTTGCCTTTATACATATAGATTCTATAACTAATGCATACATACATATATATATATATATATATATATATATATATATATATATATATATATATATATATATATATATATATAATTCTCCAATCTGGAGTAGCACTCCTCTCAAAAGTCAAACTCCGGTGCACGCCACAACCTGCATCCAGCAGGTAAATATACAGACAGCGTAGAGGCGGCACACGATAACTGTAAATGACTCACACGGACCCCTAGCTCAGGACCTGCCTTTGTTTGCCAAGCAGTGCTAAAACTATACCAAAATATCAACTATCTAACCATCTTACTACAATGTACATCATCCCCAAGGTTTTTAACCAGTAACCACGATATGTCACAAAACGTATAACCCATAGAAATAAGCCTATTACAGTGCAAATAAGCCGGCGTGCGTTCCATGCAGTTGGAGCGCAGAAACCGGATGTCCTGGGCGGGGCTAGCAGCGTCATTGACAAGCACACACTCTCTCATAGGTCCAGTATCGGTGTGATTCATTGACATCACCGTCTCCCGGCTAGCAACTTGCGTTGTCATGGGGACGCGAGTTGCGTTCTCCGGCGCTGGCGTATCACAGACAGGCCAGTCGCGTCAAAGGTATAGCCTGTCTCTCATAGGTTAAGCGGCAGTCTGTGTACTAAGGCATGCTACAGCCTCCCCACTACAATTTACACGTACATACTGATGCCCCTGGTGTTACCATGGTAGCACACCCCGCCTAGACAAATACTAGTGTATCCCATATATAACACAGCACTGTTTTAATCAACGTTTAATGTTGCCACTCGTAATCACTGGTTATCCCTGGCCTAATATATATTAGCACAATGTTCCTGGCACCAAGCCACACCCACTAATGCATATTAATCTTCCAGCACCCATTTTACACAGATGCAAAGTATGGCTAGAAACGTTTCTAACTCCTAGTGTCACTGGGCATTTTAGTGCACAGACGTGGCATCAGAGTACCCAAGTCACAATGGCAATTATATTTTTTAAGACAAACAACATATACACACTATTAAAAAACACATATACATTCAGCCAAAGGGGACGGATCATGCGGTTAAATCACCCACACTTCACATCCACTTGGCCGAATAAGGCCCACGGCTCAGGTCCAAAAAGCTAACTCATGCTCTTCCTAATACAACCACTATTATTTCACAGGAAAATATTCATATGCGTTTTATCATTGAGGCCCTTAGGGCTCACTGTATCCAGCCTATGGATCCAAAGAGCCTCTCTTTTAAGGAGCGTCAGGCCTCGGTCTCCACCTCTCGGTGGGGGTGGGACCCAGTCGATGGCCATGTATCGTAATGTGGCCAATTGGTGTCCTTTGTCCACAAAATGCGCAGCTACAGGTTTATCCGTTGTGCCCGTAGAGTATGCCAGTCGGATCGATGACCTGTGCTGATTAATTCGTTCTCTAAATGTCCTTATCGTTTTACCCACGTACATTAAGCCACAAGGGCAAATGAGATAATATACGACGTGGTCCAGTTGACAGTAGAGACAATGTTTGAGGTAGATTTTATTGCCATTATGTGGATGGCAAAAATATGTTCCTGTGATCAGTGCCTGGCAGGTGGTGGCACAGCCCAGGCACTTGTAACAGACATTTTTCTTAGATAGCCATAGCTCCTTCTTCTCCTTCATTGGCTTCATATTTGGTCTTAGCAGATAGTCCTGCAGATTCTGCCCACTGGACACACTGATCAAGGGGGGTGCTGTCCCCATTTTTTTAAAGGCTTGGTCGGAAGTAATCATGGACCATTGGTTCTTAATGATCCTCTGTGTGGCTCCAATATTGGTGTCACACTGGACATTGACAATTGTGCGTGACTTCTTATCTATATCCTTTTGCAACGACTGGTGCATGAACTTTTTCCGTGCTTTGGTGAGGCTTCTTTCGATAGTTTTTATGCTGTACCCCCTCTCTTGGAATAGTCGTGCACATTCGGAGATTTGCGTCTCTCTTGTCTCTGTCTCTGAGTTGTTACGCATTACCCTTAGGAACTGTGATATGGGTAAGTTGGATTTCAACGAGTCCGGGTGGTGGCTCGTGGCCCACAACAGAGTGTTTCTATCCGTTGGTTTTTTATATAGCGTATAACTCAGACAGGGACCTTTTTTCACAATTGTAATATCCAAAAAATGCATGGAAGATACATTAGCAGCAAATGTGAATCGTACTGGAGATGGTAGTTCATTCAAAGAGGTCACCATTTCAGTAAAGGAAATCTCATCCCCTAACCAGATTAGAAACACATCATCTATGTATCTCTTGTAATATCTTAGCTTGTCTGAGTAAAGTGGAAAAACATATGTTTGTTCATATCGATGCATGAACAGATTTGCAAAGGCAGGGGCCACATTGGACCCCATAGCAGTCCCTGCCAATTGTACATAATAGTCATCCTGATAGAGAAAGTGGTTGTACTTTAAAACAAGCTCTAACAATCCTATCATGTACTCAATGTGTGGGCCTGTGTAAGGACTTCAATCATTGCAGCTTTAACTGCCTCCATTCCTTCGCTATGAGGAATGATAGTATACAGCGAATTGACATCTAGGGTGCAGAGCAAACACTCTTGTTCTAATACCCCCAGACTGTTGGTCTCTCTCAGGAACTGGGCTGATCTAGAAATTTGGCCAAAGGCTGTAAAATCAAAATCAAGCCCATTGCTGAGATAATAGGGCGTCCAGGGGGATTGACGAGGGACTTGTGGATCTTTGGTAACAAATATATAATGGGGCACACTGGGTATGCAACCGTCAAAAAGTCCAAAGTCTACTCGTCAATCCACCCCAATTGTAAGCCCAACTTCAAGGACTCATCCACCTTTTTCTTGATGTTAATCATAGGGCTGGCATTCAATTTCAAATAGGTGGCTTCATCAGCCAATTGACGTCTGACCTCAATATCATAGTCACAAAAGTCTTGCAGGACTATTGATCCCTCCTTGTCCGCATTGCGGACAACCAGGGTTGTGTCAGACTGTAAATCTTTGAGCACTGCTCTCTCAGCTCGAGTTAAATTGTCATACCATTTAAAAGTTTTGGCTTTGTCCCTACATTTTTGGTCTACAACCCTTAAAAAGGTTTTTAAACTCGCATTTGTGCTAATGGGGTCAAATGAACTAGGTTTTTTAAAGATTTTTTTAAAGTTTGGCATAGGGGTGTGGCATTGGTTCAGCTTGTTGTCAAAATGCTCTCGAAGCCTTAACTTCCTCCCCATCTTAAAAGGGTCAATTGACCATTGAAAAGAATCGAATCTGTTGGTGGGGATAAAGTTAAGGCCCTTAGATAGCAGTGAGGTTTCGGCTTCAGTTAAGTTGTGTGAGGACAGGTTAAACATCAATTCCTGTAATTCCTGTACCCCTGCTGGCGGCCTCCGCCTTGACCTCTTTCCCCGCCGTGGGTGCGGTCTTTTGCGCGGCGGCTCAAAATATCCCGTCCTAAAAAAGAAGGTGCAGTATGTTCACCTGATCCTCTGGTGGGGGGTAGACTATCCCCTGTATCGGTTTCAGAGGAGGAGTTAGACTGTTCTTGATCCCTATGCCAGGGTTGGTACCTGTGTCTATAATTGCCCATGGTACCTCTGTAGTTTAACGGCGCCAGCTTCGCTCGCCCACGCTGCGGGCTCGGTGGCTCGCTACACTCGCCACGCTATTTAAAATCAACTCCATGCCAACATGGATAGTGGGGGTATGAACTATCCATGTTGGCATGGAGTTAAGTTACTTTTTTTGATATATTTCGTGCCGAGCGTAGAACCCGGAAGTAGCACGGCGCCATGCTAGGGGTACAGAAGTACCTTGCCCCTTCTTCTGGGTAAGTAAAACAAGACATTTTTTCCCTCAGCACACTGAGCAATGCTAGTGTGCTGGGTGCGGCACCCCAAAAAACCATCATAAGCTGGGAAGCCCAGTGCGGCATGCCAGTGATATACTAAGTGTTAATAATTAGTGATAGGAAGCCAAAGCTATATAAAAAGAGAGAGATACATGAATGTAATTAAAATAGGATAGAGATAGTGTTAGTGAGGGAAAAGTGTTAATAGAATGTAAGGGCATGCCACACTAAAGCCACCCAGCTCATCCAGTCCAGGAGCACCGCACCCCACACCACCGTTACCCTAAATTGGGTCTACGATTAACCAGCAAGGAGCCACATGATAATGGCTCCTTACTTGATATATCCAAACTAAGAGCTACCTACCTTGGAGCAACCCCAGACTACTCCATGTGGCATATCAGGACCCACATCTCCTAATATGGGCTCCCTTCTGCCTCTAACAACATACATACAGATAGTGGTAGATGCTCAATTAGTTCAGTAGCATTTCCCAGGTGCATGAGGGAGGGGTTAAATACTGGGTAAGTAAAACAAGACATTTTTTCCCTCAGCACACTGAGCAATGCTAGTAACCAATCTAGAACACTACATGATAATAGAATTCAGAGATATTGGTTACATATACCTGCGCAGGTGTATGCTATGCCCCCAAGCCGCGTCAAGGCTTCTCTGTATATTGGGGGTCCCTAGCGCTATATCTAGGTGCAGGGTGCGGCACCCCAAAAAACCATCATAAGCTGGGAAGCCCAGTGCGGCATGCCAGTGATATACTAAGTGTTAATAATTAGTGATAGGAAGCCGAAGCTATATAAAAAGAGAGAGATAAATGAATGTAATTAAACTAGGATAGAGATAGTGTTAGTGAGGGAAAAGTGTTAATAGAATGTAAGGGCATGCCGCACTAAAGCCAACCAGCCCATCCAGTCCAGGAGCACCCTTCCTCTGGGGTTAGTGGTGCGTTCTCGTGTTGCACCCTCACCTGAGAGCCACTTGTATACGGTATGTCTCTGGTAATCACCCTCCACTGTCTCTAATTTTTTCCTTTTGAAAGCAATCAAATCGGTTTTGTATTTATCAATTTGTACCTGTATGCGTGCCAACCAATCTTCCGATTTGTCCGCTTTCAAAATCTTCAGGGATTCTTTTTCAAAATCAGAAATCTCACTTTTAACTTTTTTTAGCTCGGAACCCACTTCTTCAACTACTAATGCGATAAGATCAAAAGAGCATTTATTCAATACTCCACACCATCGGACACAAAACGCCGGATTCCGGCGACCGATGGTGGGAGTATTGTGGATTCTAAAACCCCTTGGAATTCTCTTTTTCCGGTAGTATTCGGAGAGGAATTGCCCATGAAGCATGAAATCAACTTCCCTCCTCCTCAACCGGTGTAATTTATGAAATAAATCATCAGAGGTGGCAGAAGGTAATTGTGCAAATTCTAACTCGGTGAACAGCACCCTATCTACCTCCTTATCCGTCAAACTGACTTGTATGTTTTCAGCATCACTCAGAGCTAATTCATCAAAGCCTATAGCACCTACAGACATTATATACTGCAGTATAGACACACAATCCTAGACCAGAGTCTCAGCGACAGTATATGCAATCCTATCCTAGGACCTGAGCCATAGAGCCAAAAAAATACAAATTTAAAAAACAACAACACTCTGATACGTTGTCACTAATCAGGTGAATAGACCTCTGAATTCACTGAAGTTCCATCCGGAATAAATCTTGGTACAGTCTACTCCAATAGTAACTTTTGTACGGGTAATACTTTATAGTTACTTCACTGTATCCAATGGGTGCACAAAACAGGAATCACAGCGTATTCACTATAATCCATATATATAGACTTGAGTTCTGGCACTCACAAACCACTGTATCCATCCACTGGGGTGCAGCACATCTCAGGCCGGTATCCCGGGGGTACAGCCACATATAGTCAAAGTCCAAAAAGAGCACTCACCAGACTTCCAGCACTTTTGCAGTTAAAAAGTTTTTAATACATCACCAAGGGACTAAATAGTCATGTCGACGTTTCGAGCCATACAAGGCCCTTTGTCAAGACCACTCTCACAGATGTCTCCACAGCGTCAGAAGATCTATGACACTGATCAGCTGTGCCTCTTAAGTACCCTGGTGCCCGGAAGTGCCTTTGTTTGCCAAGCAGTGCTAAAACTATACCAAAATATCAACTATCTAACCATCTTACTACAATGTACATCATCCCCAAGGTTTTTAACCAGTAACCACGATATGGCACAAAACGTATAACCCATAGAAATGAGCCTATTACAGTGCAAATAAGACAGCGTGCGTTCCATGCAGTTGGAACGCAGAAACCGGATGTCCTGGGCGGGACTAGCAGCGTCATTGACAAGCACACACTCTCTCATAGGTCCAGTCGCGGTGTGATTCATTGACATCACCGTCTCCTGGCTAGCAACTTGCGTTGTCATGGGGACGCGAGTTGCGTCCTCCGGCGCTGGCGTATCACAGACAGGCCAGTCGCGTCACAGGTATAGCCTGTCTCTCATAGGTTAAGCGGCAGTCTGTGTACTAAGGCATGCTACAGCCTCCCCACTACAATTTACACGTACATACTGATGCCTCTGGTGTTACCATGGTAGCACACCCCGCCTAGACAAATACTAGTGTATCCCATATATAGCACAGCACTGTTTTAATCAACGTTTAATGTTGCCACTCGTAATCACTGGTTATCCCTGGCCTAATATATATTAGCACAATGTTCGTGGCACCAAGCCACACCCACTAATGCATATTAATCTTCCAGCACCCATTTTACACAGATGCAAAGTATGGCTAGAAACGTTTCTAACTCATAGTGTCACTGGGCATTTTAGTGCACAGACGTGGCATCAGAGTACCCAAGTCACAATGGCAATTATATTTTTTAAGACAAACAACATATACACACTATTAAAAAACACATATACATTCGGATCATGCGGTTAAATCATCCACACTTCACATCCACTTGGCCGAATAAGGTTAAAAACCTTGGGGATGATGTACATTGCAGTAAGATGGTTAGATAGTTGATATTTTGGTATAGTTTTAGCACTGCTTGGCAAACAAAGGCACTTCCGGGCACCAGGGTACTTAAGAGGCACAGCTGATCAGTGTCATAGATCTTCTGACGCTGTGGAGACATCTGTGAGAGTGGTCTTGACAAAGGGCCTTGTATGGCTCGAAACGTCGACATGACTATTTAGTCCCTTGGTGATGTATTAAAAACTTTTTAACTGCAAAAGTGCTGGAAGTCTGGTGAGTGCTCTTTTTGGACTTTGACTATATGTGGCTGTACCCCCCGGATACCGGCCTGAGATGTGCTGCACCCCAATGGATGAATACAGTGGTTAGGGAGTGCCAGAACTCAAGTCTATATATAGTCTGTGTGAGGTCCTGTACTCTGCTTTTGCTCGGCAACTGCTCCGGTGCCCCCCGCAGGAGATAAGATAGAGGGAGTTTATAACAGTGGCACTCAGTGGAGGCTTATTTCAATGTGTAGAAAGCTTTGTCGTAAAAAATAGCCGTCATCTCAAATGGTCCAACGTTTGGGCAAGTGCGCCCTCTCACCTTGAAAACGGGGCGCACTTGTCCCCGAAAAGTCGGACCTTTTTACAATAAAGCTTTCCACATATTGAAACAAGCCTCCAGAGTGCCACTGTTATAAACGGGTGCCGGACAGGGTCCTGACAGTCGGGATCCCGACAGGCATTTACCCGACATCGGGATCCCTACTGTCAAAACACCGACAGCCGGGTTCCCGGCGGCCACCTGCCATTTTCCCTCCTTGGGGTCCACGACACTCATAGAGGGAGAATAGAATAGGTGGCGAGCATAGCGAGTCACTGTGCCCGCAACGTGGCGAGTGCAGCGAATTCCGCAAGTGGCTTAGTTGCGCTCACCATGCTGTCTGAGTCCACCCAGTCGGGATCCCTGTACCACACCCATTATAAACTTACTCTATACTGTATATAGATATATAGGAATATAGACAAATCTATATTTATTTATTTACAGTTTCTTATATAGCGCAGCATATTCCGTTGCACTTTACAAAATTTTAAACAACAGTGATTAAACAAACTGGGTAGATACAAATCTATAGAGATATATTTATCAGGGCTCAACAAACCCTGGGGTACAGGTCCCCATGGTGACCAGATATTCCTCCCTGGCGACCAGATCCTGTTAGGGGTACAGCCTGTCTCCAACCGAGGAGATAGGACGCAGCGGCAGTGTGTCTGAGCTCCTGCCTAAGGAGGGCATACATAGCGAACAATCGCGTTCCGCTCTCCGACGCCGGGGCCTGCCACATGCGGTAAAGCTGCGGCCCCAGTATTGGGAAGTCGTGGATGTGTCAGTGCAGCTCTTCTCTGCCGAACCTCCAGCCACCCGCCTGCAGTGATGTAGTCCTCCTGCCCCTGTCGACCGCCTCAGTGTGACAGTTGCTGCTACGGAACTTGGCACCTCCTCATTGCCTCTGGCAGAGCATGTTAACTCCATGGCAACAAGCATATTAACCCCTGGCAGAGCATGTAACTCCTGGCAGAGCACGTAACTCCATGGCAACTAGCATGTTACCCTCATGGCAATGAGCATGTTAACTTCTGGCAGAGCATGTAACTCCTGGCAGAGCATGTAAACCCATGGCAATGAGCATGATAACTCCAGGCAGAGCATGATAACCCCTAGCATCAAGCATGAAACTCATAGCAATGAGCATGTAGTTAAGTGGAACTTGCTGTATGTGGCATACTATGTAATTATGGCGTGTGGTATTATATGTAATAGGCATTACAATGTGTATCCTATTGAGTAATGGGCATTACAGCATGTGGAATAACATATAATGGGAATTATGGCATGTGGTAAAATATGTGACAGGTATTTCAGTGTGTGGCATAATGTGTACTGGGCATTACAGTGTGTGGCATAACGAGTAATGGCCATTATGGCATGTGGTACATTCTGTAATGGGTGTTTGACATGTGTAATAGGCATTACGGTGACATTTTTAAAGGGTACTGTCCCTATTTCCGGCTCTACACTTTCATTCTGTATCCTACATTTTAAAGAAATTTAGCAAGCCTTGGTGTGTATATATATATATATATATATATATATATATATATATATATATATATATATATATATATATATATATATATATTGCGACAGATTGGATAAAGGCTGTACTGCCTGCTGACTCCTCCCAAATAGATAAGTCATACTCTTTATCTTCTTTTAAAAAAAGTTTTTATATATATCTCCTTTTTATAGCGATATCTTATGTAGGCCATTTTATATTAATTCGCATATTTTTTAGATTGTTTTTTCTATATAGACTCACTGTTTGTTCTTTTAAGTAGTGCTATTGTGCACAATTTTTTACCTTAATAAAAACTTTTGTATATTACAAAAAGATACGTCTCCTGCATAGGTATTTGTAGTCGCTACAGCCTTTATCCAATCTGTCGCAATCTTTTTATACACCCCTTACCAAGGTGTTTATTCTTAAAGGCCAGCTGACACCCTTTTTGTAAAAAAGGTTACCTATCTAAACCCAACTACTAGGGTGCATATTAGTTCAGGACACAGGTGGAGCCATACATCCCCTTTCTCTGGATATATATATATATATATATATATATATATATATATATATATATATATATATATATATATATATATATATATAGCAAGAGAGAGAGAGTGGCAATGCAATAACTGAAACTCAGTAAGCTCCCGCCGCAGACCGACGGTGGCATGGGGGAGCCAGCATCGGCGGATTGTGCGCGGAGCGCCCTCTGTGGGGGCCCCAGGAAATGTTTGTACCGGGGCTCAGGATTTCTCTTGGCAGCCCTGCCTACCATTCTATCTTCCAGATATGATGTAGCGAAGATGACCTCACAGAAGCCCAGAGATGTAGATGGCTTGGCTGTTGACAACACTATTCGTTCGTTGAGAAGGTCCACCTGAAAAAAGAAAATAGAGGCGCGATAATATGTTCATGACATACATGCATATTTATTAGTACTGTTTCTAGTTAATGTACCACACATAAACGCAGTGCGGTACAGACAACACCAGTCATCCATAACAGTCCCTGTCCCTTAGGAGCTTACATTCTAAATCAGTGGACTCCAACCTTTTTTGGGACGTGAGCTACTTGAGACCAAATAAACCGCCTGAAGAGCTACTAAAATAAAAAAACAAAATCTGCCTAATAACTGAAAAATTCCCTTTGGTACTTGTGTAGTTTCACGGCGCCACCAAGCCCGCATTGTGGGCGAGCGAAGCGAGCCACCCAAGGGGACTCAGAAGCACGGCGACATGCTGGCGCCGTGAAACTACACAAGTACCTTCCCTTTACACATTATGCCATTCTCTGTAATGCCCCTGACACATTATGCCACACACTGTAATGCCCCTGGCACATTATGCCACATACCGCAATGTGCAATATGCCGCAAACATACCTCCCAACACTGGAGGCAGAGGATAATGGACATCTGGTACTCCTGTGAGCCTTCGTCCCCCATTTTTCCACTATGGGGCATGGCCAGTGCTCTGAGAGCTACTGGCCATGCCCCCAGCCTCTCTGAATACCGTCCATTCAACGCAGAGTTGGAGTGCTAGAGTTGGATCCCGGCATAGACACAAATTAAAAAGTCTTTACAAATGCCGCGACTTCTGCTGGGGTTCTCACCTGATAGCAGGCAGCTAGAGGCAACATTCTCCACAGCCCTGTGAGCACAGGCATCTTCCAGGCGCACCCATAGATTCTTCTCAGAGATTCCTGCATCTCCCTGATGCTCATAGCAGGAACTCTTCTCGGCTGACAGTGCTTGCAGCTGCCTCTCTTGCCTCCATGTAACAACTCCACTTCCTTCCTGCCCATGACAGCCTTTCCCCCACACATCTAACTCCATGCCAGCCTTTCCCCCCACACATTCCCAACTCCATGCCAGCCTTTCCCTCACACATCCCCAACTCCATGCCAGCCTTTCTCCACCACATATCCCCAATTCCATGCCAGCCTTTCCATCACACATCCCGAACTCCATGCCAACCTTTCTCCACCTGCATGCCTGCCTTTCCCCCCACATATCACCAATTCCATGCCAGCCTTTCCCCACCTGCATGCCAGCCTCCCCCCTACATATCCCCAATTCCATGCCAGGCTTTCCCCCACACATCCAACTCCATGCCAGCCTTTCCCCCAACACATCCCCAACTCCATGCCAGCCTTTCCCTCACACATCCCCAACTCCATGCCAGCCTTTCTCCACCACATATCCCCAATTCCATGCCAGCCTTTCCATCACACATCCCGAACTCCATGCCAGCCTTTCTCCACCTGCATGCCAGCCTTTCCCCCCACATATCACCAATTCCATGCCAGCCTTTCCCCACCTGCATGCCAGCCTCCCCCCTACATATCCCCAACTCCATGCCAGGCTTTCCCCCACACATCCAACTCCATGCCAGCCTTTCCCCCCACACATTCGCAACTCCATGCCAGCCTTTCCCTCACACATCCCCAACTCCATGCCAGCCTTTCTCCACCACATATCCCCAATTCCATGCCAGCCTTTCCATCACACATCCCGAACACCATGCCAGCCTTTCTCCACCTGCATGCCAGCCTTTCCCCCCACATATCACCAATTCCATGCCAGCCTTTCCCCACCTGCATGCCAGCCTCCCCCCTACATATCCCCAACTCCATGCCAGGCTTTCCCCCACACATCCAACTCCATGCCAGCCTTTCCCCCAACACATCCCCAACTCCATACCAGCCTTTCCCCCAACACAGCTCCAACTCCATGCCAACCTTTTCCTCAAACATACCCAACTCCATGCTAGCCTTTCCCCCACACATCCCAAACTCCATACCAGCCTTTCTCCCATTCCATGCCAGCCTTTCCCTTCCCCTTCTTTATCCCACACATCCCCAACTCCATGCCAACCTCCCCCCACACACATCCCCAACTCCATGCCAGCCTACCCCCCCCACACACACATCCCCAACTCCATGCCAGCCTTTCCCCCACACATCCCCAACTCCATGCCAGCCTTTCCCCATTCCATGCCAGCCTTTCATCTACACATCCCCACCTGCATGATAACCTCCTTTCTCCCACAGACACAACCCCTTCTAATCTTACTTGCCCTCTACCCAACCGCTTTCCCACGCTGCACTGAAGTCCTTTGAAGAGACAGATTCTAGAGGTCATATTTCACCTCTAGCATCTGACAGGGAGCACTTCCGGGTAACGTTGCAGCGCAGCTCTCCCTGTCAGAAGCTAGAGATGAAAAATGACCTCTAGTGTCTGTCTCAGCCGAAGGGGAACGCAGCAGCAGCTACAGCGGACAATGGAGTGGTGGGCAGGCAGCGGACAATGGAGGTGTGGGTGGCAGCGGCCAATATAGGGGGTTAGTGGCGGAAAATGGAGGGGTAACACACAAACACTCTAAAACACATACAGACACAAATACACGCGGCATCGCATAAACATCTCATTGCACCTGTCCTATTAGTTGGGTGATTTTGCGCTAAAACAGCAGGATTATTGAAAGTGTACTCAACTATAATAAAAGTGAAGAATTGTGTAATCATAAATACCCATTCTAACACAATTTGATTTGTATCGATTGTTTAATTGTTTTTGCACTGTTCAACTTTGTATTTAGAAATGTATGCATTTGCCTCAACATTTAACCTTTGTGCTGTACAAATAATATATGTCCCTCATATATTTCCCTGCCCCATAGAAGCTTACAGTCTAAATATTCTAAAACTGAACTTCTAATCTTCCATCCCCCGAACATCCCCTCTTCTCCCACTATCTCCATCAGCATTGGTGAAACCGAGATCACGTCCACCGACCAAACGCGCTGCCTCGGTGTCATCATTGACTCCTCCCTCTCTTTCACCCCCCACATTCGTGTTCTCTCACAGTCTTGCCGCTTTCACCTACGCAACATCTCACGCATCAGACCATTCCTATCCACTGACGCGACCAAAATTCTCATTCCCTCTCTTGTCATCTCCCGCCTTGACTACTGCAACATCCTTCTCTCTGGGCTACCTCTCACCCGCCTCACACCTCTCCAATCCATTCTTAACGCTGCTGCTAGGCTCATCTTCCTCTCCCGCCGCTCTACCTCCGCCTCCCCCCTCTGTTTATCTCTTCACTGGCTCCCCATTCCTTTCCGAGTTCTCTTTAAACTCCTCACCACCACCTACAAGGCTCTCTCCTCCTCCACAGCTCCCTACCACTCTTCACTGATCTCTATCCACACTCCCTCCCGTCCTCTTCGCTCCATCGCTGACCGCCGACTGACCTCTCACCTAATCACCTCCTCCCACTCCCGTGTCCAAGATTTCTCTCGCGCTGCCCCCCTGCACTGGAACAACCTCCCGCCACCCATCAGGCTATCTGATTCCCTTACCTCCTTCAAGCGCTCCCTCAAAACCCACTTTTTTCGACTAGCCTATCCCTCCTCCTAACCTCTTTTGATCCTCCTATCCTGCCTCCGTTCCCCTCCGTTCCTATTTATCCTATTGTATTTCGTTCGTCCACCCACCTATTTTTAGTATGTTAACTCTTATGAGCAGGGCCCTCCTTCCTCACGTACTCACCCTACCTCATTACCTTACCTGTGCTCCTGTCCTGTTCTTCCCTTCCTCTACTTCATCTTCAGTCTCCTTGACAATTTTGACACCTACTTCTGAACTGATGCTGATTTTAGTTCTACCAGCTATACCCCTATTTATACTGTATCTTTCAACACACCCTGTACGTTACCTTGTAATTAGTTTTTTTGTTTGCTATGTACGGCACTGCGGACACTTTGCGGCGCCTTATAAATAAACGTACTACTACTACTACTACTATTCTAACATACACAGTTCACACACACTTGGGTAGGATAAGTAAGCTGCAGGCTTTTGTCTTCTATTAAAAAATGCGTTCAATGATTTTTAAAGTTAACCCCCACTGGAAACAATATATTCGGGAGACATGATTATTATACAGAAAAAAAAGCATTAGAACATGGCACGGTACTTCTGTAGTTTCACGGCGCCACCACGCGCACAGTCTGTAACAGAAACTTGGCAGCCTGCCAGAGGCTCTGTTTCACTGTGCGCGTGCCGCTCTAGCTCTGTCTGACTGAGCTTGTGCCGCTGTAGCTGTACGTAAACAGCGTAGCGGCCGGCCAGCAGCAGCGCTGCCCAGGCGCTGACAGGTCAATGTCACTGTGGCACTTGTAGTTCCACAGTGAAATAGGCAGTGCCTGGGCACCGCTGACAATGGGGGTATGTGAAAGTGGACACCCCGGCACAGCGATGCCGGGGCTTCTAAACTGTACGCGAGATTCAGACGCAAATGCGTCTGGATTTACTTAGGTGAAGGGGTACATCTAAATTTAGACGCAAAAGCATCTAAATTTAGGTGGCCCTAGGGGAACACTATTGAAACCCACACTCAGTGCCACTAGGGGATGCCACAGCTGTGGACCATGTAAATCCCACTATCCACCCCCACCCGAAGCGTGGCGAGCGACGGCGGTACGCGTCCTACGACCTTTTCATACCCCCACTATCCACGTTGGCGTGGAGTTGATAATAGAATAGTGTGGCGAGCGGACGCTGACACCTGTGAAGCCCGGGAGGGGACGCGGATAGCTGTGAAGGTATCTGCGTCCCATCGCGGGGCTCGCTGCGCTCGCCACGCTTCGGGCTCGGTGGCTCGCTGCGCTCGCCACACTATTCTATTCTCAGCTCCACGCCGTCGTGGATAGTGGGGGTATGAAAAGGTCGTAGGACGCGTACCGCCGCCCCTCGCGCCGGTCGCTGCGCTCGCCACGCTTCGGGTGGGCGTGGATAGTGAGGCTGATTCAGGAACACATTCACACCTGCACACTCACACACCTGAGACAGTAAAGACGAAATTTTCACTACGTAACGCTGTCCGCGCGCGTCTAAGCCGAAGTGCCGGGAGTGTGAATTGAGACGCTAAAAGCGTCTCAAACCGCAATATAAGTTAGCGTCTACATTCGGGACACCCCCTGTGGTAGCGGTGTGCGATTCATAAGCCCCGTTTAGCCCTGTTTGTCTCCTTTTTACACTTCATTACATTTCAACTAGAGTGGCACGCGCAGCGCTACGCTACATTAGCTAGAGCGGCACGCGCAGCGCTACGCTACATTAGCTAGAGCGGCACGCGAGCCTCTGGCAGGCTGTTACTGTTACTTCCGGCGCCGTGAAACTACAGAAGTACCCATTTTAAGGGGTATATGTACTAACTAGAGTTGAGTAGGTTTGGATTTCCAAAATCCGAACTACGTTGGACACCCCCAACCCGAGTATAAACCCGAGCACTGTTGGTGCCAGGCTATGGTCTCAGAACGAAGCAAAAAGTCATCATCCCGCCATCGGATCTTGCAAAATCTGGACTCGATATAGGTCCCACGCTATCGCGGCCATCTTTTCACTCCAGCATTGGAGAGTTAAGTGGGTGAACCAGTCTCTGGTGGTCTGAGGGGGTAGCGAACTGGTGTATAAGTACAGTCCTGTGCTGCCTAGTGCTGGCATGCTGTGCTGCCTAGTGCTGGTGTCCTGTGCTGCCTAGTGCTGATGTCCTGTGTTTCCATAACACCATTGGTACTGCCTTTAGAGTCCAGTGATACTACCTTTAAAGTCCAGTCCAGTGATACTGTAGTATAATTACAGTCCCATGATACTGCCGTTAAAGTCCAGTGGTACTACCGATAAAGACCAGGCCAGTGAGACTGCGACATAAGTCTAGTCCAGTAATACTTCTGCATAAGTTCAGTCCAGTGCTACGGCCGGCCATTAAAGTCCAGTCCATTGATACTGCCATTAAAATCCATGGGTACTTCCGTTCCAGTCCAGTGACACTGCCATTAAAGTCCAAATCAGTGATACTGCTGTATAATTCCAGTCCATTGCTACTGCCGTTAAAGTTCTGTGATACTGCCATTAAAGTCCAATGGTATTGCCAATAAAGTCCAGCCCAGTGATACTGCTGCATAAATCCAGTCCACTGATACTGCTGAATAAGCCCAGTCCAGTGGTACTGCCGTTAAAGTCCAGTCCAGTGATACTGCCATTAAAGTCCATTGGTACTGCCGTTAAATTCCAGTGTGCCATTAAAGTACAGTCTAGTGATACTGCTGTATAATTCCACTCTGGTAATGCCGTTAAGCAGAGGCAGAACTCTGGTAGGCAATGGAGACATCTGCTGCCGGGCTCCTGGTCCCAAGGGGGCACCTCTCCTCCCCCTGGAAGATTAATTCAGTTATTTAAAAGCCAACGATATTGGTTCTGTGGCGAGTCTGAAATATATGTGTTATCTATCTATATATATTTTGAACAGACATATATATTTTATATAAGGTATAAAAGGTATAAGGTATTTTATATAAGGTTACATAGGGTTGTGTATGAGTGTGTGTGTGTGTGTGTGTGGGGGGGGGGGGGGGGGCACCAATATATATCTTGCCTCCGGGCACCTGGAACGAACTTACGCCACTGCCGTTAAGGTTCCGTGATACTGCCGGTAAACTCCAGTGGTATTACCGATAAAGTCCAGTTTAGTGATCCTGCTGTTAAAGTCCATTGGTACTGCCGTTAAAGTCCAGTGGAATTGCTGACAAAGTCCAGTCCCGTGATACTGCTGCATAAATCCAGTCCAGTGATACTGCTGCATAAATCCAGTCCAGTGATACTACCTTTAAAGTCCAGTCCAGTGATACCGCTGTATAATTACAGTCCCATGATACTGCCGTTAAAGTCCAGTGGTACTGCCGATAAAGTCCAGGCCAGTGAGACTGCGGCATAAGTCTAGTCCAGTAATTCTTCTGCATAAGTCTAGTTCAGTGGTACGGCCATTAAAGTCCACATTAGTGATGCTGCTGTATAATTCCAGTCCATTGGTACTGCCGTTAAAGTTCTGTGATACTGCCGTTAAAGTCCAACGGTATTGCCAATAAAGTCCAGTCTAGTGATACTGCTATATAAGTCCAGTCTAGTAATACTGCTACATAAGACCAGTCCAGTGGTCTGCCGTTAAAGTCCAGTCCAGAGATACTGCCATTAAAGTCCATTGGTACAGCCCTTAAAATCCATTGGTACTGCCGTTAAATTCCAGTGATACTGCCATAAAAGTCCAGTCCAGTGATACTGCTGTATAATTCCATTCCACTAGTACTGCCGTAAAAGTTCCATGATACTGCCGTTAAAAGTCCAGTTTAGTGATCCTGCTGTTAAAGTCCATTGATACTGCTCTTAAAGTCCATTGGTACTGCCAATAAAGTCCAGTGGTACTGCCGACAAAGTCTAGTCCCGTGATACTGCTGCATAAATCCAGTCCAGTGATCCTGCTTCATAAGTCCAGTCCACTGATACTGTTGCATAAGCCCAGTCCATTAGTACTGTCATTAAAGTCCATTGGTACTTCTATTCCAGTATAGTGACCTGCCATTAAAGTCCAAATCAGTGATACTGCTGTATAATTCCAGTCCATTGGTACTGCCATTAAAGTTCTGTGATACTTCAATTAAAGTCCAACGGTATTGCCAATAAAGTCCAGTCCAGTGAGATTATGGCATAAGTCTAGTCCAGCAATACTTCTGCATACAGTATGTCCAGTCCAGTAGTACTGCCGTTAAAGTCCATTAGTACTACCATTAAAGTCCATTGATACTTCCGTTCCAGTCCAGTGATACTGCCATTAAAGTCCAAATCAGTGACACTGCTATATAATTACAGTCCATTGGTACTGCCATTATAGTTCCGTGATAATGCCGTTAAAGTCCAACGGTATTGCCAATAAAGTCCTGTCCAGTAATACTGCTACATAAGACCAGTCCAGTGGTCTGCCGTTAAAGTCCAGTCTACTGATACTGCCATTTAAGTCCATTGGTACTGCCGTTAAATTCCAGTGATACTTCCATTAAAGTCCAGTCCAGTGATACTGCTGTATAATTCCACTCCACTAGTACTGTCGTTACAGTTCTGTGATACTGCCGTTAAAGTCCAGTGGTATTACTGATAAAGTCCAGTTTAGTGATCCTGCTGTTAAAGTCCCTTGGTACTGCCAATAAAGACCAGTGGTACTGCTGACAAAGTCCAGTCCCATGATACTGCTGCATAAATCCAGTCCAGTGATACTGCTGCATACGTCCAGTCCAGTAATACTGCTACATAAGCCCAGTCCAGTGATACTGCCATTAAAGTCCATTGGTACTGCCGTTAAATTCCAGTGATACTGCTGTATAATTCCACTCCACTGGTACTGCCATTAAAGTTCCATGATACTGCAATTAAAGTCCAATGGTATTGCAAATAAAGTCCAGTCCAGTGATAATGCTGCATAAGCCCAGTCTAGTGATACTGCCATTAAAGTCCATTGGTACTGCCCTTAAAGTCCATTGGTACTTCCCTTAAATTCCAGTGATGCTGCCATTAAAGTCCAGTCCAGTGATACTGCTGTATAATTCCACTCCACTGCTACTGCCATCAAGGTTATGTGATGGTGCCGTTAAAGTCCAGTGGTATTACCGATATAGTCCAGATATAGTCCAGTTTAGTGATCCTGCTGTTAAAGTCCATTGATACTGCTCTTAAAGTCCAGTGGTACTGCCGATAAAGTCCAGTCCCGTGAAACTGCTGCATAAATCCAATACAGTGATACTGCTGCATAAGTCCAGTCCAGTGAAACTGCTTGTATAATTCCACTCCACTGGTACTGCCGTTAAAGTTCCATGATACTGCCAATAAAGTCCAGTCCAGTGATACTGCTGCATAAGTCAAGTCCACTGTTAATGCTGCATAAGCCCAGTCCAGTGGACTGCCGTTAAAGTCCAGTCCAGTGATATCGCCGTTAAAGTCCATTGGTACTGCCGTTAAATTCCAGTGATACTGCCATTAAAGTCCAGTCCAGTGATACTGCTGTATAATTCCACTCTACTGGTACTGCCGTTAAGGTTCCGTGATACTGCCAATAAAGTCCAGTGGTATTACTGATAAAGTCCAGTTTAGTGATCCTGCTGTTAAAGTCCATTGATACTTCTCTTAAAGTCCATTGGTACTGCCATTAAAGTCCAGTCATACTGCTCTATAATTCCACTTCACTGGTACTGCCGTTAAAGTCCACTGGTATTGCAAATAAAGTCCAGTCCAGTTAAACTGCTACATAAGCCCAGTCCAGTGGTCTGCCGTTAAAGTCAAGTGCAGTGATACTGCCCTTAAAGTCCATTGGTACTGCCGTTAAATTCCAGTGATACTGCCATTAAAGTCCAGTCCAGTGATACTGCTTGTATAATTCCACTCCACTGGTACTGCCGTTAAAGTCCAATGGTAATGCAAATAAAGTCCAGTCCAGTTATACTGCTACATAAGCCCAGTCCAGTGGTCTGCCGTTAAAGTCAAGTCCTGTGATACTGCCATTAAAGTCCATTGGTACTGCCGTTAAATTCCAGTGATACTGCCATTAAAGTCCAGTCCAGTGATACTGCTTGTATAATTCCACTCCACTGGTACTGCCGTTAAAGTTCCGTGATACTGCCAATAAAGTCCATTGGTACTTCCGTTCCAGTATTGTGATACTGCCGTTAAAGTCCAAATCAGTGATACTGCTGTATAATTCCAGTCCATTGGTATTGCCATTAAAGTTCCGTGATACTGCCGTTAAAGTCCAATGGTACTGCCAATGAAGTCCATTACAGTGATACTGCTGCATAAGTCCAGTCCAGTGGTACTGCCGTTAAAGTCCAGTCCAGTGATACTGCCGTTAAAGTCCATTGGTACTGCCCTTAAAGTCTATTGGTACTGCCGTTAAATTCCAGTGATACTGCCATTAAAGTCCAGACTAGTGATACTGCTGTATAATTCCACTCCACTGGTACGGCCATTAAGGTTCCGTGATCCTGCCATTAAAGTCCATTGGTACTGCCCTTAAAGTCCATTGGTACTTCCATTAAATTCCAGTGATACTGCTCTTAAAGTACATTGGTACTGCCAACATAGACCAGTGGTACTGCCAACAAAGTCCGGTCCCGTGATACTGCTGCATAAATCCAGTCCAGTGATACTGCTGCATAAGTCCAGTTCAGTGATACCGTTGTTCAAGTCCAGTCCAGTAATACTGCTACATAAGCCCAGTCCAGTGGTCTGCCGTTAAAGTCCATTGGTACTGCCGTTAAATTCCAGTGATACTGCCATTAAAGTCCAGTCCAGTGATACTGCTGTATAATTCCACTCCACTGGTATGGCCATTTAGGTTCCGTGATCCTGCCATTAAAGTCCATTGGTGCTGCCCTTAAAGTCCATTGGTACTTCTGTTAAATTCCAGTGATACTGCTCTTAAAGTACATTGGTACTGCCAACAAAGACCAGTGGTACTGCCAACAAAGTCCGGTCCCGTGATACTGCTGCATAAATCCAGTTCAGAGATACCGCTGCATAAGTCCAGTTCAATGATACCGTTGTTCAAGTCCAGTCCAGTAATACTGCTACATAAGCCCAGTCCAGTGGTCTGCCGTTAAAGTCCATTGGTACTGCCGTTAAATTCCAGTGATACTGCCATTAAAGTCCAGTCCAGTGATACTGCTGTATAATTCCACTCCACTGGTATGGCCATTTAGGTTCCGTGATCCTGCCATTAAAGTCCATTGGTGCTGCCCTTAAAGTCCATTGGTACTTCTGTTAAATTCCAGTGATACTGCTCTTAAAGTACATTGGTACTGCCAACAAAGACCAGTGGTACTGCCAACAAAGTCCGGTCCCGTGATACTGCTGCATAAATCCAGTTCAGAGATACCGCTGTACAAGTCCAGTCCAGTAATACTGCTATATAAGCCCAGTCCATTGGTACTGCCGTTAAATTCCAGTCACAGTCCAGTCCAGTGATACTGCTGTATAATTCCACTCCACTGGTACTGCCGTTAAAGTTCTGTGATACTGCCAATAAAGTCCAGTTCAGTGATACTGCTGCATAAGTCCAGTCCAGTGATACTGCTACATAAGCCCAGTCCAGTGGTACTGCCGTTAAAGTCCAGTCCAGTGATACTGCCATTAAAGTCCAGTTTAGTGATCCTGCTGTTAAAATCCATTGATACTGCTCTTAAAGTCCATTGGTACTGCCATTAAAGTCCAGTCTAGTGATACTGCTGTATAATTCCACTCCACTGGTACTGCCGTTAAAGTCCAATGGTATTGCAAATAAAATCCAGTCCAGTGATACTGCTACATAAGCCCAGTCCAGTGGTATGCCGTTAAAGTCCAGTCCAGTCCAGTGATACTGCCATTAAAGTCCATTGGTACTGCCGTTAAATTCCAGTGATACTGCCATTAAAGTCCAGACCAGTGATACTGCTTGTATAATTCCACTCCACTGGTACTGCCATTAAAGTTCCGTGATACTGCCAATAAAGTCCAGTCCAGTGATACTGCTGCATAAGTCCAGTCCACTGTTACTGCTGCATAAGCCCAGTCCAGTGATACTGCTGTATAATTCCAGTCCATTGGTACTGCCATTAAAGTTCTGTGATACTTCCGTTAAAGTCCAATGGTATTGCCAATAAAGTCCATTACAGTGATACTGCTGCATAAGTCCAGTCCAGTGATACTGCTACATAAGCCCAGTCCAGTGATACTGCTGTTAAAGTCCATTGGTACTGCTTTCAAAGTCCATTGGTACTGCCGTTAAATTCCAGTGATACTGCCATTAAAGTCCAGTCTAGTGATACTGCTGTATAATTCCACTCCACTGGTAATGACGTTAAGGTTCCGTGATACTGCCGTTAAAGTCCGGTGGTATAACCGATAAAGTCCAGTTTAGTGATCCTGCTGTTAAAGTCCATTGATACTGCTCTTAAAGTCCAGAGGTAAAGCTACATAAATCCAGTCCAGTGATTCTGCTGCATAAATCCAGTCCAGAGAGATTGCGGCATAAGTCTAGTCCAGTAACACTTCTGCATATGTCCAGTCCAGTGGTACTGCTGTTAAAATCCAGTCCAGTGATACTGCCGTTAAAGTCCATTACTACTACCATTAAAGTCAATTAGTACTTCCGTTCCAGTCCAGTGATACTGCCGTTAAAGTCCAAATCAGTGACACTGCTATATAATTCCAGTCCATTGGTACTGCTGTTGAAGTTCCGTGATACTGCCGTTAAAGTTCAACGGAATTGCCAATAAAGTCCAGTTCTAGTGATACTGCTATATAAGTCCAGTCCAGTAATACTGCTACATAAGACCAGTCCAGTGATACTGCCATCAAAGTCCATTGGTCCTGCCCTTAAAGTCCATTGGTACTGCTGTTAAATTCCAGTGATTCTGCCATTAAAGTCCAGTCCAGTGATACTGCTGTATAATTCCATTCCACTAGAAATGCCGTAAAAGTCCCATGATACTGCCGTTAAAGTCCAGTGGTATTCCTGATAAAGTCCAGTTTAGTGATCCTGATGTTAAAGTCCATTGATACTGCTCTTAAAGTCCATTGGTACTTCTAATAAAGTCCAGTGGTACTGCCGACAAAGTCCAGTCCCGTGATACTGCTGCATAAATCCAGTCCAGTGATACTGCTGCATAAGTCCAGTCCAGTGATACCGCCGTAAAATTCCAGTCCACATATATTCCAGAAAGATCATGGAGAACCAAAATTTGGAGGATAAAATAGTGAAAGAACAAGAACCACTTCCTCCTAGTGCTGAAAAAGCTGCCACTAGTCATGACATAGAACATGAAATGCCTTCAACGTTGTCTTCCAAGGCCGATACCCCATGTCATCATAGGCCCTCCCTCATTAAACGTTACAGACTACATTTCTAAACACACATGAATTTTGCATGAATCTCTAATTGCACCCGTCCTTGTTGTCAGGGTGATTTCTCACTAAGGGGCCTGTGTATTATCCCTTAATTTCAACAAAAGTAGGTGAAAACAATTATTTTCATCTACTTTGGTAGAAATTAAGTATCGTTGCCATTCAATAGAAATGCAATGCAGGAGATATCACTGAGATCTCCTGCTCAGATTTCAGCCCTGATCTGGGTCACTGACCGCACTAAATAGTATGAGGGCCTAAATTCATCAACCTATAAAAATACGGTAAGGAAGAGGGTCTATAGAAAACATAAATATTTAATAAATATCCATGTATGCCAGGAATATATCATCGCGCCTTATTACCTGTTGTGGGTCAGCTGCTCCTACCATTCTATCTTCCGTATATGATGTAGCTAAGATGACCTCACAGAAGCCCAGAGATGTAGCTGGCATGGCTGTTGACATCACCATTCGTTCTTGGAGAAGGTCCACCTGAAAAAAGAAGATAGAGGCGCGATAATATGTTCATGACATAAATGCATATTTATTAGTACTGTTTCTAGCTAATGTACCACACATAAACACAGTGCGGTACAGACAACACCAGTCATCCATATCAGTCCCTGCCCCATAGGAGCTTACATTCTAAATCTACTAACACACAAACAATCTAAAACACACATACACACAAATACACGTGGTGTTGCATAAACAACTCATTGCACCTGTCCTATTAGTGGGGTGACTTTGCGCTAAAACAGCAGGATAATTGAAAGTGTACTCTTCAACTATAATAAAAGTGATGAACTGCATAATCATAAATACCCATTCTAGCACCATTTGATTTGTATCGATTGTTTAATTGTTTTTGCACTGTTCAACTTTGTATTTAGAAATGTATGCATTTGCCTCAACATTTAACCCTTGTGCATAAATATTTTGAAATCCGGCCTCCAGTGTATCATTTTGTGATTATTTCTTGTCTCCTTTATTTACTGTATCCTTCCAGGAATCAAGACAGTTTGATTGTTTGCGTGCAACTCCAGTTCAAATCAGCATGTGCGGTCTAGCTAAATGACCTGAAACCTGCCTAAATTAAATGACTTATTGCCCGCTGCGACCTCCCAAAATATATGGAATCGCTACCTGACTTACCTTCTACCTGACTTACCTTCTAACTTACTACTGATTACCTGCTTAATCACAACATATACCTACTTAATCACAACATTTGAGTTTTTGGACCCCCTTTCAATTTGAAATGGATTTTTTTTTCAAAGCCAAAAATGTGCCCCTTGAAAAGGTGATTTTGAAAAAGTATCACTTACCCTCTTTGGACGGTGATTATGGTAATCATTGCCAAAAAAAGAACCTTGGTCCTCACAGCTCACCTATACACGACTGTCCTGTCTGCTTGTCTCTTCCAACTGTCCTGCTGGCAGGCTGGCTGGCAGGTTCTAAAGTCACAGAGGGCAGCTTGTGATGTCACAGAGGACAGATTGTGATGTCACAGAGGGCAGATTGTGATGTCACAGTGGGCCTGCCAGAGCAATGCTTGGCCATCTGACTGTGTACTGCTGCTGATTGGACTCATCAGATAAGCCTGCAACCCACCTGATGGAATGACCAGGCAAGATTCCTCCTCTGCAGCAGCTGATTGAGTTAGGCAGCAGCAGTTACTCAGGGACACAGGCATGCAGCAAAGAGGTAGGAGAGCTGGCTGCCTGTCAGTCGTCTAGTGGGTTTGCTGACACGACATCAACAGATGAGGCGGAGCACATGCAAATTTGGCCTACCCAGCCGACGACATCGTAAGTACAGAGTCTGTCGGATGCATACTTGTCTGATTATCCTCCAGACAGAACCTATGGTGTCCAATTCATCTGTTGAGCAGCCAGTTATCTTTCAGTTTGTAAATACAAAGGTGATAGGTGTATAAAGTCCATTCTTACTGCCATTAAATTCCAGTGATACTGCCATTAATGTCCAGTCCAGTAATACTGCTACATAAGACCAGTCCAGAGGTCTGCCGTTAAAGTCCAGTCCAGTGATACTGCCATTAAAGTCCATTGGTACTGCCCTTAAAGTCCATTGGTACTGCCGTTAAATTCCAGCGATACTGCCATTAAAGTCCAGTCCAGTGATACTGCTGTATAATTCCATTCCGCTAGTACTGCCGTAAAAGTCCAGTGGTATTACCGATAAAGTCCAGTTTAGTGATCCTGCTGTTAAAATCCATTGATACTGCTGCTAAAGTCCATTGGTACTGAAGTTAAATTCCAGTGATACTGCCATTAAAGTCCAGTCCAGTGATACTGCTATAGAATTCCACTCTATACTGCCGTTAAAGTCCAGTTGTATTACCGATAAAGTCCAGTTTAGTGATCCTGCTGTTAAAGTTCATTGATACTTCTCTTAAAGTCCATTGGTACTGCCATTAAAGTCCAGTCCAGTGATACTGCTGTATAAATCCACTCCACTGGTACTGCCGTTAAAGTCCAATAGTATTGCAAATAAAGTCCAGTCCAGTTATACTGCTACATAAGCCCAGTCCAGTGGTCTGCCGTTAAAGTCCAGTCCAGTGATACTGCCATTAAAGTCTATTGGTACTGCCGTTAAAACCAGTGATACTGCCATTAAAGTCCAGTCCAGTGATACTGCTTGTATAATTCCACTCCACTGGTACTGCCGTTAAAGTTCCGTGATACTGCCAATAAAGGCCATTGGTACCTCCGTTCCGGTATAGTGATACTGCCGTTAAAGTCCAAATCAGTGATACTGCTGTATAATTCCAGTCCATTGGTACTGCCATTAAAGTTTCATTGATACTGCCGTTAAAGTCCAATGGTACTGCCAAAAAAGTCCATTACAGTGATTCTGCTGCATAAGTCCAGTCCAGTAATACTGCTACATATGCCCAGTCCAGTGGTACTGCCGTTAAAGTCCAGTCCAGTGAGACTGCCGTTTAAGTCCATTGGTACTGCCCTTAAAGTCTATTGGTACTGCCCTTAAAGTCTATTGGTACTGCCTTTAAATTCCAGTGATACTGCCATTAAAGTCCAGTCTAGTGATACTGCTATATAATTCCACTCCACTGGTACGGCCATTAAGGTTCCGTGATCCTGCCTTTAAAGTCCATTGGTACTGCCCTTAAAGTCCATTGGTACTTCCGTTAAATTCCAGTGATACTGCTCTTAAAGTACATTGGTACTGCCAACAAAGACCAGTGTACTGCCAACAAAGTCCGGTCCCGTGATACTGCTGCATAAATCCAGTCCAGTGATATAGCTGCATAAGTCCAGTCCAGTAATACTGCTACGTAAGCACAGTCCAGTGGTCTGCCTTTAAAGTCCATTGGTACTGCCGTTAAATTCCAGTGATACTGCCATTAAAATCCAGTCCAGTGATACTGCTTGTATAATTCCACTCCACTGGTACTGTCGTTAAAGTTCCGTGATACTGCCAATAAAGTCCAGTCCAGTGATACTAATGCATACAGTAAGTCCAGTCCACTGTTACTGCTGCATAAGCCCAGTCCAGTGGTACTGCCGTTAAAGTCCATTATCACTGCCATTAAAGTCCATTGGTACTTCCGTTCCAGTATAGTGATACTGCCGTTAAAGTCCAAATCAGTGATACTGCTGTTTAATTCCAGTCCATTGGTACTGCCATTAAAGTTTCATGATACTGCCGGTAAAGTCCAGTGGTATTGCTAATAAAGTTAATTACAGTGATACTGCTGCATAAGTCCAGTCCAGTGATACAGCTACATAAGCCCAGTCCAGTGGTACTGCTGTTAAAGTCCAGTCCAGTAATATTGCCATTAAAGTCCATTGTTACTGCCCTTAAAGTCCAGTGATACTGCCATTAAAGTCCATTGTTACTGCCGTTAAATTCCAGTGATACTGCCATCAAAGTCCAGTCCAGTAATACTGCTACATAAGCCCAGTCCAGTGGTCTGCTGTTAAAATCAAGTCCTGTGATACTGCCATTAAAGTCCATTGGTACTGCCGTTAAATTCCAGTGATACTCCCATTAAAGTCCAGTCCAGTGATACTGCTTGTATAATTCCACTCCACTGGTACTGCCTTTAAAGTTCCGTGATACTGCCAATAAAGTCCATTGGTACTTCCGTTCCAGTATAGTGATACTGCAGGTAAAGTCCAAATCAGTGATACTGCTGTATAATTCCAGTCCATTGGTACTGCCATTAAAGTTCCGTGACATTGCCGTTAAAGTCCAATGGTACTTCCAATAAAGTAAATTACAGTGATACTGCTGCATAAGTCCAGTCCAGTGATACCGCTACATAAGCCTAGTCCAGTGGTACTGCCGTTAAAGTCCAGTCCAGTGATACTGCCGTTAAAGTCCATTGGTACTGCCCTTAAAGTCTATTGGTACTGCCGTTAAATTCCAGTGATACTGCCATTAAAGCCCAGTCTAGTGATACTGCTGTATAATTCCACTCCACTGGTATTGCAAATAAAGTCCAGTCCAGTTATACTGCTACATAAACCCAGTCCAGTGGTCTGCCGTTAAACGCAAGTCCAGTGATACTGCCATTAAAGTCCAGTGGTACTGCCGTTAAATTCCAGTGATACTGCCATTAAAGTCCAGTCCAGTGATACTGCTTGTATAATTCCACTCCACTGGTACTGCCGTTAAAGTCCAATGGTATTGCAAATAAAGTCCAGTCCAGTTATACTACTACATAAGCCCAGTCCAGTGGTCTGCCGTTAAAGTCTAGTCCAGTGATAATGCCATTAAAGTCCATTGGTACTGCCGTTAAATTCCAGTGATACTGCCATTAAAGTCCAGTCCAGTGATACTGCTTGTATAATTCCACTCCACTGGTACTGCTGTTAAAGTTCAGTGATACTGCCAATAAAGTCCATTGGTACTTCCGTTCCAGTATAGTGATACTGCCGATAAAGTCCAAATCAGTGATACTGCTGTATAATTCCAGTCCATTGGTACTGCCATTAAAGTTCCGTGATACTGCCGTTAAAGTCCAATGGTACTGCCAATAAAGTCCATTACAGTGATACTGCTACATAAGCCCAGTCCAGTGGTACTGCCGTTAAAGTCCAGTCCAGTGATACTGCCATTAAAGTCCATTGTTACTGCCATTAATGTTCATTGTTACTGCCCTTAAAGTCCAGTGATACTGCCATTAAAGTCCATTGTTACTGCCCTTAAAGTCCATTGGTATTGCCGTTAAATTCCAATGATACTGCCATTAAAGTCCATTGTTACTGCCCTTAAAGTCCATTAGTACTGCCGTTAAATTCCAGTGATACTGCCATTAAAGTCCAGTCCAGTAATACTGCTACATAAGTCCAGTCCAGTGGTCTGCCGTTAAAGTCCAGTCCAGTGATACAGCCATTAAAGTCCATTGGTACAGCTGTTAAATTCCAGTGATACTGCCATTAAAGTCCAGTCCAGTGATACTGCTTGTATAATTCCACTCCACTGGTACTGCCGTTAAAGTTCCATGATACTGTCAATAAAGTCCAGTCTAGTGATACTGCTGCATAAGTCCAGTCCACTGTTAATGCTGCATAAGCCCAGTCCAGTGGTACTGCCGTTAAAGTCCAGTCCAGTGATACCGTCGTTAAAGTCCATTGGTACTGCCGTTAAATTCCAGTGATACTGCCATTAAAGTCCAGTCCAGTGATACTGCTGTAATTTTCCACTCTACTGGTACTGCCGTTAAGGTTCCGTGATACTGCCAATAAAGTCCAGTGGTATTACTGATAAAGTCCAGTTTAGTGATCCTGCTGTTAAAGTCCATTGATACTTCTCTTAAAGTCCATTGGTACTGCCATTAAAGTCCAGTCATACTGCTGTATAATTCCACTCCACTGGTACTGCCGTTAAAGTCCACTGGTATTGCAAATAAAGTCCAGTCCAGTTATACTGCTACATAAGCCCAGTCCAGTGGTCTGCCGTTAAAGTCTAGTCCAGTGATACTGCCATTAAAGTCCATCGGTGCTGCCGTTAAATTCCAGTGATACTGCCATTAAAGTCCAGTCCAGGTATACTGCTTGTATAATTCCAATCCACTGGTACTGCCGTTAAAGTCCAATGGTATTGCAAATAAAGTCCAGTCCAGTTATACTGCTACATAAGCCCAGTCCAGTGGTCTGCCGTTAAAGTCTAGTCCAGTGATACTGCCATTAAAGTCCATTGGTACTGCCGTTAAATTCCAGTGATACTGCCAATAAAGTCCATTGGTACTTCCGTTCCAGTATAGTGATACTGCTGTTAAAGTCCAAATCAGTGATACTGCTGTATAATTCCAGTCCATTGGTACTGCCATTAAAGTTCCATGATACTGCCAATAAAGTCCAGTCCAGTGATACTGCTGCATAAGTCCAGTCCACTGTTACTGCTGCATAAGCCCAGTCCAGTGGTACTGCCGTTAAAGTCCAGTCCAGTGATACTGCTGTATAATTCCAGTCCATTGGTACTGCCATTATAGTTCTGTGATACTTCCGTTAAAGTCCAATGGTATTGCCAATAAAGTCCATTACAGTGATACTGCTGCATAAGTCCAGTCCAGTGATACTGCTACATAAGCCCAGTCCAGTGGTACTGCCGTTAAAGTCCAGTCCAGTGATACTGCCATTAAAGTCCATTGTTACTGCCATTAAAGTCCATTGTTACTGCCCTTAAAGTCCAGAGATACTGCCATTAAAGTCCATTGTTACTGCCCTTAAAGTCCATTGGTACTGCTGTTAAATTCCAGTGATACTGCCATTAAAGTCCAGTCCAGTAATACTGCTACATAAGTCCAGTCCAGTGGTCTGCCGTTAAAGTCCACTCCAGTGATACTGCCATTAAAGTCCATTGGTACAGCTGTTAAATTCCAGTGATACTGCCATTAAAGTCCAGTCCAGTGA
This sequence comes from Crinia signifera, assembly GCF_055691185.1. Lineage (NCBI taxonomy): Eukaryota > Metazoa > Chordata > Amphibia > Anura > Myobatrachidae > Crinia > Crinia signifera. The sequence continues at coordinate 191,000,630 of NC_139220.1, forward strand.
TACTGCTTGTATAATTCCACTCCACTGGTACTGCCGTTAAAGTTCCATGATACTGCCAATAAAGTCCAGTCCAGTGATACTGCTGCATAAGTCCAGTCCACTGTTAATGCTGCAAAAGCCCAGTCCAGTGGTACTGCCGTTAAAGTCCAGTCCAGTGATACCGCCGTTAAAGTCCATTGGTACTGCCGTTAAATTCCATTGATACTGCCATTAAAGTCCAGTCCAGTGATACTGCTGTATAATTCCACTCTACTGGTACTGCCGTTAGGGTTCCGTGATACTGCCAATAAAGTCCAGTGGTATTACTGATAAAGTCCAGTTTAGTGATCCTGCAGTTAAAGTCCATTGATACTTCTCTTAAAGTCCATTGGTACTGCCATTAAAGTCCAGTCATACTTCTGTATAATTCCACTCCACTGGTACTGCCGTTAAAGTCCACTGGTATTGCAAATAAAGTCCAGTCCAGTTATACTGCTACATAAGCCCAGTTCAGTGGTCTGCCGTTAAAGGCAAGTCCAGTGATACTGCCATTTAAGTCAATTGGTACTGCCGTTAAATTCCAGTGATACTGCCATTAAAGTCCAGTCCAGTGATGCTGCTTGTATATTTCCACTCCACTGGTACTGCCGTTAAAGTCTAATGATACTGCCAATAAAGTCCATTGGTACTTCCGTTCCAGTATAGTGATACTGCCGTTAAAGTCCAAATCAGTGATACTGCTGTATAATTCCAGTCCATTGGTACTGCCATTAAAGTTCCGTGATACTGCCGTTAAAGTCCAATGGTACTGCCAATAAAGTCCATTACAGTGATACTGCTACATAAGACCAGTCCAGTGGTACTGCCGTTAAAGTCCAGTCCAGTGATACTGCCATTAAAGTCCATTGTTACTGCCATTAAAGTCCATTGTTACTGCCCTTAAAGTCCAGTGATACTGCCATTAAAGTCCATTGTTACTGCCCTTAAAGTCCATTGGTACTGCCGTTAAATTCCAGTGATACTGCCATTAAAGTCCAGTCCAGTAATACTGCTACATAAGTCCAGTCCAGTGGTCTGCCGTTAAAGGCAAGTCCAGTGATACTGCCATTAAAGTCCATTGGTACAGCTGTTAAATTCCAGTGATACTGCCATTAAAGTCCAGTCCAGTGATACTGCTTGTATAATTCCAATCCACTGCTACTGCCGTTAAAGTTCCATGATACTGCCAATAAAGTCCAGTCCAGTGATACTGCTGCATAAGTCCAGTCCACTGTTATGGCTGCATAAGCCCAGTCCAGTGGTACTGCCGTTAAAGTCCAGTCCAGTGATACTGCTATTAAAGTCCATTGTTACTGCCATTAAAGTCCATTGTTACTGCCCTTAAAGTCCAGTGAAACTGCCATTAAAGTCCATTGTTACTGCTCTTAAAGTCCATTGGTATTGCCATTAAATTCCAGTGATACTGCCATTAAAGTCCATTGTTACTGCCCTTAAAGTCCATTGGTACTGCCGTTAAATTCCAGTGATACTGCCATTAAAGTCCAGTCCAGTAATACTGCTACATAAGTCCAGTCCAGTGGTCTGCCGTTAAAGTCCAGTCCAGTGATACTGCCATTAAAGTCCATTGGTACAGCTGTTAAATTCCAGTGATACTGCCATTAAAGTCCAGTCCAGTGATACTGCTTGTATAATTCCACTCCACTGGTACTGCCGTTAAAGTTCCATGATACTGCCAATAAAGTCCAGTCCAGTGATACTGCTGCATAAGTCCAGTCCACTGTTAATGCTGCATAAGCCCAGTCCAGTGGTACTGCCGATAAAGTCCAGTCCAGTGATACCGTCGTTAAAGTCCATTGGTACTGCCGTTAAATTCCAGTGATACTGCCATTAAAGTCCAGTCCAGTGATACTGCTGTATAATTCCACTCTACTGGTACTGCCGTTAAGGTTCCGTGATACTGCCAATAAAGTCCAGTGGTATTACTGATAAAGTCCAGTTTAGTGATCCTGCTGTTAAAGTCCATTGATACTTCTCTTAAAGTCCATTGGTACAGCTGTTAAATTCCAGTGATACTGCCATTAAAGTCCAATCCAGTGATACTGCTTGTATAATTCCAATCCACTGGTACTGCCGTTAAAGTTCCATGATACTGCCAATAAAGTCCAGTCCAGTGATACTGCTGCATAAGTCCAGTCCACTGTTAATGCTGCATAAGCATAGTCCAGTGGTACTGCCGTTAAAGTCCAGTCCAGTGATACCGCCGTTAAAGTCCATTGGTACTGCCGTTAAATTCCAGTGATACTGCCATTAAAGTCCAGTCCAGTAATACTGCTACATAAGTCCAGTCCAGTGATACTGCCATTAAAGTCCATTGGTACAGCTGTTAAATTCCAGTGATACTGCCATTAAAGTCCAGTCCAGTGATACTGCTTGTATAATTCCACTCCACTGGTACTGCCGTTAAAGTTCCATGATACTGCCAATAAAGTCCAGTCCAGTGATACTGCTGCATAAGTCCAGTCCACTGTTAATGCTGCATAAGTACAGTCCAGTGGTACTGCCGTTAAAGTCCAGTCCAGTGATACCGCCGTTAAAGTCCATTGGTACTGCCGTTAAATTCCATTGATACTGCCATTAAAGTCCAGTCCAGTGATACTGCTGTATAATTCCACTCTACTGGTACTGCCATTAAGGTTCCGTGATACTGCCAATAAAGTCCATAGGTACTTCTGTTCCAGTATAGTGATACTGCCGTTAAAGTCCAAATCAGTGATACTGCTGTATAATTCCAGTCCATTGGTACTGCCATTAAAGTTCCGTGATACTGCCGTTAAAGTCCAATGGTACTGCCAATAAAGTCCATTACAGTGATACTGCTACATAAGCCCAGTCCAGTGGTACTGCCGTTAAAGTCCAGTCCAGTGATACTGCCATTAAAGTCCATTGTTACTGCCATTAAAGTCCATTGTTACTGCCCTTAAAGTCCAGTGATACTGCCATTAAAGTCCATTGTTACTGCCCTTAAAGTCCATTGGTATTGCCGTTAAATTCCAGTGATACTGCCATTAAAGTCCATTGTTACTGCCCTTAAAGTCCATTGGTACTGCCGTTAAATTCCAGTGATACTGCCATTAAAGTCCAGTCCAGTAATACTGCCATTAAAGTCCATTGGTACAGCTGTTAAATTCCAGTGATACTGCCATTAAAGTCCAGTCCAGTGATACTGCTTGTATAATTCCACTCCACTGCTACTGCCGTTAAAGTTCCATGATACTGCCAATAAAGTTCAGTCCAGTGATACTGCTGTATAAGTCCAGTCCACTGTTATGGCTGCATAAGCCCAGTCCAGTGGTACTGCCGTTAAAGTCCATTGGTACTGCTCTTAAAGTCCATAGGTATTGCCATTAAAGTCCAGTCCAGTGATACTGCTGTATAATTCCACTCCACTGTTACTGCCGTTAAAGTCCAATGGTATTGCAAATAAAGTCCAGTCCAGTGATACTGCTACATAAGCCCAGTCCAGTGGTATGCCGTTAAAGTCCAGTCCAGTCCATTGATACTGCCAATAAAGTCCATTGGTACTGACGTTAAATTCAAGTGATACTGCCATTAAAATCCAGTCCAGTGATACTGCTTGTATAATTCCACTCCACTGGTACTGCCGTTAAAGTTCCGTGATACTGCCAATAAAGTCCAGTCCAGTGATACTGCTGCATAAAGTAAGTCCAGTCCACTGTTACTGCTGCATAAGCCCAGTCCAGTGGTACTGCCGTTAAAGTCCATTATTACTGCCATTAAAGTCCATTGGTACTTCCGTTCCAGTATAGTGATACTGCCGTTAAAGTCCGTATCAGTGATACTGCTGTATAATTCCAGTCCATTGGTACTGCCATTAAAGTTCCATGATACTGCAGGTAAAGTCCAGTGGTATTGCCAATAAAGTCCATTACAGTGATACTGCTGCATAAGTCCAGTCCAGTGTTACTGCTACATAAGCCCAGTCCAGTGGTACTGCCGTTAAAGTCCAGTCCAGTGATACTGCCAATAAAGTCCATTGGTACTGACGTTAAATTCAAGTGATACTGCCATTAAAATCCAGTCCAGTGATACTGCTTGTATAATTCCACTCCACTGGTACTGCCGTTAAAGTTCCGTGATACTGCCAATAAAGTCCAGTCCAGTGATACTGCTGCATAATTTAAGTCCAGTCCACTGTTACTGCTGCATAAGCCCAGTCCAGTGGTACTGCCGTTAAAGTACATTATTACTGCCATTAAAGTCCATTGGTACTTCCGTTCCAGTATAGTGATACTGCCGTTAAAGTCCGTATCAGTGATACTGCTGTATAATTCCAGTCCATTGGTACTGCCATTAAAGTTCCATGATACTGCAGGTAAAGTCCAGTGGTATTGCCAATAAAGTCCATTACAGTGATACTGCTGCATAAGTCCAGTCCAGTGTTACTGCTACATAAGCCCAGTCCAGTGGTACTGCCGTTAAAGTCCAGTCCAGTGATACTGCCATTAAAGTCCATTGTTACTGACATTAAAGTCCATTGTTACTGCCCTTAAAGTACAGTGATACTGCCATTAAAGTCCATTGTTACTGCCCTTAAAGTCCATTGGTATTGCCATTAAATTCCAGTGATACTGCCATTAAAGTCCATTGTTACTGCCCTTAAAGTCCATTGGTACTGCCGTTAAATTCCAGTGATACTGCCATTAAAGTCCAATCCAGTAATACTGCTACATAAGTCCAGTCCAGTGGTCTGCCGTTAAAGTCCAGTCCAGTGATACTGCCATTAAAGTCCATTAGTACAGCTGTTAAATTCCAGTGATACTGCCTTTAAAGTCCAGTCCAGTGATACTGCTTGTATAATTCCACTCCACTGGCACTGCCGTTAAAGTTCCATGATACTGCCAATAAAGTCCAGTGGTATTACTGATAAAGTCCAGTCCAGTGATACTGCTGCATAAGTCCAGTCCACTGTTAATGCTGCATAAGCCCAGTCCAGTGTTACTGCCGTTAAAGTCCAGTCCAGTGATACCGCCGTTAAAGTCCATTGGTACTGCCGTTAAATTCCAGTGATACTGCCATTAAAGTCCAGTCCAGTGATACTGCTGTATAATTCCACTCTACTGGTACTGCCGTTAAGGTTCCAGTGATACTGCCAATAAAGTCCAGTGGTATTACTGATAAAGTCCAGTTTAGTGATCCTGCTGTTAAAGTCCATTGATACTTCTCTTAAAGTCCATTGGTACTGACATTAAAGTCCAGTCATACTGCTGTATAATTTCACTCCACTGGTACTGCCGTTAAAGTCCACTGGTATTGCAAATAAAGTCCAGTCCAGTTATACTGCTACATAAGCCAGTCCAGTGGTCTGCCGTTAAAGTCAAGTCCAGTGATACTGCCATTAAAGTCCATTGGTACTGCCGTTAAATTCCAGTGATTCTGCCATTAAAGTCCAGTCCAGTGATACTGCTTGTATAATTCCACTCCACTGGTACTGCCGTTAAAGTTCCGTGATACTGCCAATAAATCCATTGGTACTTCCGTTCCAGTATAGTGATACTGCCGTTAAAGTCCAAATCAGTGATACTGCTGTATAATTCCAGTCCATTGGTACTGCCATTAAAGTTCCGTGATACTGCCGATAAAGTCCAATGGTGCTGCCAATGAAGTCCATTACAGTGATTCTGCTGCATAAGTCCAGTCCAGTGATACTGCTACATAAGCCCAGTCCAGTGGTACTGCCGTTAAAGTCCAGTCTAGTGATACTGCCGTTAAAGTCCATTGGTACTGCCCTTAAAGTCTATTGGTACTGCCGTTAAATTCCAGTGATACTGCCATTAAAGTCCAGACTAGTGATACTGCTGTATAATTCCACTCCACTGGTACGGCCATTAAGGTTCCGTGATCCTGCCATTAAAGTCCATTGGTACTGCCCTTAAAGTCCATTGGTACTTCCATTAAATTCCAGTGATACTGCTCTTAAAGTACATTGCCAACATAGACCAGTGGTACTGCCAACAAAGTCCGGTCCCGTGATACTGCTGCATAAATCCAGTCCAGTGACACTGCTGCATAAGTCCAGTTCAGTGATACCGTTGTTCAAGTCCAGTCCAGTAATACTGCTACATAAGCCCAGTCCAGTGGTCTGCCGTTAAAGTCCATTGGTACTGCCGTTAAATTCCAGTGATACTGTCATTAAAGTCCAGTCCAGTGATACTGCTGTATAATTCCACTCCACTGGTACGGCCATTAAGGTTCCGTGATCCTGCCATTAAAGTCCATTGGTGCTGCCCTTAAAGTCCATTGGTACTTCTGTTAAATTCCAGTGATACTGCTCTTTAAGTACATTGGTATTGCCAACAAAGACCAGTGGTAATGTCAACAAAGTCCGGTCCCGTGATACTGCTGCATAAATCCAGTTCAGTGATACCGCTGTACAAGTCCAGTCCAGTAATACTGCTATATAAGCCCAGTCCATTGGTACTGCCGTTAAATTCCAGTCACAGTCCAGTCCAGTGATACTGCTGTATAATTCCACTCCACTGTTACTGCCGTTAAAGTTCTGTGATACTGCCAATAAAGTCCAGTTCAGTGATACTGCTGCATAAGTCCAGTCCAGTGATACTGCTACATAAGCCCAGTCCAGTGGTACTGCCGTTAAAGTCCAGTCCAGTGATACTGCCATTAAAGTCCAGTGGTATTACCGATAAAGTCCAGTTTAGTGATCCTGCTCTTAAAGTCCATTGGTACTGCCATTAAAGTCCAGCCCAGTGATACTGCTGTATAATTCCACTCCACTGGTACTGCCGTTAAAGTACAATGGTATTGCAAATAAAATCCAGTCCAGTGATACTGCTACATAAGCCCAGTCCAGTGGTATGCCGTTAAAGTCCAGTCCAGTCCAGTGATACTGCCATTAAAGTCCATTGGTACTGCCGTTAAATTCCAGTGATACTGCCATTAAAGTCCAGACCAGTGATACTGCTTGTATAATTCCACTCCACTGGTACTGCCATTAAAGTTCCGTGATACTGCCAATAAAGTCCATTCCAGTGATACTGCTGCATAAGTCCAGTCCACTGTTACTGCTGCATAAGCCCAGTCCAGTGGAACTGCCGTTAAAGTCCAGTCCAGTGATACTGCTGTATAATTCCAGTCCATTGGTACTGCCATTAAAGTTATGTGATACTTCCGTTAAAGTCCAATGGTATTGCCAATAAAGTCCATTACAGTGATACTGCTGCATAAGTCCAGTCCAGTGATACTGCTACATAAGCCCAGTCCACTGATACTGCTGTTAAAGTCCATTGGTACTGCCGTTAAATTCCAGTGATACTGCCATTAAAGTCCAGTCTAGTGATACTGCTGTATAATTCCAATCCACTGGTAATGACGTTAAGGTTCCGTGATACTGCCGTTAAAGTCTGGTGGTATAACCGATAAAGTCCAGTTTAGTGATCCTGCTGTTAAAGTCCATTGATACTGCTCTTAAAGTCCAGAGGTAAAGCTACATAAATCCAGTCCAGTGATACTGCTGCATAAGTCCAGTCCAGAGAGATTGCGGCATAAGTCTAGTCCAGTAACACTTCTGCATATGTCCAGTCCAGTGGTTCTGCTGTTAAAATCCAGTCCAGTGATACTGCCGTTAAAGTCCATTACTACTACCATTAAAGTCCATTAATACTTCCGTTCCAGTCCAGTGATACTGCCGTTAAAGTCCAAATCAGTGACACTGCTATATAATTCCAGTCCATTGGTACTGCCATTAAAGTTCAGTGATACTGCCGTTAAAGTTCAACGGAATTGCCAATAAAGTCGAGTCTAGTGATACAGCTATATAAGTCTAGTCCGGTAATACTGCTACATAAGACCAGTCCAGTGATACTGCCATTAAAGTCCATTGGTCCTGCCCTTAAAGTCCATTGGTACTGCCGTTAAATTCCAGTGATACTGCCATTAAAGTCCAGTCCAGTGATACTGCTGTATAATTCCATTCCACTAGAAATGCCGTAAAAGTTCCATGATACTGCCGTTAAAGTCCAGTGGTATTCCTGATAAAGTCCAGTTTAGTGATCCTGCTGTTAAAGTCCATTGATACTGCTCTTAAAGTCCATTGGTACTTCCAATAAAGTCCAGTGGTACTGCCGACAAAGTCCAGTCCCGTGATACTGCTGCATAAATCCAATCCAGTGATACTGCTGCATATGTCCAGTCCAGTGATACCGCCGTTAAATTCCAGTCCACATATATTCCAGAAAGATCATGGAGAACCAAAATTTGGAGGATAAAATAGTGAAAGAACAAGAACCATTTCCTCCTAGTGCTGAAAAAGCTGCCACTAGTCATGACATAGAACATGAAATGCCTTCAACGTTGTCTTCCAAGGCCGATACCCCATGTCATCATAGGCCCTCCCTCATTAAACGTTACAGACTACATTTCTAAACACACATGAATTTTGCATGAATCTCTAATTGCACCCGTCCTTGTTGGCAGGGTGATTTCTCACTAAGGGGCCTGTGTATTATCCCTTAATTTCAACAAAAGTAGGTGAAAACAATTATTTTCATCTACTTTGGTAGAAATTAAGTATCGTTGACATTCAATAGAAATGCAATGCAGGAGATATCACTGAGATCTCCTGCTCAGATTTCAGCCCTGATCTGGGTCACTGACCGCACTAAATAGTATGAGGGCCTAAATTCATCAACCTATAAAAATACGGTAAGGAAGAGGGTCTATAGAAAACATAAATATTTAATAAATATCCATGTATGCCAGGAATATATCATTGCGCCTTATTAACTGTTGTGGGTCAGCTGCTCCTACCATTCTATCTTCCGTATATGATGTAGCGAAGATGACCTCACAGAAGCCCAGAGATGTAGCTGGCATGGCTGTTGACATCACCATTCGTTCTTGGAGAAGGTCCACCTGAAAAAAGAAGATAGAGGCGCGATAAAATGTTCATGACATAAATGCATATTTATTAGTACTGTTTCTAGCTAATGTACTACACATAAACACAGTGCGGTACAGACAACACCAGTCATCCATATCAGTCCCTGCCCCATAGGAGCTTACATTCTAAATCTACTAACACACAAACAATCTAAAACACACACATACACAAATACACGTGGTGTTGCATAAACAACTCATTGCACCTGTCCTATTAGTGGAGTGACTTTGCGCTAAAACAGCAGGATTATTGAAAGTGTACTCTTCAACTATAATAAAAGTGATGAACTGCGTAATCATAAATACCCATTCTAGCACCATTTGATTTGTATCGATTGTTTAATTGTTTTTGCACTGTTCAACTTTGTATTTAGAAATGTATGCATTTGCCTCAACATTTAACCCTTGTGCATAAATATTTTGAAATCCGGCCTCCAGTGTATCATTTTGTGATTATTTCTTGTCTCCTTTATTTACTGTATCCTTCCAGGAATCAAGACAGTTTGATTGTTTGCGTGAAACTCCAGTTCAAATCAGCATGTATAGCTAAATGACCTGAAACCTGCCTAAATTAAATGACTTATTGCCCGCTGCGACCTCCCAAAATATATGGAATCGCTACCTGACTTACCTTCTACCTGACTTACCTTCTAACTTACTACTGATTACCTGCTTAATCACAACATAGACCTACTTAATCACAACATTTGAGTTTTTGGACCCCCTTTCAATTTGAAATGGATTTTTTTTTCAAAGCCAAAAATGTGCCCCTTGAAAAGGTGATTTTGAAAAAGTATCACTTACCCTCTTTGGACGGTGATTTTGTTAATCCCTGCCAAAAAAAGAACCTTGGTCCTCACAGCTCACCTATACATGACTGTCCTGTCTGCTTGTCTCTTCCAACTGTCCTGCTGGCAGGCTGGCTGGCAGGTTCTAAAGTCACAGAGGGCAGCTTGTGATGTCACAGAGGGCAGATTGTGATGTCACAGAGGGCAGATGTGATGTCACAGTGGGCCTGCCAGAGCAATGCTTGGCCATCTGACTGTGTACTGCTGCTGATTGGACTCATCAGATAAGCCTGCAACCCACCTGATGGAATGACCAGGCAAGATTCCTCCTCTGCAGCAGCTGATTGAGTTAGGCAGCAGCAGTTACTCAGGGACACAGGCATGCAGCAAAGAGCGAGGAGAGCTGGCTGCCTGTCAGTCGTCTAGTGGGTTTGCTGACACGACATCAACAGATGAGGCGGAGCACATGCAAATTTGGCCTACCCAGCCGACGACATCGTAAGTACAGAGTCTGTCGGATGCATACTTGTCTGATTATCCTCCAGACAGGACCTGTGGTGTCCAATTCATCTGTTGAGCAGCCAGGTATCTTTCAGTTTGTAAATACAAAGGTGATAGGTGTATAAAGTCCATTGTTACTGCCGTTAAATTCCAGTGATACTGCCATTAATGTCCAGTCCAGTAATACTGCTACATAAGACCAGTCCAGAGGTCTGCCGTTAAAGTCCAGTCCAGTGATACTGCCATTAAAGTCCATTGGTACTGCCCTTAAAGTCCATTGGTACTGCCGTTAATTCCAGTGATACTGCCATTAAAGTCCAGTCCAGTGATACTGCTGTATAATTCCATTCCGCTAGTACTGCCGTAAAAGTCCAGTGGTATTACCGATAAAGTCCAGTTTAGTGATCCTGCTGTTAAAATCCATTGATATTGCTGCTAAAGTCCATTAGTACTGAAGTTAAACTAAAGTTCTGTGATACTGCCGTTAAAGTCCAATGGTACTGCCAATAAAGTCCATTACAGTGATACTGCTGCATAAGTCCAGTCCAGTGATACCGCTACATAAGCCCAGTCCAGTGGTACTGCCGTTAAAGTCCAGTCCAGTGATACTGCCGTTAAAGTCCATTGGTATTGCCCTAAAAGTCTATTGCTACTGCCGTTAAATTCCAGTGATACTGCCATTAAAGCCCAGTCTAGTGATACTGCTGTATAATTCCACTCCACTGGTACTGCCATTAAGGTTCCGTGATCCTGCCATTAAAGTCCATTGGTACTGCCCTTAAAGTCCATTGGTACTTCCTTTAAATTCCAGTGATACAGCTCTTAAAGTACAGTGGTACTGCCAACAAAGACCAGTGTACTGCCAACAAAGTCCGGTCCCGTGATACTGCTGCATAAATCCAGTTCAGTGATATAGCTGCATAAGTCCAGTCCAGTAATACTGCTACGTAAGCCCAGTCCAGTGGTCTGCCTTTAAAGTCCATTGGTACTGCCGTTAAATTCCAGTGATACTGCCATTAAAATCCAGTCCAGTGATACTGCTTGTATAATTCCACTCCACTGGTACTGCCGTTAAAGTTCCGTGATACTGCCAATAAAGTCCAGTCCAGTGATACTGCTGCATACAGTAAGTCCAGTCCACTGTTACTGCTGCATAAGCCCAGTCCAGTGGTACTGCCGTTAAAATCCATTATCACTGCCATTAAAGTCCATTGGTACTTCCGTTCCATTACAGTGATACAGCTACATAAGCCCAGTCCAGTGGTACTGCCGTTAAAGTCCAGTCCAGTGATACTGCCATTAAATTCCATTGGTACTGCCGTTAAAACCAGTGATACTGCCATTAAAGTCCAGTCCAGTGATACTGCTTGTATAATTCCACTCCACTGGTACTGCCGTTAAAGTTCCGTGATACTGCCAATAAAGGCCATTGGTACTTCCGTTCCAGTATAGTGATACTGCCGTTAAAGTCCATATCAGTGATACTGCTGTATAATTCCAGACCATTGGTACTGCCATTAAAGTTTCATTGATACTGCCGTTAAAGTCCAATGGTACTGCCAATAAAGTCCATTACAGTGATTCTGCTGCATAAGTCCAGTCCAGTAATACTGCTACATATGCCCAGTCCAGTGGTACTGCCGTTAAAGTCCAGTCCAGTGATACTGCCATTAAAGTCCATTGGTACTGCCCTTAAAGTCTATTGGTACTGCCGTTAAATTCCAGTGATACTGCCATTAAAGTCCAGTCTAGTGATACTGCTATATAATTAAACTCCACTGGTACGGCCATTAAGGTTCCGTGATCCTGCCATTAAAGTCCATTGGTACTGCCCTTAAAGTCCATTGGTACTTCCGTTAAATTCCAGTGATACTGCTCTTAAAGTACATTGGTACTGCCAACAAAGACCAGTGTACTGCCAACAAAGTCCAGGCCCGTGATACTGCTCCATAAATCCAGTCCAGCGATATAGCTGCATAAGTCCAGTCCAGTAATACTGCTACGTAAGCCCAGTCCAGTGGTCTGCCTTTAAAGTCCATTGGTACTGCCGTTAAAGTTCCGTGATACTGCCAATAAAGTCCATTGGTACTTCCGTTCCAGTATAGTGATACTGCCGTTAAAGTCCAAATCAGTGATACTGCTGTATAATTCCAGTCCATTGGTACTGCCATTAAAGTTCCGTGATACTGCCGTTAAAGTCCAATGGTACTGCCAATAAAGTCCATTACAGTGATACTGCTGCATAAGTCCAGTCCAGTGATACCGCTACATAAGCCCAGTCCAGTGGTACTGCCGTTAAAGTCCAGTCCAGTGATACTGCCGTTAAAGTCCATTGGTATTGCTCTAAAAGTCTATTGGTACTGCCGTTAAATTCCAGTGATACTGCCATTAAAGCCCAGTCTAGTGATACTGCTGTATAATTCCACTCCACTGGTACTGCCATTAAGGTTCCGTGATCCTGCCATTAAAGTCCATTGGTACTGCCCTTAAAGTCCATTGTTACTTCCTTTAAATTCCAGTGATACAGCTCTTAAAGTACAGTGGTACTGCCAACAAAGACCAGTGTACTGCCAACAAAGTCCGGTCCCATGATACTGCTGCATAAATCCAGTTCAGTGATATAGCTGCATAAGTCCAGTCCAGTAATACTGCTACGTAAGCCCAGTCCAGTGGTCTGCCTTTAAAGTCCATTGGTACTGCCGTTAAATTCCAGTGATACTGCCATTAAAATCCAGTCCAGTGATACTGCTTGTATAATTCCACTCCACTGGTACTGCCGTTAAAGTTCCGTGATACTGCCAATAAAGTCCAGTCCAGTGATACTGCTGCATACAGTAAGTCCAGTCCACTGTTACTGCTGCAGAAGCCCAGTCCAGTGGTACTGCCGTTAAAGTCCATTATCACTGCCATTAAAGTCCATTGGTACTTCCGTTCCATTACAGTGATACAGCTACATAAGCCCAGTCCAGTGGTACTGCCGTTAAAGTCCAGTCCAGTGATACTGCCATTAAAGTCCATTGGTACTGCCGTTAAAACCAGTGATACTGCCATTAAAGTCCAGTCCAGTGATACTGCTTGTATAATTCCACTCCACTGGTACTGCCGTTAAAGTTCTGTGATACTGCCAATAAAGGCCATTGGTACTTCCGTTCCAGTATAGTGATACTGCCGTTAAAGTCCAAATCAGTGTTACTGCTGTATAATTCCAGACCATTGGTACTGCCATTAAAGTTTCATTGATATTGCCGTTAAAGTCCAATGGTACTGCCAATAAAGTCCATTACAGTGATTCTGCTGCATAAGTCCAGTCCAGTAATACTGCTACATATGCCCAGTCCAGTGGTACTGCCGTTAAAGTCCAGTCCAGTGATACTGCCATTAAAGTCCATTGGTACTGCCCTTAAAGTCTATTGGTACTGCCGTTAAATTCCAGTGATACTGCCATTAAAGTCCAGTCTAGTGATACTGCTATATAATTAAACTCCACTGGTACGGCCATTAAGGTTCCGTGATCCTGCCATTAAAGTCCATTGGTACTGCCCTTAAAGTCCATTGGTACTTCCGTTAAATTCCAGTGATACTGCTCTTAAAGTACATTGGTACTGCCAACAAAGTCCGGTCCCGTGATACTGCTGCATAAATCCAGTCCAGCGATATAGCTGCATAAGTCCAGTCCAGTAATACTGCTACGTAAGCCCAGTCCAGTGGTCTGCCTTTAAAGTCCATTGGTACTGCCGTTAAAGTTCCGTGATACTGCCAATAAAGTCCATTGGTACTTCCGTTCCAGTATAGTGATACTGCCGTTAAAGTCCAAATCAGTGATACTGCTGTATAATTCCAGTCCATTGGTACTGCCATTAAAGTTCTGTGATACTGCCGTTAAAGTCCAATGGTACTGCCAATAAAGTCCATTACAGTGATACTGCTGCATAAGTCCAGTCCAGTGATACCGCTACATAAGCCCAGTCCAGTGGTACTGCCGTTAAAGTCCAGTCCAGTGATACTGCCGTTAAAATCCATTGGTACTGCCCTTAAAGTCTATTGGTACTGCCGTTAAATTCCAGTGATACTGCCATTAAATCCCAGTCTAGTGATACTGCTGTATAATTCCACTCCACTGGTACAGCCATTAAGGTTCCGTGATCCTGCCATTAAAGTCCATTGGTACTGCCCTAAAGTCCATTGTTACTTCCATTAAAATCCAGTGATACTGCTCTTAAAGTACATTGGTACTGCCAACAAAGACCAGTAGTACTGCCAACAAAATCCAGTCCCGTGATACTGCGGAATAAATCCAGTCCAGTGATACTGCTGCATAAGTCCAGTTCAGTGATACCATTGTTCAAGTCCAGTCCAGTAATACTGCTACATAAGCCCAGTCCAGTGGTCTGCCGTTAAAGTCCATTGGTACTGCCGTTAAATTCCAGTGATACTGCCATTAAAGTCCAGTCCAGTGATACTGCTGTATAATTCCACTCCACTGGTACGGCCATTAAGGTTCCGTGATCCTGCCATTAAAGTCCATTGGTACTGCCCTTAAAGTACATTGGTACTTCCGTTAAATTCAAGAGATACTGCTCTTAAAGTACATTGGTACTGCCAACAAAGACAAGTGGTACTGCCAACAATGTCCGGTCCCGTGATACTGCTGCATAAATCCAGTTCAGTGATACCGATGTACAAGTCCAGTCCAGTAATACTGCTATATAAGCCCAGTCCATTGGTACTGCTGTATAATTCCACTCTACTGGTACTGCCGTTAAAGATCTGTGATACTGCCAATAAAGTCCAGTTCAGTGATACTGCTGCATAAGTCCAGTCCAGTGATACTGCTACATAAGCCCAGTCCAGTGGTACTGCCGTTAAAGTCCAGTCCAGTGATACTGACATTAAAGTCCATTGGTACTGCCGTTAAATTCCAGTGATACTGCCATTAAAGTCCAGTCCAGTGATACTGCTGTATAATTCCACTATACTGGTACTGCCATTAAGGTTCCGTGATACTGCCGTTAAAGACCAGAGGTATTACAGATAAAGTCCAGTTTAGTGATCCTGCTGTTAAAGTCCATTGATACTGCTCTTAAAGTCCATTGGTACTGCCATTAAAGTCCAGTCCAGTGATACTGCTGTATAATACCACTCCACTGGTACTGCCGTTAAAGTCCAATGGTATTGCAAATAAAGTCCAGTCCAGTGATACTGCTACATAAGCCCAGTCCAGTAGTATGCCGTTAAAGTCCCGTCCAGTCCAGTGATACTGTCAATAAAGTCCATTGGTACTGACGTTAAATTCCAGTGATACTGCCATTAAAATCCAGTCCAGTGATACTGCTTGTATAATTCCACTCCACTGGAACTGCCGTTAAAGTTCCGTGATA
Organism: Crinia signifera; assembly: GCF_055691185.1. Lineage (NCBI taxonomy): Eukaryota > Metazoa > Chordata > Amphibia > Anura > Myobatrachidae > Crinia > Crinia signifera. The sequence goes on from NC_139220.1 coordinate 191,016,252, forward strand.
CTGCCAATAAAGTCCAGTCCAGTGATACTGCTGCATAAAGTAAGTCCAGTCCACTGTTACAGCTGCATAAGCCCAGTCCAGTGGTACTGCCGTTAAAGTCCATTATTACTGCCATTAAAGTCCATTGGTACTTCCGTTCCAGTCCAGTGATACTGCCGTTAAAGTCCAAATCAGTTACACTGCTATATAATTCCAGTCCATTGGTACTGCCGTTAAAGTTCCGTGATACTGCCGTTAAAGTTCAACGGAATTGCCAATAAAGTCCAGTCTAGTGATACTGCTATATAAGTCCAGTCCGGTAATACTGCTACATAAGACCAGTCCAGTGATACTGCCATTAAAGTCCATTGGTCCTGCCCTTAAAGTCCATTGGTACTGCCGTTAAATTCCAGTGATACTGCCATTAAAGTCCAGTCCAGTGATACTGCTGTATAATTCCATTCCACTAGAAATGCCATAAAAGTTCCATGATACTGCCGATAAAGTCCAGTGGTATTCCTGATAAAGTCCAGTTTAGTGATCCTGCTGTTAAAGTCCATTGATACTGCTCTTAAAGTCCATTGGTACTTCCAATAAAGTCCAGTGGTACTGCCGACAAAGTCCAGTCCCGTGATACTGCTGCATAAATCCAGTCCAGTGATACTGCTGCATAAGTCCAGTCCAGTGATACCGCCGTTAAATTCCAGTCCACATATATTCCAGAAAGATCATGGAGAACCAAAATTTGGAGGATAAAATAGTGAAAGAACAAGAACCATTTCCTCCTAGTGCTGAAAAAGCTGCCACTAGTCATGACATAGAACATGAAATGCCTTCAACGTTGTCTTCCAAGGCCGATGCCCCATGTCATCATAGGCCCTCCCTCATTAAACGTTACAGACTACATTTCTAAACACACATGAATTTTGCATGAATCTCTAATTGCACCCGTCCTTGTTGGCAGGGTGATTTCTCACTAAGGGGCCTGTGTATTATCCCTTAATTTCAACAAAAGTAGGTGAAAACAATTATTTTCATCTACTTTGGTAGAAATTAAGTATCGTTGCCATTCAATAGAAATGCAATGCAGGAGATATCACTGAGATCTCCTGCTCAGATTTCAGCCCTGATCTGGGTCACTGACCGCACTAAATAGTATGAGGGCCTAAATTCATAAACCTATAAAAATACGGTAAGGAAGAGGGTCTATAGAAAACATAAATATTTAATAAATATCCATGTATGCCAGGAATATATCATCGCGCCTTATTACCTGTTGTGGGTCAGCTGCTCCTACCATTCTATCTTCCGTATATGATGTAGCGAAGATGACCTCACAGAAGCCCAGAGATGTAGCTGGCATGGCTGTTGACATCACCATTCGTTCTTGGAGAAGGTCCACCTGAAAAAAGAAGATAGAGGCGCGATAATATGTTCATGACATAAATGCATATTTATTAGTACTGTTTCTAGCTAATGTACCACACATAAACACAGTGCGGTACAGACAACACCAGTCATCCATATCAGTCCCTGCCCCATAGGAGCTTACATTCTAAATCTACTAACACACAAACAATCTAAAACACACACATACACAAATACACGTGGTGTTGCATAAACAACTCATTGCACCTGTCCTATTAGTGGGGTGACTTTGCGCTAAAACAGCAGGATTATTGAAAGTGTACTCTTCAACTATAATAAAAGTGATGAACTGCGTAATCATAAATACCCATTCTAGCACCATTTGATTTGTATCGATTGTTTAATTGTTTTTGCACTGTTCAACTTTGTATTTAGAAATGTATGCATTTGCCTCAACATTTAACCCTTGTGCATAAATATTTTGAAATCCGGCCTCCAGTGTATCATTTTGTGATTATTTCTTGTCTCCTTTATTTACTGTATCCTTCCAGGAATCAAGACAGTTTGATTGTTTGCGTGAAACTCCAGTTCAAATCAGCATGTATAGCTAAATGACCTGAAACCTGCCTAAATTAAATGACTTATTGCCCGCTGCGACCTCCCAAAATATATGGAATCGCTACCTGACTTACCTTCTACCTGACTTACCTTCTAACTTACTACTGATTACCTGCTTAATCACAACATATACCTACTTAATCACAACATTTGAGTTTTTGGACCCCCTTTCAATTTGAAATGGATTTTTTTTCAAAGCCAAAAATGTGCCCCTTGAAAAGGTGATTTTGAAAAAAGTATCACTTACCCTCTTTGTTACTGCCGTTAAATTCCAGTGATACTGCCATTAAAGTCCAGTCCAGTAATACTGCTACATAAGCACAGTCCAGTGGTCTGCTGTTAAAGTCCAGTCCAGTGATACTGCCATTAAAGTCCATTGGTACTGCTGTTAAATTCGAGTGATACTGCCATTAAAGTCCAGTCCAGTGATACTGCTTGTATAATTCCACTCCACTGGTAATGCCGTTAACGTTCCGTGATACTGCCAATAAAGTCCAATGGTACTTCCGTTCCAGTATAGTGATACTGCCGTTAAAGTCCAAATCAGTGATACTGCTGTATAATTCCAGTCCATTGGTACTGCCATTAAAGTTCTGTGATACTGCCGTTAAAGTCCAATGGCACTGCCAATAAAGTCCGTTACAGTGATACTGCTGCATAAGTCCAGTCCAGTGATACCGCTACATAAGCCCAGTCCAGTGGTACTGCCGTTAAAGTCCAGTCCAGTGATACTGCCAATAAAGTCCATTGGTACTGTCCTTAAAGTCTATTGGTACTGCCGTTAAATTCCATGTGATACTGCCATTAAAGCCCAGTCTAGTGATACTGCTGTATAATTCCACTCCACTGGTACAGCCATTAAGGTTCCGTGATCCTGCTATTAAAGTCCATTGGTACTGCCCTTAAAGTCCATTGTTACTTCCTTTAAATTCCAGTGATACTGCTCTTAAAGTACATTGGTACTGCCAACAAAGACCAGTGTACTGCCAACAAAGTCCGGTCCCGTGATACTGCTGCATAAATCCAGTCCAGTGATATAGCTGCATAAGTCCAGTCCAGTAATACTGCTACGTAAGCCCAGTCCAGTGGTCTGCCTTTAAAGTCCATTGGTACTGCCGTTAAATTCCAGTGATACTGCCATTAAAATCCAGTCCAGTGATACTGCTTGTATAATTCCACTCCACTGGTACTGCCGTTAAAGTTCCGTGATACTGCCAATAAAGTCCAGTCCAGTGATACTGCTGCATACAGTAAGTCCAGTCCACTGTTACTGCTGCATAAGCCCAGTCCAGTGGTACTGCCGTTAAAGTCCATTATCACTGCCATTAAAGTCCATTGGTACTTCAATTCCATTACAGTGATACTGCTGCATAAGTCCAGTCCAGTGATACAGCTACATAAGCCCATTCCAGTGGTACTACCGTTAAAGTCCAGTCCAGGTACTGCCATTAAAGTCCATTGTTACTGCCCTTAAAGTCCAGTGATACTGCCATTAAAATCCATTGTTACTGCCGTTAAATTCGAGTGATACTGCCATTAAAGTCCAGTCCAGTAATACTGCTACATAAGCCCAGTCCAGTGATACTGCCATTAAAGTCCATTGGTACTGCCGTTAAATTCGAGTGATACTGCCATTAAAGTCCAGTCCAGTGATACTGCTTGAATAATTCCACTCCACTGGTAATGCCGTTAAAGTTCTGTGATACTGCCAATAAAGTCCATTGGTACTTCCGTTCCAGTATAGTGATACTGCTGTTAAAGTCCAAATCAGTGATACTGCTGTATAATTCCAGTCCATTGGTACTGCCATTAAAGTTCCGTGATACTGCCGTTAAAGTCCAATGGTACTGCCAATAAAGTCCATTACAGTGATACTGCTGCATAAGTCCAGTCCAGTGATACCGCTACATAAGCCCAGTCCAGTGGTACTGCCGTTAAAGTCCAGTCCAGTGATACTGCCGTTAAAGTCCATTGGTACTGCCCTTAAAGTCTATTGGTACTGCCGTTAAATTCCAGTGATACTGCCATTAAAGCCCAGTCTAGTGATACTGCTGTATAATTCCACTCCACTGGTACAGCCATTAAGGTTCCGTGATCCTGCCATTAAAGTCCATTGGTACTGCCCTTAAAGTCCATTGGTACTTCCGTTAAATTCCAGTGATACTGCTCTTAAAGTACATTGGTACTGCCAACTAAGACCAGTGTACTGCCAACAAAGTCCGGTCCCGTGATACTGCTGCATTAGTCCAGTCCAGTAATACTGCTACGTAAGCCCAGTCCAGTGGTCTGCCTTTAAAGTCCATTGGTACTGCCGTTAAATTCCAGTGATACTGCCATTAAAATCCAGTCCAGTGATACTGCTTGTATAATTCCACTCCACTGGTACTGCCGTTAAAGTTCCGTGATACTGCCAATAAAGTCCAGTCCAGTGATACTGCTGCATACAGTAAGTCCAGTCCACTGTTACTGCTGCATAAGCCCAGTCCAGTGGTACTGCCGTTAAAGTCCATTATCACTGCCATTAAAGTCCATTGGTACTTCCATTCCATTACAGTGATACTGCTGCATAAGTCCAGTCCAGTGATACAGCTACATAAGCCCAGTCCAGTGGTACTGCCGTTAAAGTCCAATGGTATTGCAAATAAAGTCCAGTCCAGTTATACTGCTACATAAGCCCAGTCCAGTGGTCTGCCGTTAAAGTCAAGTCCTGTGATACTGCCATTAAAGTCCATTGGTACTGCCGTTAAATTCCAGTGATACTGCCATTAAAGTCCAGTCCAGTGATACAGCTTGTATAATTCCACTCCACTGGTACTGCCGTTAAAGTTCTGTGATACTGCCAATAAAGTCCATTGGTACTTCCGTTCCAGTATAGTGATACTGCCGTTAAAGTCTAAATCAGTGATACTGCTGTATAATTCCAGTCCATTGGTACTGCCATTAAAGTTCCGTGATACTGCCGTTAAAGTCCAATGGTACTGCCAATGAAGTCCATTACAGTGATACTGCTGCATAAGTCCAGTCCAGTGATACTGCTACATAAGCCCAGTCCAGTGGTACTGCCGTTAAAGTCCAGTCCAGTGATACTGCCGTTAAAGTCCATTGGTACTGCCCTTAAAGTCTATTGGTACTGCCGTTAAATTCCAGTGATACTGCCTTTAAAGTCCAGACTAGTGATACTGCTGTATAATTCCACTCCACTGGTACGGCCATTAAGGTTCCGTGATCCTGCCATTAAAGTCCATTGGTACTGCCCTTAAAGTCCATTGGTACTTCCATTAAATTCCAGTGATACTGCTCTTAAAGTACATTGGTACTGCCAACATAGACCAGTGCTACTGCCAACAAAGTCCGGTCCCGTGATACTGCTGCATAAATCCAGTCCAGTGATACTGCTGCATAAGTCCAGTTCAGTGATACCGTTGTTTAAGTCCAGTCCAGTAATACTGCTACATAAGCCTAGTCCAGTGGTCTGCCGTTAAAGTCCATTTGTACTGCCGTTAAATTCCAGTGATACTGCGATTAAAGTCCAGTCCAGTGATACTGCTGTATAATTCCACTCCACTGGTACGGCCATTAAGGTTCCGTGATCCTGCCATTAAAGTCCATTGGTGCTGCCCTTAAAGTCCATTGGTACTTCTGTTAAATTCCAGTGATACTGCTCTTAAAGTACATTGGTACTGCCAACAAAGACCAGTGGTACTGCCAACAAAGTCCGGTCCCGTGATACTGCTGCATAAATCCAGTTCAGTGATACCGCTGTACAAGTCCAGTCCAGTAATACTGCTATATAAGCCCAGTCCATTGGTACTGCCGTTAAATTCCAGTCACAGTCCAGTCCAGTGATACTGCTGTATAATTCTACTCCACTGGTACTGCCGTTAAAGTTCTGTGATACTGCCATTAAAGTCCAGTTGTATTACCGATAAAGTCCAGTTTAGTGATCCTGCTGTTAAAGTCCATTGATACTGCTCTTAAAGTCCATTGGTACTGCCATTAAAGTCCAGTCCAGTGATACTGCTGTATAATCCCACTCCACTGGTACTGCCGTTAAAGTCCAATGGTATTGCAAATAAAATCCAGTCCAGTGATACTGCTACATAAGCCCAGTCCAGTGATACTGCCATTAAAGTCCATTGGTACTGCCGTTAAATTCCAGTGATACTGCCATTAAAGTCCAGACCAGTGATACTGCTTGTATAATTCCACTCCACTGGTACTGCCATTAAAGTTCCGTGATACTGCCAATAAAGTCCAGTCCAGTGATACTGCTGCATAAGTCCAGTCCACTGTTACTGCTGCATAAGCCCAGTCCAGTGGTACTGCCGTTAAAGTCCAGTCCAGTGATACTGCTGTATAATTCCTGTCCATTGGTACTGCCATTAAAGTTCTGTGATACTTCCGTTAAAATCCAATGGTATTGCCAATAAAGTCCATTACAGTGATACTGCTGCATAAGTCCAGTCCAGTGATACTGCTGTTAAAGTCCATTGGTACTGCTTTTAAAGTCCATTGGTACTGCCGTTAAATTCCAGTGATACTGCCATTAAAGTCCAGTCTAGTGATACTGCTGTATAATTCCACTCCACTGGTAATGACGTTAAGGTTCCGTGATACTGCCGTTAATGTCCGGTGGTATAACCGATAAAGTCCAGTTTAGTGATCCTGCTGTTAAAGTCCATTGATACTGCTCTTAAAGTCCAGAGGTAAAGCTACATAAATCCAGTCCAGTGATACTGCTGCATAAATCCAGTCCAGAGAGATTGCGGCATAAGTCTAGTCCAGTTACACTTTTGCATATGTCCAGTCCAGTGGTACTGCTGTTAAAATCCAGTCCAGTGATACTGCCGTTAAAGTCCATTACTACTACCATTAAAGTCCATTAATACTTCCGTTCCAGTCCAGTTATACTGCCGTTAAAGTCCAAATCAGTGACACTGCTATATAATTCCAGTCCATTGGTACTGCCGTTAAAGTTCTGTGATACTGCCGTTAAAGTTCAACGGAATTGCCAATAAAGTCCAGTCTAGTGATACTGCTATATAAGTCCAGTCCGGTAATACTGCTACATAAGACCAGTCCAGTGATACTGCCATTAAAGTCCATTGGTCCTGCCCTTAAAGTCCATTGGTACTGCCGTTAAATTCCAGTTATACTGCCATTAAAGTCCAGTCCAGTGATACTGCTGTATAATTCCATTCCACTAGAAATGCTGTAAAAGTTCCATGATACTGCCGTTAAAGTCCAGTGGTATTCCTGATAAAGTCCAGTTTAGTGATCCTGCTGTTAGTGTCCATTGATACTGCTCTTAAAGTCCATTGGTACTTCCAATAAAGTTCAGTGGTACTGCCGACAAAGTCCAGTCCTGTGATACTGCTGCATAACTCCAGTCCAGTGATACTGCTGCATAAGTCCAGTCCAGTGATACCGCCGTTAAATTCCAGTCCACATATATTCCAGAAAGATCATGGAGAACCAAAATTTGGAGGATAAAATAGTGAAAGAACAAGAACCACTTCCTCCTAGTGCTGAAAAAGCTGCCACTAGTCATGACATAGAACATGAAATGCCTTCAACGTTGTCTTCCAAGGCCGATACCCCATGTCATCATAGGCCCTCCCTCATTAAACGTTACAGACTACATTTCTAAACACACATGAATTTTGCATGAATCTCTAATTGCACCCGTCCTTGATGTCAGGGTGATTTCTCACTAAGGGGCCTGTGTATTATCCCTTAATTTCAACAAAAGTAGGTGAAAACAATTATTTTTATCTACTTTTGTAGAAATTAAGTATCGTTGCCATTCAATAGAAATGCAATGCAGGAGATATCACTGATATCTCCTGCTCAGATTTCAGCTCTGATCTGGGTCACTGTCCGCACTAAATAGTATGAGGGCCTAAATTCATCAACCTATAAAAATACGGTAAGGAAGAGGGTCTATAGAAAACATAAATATTTAATAAATATCCATGTATGCCAGGAATATATCATCGCGCCTTATTACCTGTTGTGGGTCAGCTGCTCCTACCATTCTATCTTCCGTATATGATGTAGCGAAGATGACCTCACAGAAGCCCAGAGATGTAGCTGGCATGGCTGTTGACATCACCATTCGTTCTTGGAGAAGGTCCACCTGAAAAAAGAAGATAGAGGCGCGATAATATGTTCATGACATAAATGCATATTTATTAGTACTGTTTCTAGCTAATGTACCACACATAAACACAGTGCGGTACAGACAACACCAGTCATCCATATCAGTCCCTGCCCCATAGGAGCTTACATTCTAAATCTACTAACACACAAACAATCTAAAACACACACATACACAAATACACGTGGTGTTGCATAAACAACTCATTGCACCTGTCCTATTGGTGGGGTGACTTTGCGCTAAAACAGCAGGATTATTGAAAGTGTACTCTTCAACTATAATAAAAGTGATGAACTGCGTAATCATAAATACCCATTCTAGCACCATTTGATTTGTATCGATTGTTTAATTGTTTTTGCACTGTTCAACTTTGTATTTAGAAATGTATGCATTTGCCTCAACATTTAACCCTTGTGCATAAATATTTTGAAATCCGGCCTCCAGTGTATCATTTTGTGATTATTTCTTGTCTCCTTTATTTACTGTATCCTTCCAGGAATCAAGACAGTTTGATTGTTTGCGTGAAACTCCAGTTCAAATCAGCATGTCTAGCTAAATGACCTGAAACCTGCCTAAATTAAATGACTTATTGCCCGCTGCGACCTCCCAAAATATATGGAATCGCTACCTGACTTACCTTCTACCTGACTTACCTTCTAACTTACTACTGATTACCTGCTTAATCACAACATATACCTACTTAATCACAACATTTGAGTTTTTGGACCCCCTTTCAATTTGAAATGGATTTTTTTTTCAAAGCCAAAAATGTGCCCCTTGAAAAGGTGATTTTGAAAAAAGTATCACTTACCCTCTTTGTTACTGCCGTTAAATTCCAGTGATACTGCCATTAAAGTCCAGTCCAGTAATACTGCTACATAAGCACAGTCCAGTGGTCTGCTGTTAAAGTCCAGTCCAGTGATACTGCCATTAAAGTCCATTGGTACTGCTGTTAAATTCGAGTGATACTGCCATTAAAGTCCAGTCCAGTGATACTGCTTGTATAATTCCACTCCACTGGTAATGCCGTTAACGTTCCGTGATACTGCCAATAAAGTCCAATGGTACTTCCGTTCCAGTATAGTGATACTGCCGTTAAAGTCCAAATCAGTGATACTGCTGTATAATTCCAGTCCATTGGTACTGCCATTAAAGTTCCGTGATACTGCCGTTAAAGTCCAATGGCACTGCCAATAAAGTCCGTTACAGTGATACTGCTGCATAAGTCCAGTCCAGTGATACCGCTACATAAGCCCAGTCCAGTGGTACTGCCGTTAAAGTCCAGTCCAGTGATACTGCCAATAAAGTCCATTGGTACTGCCCTTAAAGTCTATTGGTACTGCCGTTAAATTCCAGTGATACTGCCATTAAAGCCCAGTCTAGTGATACTGCTGTATAATTCCACTCCACTGGTACAGCCATTAAGGTTCCGTGATCCTGCTATTAAAGTCCATTGGTACTGCCCTTAAAGTCCATTGTTACTTCCTTTAAATTCCAGTGATACTGCTCTTAAAGTACATTGGTACTGCCAACAAAGACCAGTGTATTGCCAACAAAGTCCGGTCCCGTGATACTGCTGCATAAATCCAGTCCAGTGATATAGCTGCATAAGTCCAGTCCAGTAATACTGCTACGTAAGCCCAGTCCAGTGGTCTGCCTTTAAAGTCCATTGGTACTGCCGTTAAATTCCAGTGATACTGCCATTAAAATCCAGTCCAGTGATACTGCTTGTATAATTCCACTCCACTGGTACTACCGTTAAAGTTCCGTGATACTGCCAATAAAGTCCAGTCCAGTGATACTGCTGCATACAGTAAGTCCAGTCCACTGTTACTGCTGCATAAGCCCAGTCCAGTGGTACTGCCGTTAAAGTCCATTATCACTGCCATTAAAGTCCATTGGTACTTCAATTCCATTACAGTGATACTGCTGCATAAGTCCAGTCCAGTGATACAGCTACATAAGCCCATTCCAGTGGTACTACCATTAAAGTCCAGTCCAGGTACTGCCATTAAAGTCCATTGTTACTGCCCTTAAAGTCCAGTGATACTGCCATTAAAATCCATTGTTACTGCCGTTAAATTCCAGTGATACTGCCATTAAAGTCCAGTCCAGTAATACTGCTACATAAGCCCAGTCCAGTGATACTGCCATTAAAGTCCATTGGTACTGCCGTTAAATTCGAGTGATACTGCCATTAAAGTCCAGTCCAGTGATACTGCTTGAATAATTCCACTCCACTGGTAATGCCGTTAAAGTTCTGTGATACTGCCAATAAAGTCCATTGGTACTTCCGTTCCAGTATAGTGATACTGCCGTTAAAGTCCAAATCAGTGATACTGCTGTATAATTCCAGTCCATTGGTACTGCCATTAAAGTTCCGTGATACTGCCGTTAAAGTCCAATGGTACTGCCAATAAAGTCCATTACAGTGATACTGCTGCATAAGTCCAGTCCAGTGATACCGCTACATAAGCCCAGTCCAGTGGTACTGCCGTTAAAGTCCAGTCCAGTGATACTGCCGTTAAAGTCCATTGGTACTGCCCTTAAAGTCTATTGGTACTGCCGTTAAATTCCAGTGATACTGCCATTAAAGCCCAGTCTAGTGATACTGCTGTATAATTCCACTCCACTGGTACAGGCATTAAGGTTCCGTGATCCTGCCATTAAAGTCCATTGGTACTGCCCTTAAAGTCCATTGGTACTTCCGTTAAATTCCAGTGATACTGCTCTTAAAGTACATTGGTACTGCCAACTAAGACCAGTGTACTGCCAACAAAGTCCGGTCCCGTAATACTGCTGCATAAATCCAGTCCAGTGATATAGCTGCATAAGTCCAGTCCAGTAATACTGCTACGTAAGCCCAGTCCAGTGGTCTGCCTTTAAAGTCCATTGGTACTGCCGTTAAATTCCAGTGATACTGCCATTAAAATCCAGTCCAGTGATACTGCTTGTATAATTCCACTCCACTGGTACTGCCGTTAAAGTTCCGTGATACTGCCAATAAAGTCCAGTCCAGTGATACTGCTGCATACAGTAAGTCCAGTCCACTGTTACTGCTGCATAAGCCCAGTCCAGTGGTACTGCCGTTAAAGTCCATTATCACTGCCATTAAAGTCCATTGGTACTTCCATTCCATTACAGTGATACTGCTGCATAAGTCCAGTCCAGTGATACAGCTACATAAGCCCAGTCCAGTGGTACTGCCGTTAAAGTCCAATGGTATTGCAAATAAAGTCCAGTCCAGTTATACTGCTACATAAGCCCAGTCCAGTGGTCTGCCGTTAAAGTCAAGTCCTGTGATACTGCCATTAAAGTCCATTGGTACTGCCGTTAAATTCCAGTGATACTGCCATTAAAGTCCAGTCCAGTGATACTGCTTGTATAATTCCACTCCACTGGTACTGCCGTTAAAGTTCCGTGATACTGCCAATAAAGTCCATTGGTACTTCCGTTCCAGTATAGTGATACTGCCGTTAAAGTCTAAATCAGTGATACTGCTGTATAATTCCAGTCCATTGGTACTGCCATTAAAGTTCCGTGATACTGCCGTTAAAGTCCAATGGTACTGCCAATGAAGTCCATTACAGTGATACTGCTGCATAAGTCCAGTCCAGTGATACTGCTACATAAGCCCAGTCCAGTGGTCTGCCGTTAAAGTCAAGTCCTGTGATACTGCCATTAAAGTCCATTGGTACTGCCGTTAAATTCCAGTGATACTGCCATTAAAGTCCAGTCCAGTGATACTGCTTGTATAATTCCACTCCACTGGTACTGCCGTTAAAGTTCCGTGATACTGCCAATAAAGTCCATTGGTACTTCCGTTCCAGTATAGTGATACTGCCGTTAAAGTCTAAATCAGTGATACTGCTGTATAATTCCAGTCCATTGGTACTGCTATTAAAGTTCTGTGATACTGCCGTTAAAGTCCAATGGTACTGCCAATGAAGTCCATTACAGTGATACTGCTGCATAAGTCCAGTCCAGTGATACTGCTACATAAGCCCAGTCCAGTGGTACTGCCGTTAAAGTCCAGTCCAGTGATACTGCCGTTAAAGTCCATTGGTACTGCCCTTAAAGTCTATTGGTACTGCCGTTAAATTCCAGTGATACTGCCTTTAAAGTCCAGACTAGTGATACTGCTGTATAATTCCACTCCACTGGTACGGCCATTAAGGTTCCGTGATCCTGCCATTAAAGTCCATTGGTACTGCCCTTAAAGTCCATTGGTACTTCCATTAAATTCCAGTGATACTGCTCTTAAAGTACATTGGTACTGCCAACATAGACCAGTGCTACTGCCAACAAAGTCCGGTCCCGTGATACTGCTGCATAAATCCCGTCCAGTGATACTGCTGCATAAGTCCAGTTCAGTGATACCGTTGTTCAAGTCCAGTCCAGTAATACTGCTACATAAGCCTAGTCCAGTGGTCTGCCGTTAAAGTCCATTTGTACTGCCGTTAAATTCCAGTGATACTGCGATTAAAGTCCAGTCCAGTGATACTGCTGTATAATTCCACTCCACTGGTACGGCCATTAAGGTTCCGTGATCCTGCCATTAAAGTCCATTGGTGCTGCCCTTAAAGTCCATTGGTACTTCTGTTAAATTCCAGTGATACTGCTCTTAAAGTACATTTGTACTGCCAACAAAGACCAGTGGTACTGCCAACAAAGTCCGGTCCCGTGATACTGCTGCATAAATCCAGTTCAGTGATACCGCTGTACAAGTCCAGTCCAGTAATACTGCTATATAAGCCCAGTCCATTGGTACTGCCGTTAAATTCCAGTCACAGTCCAGTCCAGTTATACTGCTGTATAATTCTACTCCACTGGTACTGCCGTTAAAGTTCTGTGATACTGCCATTAAAGTCCAGTTGTATTACCGATAAAGTCCAGTTTAGTGATCCTGCTGTTAAAGTCCATTGATACTGCTCTTAAAGTCCATTGGTACTGCCATTAAAGTCCAGTCCAGTGATACTGCTGTATAATTCCACTCCACTGGTACTGCCGTTAAAGTCCAATGGTATTGCAAATAAAATCCAGTCCAGTGATACTGCTACATAAGCCCAGTCCAGTGATACTGCCATTAAAGTCCATTGGTACTGCCGTTAAATTCCAGTGATACTGCCATTAAAGTCCAGACCAGTGATACTGCTTGTATAATTCCACTCCACTGGTACTGCCATTAAAGTTCCGTGATACTGCCAATAAAGTCCAGTCCAGTGATACTGCTGCATAAGTCCAGTCCACTGTTACTGCTGCATAAGCCCAGTCCAGTGGTACTGCCGTTAAAGTCCAGTCCAGTGATACTGCTGTATAATTCCTGTCCATTGGTACTGCCATTAAAGTTCTGTGATACTTCCGTTAAAATCCAATGGTATTGCCAATAAAGTCCATTACAGTGATACTGCTGCATAAGTCCAGTCCAGTGATACTGCTGTTAAAGTCCATTGGTACTGCTTTTAAAGTCCATTGGTACTGCCGTTAAATTCCAGTGATACTGCCATTAAAGTCCAGTCTAGTGATACTGCTGTATAATTCCACTCCACTGGTAATGACGTTAAGGTTCCGTGATACTGCCGTTAATGTCCGGTGGTATAACCGATAAAGTCCAGTTTAGTGATCCTGCTGTTAAAGTCCATTGATACTGCTCTTAAAGTCCAGAGGTAAAGCTACATAAATCCAGTCCAGTGATACTGCTGCATAAATCCAGTCCAGAGAGATTGCGGCATAAGTCTAGTCCAGTTACACTTTTCCATATGTCCAGTCCAGTGGTACTGCTGTTAAAATCCAGTCCAGTGATACTGCCGTTAAAGTCCATTACTACTACCATTAAAGTCTATTAATACTTCCGTTCCAGTCCAGTTATACTGCCGTTAAAGTCCAAATCAGTGACACTGCTATATAATTCCAGTCCATTGGTACTGCCGTTAAAGTTCTGTGATACTGCCGTTAAAGTTCAACGGAATTGCCAATAAAGTCCAGTCTAGTGATACTGCTATATAAGTCCAGTCCGGTAATACTGCTACATAAGACCAGTCCAGTGATACTGCCATTAAAGTCCATTGGTCCTGCCCTTAAAGTCCATTGGTACTGCCGTTAAATTCCAGTTATACTGCCATTAAAGTCCAGTCCAGTGATACTGCTGTATAATTCCATTCCACTAGAAATGCTGTAAAAGTTCCATGATACTGCCGTTAAAGTCCAGTGGTATTCCTGATAAAGTCCAGTTTAGTGATCCTGCTGTTAGAGTTCATTGATACTGCTCTTAAAGTCCATTGGTACTTCCAATAAAGTCCAGTGGTACTGCCGACAAAGTCCAGTCCTGTGATACTGCTGCATAACTCCAGTCCAGTGATACTGCTGCATAAGTCCAGTCCAGTGATACCGCCGTTAAATTCCAGTCCACATATATTCCAGAAAGATCATGGAGAACCAAAATTTGGAGGATAAAATAGTGAAAGAACAAGAACCACTTCCTCCTAGTGCTGAAAAAGCTGCCACTAGTCATGACATAGAACATGAAATGCCTTCAACGTTGTCTTCCAAGGCCGATACCCCATGTCATCATAGGCCCTCCCTCATTAAACGTTACAGACTACATTTCTAAACACACATGAATTTTGCATGAATCTCTAATTGCACCCGTCCTTGTTGTCAGGGTGATTTCTCACTAAGGGGCCTGTGTATTATCCCTTAATTTCAACAAAAGTAGGTGAAAACAATTATTTTTATCTACTTTTGTAGAAATTAAGTATCGTTGCCATTCAATAGAAATGCAATGCAGGAGATATCACTGATATCTCCTGCTCAGATTTCAGCTCTGATCTGGGTCACTGTCCGCACTAAATAGTATGAGGGCCTAAATTCATCAACCTATAAAAATACGGTAAGGAAGAGGGTCTATAGAAAACATAAATATTTAATAAATATCCATGTATGCCAGGAATATATCATCGCGCCTTATTACCTGTTGTGGGTCAGCTGCTCCTACCATTCTATCTTCCGTATATGATGTAGCGAAGATGACCTCACAGAAGCCCAGAGATGTAGCTGGCATGGCTGTTGACATCACCATTCGTTCTTGGAGAAGGTCCACCTGAAAAAAGAAGATAGAGGCGCGATAATATGTTCATGACATAAATGCATATTTATTAGTACTGTTTCTAGCTAATGTACCACACATAAACACAGTGCGGTACAGACAACACCAGTCATCCATATCAGTCCCTGCCCCATAGGAGCTTACATTCTAAATCTACTAACACA
This sequence comes from Crinia signifera, assembly GCF_055691185.1. NCBI lineage: Eukaryota > Metazoa > Chordata > Amphibia > Anura > Myobatrachidae > Crinia > Crinia signifera. Next base: position 191,031,646 of record NC_139220.1, read on the forward strand.
CAAACAATCTAAAACACACACATACACAAATACACGTGGTGTTGCATAAACAACTCATTGCACCTGTCCTATTAGTGGGGTGACTTTGCGCTAAAACAGCAGGATTATTGAAAGTGTACTCTTCAACTATAATAAAAGTGATGAACTGCGTAATCATAAATACCCATTCTAGCACCATTTGATTTGTATCGATTGTTTAATTGTTTTTGCACTGTTCAACTTTGTATTTAGAAATGTATGCATTTGCCTCAACATTTAACCCTTGTGCATAAATATTTTGAAATCCGGCCTCCAGTGTATCATTTTGTGATTATTTCTTGTCTCCTTTATTTACTGTATCCTTCCAGGAATCAAGACAGTTTGATTGTTTGCGTGAAACTCCAGTTCAAATCAGCATGTATAGCTAAATGACCTGAAACCTGCCTAAATTAAATGACTTATTGCCCGCTGCGACCTCCCAAAATATATGGAATCGCTACCTGACTTACCTTCTACCTGACTTACCTTCTAACTTACTACTGATTACCTGCTTAATCACAACATATACCTACTTAATCACAACATTTGAGTTTTTGGACCCCCTTTCAATTTTAAATGGATTTTTTTTTCAAAGCCAAAAATGTGCCCCTTGAAAAGGTGATTTTGAAAAAAGTATCACTTACCCTCTTTGTTACTGCCGTTAAATTCCAGTGATACTGCCATTAAAGTCCAGTCCAGTAATACTGCTACATAAGCACAGTCCAGTGGTCTGCTGTTAAAGTCCAGTCCAGTGATACTGCCATTAAAGTCCATTGGTACTGCTGTTAAATTCGAGTGATACTGCCATTAAAGTCCAGTCCAGTGATACTGCTTGTATAATTCCACTCCACTGGTAATGCCGTTAACGTTCCGTGATACTGCCAATAAAGTCCATTGGTACTTCCGTTCCAGTATAGTGATACTGCCGTTAAAGTCTAAATCAGTGATACTGCTGTATAATTCCAGTCCATTGGTACTGCCATTAAAGTTCCGTGATACTGCCGTTAAAGTCCAATGGTACTGCCAATGAAGTCCATTACAGTGATACTGCTGCATAAGTCCAGTCCAGTGATACTGCTACATAAGCCCAGTCCAGTGGTACTGCCGTTAAAGTCCAGTCCAGTGATACTGCCGTTAAAGTCCATTGGTACTGCCCTTAAAGTCTATTGGTACTGCCGTTAAATTCCAGTGATACTGCCTTTAAAGTCCAGACTAGTGATACTGCTGTATAATTCCCTTCCACTGGTATGGCCATTAAGGTTCCGTGATCCTGCCATTAAAGTCCATTGGTACTGCCCTTAAAGTCCATTGGTACTTCCATTAAATTCCAGTGATACTGCTCTTAAAGTACATTGGTACTGCCAACATAGACCAGTGCTACTGCCAACAAAGTCCGGTCCCGTGATACTGCTGCATAAATCCAGTCCAGTGATACTGCTGCATAAGTCCAGTTCAGTGATACCGTTGTTCAAGTCCAGTCCAGTAATACTGCTACATAAGCCTAGTCCAGTGGTCTGCCGTTAAAGTCCATTTGTACTGCCGTTAAATTCCAGTGATACTGCGATTAAAGTCCAGTCCAGTGATACTGCTGTATAATTCCACTCCACTGGTACGGCCATTAAGGTTCCGTGATCCTGCCATTAAAGTCCATTGGTGCTGCCCTTAAAGTCCATTGGTACTTCTGTTAAATTCCAGTGATACTGCTCTTTAAGTACATTGGTACTGCCAACAAAGACCAGTGGTACTGCCAACAAAGTCCGGTCCCGTGATACTGCTGCATAAATCCAGTTCAGTGATACCGCTGTACAAGTCCAGTCCAGTAATACTGCTATATAAGCCCAGTCCATTGGTACTGCCGTTAAATTCCAGTCACAGTACAGTCCAGTGATACTGCTGTATAATTCTACTCCACTGGTACTGCCGTTAAAGTTCTGTGATACTGCCATTAAAGTCCAGTTGTATTACCGATAAAGTCCAGTTTAGTGATCCTGCTGTTAAAGTCCATTGATACTGCTCTTAAAGTCCATTGGTACTGCCATTAAAGTCCAGTCCAGTGATACTGCTGTATAATTCCACTCCACTGGTACTGCCGTTAAAGTCCAATGGTATTGCAAATAAAATCCAGTCCAGTGATACTGCTACATAAGCCAAGTCCAGTGATACTGCCATTAAAGTCCATTGGTACTGCCGTTAAATTCCAGTGATACTGCCATTAAAGTCCAGACCAGTGATACTGCTTGTATAATTCCACTCCACTGGTACTGCCATTAAAGTTCCGTGATACTGCCAATAAAGTCCAGTCCAGTGATACTGCTGCATAAGTCCAGTCCACTGTTACTGCTGCATAAGCCCAGTCCAGTGGTACTGCCGTTAAAGTCCAGTCCAGTGATACTGCTGTATAATTCCTGTCCATTGGTACTGCCATTAAAGTTCTGTGATACTTCCGTTAAAATCCAATGGTATTGCCAAGTCCATTACAGTGATACTGCTGCATAAGTCCAGTCCAGTGATACTGCTGTTAAAGTCCATTGGTACTGCTTTTAAAGTCCATTGGTACTGCCGTTAAATTCCAGTGATACTGCCATTAAAGTCCAGTCTAGTGATACTGCTGTATAATTCCACTCCACTGGTAATGACGTTAAGGTTCCGTGATACTGCCGTTAATGTCCGGTGGTATAACCGATAAAGTCCAGTTTAGTGATCCTGCTGTTAAAGTCCATTGATACTGCTCTTAAAGTCCAGAGGTAAAGCTACATAAATCCAGTCCAGTGATACTGCTGCATAAATCCAGTCCAGAGAGATTGCGGCATAAGTCTAGTCCAGTTACACTTTTCCATATGTCCAGTCCAGTGGTACTGCTGTTAAAATCCAGTCCAGTGATACTGCCGTTAAAGTCCATTACTACTACCATTAAAGTCCATTAATACTTCCGTTCCAGTCCAGTTATACTGCCGTTAAAGTCCAAATCAGTGACACTGCTATATAATTCCAGTCCATTGGTACTGCCGTTAAAGTTCCGTGATACTGCCGTTAAAGTTCAACGGAATTGCCAATAAAGTCCAGTCTAGTGATACTGCTATATAAGTCCAGTCCGGTAATACTGCTACATAAGACCAGTCCAGTGTTACTGCCATTAAAGTCCATTGGTCCTGCCCTTAAAGTCCATTGGTACTGCCGTTAAATTCCAGTTATACTGCCATTAAAGTCCAGTCCAGTGATACTGCTGTATAATTCCATTCCACTAGAAATGCTGTAAAAGTTCCATGATACTGCCGTTAAAGTCCAGTGGTATTCCTGATAAAGTCCAGTTTAGTGATCCTGCTGTTAGAGTCCATTGATACTGCTCTTAAAGTCCATTGGTACTTCCAATAAAGTCCAGTGGTACTGCCGACAAAGTCCAGTCCTGTGATACTGCTGCATAACTCCAGTCCAGTGATACTGCTGCATAAGTCCAGTCCAGTGATACCGCCGTTAAATTCCAGTCCACATATATTCCAGAAAGATCATGGAGAACCAAAATTTGGAGGATAAAATAGTGAAAGAACAAGAACCACTTCCTCCTAGTGCTGAAAAAGCTGCCACTAGTCATGACATAGAACATGAAATGCCTTCAACGTTGTCTTCCAAGGCCAATACCCCATGTCATCATAGGCCCTCCCTCATTAAACGTTACAGACTACATTTCTAAACACACATGAATTTTGCATGAATCTCTAATTGCACCCGTCCTTGTTGTCAGGGTGATTTCTCACTAAGGGGCCTGTGTATTATCCCTTAATTTCAACAAAAGTAGGTGAAAACAATTATTTTTATCTACTTTTGTAGAAATTAAGTATCGTTGCCATTCAATAGAAATGCAATGCAGGAGATATCACTGATATCTCCTGCTCAGATTTCAGCTCTGATCTGGGTCACTGTCCGCACTAAATAGTATGAGGGCCTAAATTCATCAACCTATAAAAATACGGTAAGGAAGAGGGTCTATAGAAAACATAAATATTTAATAAATATCCATGTATGCCAGGAATATATCATCGCGCCTTATTACCTGTTGTGGGTCAGCTGCTCCTACCATTCTATCTTCCGTATATGATGTAGCGAAGATGACCTCACAGAAGCCCAGAGATGTAGCTGGCATGGCTGTTGACATCACCATTCGTTCTTGGAGAAGGTCCACCTGAAAAAAGAAGATAGAGGCGCGATAATATGTTCATGACATAAATGCATATTTATTAGTACTGTTTCTAGCTAATGTACCACACATAAACACAGTGCGGTACAGACAACACCAGTCATCCATATCAGTCCCTGCCCCATAGGAGCTTACATTCTAAATCTACTAACACACAAACAATCTAAAACACACACATACACAAATACACGTGGTGTTGCATAAACAACTCATTGCACCTGTCCTATTAGTGGAGTGACTTTGCGCTAAAACAGCAGGATTATTGAAAGTGTACTCTTCAACTATAATAAAAGTGATGAACTGCGTAATCATAAATACCCATTCTAGCACCATTTGATTTGTATCGATTGTTTAATTGTTTTTGCACTGTTCAACTTTGTATTTAGAAATGTATGCATTTGCCTCAACATTTAACCCTTGTGCATAAATATTTTGAAATCCGGCCTCCAGTGTATCATTTTGTGATTATTTCTTGTCTCCTTTATTTACTGTATCCTTCCAGGAATCAAGACAGTTTGATTGTTTGCGTGAAACTCCAGTTCAAATCAGCATGTATAGCTAAATGACCTGAAACCTGCCTAAATTAAATGACTTATTGCCCGCTGCGACCTCCCAAAATATATGGAATCGCTACCTGACTTACCTTCTACCTGACTTACCTTCTAACTTACTACTGATTACCTGCTTAATCACAACATATACCTACTTAATCACAACATTTGAGTTTTTGGACCCCCTTTCAATTTTAAATGGATTTTTTTTTCAAAGCCAAAAATGTGCCCCTTGAAAAGGTGATTTTGAAAAAAGTATCACTTACCCTCTTTGTTACTGCCGTTAAATTCCAGTGATACTGCCATTAAAGTCCAGTCCAGTAATACTGCTACATAAGCACAGTCCAGTGGTCTGCTGTTAAAGTCCAGTCCAGTGATACTGCCATTAAAGTCCATTGGTACTGCTGTTAAATTCGAGTGATACTGCCATTAAAGTCCAGTCCAGTGATACTGCTTGTATAATTCCACTCCACTGGTAATGCCGTTAACGTTCCGTGATACTGCCAATAAAGTCCATTGGTACTTCCGTTCCAGTATAGTGATACTGCCGTTAAAGTCTAAATCAGTGATACTGCTGTATAATTCCAGTCCATTGGTACTGCCATTAAAGTTCCGTGATACTGCCGTTAAAGTCCAATGGTACTGCCAATGAAGTCCATTACAGTGATACTGCTGCATAAGTCCAGTCCAGTGATACTGCTACATAAGCCCAGTCCAGTGGTACTGCCGTTAAAGTCCAGTCCAGTGATACTGCCGTTAAAGTCCATTGGTACTGCCCTTAAAGTCTATTGGTACTGCCGTTAAATTCCAGTGATACTGCCTTTAAAGTCCAGACTAGTGATACTGCTGTATAATTCCACTCCACTGGTATGGCCATTAAGGTTCCGTGATCCTGCCATTAAAGTCCAATGGTACTGCCCTTAAAGTCCATTGGTACTTCCATTAAATTCCAGTGATACTGCTCTTAAAGTACATTGGTACTGCCAACATAGACCAGTGCTACTGCCAACAAAGTCCGGTCCCGTGATACTGCTGCATAAATCCAGTCCAGTGATACTGCTGCATAAGTCCAGTTCAGTGATACCGTTGTTCAAGTCCAGTCCAGTAATACTGCTACATAAGCCTAGTCCAGTGGTCTGCCGTTAAAGTCCATTTGTACTGCCGTTAAATTCCAGTGTCACTGCGATTAAAGTCCAGTCCAGTGATACTGCTGTATAATTCCACTCCACTGGTACGGCCATTAAGGTTCCGTGATCCTGCCATTAAAGTCCATTGGTGCTGCCCTTAAAGTCCATTGGTACTTCTGTTAAATTCCAGTGATACTGCTCTTAAAGTACATTGGTACTGCCAACAAAGACCAGTGGTACTGCCAACAAAGTCCGGTCCCGTGATACTGCTGCATAAATCCAGTTCAGTGATACCGCTGTACAAGTCCAGTCCAGTAATACTGCTATATAAGCCCAGTCCATTGGTACTGCCGTTAAATTCCAGTCACAGTACAGTCCAGTGATACTGCTGTATAATTCTACTCCACTGGTACTGCCGTTAAAGTTCTGTGATACTGCCATTAAAGTCCAGTTGTATTACCGATAAAGTCCAGTTTAGTGATCCTGCTGTTAAAGTCCATTGATACTGCTCTTAAAGTCCATTGGTACTGCCATTAAAGTCCAGTCCAGTGATACTGCTGTATAATTCCACTCCACTGGTACTGCCGTTAAAGTCCAATGGTATTGCAAATAAAATCCAGTCCAGTGATACTGCTACATAAGCCAAGTCCAGTGATACTGCCATTAAAGTCCATTGGTACTGCCGTTAAATTCCAGTGATACTGCCATTAAAGTCCAGACCAGTGATACTGCTTGTATAATTCCACTCCACTGGTACTGCCATTAAAGTTCCGTGATACTGCCAATAAAGTCCAGTCCAGTGATACTGCTGCATAAGTCCAGTCCACTGTTACTGCTGCATAAGCCCAGTCCAGTGGTACTGCCGTTAAAGTCCAGTCCAGTGATACTGCTGTATAATTCCTGTCCATTGGTACTGCCATTAAAGTTCTGTGATACTTCCGTTAAAATCCAATGGTATTGCCAAGTCCATTACAGTGATACTGCTGCATAAGTCCAGTCCAGTGATACTGCTGTTAAAGTCCATTGGTACTGCTTTTAAAGTCCATTGGTACTGCCGTTAAATTCCAGTGATACTGCCATTAAAGTCCAGTCTAGTGATACTGCTGTATAATTCCACTCCACTGGTAATGACGTTAAGGTTCCGTGATACTGCCGTTAATGTCCGGTGGTATAACCGATAAAGTCCAGTTTAGTGATCCTGCTGTTAAAGTCCATTGATACTGCTCTTAAAGTCCAGAGGTAAAGCTACATAAATCCAGTCCAGTGATACTGCTGCATAAATCCAGTCCAGAGAGATTGCGGCATAAGTCTAGTCCAGTTACACTTTTCCATATGTCCAGTCCAGTGGTACTGCTGTTAAAATCCAGTCCAGTGATACTGCCGTTAAAGTCCATTACTACTACCATTAAAGTCCATTAATACTTCCATTCCAGTCCAGTTATACTGCCGTTAAAGTCCAAATCAGTGACACTGCTATATAATTCCAGTCCATTGGTACTGCCGTTAAAGTTCCGTGATACTGCCGTTAAAGTTCAACGGAATTGCCAATAAAGTCCAGTCTAGTGATACTGCTATATAAGTCCAGTCCGGTAATACTGCTACATAAGACCAGTCCAGTGATACTGCCATTAAAGTCCATTGGTCCTGCCCTTAAAGTCCATTGGTACTGCCGTTAAATTCCAGTTATACTGCCATTAAAGTCCAGTCCAGTGATACTGCTGTATAATTCCATTCCACTAGAAATGCTGTAAAAGTTCCATGATACTGCCGTTAAAGTCCAGTGGTATTCCTGATAAAGTCCAGTTTAGTGATCCTGCTGTTAGAGTCCATTGATACTGCTCTTAAAGTCCATTGGTACTTCCAATAAAGTCCAGTGGTACTGCCGACAAAGTCCAGTCCTGTGATACTGCTGCATAACTCCAGTCCAGTGATACTGCTGCATAAGTCCAGTCCAGTGATACCGCCGTTAAATTCCAGTCCACATATATTCCAGAAAGATCATGGAGAACCAAAATTTGGAGGATAAAATAGTGAAAGAACAAGAACCACTTCCTCCTAGTGCTGAAAAAGCTGCCACTAGTCATGACATAGAACATGAAATGCCTTCAACGTTGTCTTCCAAGGCCAATACCCCATGTCATCATAGGCCCTCCCTCATTAAACGTTACAGACTACATTTCTAAACACACATGAATTTTGCATGAATCTCTAATTGCACCCGTCCTTGTTGTCAGGGTGATTTCTCACTAAGGGGCCTGTGTATTATCCCTTAATTTCAACAAAAGTAGGTGAAAACAATTATTTTTATCTACTTTTGTAGAAATTAAGTATCGTTGCCATTCAATAGAAATGCAATGCAGGAGATATCACTGATATCTCCTGCTCAGATTTCAGCTCTGATCTGGGTCACTGTCCGCACTAAATAGTATGAGGGCCTAAATTCATCAACCTATAAAAATACGGTAAGGAAGAGGGTCTATAGAAAACATAAATATTTAATAAATATCCATGTATGCCAGGAATATATCATCGCGCCTTATTACCTGTTGTGGGTCAGCTGCTCCTACCATTCTATCTTCCGTATATGATGTAGCGAAGATGACCTCACAGAAGCCCAGAGATGTAGCTGGCATGGCTGTTGACATCACCATTCGTTCTTGGAGAAGGTCCACCTGAAAAAAGAAGATAGAGGCGCGATAATATGTTCATGACATAAATGCATATTTATTAGTACTGTTTCTAGCTAATGTACCACACATAAACACAGTGCGGTACAGACAACACCAGTCATCCATATCAGTCCCTGCCCCATAGGAGCTTACATTCTAAATCTACTAACACACAAACAATCAATCTAAAACACACACATACACAAATACACGTGGTGTTGCATAAACAACTCATTGCACCTGTCCTATTAGTGGAGTGACTTTGCGCTAAAACAGCAGGATTATTGAAAGTGTACTCTTCAACTATAATAAAAGTGATGAACTGCGTAATCATAAATACCCATTCTAGCACCATTTGATTTGTATCGATTGTTTAATTGTTTTTGCACTGTTCAACTTTGTATTTAGAAATGTATGCATTTGCCTCAACATTTAACCCTTGTGCATAAATATTTTGAAATCCGGCCTCCAGTGTATCATTTTGTGATTATTTCTTGTCTCCTTTATTTACTGTATCCTTCCAGGAATCAAGACAGTTTGATTGTTTGCGTGAAACTCCAGTTCAAATCAGCATGTATAGCTAAATGACCTGAAACCTGCCTAAATTAAATGACTTATTGCCCGCTGCGACCTCCCAAAATATATGGAATCGCTACCTGACTTACCTTCTACCTGACTTACCTTCTAACTTACTACTGATTACCTGCTTAATCACAACATATACCTACTTAATCACAACATTTGAGTTTTTGGACCCCCTTTCAATTTGAAATGGATTTTTTTTTCAAAGCCAAAAATGTGCCCCTTGAAAAGGTGATTTTGAAAAAAGTATCACTTACCCTCTTTGTTACTGCCGTTAAATTCCAGTGATACTGCCATTAAAGTCCAGTCCAGTAATACTGCTACATAAGCACAGTCCAGTGGTCTGCTGTTAAAGTCCAGTCCAGTGATACTGCCATTAAAGTCCATTGGTACTGCTGTTAAATTCGAGTGATACTGCCATTAAAGTCCAGTCCAGTGATACTGCTTGTATAATTCCACTCCACTGGTAATGCCGTTAACGTTCCGTGATACTGCCAATAAAGTCCAATGGTACTTCCGTTCCAGTATAGTGATACTGCCGTTAAAGTCCAAATCAGTGATACTGCTGTATAATTCCAGTCCATTGGTACTGCCATTAAAGTTCCGTGATACTGCCGTTAAAGTCCAATGGCACTGCCAATAAAGTCCGTTACAGTGATACTGCTGCATAAGTCCAGTCCAGTGATACCGCTACATAAGCCCAGTCCAGTGGTACTGCCGTTAAAGTCCAGTCCAGTGATACTGCCAATAAAGTCCATTGGTACTGCCCTTAAAGTCTATTGGTACTGCCGTTAAATTCCAGTGATACTGCCATTAAAGCCCAGTCTAGTGATACTGCTGTATAATTCCACTCCACTGGTACAGCCATTAAGGTTCCGTGATCCTGCTATTAAAGTCAATTGGTACTGCCCTTAAAGTCCATTGTTACTTCCTTTAAATTCCAGTGATACTGCTCTTAAAGTACATTGGTACTGCCAACAAAGACCAGTGTATTGCCAACAAAGTCCGGTCCCGTGATACTGCTGCATAAATCCAGTCCAGTGATATAGCTGCATAAGTCCAGTCCAGTAATACTGCTACGTAAGCCCAGTCCAGTGGTCTGCCTTTAAAGTCCATTGGTACTGCCGTTAAATTCCAGTGATACTGCCATTAAAATCCAGTCCAGTGATACTGCTTGTATAATTCCACTCCACTGGTACTACCGTTAAAGTTCCGTGATACTGCCAATAAAGTCCAGTCCAGTGATACTGCTGCATACAGTAAGTCCAGTCCACTGTTACTGCTGCATAAGCCCAGTCCAGTGGTACTGCCGTTAAAGTCCATTATCACTGCCATTAAAGTCCATTGGTACTTCAATTCCATTACAGTGATACTGCTGCATAAGTCCAGTCCAGTGATACAGCTACATAAGCCCATTCCAGTGGTACTACCGTTAAAGTCCAGTCCAGGTACTGCCATTAAATTCCATTGTTACTGCCCTTAAAGTCCAGTGATACTGCCATTAAAATCCATTGTTACTGCCGTTAAATTCCAGTGATACTGCCATTAAAGTCCAGTCCAGTAATACTGCTACATAAGCCCAGTCCAGTGATACTGCCATTAAAGTCCATTGGTATTGCCGTTAAATTCGAGTGATACTGCCATTAAAGTCCAGTCCAGTGATACTGCTTGAATAATTCCACTCCACTGGTAATGCCGTTAAAGTTCTGTGATACTGCCAATAAAGTCCATTGGTACTTCCGTTCCAGTATAGTGATATTGCCGTTAAAGTCCAAATCAGTGATACTGCTGTATAATTCCAGTCCATTGGTACTGCCATTAAAGTTCCGTGATACTGCCGTTAAAGTCCAATGGTACTGCCAATAAAGTCCATTACAGTGATACTGCTGCATAAGTCCAGTCCAATGATACCGCTACATAAGCCCAGTCCAGTGGTACTGCCATTAAAGTCCAGTCCAGTGATACTGCCGTTAAAGTCCATTGGTACTGCCCTTAAAGTCTATTGGTACTGCCGTTAAATTCCAGTGATACTGCCATTAAAGCCCAGTCTAGTGATACTGCTGTATAATTCCACTCCACTGGTACAGGCATTAAGGTTCCGTGATCCTGCCATTAAAGTCCATTGGTACTGCCCTTAAAGTCCATTGGTACTTCCGTTAAATTCCAGTGATACTGCTCTTAAAGTACATTGGTACTGCCAACTAAGACCAGTGTACTGCCAACAAAGTCCGGTCCCGTGATACTGCTACATAAATCCAGTCCAGTGATATAGCTGCATAAGTCCAGTCCAGTAATACTGCTACGTAAGCCCAGTCCAGTGGTCTGCCTTTAAAGTCCATTGGTACTGCCGTTAAATTCCAGTGATACTGCCATTAAAATCCAGTCCAGTGATACTGCTTGTATAATTCCACTCCACTGGTACTGCCGTTAAAGTTCCGTGATACTGCCAATAAAGTCCAGTCCAGTGATACTGCTGCATACAGTAAGTCCAGTCCACTGTTACTGCTGCATAAGCCCAGTCCAGTGGTACTGCCGTTAAAGTCCATTATCACTGCCATTAAAGTCCATTGGTACTTCCATTCCATTACAGTGATACTGCTGCATAAGTCCAGTCCAGTGATACAGCTACATAAGCCCAGTCCAGTGGTACTGCCGTTAAAGTCCAATGGTATTGCAAATAAAGTCCAGTCCAGTTATACTGCTACATAAGCCCAGTCCAGTGGTCTGCCTTTAAAGTCCATTGGTACTGCCGTTAAATTCCAGTGATACTGCCATTAAAGTCCAGTCCAGTGATACTGCTTGTATAATTCCACTCCACTGGTACTGCCGTTAAAGTTCCGTGATACTGCCAATAAAGTCCATTGGTACTTCCGTTCCAGTATAGTGATACTGCCGTTAAAGTCTAAATCAGTGATACTGCTGTATAATTCCAGTCCATTGGTACTGCCATTAAAGTTCCGTGATACTGCCGTTAAAGTCCAATGGTACTGCCAATGAAGTCCATTACAGTGATACTGCTGCATAAGTCCAGTCCAGTGATACTGCTACATAAGCCCAGTCCAGTGGTCTGCCGTTAAAGTCAAGTCCTGTGATACTGCCATTAAAGTCCATTGGTACTGCCGTTAAATTCCAGTGATACTGCCATTAAAGTCCAGTCCAGTGATACTGCTTGTATAATTCCACTCCACTGGTACTGCCGTTAAAGTTCCGTGATACTGCCAATAAAGTCCATTGGTACTTCCGTTCCAGTATAGTGATACTGCCGTTAAAGTCTAAATCAGTGATACTGCTGTATAATTCCAGTACATTGGTACTGCCATTAAAGTTCCGTGATACTGCCGTTAAAGTCCAATGGTACTGCCAATGAAGTCCATTACAGTGATACTGCTGCATAAGTCCAGTCCAGTGATACTGCTACATAAGCCCAGTCCAGTGGTACTGCCGTTAAAGTCCAGTCCAGTGATACTGCCGTTAAAGTCCATTGGTACTGCCCTTAAAGTCTATTGGTACTGCCGTTAAATTCCAGTGATACTGCCTTTAAAGTCCAGACTAGTGATACTGCTGTATAATTCCACTCCACTGGTACGGCCATTAAGGTTCCGTGATCCTGCCATTAAAGTCCATTGGTACTGCCCTTAAAGTCCATTGGTACTTCCATTAAATTCCAGTGATACTGCTCTTAAAGTACATTGGTACTGCCAACATAGACCAGTGCTACTGCCAACAAAGTCCGGTCCCGTGATACTGCTGCATAAATCCCGTCCAGTGATACTGCTGCATAAGTCCAGTTCAGTGATACCGTTGTTCAAGTCCAGTCCAGTAATACTGCTACATAAGCCTAGTCCAGTGGTCTGCCGTTAAAGTCCATTTGTACTGCCGTTAAATTCCAGTGATACTGCGATTAAAGTCCAGTCCAGTGATACTGCTGTATAATTCCACTCCACTGGTACGGCCATTAAGGTTCCGTGATCCTGCCATTAAAGTCCATTGGTGCTGCCCTTAAAGTCCATTGGTACTTCTGTTAAATTCCAGTGATACTGCTCTTAAAGTACATTTGTACTGCCAACAAAGACCAGTGGTACTGCCAACAAAGTCCGGTCCCGTGATACTGCTGCATAAATCCAGTTCAGTGATACCGCTGTACAAGTCCAGTCCAGTAATACTGCTATATAAGCCCAGTCCATTGGTACTGCCGTTAAATTCCAGTCACAGTCCAGTCCAGTTATACTGCTGTATAATTCTACTCCACTGGTACTGCCGTTAAAGTTCTGTGATACTGCCATTAAAGTCCAGTTGTATTACCGATAAAGTCCAGTTTAGTGATCCTGCTGTTAAAGTCCATTGATACTGCTCTTAAAGTCCATTGGTACTGCCATTAAAGTCCAGTCCAGTGATACTGCTGTATAATTCCACTCCACTGGTACTGCCGTTAAAGTCCAATGGTATTGCAAATAAAATCCAGTCCAGTGATACTGCTACATAAGCCCAGTCCAGTGATACTGCCATTAAAGTCCATTGGTACTGCCGTTAAATTCCAGTGATACTGCCATTAAAGTCCAGACCAGTGATAATGCTTGTATAATTCCACTCCACTGGTACTGCCATTAAAGTTCCGTGATACTGCCAATAAAGTCCAGTCCAGTGATACTGCTGCATAAGTCCAGTCCACTGTTACTGCTGCATAAGCCCAGTCCAGTGGTACTGCCGTTAAAGTCCAGTCCAGTGATACTGCTGTATAATTCCTGTCCATTGGTACTGCCATTAAAGTTCTGTGATACTTCCGTTAAAATCCAATGGTATTGCCAATAAAGTCCATTACAGTGATACTGCTGCATAAGTCCAGTCCAGTGATACTGCTGTTAAAGTCCATTGGTACTGCTTTTAAAGTCCATTGGTACTGCGGTTAAATTCCAGTGATACTGCCATTAAAGTCCAGTCTAGTGATACTGCTGTATAATTCCACTCCACTGGTAATGACGTTAAGGTTCCGTGATACTGCCGTTAAAGTCCGGTGGTATAACCGATAAAGTCCAGTTTAGTGATCCTGCTGTTAAAGTCCATTGATACTGCTCTTAAAGTCCAGAGGTAAAGCTACATAAATCCAGTCCAGTGATACTGCTGCATAAATCCAGTCCAGAGAGACTGCGGCATAAGTCTAGTCCAGTTACACTTTTGCATATGTCCAGTCCAGTGGTACTGCTGTTAAAATCCAGTCCAGTGATACTGCCGTTAAAGTCCATTACTACTACCATTAAAGTCCATTAATACTTCCGTTCCAGTCCAGTTATACTGCCGTTAAAGTCCAAATCAGTGACACTGCTATATAATTCCAGTCCATTGGTACTGCCGTTAAAGTTCCGTGATACTGCCGTTAAAGTTCAACGGAATTGCCAATAAAGTCCAGTCTAGTGATACTGCTATATAAGTCCAGTCCGGTAATACTGCTACATAAGACCAGTCCAGTGATACTGCCATTAAAGTCCATTGGTCCTGCCCTTAAAGTCCATTGGTACTGCCGTTAAATTCCAGTTATACTGCCATTAAAGTCCAGTCCAGTGATACTGCTGTATAATTCCATTCCACTAGAAATGCTGTAAAAGTTCCATGATACTGCCGTTAAAGTCCAGTGGTATTCCTGATAAAGTCCAGTTTAGTGATCCTGCTGTTAGAGTCCATTGATACTGCTCTTAAAGTCCATTGGTACTTCCAATAAAGTCCAGTGGTACTGCCGACAAAGTCCAGTCCTGTGATACTGCTGCATAACTCCAGTCCATTGATACTGCTGCATAAGTCCAGTCCAGTGATACCGCCGTTAAATTCCAGTCCACATATATTCCAGAAAGATCATGGAGAACCAAAATTTGGAGGATAAAATAGTGAAAGAACAAGAACCACTTCCTCCTAGTGCTGAAAAAGCTGCCACTAGTCATGACATAGAACATGAAATGCCTTCAACGTTGTCTTCCAAGGCCGATACCCCATGTCATCATAGGCCCTCCCTCATTAAACGTTACAGACTACATTTCTAAACACACATGAATTTTGCATGAATCTCTAATTGCACCCGTCCTTGTTGTCAGGGTGATTTCTCACTAAGGGGCCTGTGTATTATCCCTTAATTTCAACAAAAGTAGGTGAAAACAATTATTTTTATCTACTTTTGTAGAAATTAAGTATCGTTGCCATTCAATAGAAATGCAATGCAGGAGATATCACTGATATCTCCTGCTCAGATTTCAGCTCTGATCTGGGTCACTGTCCGCACTAAATAGTATGAGGGCCTAAATTCATCAACCTATAAAAATACGGTAAGGAAGAGGGTCTATAGAAAACATAAATATTTAATAAATATCCATGTATGCCAGGAATATATCATCGCGCCTTATTACCTGTTGTGGGTCAGCTGCTCCTACCATTCTATCTTCCGTATATGATGTAGCGAAGATGACCTCACAGAAGCCCAGAGATGTAGCTGGCATGGCTGTTGACATCACCATTCGTTCTTGGAGAAGGTCCACCTGAAAAAAGAAGATAGAGGCGCGATAATATGTTCATGACATAAATGCATATTTATTAGTACTGTTTCTAGCTAATGTACCACACATAAACACAGTGCGGTACAGACAACACCAGTCATCCATATCAGTCCCTGCCCCATAGGAGCTTACATTCTAAATCTACTAACACACAAACAATCTAAAACACACACATACACAAATACACGTGGTGTTGCATAAACAACTCATTGCACCTGTCCTATTAGTGGGGTGACTTTGCGCTAAAACAGCAGGATTATTGAAAGTGTACTCTTCAACTATAATAAAAGTGATGAACTGCGTAATCATAAATACCCATTCTAGCACCATTTGATTTGTATCGATTGTTTAATTGTTTTTGCACTGTTCAACTTTGTATTTAGAAATGTATGCATTTGCCTCAACATTTAACCCTTGTGCATAAATATTTTGAAATCCGGCCTCCAGTGTATCATTTTGTGATTATTTCTTGTCTCCTTTATTTACTGTATCCTTCCAGGAATCAAGACAGTTTGATTGTTTGCGTGAAACTCCAGTTCAAATCAGCATGTATAGCTAAATCACCTGAAACCTGCCTAAATTAAATGACTTATTGCCCGCTGCGACCTTCCAAAATATATGGAATCGCTACCTGACTTACCTTCTACCTGACTTACCTTCTAACTTACTACTGATTACCTGCTTAATCACAACATATACCTTCTTAATCACAACATTTGAGTTTTTGGACCCCCTTTCAATTTGAAATGGATTTTTTTTTCAAAGCCAAAAATGTGCCCCTTGAAAAGGTGATTTTGAAAAAAGTATCACTTACCCTCTTTGTTACTGCCGTTAAATTCCAGTGATACTGCCATTAAAGTCCAGTCCAGTAATACTGCTACATAAGCACAGTCCAGTGGTCTGCTGTTAAAGTCCAGTCCAGTGATACTGCCATTAAAGTCCATTGGTACTGCTGTTAAATTCGAGTGATACTGCCATTAAAGTCCAGTCCAGTGATACTGCTTGTATAATTCCACTCCACTGGTAATGCCGTTAACGTTCCGTGATACTGCCAATAAAGTCCAATGGCACTGCCAATAAAGTCCGTTACAGTGATACTGCTGCATAAGTCCAGTCCAGTGATACCGCTACATAAGCCCAGTCCAGTGGTACTGCCGTTAATGTCCAGTCCAGTGATACTGCCAATTAAGTCCATTGGTACTGCCCTTAAAGTCTATTGGTACTGCCGTTAAATTCCAGTGATACTGCCATTAAAGCCCAGTCTAGTGATACTGCTGTATAATTCCACTCCACTGGTACAGCCATTAAGGTTCCGTGATCCTGCTATTAAAGTCCATTGGTACTGCCCTTAAAGTCCATTGTTACTTCCTTTAAATTCCAGTGATACTGCTCTTAAAGTACATTGGTACTGCCAACAAAGACAAGTGTACTGCCAACAAAGTCCGGTCCCGTGATACTGCTGCATAAATCCAGTCCAGTGATATAGCTGCATAAGTCCAGTCCAGTAATACTGCTACGTAAGCCCAGTCCAGTGGTCTGCCTTTAAAGTCCATTGGTACTGCCGTTAAATTCCAGTGATACTGCCATTAAAATCCAGTCCAGTGATACTGCTTGTATAATTCCACTCCACTGGTACTACCGTTAAAGTTCCGTGATACTGCCAATAAAGTCCAGTCCAGTGATACTGCTGCATACAGTAAGTCCAGTCCACTGTTACTGCTGCATAAGCCCAGTCCAGTGGTACTGCCGTTAAAGTCCATTATCACTGCCATTAAAGTCCATTGGTACTTCAATTCCATTACAGTGATACTGCTGCATAAGTCCAGCCCAGTGATACAGCTACATAAGCCCATTCCAGTGGTACTACCGTTAAAGTCCAGTCCAGGTACTGCCATTAAAGTCCATTGTTACTGCCCTTAAAGTCCAGTGATACTGCCATTAAAATCCATTGTTACTGCCGTTAAATTCCAGTGATACTGCCATTAAAGTCCAGTCCAGTAATACTGCTACATAAGCCCAGTCCAGTGATACTGCCATTAAAGTCCATTGGTACTGCCGTTAAATTCGAGTGATACTGCCATTAAAGTCCAGTCCAGTGATACTGCTTGAATAATTCCACTCCACTGGTAATGCCGTTAAAGTTCTGTGATACTGCCAATAAAGTCCATTGGTACTTCCGTTCCAGTATAGTGATACTGCCGTTAAAGTCCAAATCAGTGATACTGCTGTATAATTCCAGTCCATTGGTACTGCCATTAAAGTTCCGTGATACTGCCGTTAAAGTCCAATGGTACTGCCAATAAAGTCCATTACAGTGATACTGCTGCATAAGTCCAGTCCAGTGATACCGCTACATAAGCCCAGTCCAGTGGTACTGCCGTTAAAGTCCAGTCCAGTGATACTGCCGTTAAAGTCCATTGGTACTGCCCTTAAAGTCTATTGGTACTGCCGTTAAATTCCAGTAATACTGCCATTAAAGCCCAGTCTAGTGATACTGCTGTATAATTCCACTCCACTGGTACAGCCATTAAGGTTCCGTGATCCTGCCATTAAAGTCCATTGGTACTGCCCTTAAAGTCCATTGGTACTTCCGTTAAATTCCAGTGATACTGCTCTTAAAGTACATTGGTACTGCCAACTAAGACCAGTGTACTGCCAACAAAGTCCGGTCCCGTGATACTGCTGCATAAGTCCAGTCCAGTAATACTGCTACGTAAGCCCAGTCCAGTGGTCTGCCTTTAAAGTCCATTGGTACTGCCGTTAAATTCCAATGATACTGCCATTAAAATCCAGTCCAGTGATACTGCTTGTATAATTCCACTCCACTGGTACTGCCGTTAATGTTCCGTGATACTGCCAATAAAGTCCAGTCCAGTGATACTGCTGCATACAGTAAGTCCAGTCCACTGTTACTGCTGCATAAGCCCAGTCCAGTGGTACTGCCGTTAAAGTCCATTATCACTGCCATTAAAGTCCATTGGTACTTCCATTCCATTACAGTGATACTGCTGCATAAGTCCAGTCCAGTGATACAGCTACATAAGCCCAGTCCAGTGGTACTGCCGTTAAAGTCCAATGGTATTGCAAATAAAGTCCAGTCCAGTTATACTGCTACATAAGCCCAGTCCAGTGGTCTGCCGTTAAAGTCAAGTCCTGTGATACTGCCATTAAAGTCCATTGGTACTGCCGTTAAATTCCAGTGATACTGCCATTAAAGTCCAGTCCAGTGATACTGCTTGTATAATTCCACTCCACTGGTACTGCCGTTAAAGTTCTGTGATACTGCCAATAAAGTCCATTGGTACTTCCGTTCCAGTATAGTGATACTGCCGTTAAAGTCTAAATCAGTGATACTGCTGTATAATTCCAGTCCATTGGTACTGCCATTAAAGTTCCGTGATACTGCCGTTAAAGTCCAATGGTACTGCCAATGAAGTCCATTACAGTGATACTGCTGCATAAGTCCAGTCCAGTGATACTGCTACATAAGCCCAGTCCAGTGGTACTGCCGTTAAAGTCCAGTCCAGTGATACTGCCGTTAAAGTCCATTGGTACTGCCCTTAAAGTCTATTGGTACTGCCGTTAAATTCCAGTGATACTGCCTTTAAAGTCCAGACTAGTGATACTGCTGTATAATTCCACTCCACTGGTACGGCCATTAAGGTTCCGTGATCCTGCCATTAAAGTCCATTGGTACTGCCCTTAAAGTCCATTGGTACTTCCATTAAATTCCAGTGATACTGCTCTTAAAGTACATTGGTACTGCCAACATAGACCAGTGCTACTGCCAACAAAGTCCGGTCCCGTGATACTGCTGCATAAATCCAGTCCAGTGATACTGCTGCATAAGTCCAGTTCAGTGATACCGTTGTTCAAGTCCAGTCCAGTAATACTGCTACATAAGCCTAGTCCAGTGGTCTGCCGTTAAAGTCCATTTGTACTGCCGTTAAATTCCAGTGATACTGCGATTAAAGTCCAGTCCAGTGATACTGCTGTATAATTCCACTCCACTGGTACGGCCATTAAGGTTCCGTGATCCTGCCATTAAAGTCCATTGGTGCTGCCCTTAAAGTCCATTGGTACTTCTGTTAAATTCCAGTGATACTGCTCTTAAAGTACATTGGTACTGCCAACAAAGACCAGTGGTACTGCCAACAAAGTCCGGTCCCGTGATACTGCTGCATAAATCCAGTTCAGTGATACCGCTGTACAAGTCCAGTCCAGTAATACTGCTATATAAGCCCAGTCCATTGGTACTGCCGTTAAATTCCAGTAACAGTCCAGTCCAGTGATACTGCTGTATAATTCTACTCCACTGGTACTGCCGTTAAAGTTCTGTGATACTGCCATTAAAGTCCAGTTGTATTACCGATAAAGTCCAGTTTAGTGATCCTGCTGTTAAAGTCCATTGATACTGCTCTTAAAGTCCATTGGTACTGCCATTAAAGTCCAGTCCAGTGATACTGCTGTATAATTCCACTCCACTGGTACTGCCGTTAAAGTCCAATGGTATTGCAAATAAAATCCAGTCCAGTGATACTGCTACATAAGCCCAGTCCAGTGATACTGCCATTAAAGTCCATTGGTACTGCCGTTAAATTCCAGTGATACTGCCATTAAAGTCCAGACCAGTGATACTGCTTGTATAATTCCACTCCACTGGTACTGCCATTAAAGTTCCGTGATACTGCCAATAAAGTCCAGTCCAGTGATACTGCTGCATAAGTCCAGTCCACTGTTACTGCTGCATAAGCCCAGTCCAGTGGTACTGCCGTTAAAGTCCAGTCCAGTGATACTGCTGTATAATTCCTGTCCATTGGTAATGCCATTAAAGTTCTGTGATACTTCCGTTAAAATCCAATGGTATTGCCAATAAAGTCCATTACAGTGATACTGCTGCATAAGTCCAGTCCAGTGATACTGCTGTTAAAGTCCATTGGTACTGCTTTTAAAGTCCATTGGTACTGCCGTTAAATTCCAGTGATACTGCCATTAAAGTCCAGTCTAGTGATACTGCTGTATAATTCCACTCCACTGGTAATGACGTTAAGGTTCCGTGATACTGCCGTTAATGTCCGGTGGTATAACCGATAAAGTCCAGTTTAGTGATCCTGCTGTTAAAGTCCATTGATACTGCTCTTAAAGTCCAGAGGTAAAGCTACATAAATCCAGTCCAGTGATACTGCTGCATAAATCCAGTCCAGAGAGATTGCGGCATAAGTCTAGTCCAGTTACACTTTTCCATATGTCCAGTCCAGTGGTACTGCTGTTAAAATCCAGTCCAGTGATACTGCCGTTAAAGTCCATTACTACTACCATTAAAGTCCATTAATACTTCCGTTCCAGTCCAGTTATACTGCCGTTAAAGTCCAAATCAGTGACACTGCTATATAATTCCAGTCCATTGGTACTGCCGTTAAAGTTCCGTGATACTGCCGTTAAAGTTCAACGGAATTGCCAATAAAGTCCAGTCTAGTGATACTGCTATATAAGTCCAGTCCGGTAATACTGCTACATAAGACCAGTCCAGTGTTACTGCCATTAAAGTCCATTGGTCCTGCCCTTAAAGTCCATTGGTACTGCCGTTAAATTCCAGTTATACTGCCATTAAAGTCCAGTCCAGTGATACTGCTGTATAATTCCATTCCACTAGAAATGCTGTAAAAGTTCCATGATACTGCCGTTAAAGTCCAGTGGTATTCCTGATAAAGTCCAGTTTAGTGATCCTGCTGTTAGAGTCCATTGATACTGCTCTTAAAGTCCATTGGTACTTCCAATAAAGTCCAGTGGTACTGCCGACAAAGTCCAGTCCTGTGATACTGCTGCATAACTCCAGTCCAGTGATACTGCTGCATAAGTCCAGTCCAGTGATACCGCCGTTAAATTCCAGTCCACATATATTCCAGAAAGATCATGGAGAACCAAAATTTGGAGGATAAAATAGTGAAAGAACAAGAACCACTTCCTCCTAGTGCTGAAAAAGCTGCCACTAGTCATGACATAGAACATGAAATGCCTTCAACGTTGTCTTCCAAGGCCGATACCCCATGTCATCATAGGCCCTCCCTCATTAAACGTTACAGACTACATTTCTAAACACACATGAATTTTGCATGAATCTCTAATTGCACCCGTCCTTGTTGTCAGGGTGATTTCTCACTAAGGGGCCTGTGTATTATCCCTTAATTTCAACAAAAGTAGGTGAAAACAATTATTTTTATCTACTTTTGTAGAAATTAAGTATCGTTGCCATTCAATAGAAATGCAATGCAGGAGATATCACTGATATCTCCTGCTCAGATTTCAGCTCTGATCTGGGTCACTGTCCGCACTAAATAGTATGAGGGCCTAAATTCATCAACCTATAAAAATACGGTAAGGAAGAGGGTCTATAGAAAACATAAATATTTAATAAATATCCATGTATGCCAGGAATATATCATCGCGCCTTATTACCTGTTGTGGGTCAGCTGCTCCTACCATTCTATCTTCCGTATATGATGTAGCGAAGATGACCTCACAGAAGCCCAGAGATGTAGCTGGCATGGCTGTTGACATCACCATTCGTTCTTGGAGAAGGTCCACCTGAAAAAAGAAGATAGAGGCGCGATAATATGTTCATGACATAAATGCATATTTATTAGTACTGTTTCTAGCTAATGTACCACACATAAACACAGTGCGGTACAGACAACACCAGTCATCCATATCAGTCCCTGCCCCATAGGAGCTTACATTCTAAATCTACTAACACACAAACAATCTAAAACACACACATACACAAATATACGTGGTGTTGCATAAACAACTCATTGCACCTGTCCTATTAGTGGGGTGACTTTGCGCTAAAACAGCAGGATTATTGAAAGTGTACTCTTCAACTATAATAAAAGTGATGAACTGCGTAATCATAAATACCCATTCTAGCACCATTTGATTTGTATCGATTGTTTAATTGTTTTTGCACCGTTCAACTTTGTATTTAGAAATGTATGCATTTGCCTCAACATTTAACCCTTGTGCATAAATATTTTGAAATCCGGCCTCCAGTGTATCATTTTGTGATTATTTCTTGTCTCCTTTATTTACTGTATCCTTCCAGGAATCAAGACAGTTTGATTGTTTGCGTGAAACTCCAGTTCAAATCAGCATGTATAGCTAAATGACCTGAAACCTGCCTAAATTAAATGACTTATTGCCCGCTGCGACCTCCCAAAATATATGGAATCGCTACCTGACTTACCTTCTACCTGACTTACCTTCTAACTTACTACTGATTACCTGCTTAATCACAACATATACCTACTTAATCACAACATTTGAGTTTTTGGACCCCCTTTCAATTTGAAATGGATTTTTTTTTCAAAGCCAAAAATGTGCCCCTTGAAAAGGTGATTTTGAAAAAAGTATCACTTACCCTCTTTGTTACTGCCGTTAAATTCCAGTGATACTGCCATTAAAGTCCAGTCCAATAATACTGCTACATAAGCACAGTCCAGTGGTCTGCTGTTAAAGTCCAGTCCAGTGATACTGCCATTAAAGTCCATTGGTACTGCTGTTAAATTCGAGTGATACTGCCATTAAAGTCCAGTCCAGTGATACTGCTTGTATAATTCCACTCCACTGGTAATGCCGTTAACGTTCCGTGATACTGCCAATAAAGTCCAATGGTACTTCCGTTCCAGTATAGTGATACTGCCGTTAAAGTCCAAATCAGTGATACTGCTGTATAATTCCAGTCCATTGGTACTGCCATTAAAGTTCCGTGATACTGCCGTTAAAGTCCAATGGCACTGCCAATAAAGTCCGTTACAGTGATACTGCTGCATAAGTCCAGTCCAGTAATACCGCTACATAAGCCCAGTCCAGTGGTACTGCCGTTAAAGTCCAGTCCAGTGATACTGCCAATAAAGTCCATTGGTACTGCCCTTAAAGTCTATTGGTACTGCCGTTAAATTCCAGTGATACTGCCATTAAAGCCCAGTCTAGTGATACTGCTGTATAATTCCACTCCACTGGTACAGCCATTAAGGTTCCGTGATCCTGCTATTAAAGTCCATTGGTACTGCCCTTAAAGTCCATTGTTACTTCCTTTAAATTCCAGTGATACTGCTCTTAAAGTACATTGGTACTGCCAACAAAGACCAGTGTATTGCCAACAAAGTCCGGTCCCGTGATACTGCTGCATAAATCCAGTCCAGTGATATAGCTGCATAAGTCCAGTCCAGTAATACTGCTACGTAAGCCCAGTCCAGTAGTCTGCCTTTAAAGTCCATTGGTACTGCCGTTAAATTCCAGTGATACTGCCATTAAAATCCAGTCCAGTGATACTGCTTGTATAATTCCACTCCACTGGTACTGCCATTAAAGTTCCGTGATACTGCCAATAAAGTCCAGTCCAGTGATACTGCTGCATAAGTCCAGTCCACTGTTACTGCTGCATAAGCCCAGTCCAGTGGTACTGCCGTTAAAGTCCAGTCCAGTGATACTGCTGTATAATTCCTGTCCATTGGTAATGCCATTAAAGTTCTGTGATACTTCCGTTAAAATCCAATGGTATTGCCAATAAAGTCCATTACAGTGATACTGCTGCATAAGTCCAGTCCAGTGATACTGCTGTTAAAGTCCATTGGTACTGCTTTTAAAGTCCATTGGTACTGCCGTTAAATTCCAGTGATACTGCCATTAAAGTCCAGTCTAGTGATACTGCTGTATAATTCCACTCCACTGGTAATGACGTTAAGGTTCCGTGATACTGCCGTTAATGTCCGGTGGTATAACCGATAAAGTCCAGTTTAGTGATCCTGCTGTTAAAGTCCATTGATACTGCTCTTAAAGTCCAGAGGTAAAGCTACATAAATCCAGTCCAGTGATACTGCTGCATAAATCCAGTCCAGAGAGATTGCGGCATAAGTCTAGTCCAGTTACACTTTTCCATATGTCCAGTCCAGTGGTACTGCTGTTAAAATCCAGTCCAGTGATACTGCCGTTAAAGTCCATTACTACTACCATTAAAGTCCATTAATACTTCCGTTCCAGTCCAGTTATACTGCCGTTAAAGTCCAAATCAGTGACACTGCTATATAATTCCAGTCCATTGGTACTGCCGTTAAAGTTCCGTGATACTGCCGTTAAAGTTCAACGGAATTGCCAATAAAGTCCAGTCTAGTGATACTGCTATATAAGTCCAGTCCGGTAATACTGCTACATAAGACCAGTCCAGTGTTACTGCCATTAAAGTCCATTGGTCCTGCCCTTAAAGTCCATTGGTACTGCCGTTAAATTCCAGTTATACTGCCATTAAAGTCCAGTCCAGTGATACTGCTGTATAATTCCATTCCACTAGAAATGCTGTAAAAGTTCCATGATACTGCCGTTAAAGTCCAGTGGTATTCCTGATAAAGTCCAGTTTAGTGATCCTGCTGTTAGAGTCCATTGATACTGCTCTTAAAGTCCATTGGTACTTCCAATAAAGTCCAGTGGTACTGCCGACAAAGTCCAGTCCTGTGATACTGCTGCATAACTCCAGTCCAGTGATACTGCTGCATAAGTCCAGTCCAGTGATACCGCCGTTAAATTCCAGTCCACATATATTCCAGAAAGATCATGGAGAACCAAAATTTGGAGGATAAAATAGTGAAAGAACAAGAACCACTTCCTCCTAGTGCTGAAAAAGCTGCCACTAGTCATGACATAGAACATGAAATGCCTTCAACGTTGTCTTCCAAGGCCGATACCCCATGTCATCATAGGCCCTCCCTCATTAAACGTTACAGACTACATTTCTAAACACACATGAATTTTGCATGAATCTCTAATTGCACCCGTCCTTGTTGTCAGGGTGATTTCTCACTAAGGGGCCTGTGTATTATCCCTTAATTTCAACAAAAGTAGGTGAAAACAATTATTTTTATCTACTTTTGTAGAAATTAAGTATCGTTGCCATTCAATAGAAATGCAATGCAGGAGATATCACTGATATCTCCTGCTCAGATTTCAGCTCTGATCTGGGTCACTGTCCGCACTAAATAGTATGAGGGCCTAAATTCATCAACCTATAAAAATACGGTAAGGAAGAGGGTCTATAGAAAACATAAATATTTAATAAATATCCATGTATGCCAGGAATATATCATCGCGCCTTATTACCTGTTGTGGGTCAGCTGCTCCTACCATTCTATCTTCCGTATATGATGTAGCGAAGATGACCTCACAGAAGCCCAGAGATGTAGCTGGCATGGCTGTTGACATCACCATTCGTTCTTGGAGAAGGTCCACCTGAAAAAAGAAGATAGAGGCGCGATAATATGTTCATGACATAAATGCATATTTATTAGTACTGTTTCTAGCTAATGTACCACACATAAACACAGTGCGGTACAGACAACACCAGTCATCCATATCAGTCCCTGCCCCATAGGAGCTTACATTCTAAATCTACTAACACACAAACAATCTAAAACACACACATACACAAATACACGTGGTGTTGCATAAACAACTCATTGCACCTGTCCTATTAGTGGGGTGACTTTGCGCTAAAACAGCAGGATTATTGAAAGTGTACTCTTCAACTATAATAAAAGTGATGAACTGCGTAATCATAAATACCCATTCTAGCACCATTTGATTTGTATCGATTGTTTAATTGTTTTTGCACTGTTCAACTTTGTATTTAGAAATGTATGCATTTGCCTCAACATTTAACCCTTGTGCATAAATATTTTGAAATCCGGCCTCCAGTGTATCATTTTGTGATTATTTCTTGTCTCCTTTATTTACTGTATCCTTCCAGGAATCAAGACAGTTTGATTGTTTGCGTGAAACTCCAGTTCAAATCAGCATGTATAGCTAAATCACCTGAAACCTGCCTAAATTAAATGACTTATTGCCCGCTGCGACCTTCCAAAATATATGGAATCGCTACCTGACTTACCTTCTACCTGACTTACCTTCTAACTTACTACTGATTACCTGCTTAATCACAACATATACCTTCTTAATCACAACATTTGAGTTTTTGGACCCCCTTTCAATTTGAAATGGATTTTTTTTTCAAAGCCAAAAATGTGCCCCTTGAAAAGGTGATTTTGAAAAAAGTATCACTTACCCTCTTTGTTACTGCCGTTAAATTCCAGTGATACTGCCATTAAAGTCCAGTCCAGTAATACTGCTACATAAGCACAGTCCAGTGGTCTGCTGTTAAAGTCCAGTCCAGTGATACTGCCATTAAAGTCCATTGGTACTGCTGTTAAATTCGAGTGATACTGCCATTAAAGTCCAGTCCAGTGATACTGCTTGTATAATTCCACTCCACTGGTAATGCCGTTAACGTTCCGTGATACTGCCAATAAAGTCCAATGGCACTGCCAATAAAGTCCGTTACAGTGATACTGCTGCATAAGTCCAGTCCAGTGATACCGCTACATAAGCCCAGTCCAGTGGTACTGCCGTTAAAGTCCAGTCCAGTGATACTGCCAATTAAGTCCATTGGTACTGCCCTTAAAGTCTATTGGTACTGCCGTTAAATTCCAGTGATACTGCCATTAAAGCCCAGTCTAGTGATACTGCTGTATAATTCCACTCCACTGGTACAGCCATTAAGGTTCCGTGATCCTGCTATTAAAGTCCATTGGTACTGCCCTTAAAGTCCATTGTTACTTCCTTTAAATTCCAGTGATACTGCTCTTAAAGTACATTGGTACTGCCAACAAAGACAAGTGTACTGCCAACAAAGTCCGGTCCCGTGATACTGCTGCATAAATCCAGTCCAGTGATATAGCTGCATAAGTCCAGTCCAGTAATACTGCTACGTAAGCCCAGTCCAGTGGTCTGCCTTTAAAGTCCATTGGTACTGCCGTTAAATTCCAGTGATACTGCCATTAAAATCCAGTCCAGTGATACTGCTTGTATAATTCCACTCCACTGGTACTACCGTTAAAGTTCCGTGATACTGCCAATAAAGTCCAGTCCAGTGATACTGCTGCATACAGTAAGTCCAGTCCACTGTTACTGCTGCATAAGCCCAGTCCAGTGGTACTGCCGTTAAAGTCCATTATCACTGCCATTAAAGTCCATTGGTACTTCAATTCCATTACAGTGATACTGCTGCATAAGTCCAGTCCAGTGATACAGCTACATAAGCCCATTCCAGTGGTACTACCGTTAAAGTCCAGTCCAGGTACTGCCATTAAAGTCCATTGTTACTGCCCTTAAAGTCCAGTGATACTGCCATTAAAATCCATTGTTACTGCCGTTAAATTCCAGTGATACTGCCATTAAAGTCCAGTCCAGTAATACTGCTACATAAGCCCAGTCCAGTGATACTGCCATTAAAGTCCATTGGTACTGCCGTTAAATTCGAGTGATACTGCCATTAAAGTCCAGTCCAGTGATACTGCTTGAATAATTCCACTCCACTGGTAATGCCGTTAAAGTTCTGTGATACTGCCAATAAAGTCCATTGGTACTTCCGTTCCAGTATAGTGATACTGCCGTTAAAGTCCAAATCAGTGATACTGCTGTATAATTCCAGTCCATTGGTACTGCCATTAAAGTTCCGTGATACTGCCGTTAAAGTCCAATGGTACTGCCAATAAAGTCCATTACAGTGATACTGCTGCATAAGTCCAGTCCAGTGATACCGCTACATAAGCCCAGTCCAGTGGTACTGCCGTTAAAGTCCAGTCCAGTGATACTGCCGTTAAAGTCCATTGGTACTGCCCTTAAAGTCTATTGGTACTGCCGTTAAATTCCAGTAATACTGCCATTAAAGCCCAGTCTAGTGATACTGCTGTATAATTCCACTCCACTGGTACAGCCATTAAGGTTCCGTGATCCTGCCATTAAAGTCCATTGGTACTGCCCTTAAAGTCCATTGGTACTTCCGTTAAATTCCAGTGATACTGCTCTTAAAGTACATTGGTACTGCCAACTAAGACCAGTGTACTGCCAACAAAGTCCGGTCCCGTGATACTGCTGCATAAGTCCAGTCCAGTAATACTGCTACGTAAGCCCAGTCCAGTGGTCTGCCTTTAAAGTCCATTGGTACTGCCGTTAAATTCCAATGATACTGCCATTAAAATCCAGTCCAGTGATACTGCTTGTATAATTCCACTCCACTGGTACTGCCGTTAAAGTTCCGTGATACTGCCAATAAAGTCCAGTCCAGTGATACTGCTGCATACAGTAAGTCCAGTCCACTGTTACTGCTGCATAAGCCCAGTCCAGTGGTACTGCCGTTAAAGTCCATTATCACTGCCATTAAAGTCCATTGGTACTTCCATTCCATTACAGTGATACTGCTGCATAAGTCCAGTCCAGTGATACAGCTACATAAGCCCAGTCCAGTGGTACTGCCGTTAAAGTCCAATGGTATTGCAAATAAAGTCCAGTCCAGTTATACTGCTACATAAGCCCAGTCCAGTGGTCTGCCGTTAAAGTCAAGTCCTGTGATACTGCCATTAAAGTCCATTGGTACTGCCGTTAAATTCCAGTGATACTGCCATTAAAGTCCAGTCCAGTGATACTGCTTGTATAATTCCACTCCACTGGTACTGCCGTTAAAGTTCTGTGATACTGCCAATAAAGTCCATTGGTACTTCCGTTCCAGTATAGTGATACTGCCGTTAAAGTCTAAATCAGTGATACTGCTGTATAATTCCAGTCCATTGGTACTGCCATTAAAGTTCCGTGATACTGCCGTTAAAGTCCAATGGTACTGCCAATGAAGTCCATTACAGTGATACTGCTGCATAAGTCCAGTCCAGTGATACTGCTACATAAGCCCAGTCCAGTGGTACTGCCGTTAAAGTCCAGTCCAGTGATACTGCCGTTAAAGTCCATTGGTACTGCCCTTAAAGTCTATTGGTACTGCCGTTAAATTCCAGTGATACTGCCTTTAAAGTCCAGACTAGTGATACTGCTGTATAATTCCACTCCACTGGTACGGCCATTAAGGTTCCGTGATCCTGCCATTAAAGTCCATTGGTACTGCCCTTAAAGTCCATTGGTACTTCCATTAAATTCCAGTGATACTGCTCTTAAAGTACATTGGTACTGCCAACATAGACCAGTGCTACTGCCAACAAAGTCCGGTCCCGTGATACTGCTGCATAAATCCAGTCCAGTGATACTGCTGCATAAGTCCAGTTCAGTGATACCGTTGTTCAAGTCCAGTCCAGTAATACTGCTACATAAGCCTAGTCCAGTGGTCTGCCGTTAAAGTCCATTTGTACTGCCGTTAAATTCCAGTGATACTGCGATTAAAGTCCAGTCCAGTGATACTGCTGTATAATTCCACTCCACTGGTACGGCCATTAAGGTTCCGTGATCCTGCCATTAAAGTCCATTGGTGCTGCCCTTAAAGTCCATTGGTACTTCTGTTAAATTCCAGTGATACTGCTCTTAAAGTACATTGGTACTGCCAACAAAGACCAGTGGTACTGCCAACAAAGTCCGGTCCCGTGATACTGCTGCATAAATCCAGTTCAGTGATACCGCTGTACAAGTCCAGTCCAGTAATACTGCTATATAAGCCCAGTCCATTGGTACTGCCGTTAAATTCCAGTCACAGTCCAGTCCAGTGATACTGCTGTATAATTCTACTCCACTGGTACTGCCGTTAAAGTTCTGTGATACTGCCATTAAAGTCCAGTTGTATTACCGATAAAGTCCAGTTTAGTGATCCTGCTGTTAAAGTCCATTGATACTGCTCTTAAAGTCCATTGGTACTGCCATTAAAGTCCAGTCCAGTGATACTGCTGTATAATTCCACTCCACTGGTACTGCCGTTAAAGTCCAATGGTATTGCAAATAAAATCCAGTCCAGTGATACTGCTACATAAGCCCAGTCCAGTGATACTGCCATTAAAGTCCATTGGTACTGCCGTTAAATTCCAGTGATACTGCCATTAAAGTCCAGACCAGTGATACTGCTTGTATAATTCCACTCCACTGGTACTGCCATTAAAGTTCCGTGATACTGCCAATAAAGTCCAGTCCAGTGATACTGCTGCATAAGTCCAGTCCACTGTTACTGCTGCATAAGCCCAGTCCAGTGGTACTGCCGTTAAAGTCCAGTCCAGTGATACTGCTGTATAATTCCTGTCCATTGGTAATGCCATTAAAGTTCTGTGATACTTCCGTTAAAATCCAATGGTATTGCCAATAAAGTCCATTACAGTGATACTGCTGCATAAGTCCAGTCCAGTGATACTGCTGTTAAAGTCCATTGGTACTGCTTTTAAAGTCCATTGGTACTGCCGTTAAATTCCAGTGATACTGCCATTAAAGTCCAGTCTAGTGATACTGCTGTATAATTCCACTCCACTGGTAATGACGTTAAGGTTCCGTGATACTGCCGTTAATGTCCGGTGGTATAACCGATAAAGTCCAGTTTAGTGATCCTGCTGTTAAAGTCCATTGATACTGCTCTTAAAGTCCAGAGGTAAAGCTACATAAATCCAGTCCAGTGATACTGCTGCATAAATCCAGTCCAGAGAGATTGCGGCATAAGTCTAGTCCAGTTACACTTTTCCATATGTCCAGTCCAGTGGTACTGCTGTTAAAATCCAGTCCAGTGATACTGCCGTTAAAGTCCATTACTACTACCATTAAAGTCCATTAATACTTCCGTTCCAGTCCAGTTATACTGCCGTTAAAGTCCAAATCAGTGACACTGCTATATAATTCCAGTCCATTGGTACTGCCGTTAAAGTTCCGTGATACTGCCGTTAAAGTTCAACGGAATTGCCAATAAAGTCCAGTCTAGTGATACTGCTATATAAGTCCAGTCCGGTAATACTGCTACATAAGACCAGTCCAGTGTTACTGCCATTAAAGTCCATTGGTCCTGCCCTTAAAGTCCATTGGTACTGCCGTTAAATTCCAGTTATACTGCCATTAAAGTCCAGTCCAGTGATACTGCTGTATAATTCCATTCCACTAGAAATGCTGTAAAAGTTCCATGATACTGCCGTTAAAGTCCAGTGGTATTCCTGATAAAGTCCAGTTTAGTGATCCTGCTGTTAGAGTCCATTGATACTGCTCTTAAAGTCCATTGGTACTTCCAATAAAGTCCAGTGGTACTGCCGACAAAGTCCAGTCCTGTGATACTGCTGCATAACTCCAGTCCAGTGATACTGCTGCATAAGTCCAGTCCAGTGATACCGCCGTTAAATTCCAGTCCACATATATTCCAGAAAGATCATGGAGAACCAAAATTTGGAGGATAAAATAGTGAAAGAACAAGAACCACTTCCTCCTAGTGCTGAAAAAGCTGCCACTAGTCATGACATAGAACATGAAATGCCTTCAACGTTGTCTTCCAAGGCCGATACCCCATGTCATCATAGGCCCTCCCTCATTAAACGTTACAGACTACATTTCTAAACACACATGAATTTTGCATGAATCTCTAATTGCACCCGTCCTTGTTGTCAGGGTGATTTCTCACTAAGGGGCCTGTGTATTATCCCTTAATTTCAACAAAAGTAGGTGAAAACAATTATTTTTATCTACTTTTGTAGAAATTAAGTATCGTTGCCATTCAATAGAAATGCAATGCAGGAGATATCACTGATATCTCCTGCTCAGATTTCAGCTCTGATCTGGGTCACTGTCCGCACTAAATAGTATGAGGGCCTAAATTCATCAACCTATAAAAATACGGTAAGGAAGAGGGTCTATAGAAAACATAAATATTTAATAAATATCCATGTATGCCAGGAATATATCATCGCGCCTTATTACCTGTTGTGGGTCAGCTGCTCCTACCATTCTATCTTCCGTATATGATGTAGCGAAGATGACCTCACAGAAGCCCAGAGATGTAGCTGGCATGGCTGTTGACATCACCATTCGTTCTTGGAGAAGGTCCACCTGAAAAAAGAAGATAGAGGCGCGATAATATGTTCATGACATAAATGCATATTTATTAGTACTGTTTCTAGCTAATGTACCACACATAAACACAGTGCGGTACAGACAACACCAGTCATCCATATCAGTCCCTGCCCCATAGGAGCTTACATTCTAAATCTACTAACACACAAACAATCTAAAACACACACATACACAAATATACGTGGTGTTGCATAAACAACTCATTGCACCTGTCCTATTAGTGGGGTGACTTTGCGCTAAAACAGCAGGATTATTGAAAGTGTACTCTTCAACTATAATAAAAGTGATGAACTGCGTAATCATAAATACCCATTCTAGCACCATTTGATTTGTATCGATTGTTTAATTGTTTTTGCACCGTTCAACTTTGTATTTAGAAATGTATGCATTTGCCTCAACATTTAACCCTTGTGCATAAATATTTTGAAATCCGGCCTCCAGTGTATCATTTTGTGATTATTTCTTGTCTCCTTTATTTACTGTATCCTTCCAGGAATCAAGACAGTTTGATTGTTTGCGTGAAACTCCAGTTCAAATCAGCATGTATAGCTAAATGACCTGAAACCTGCCTAAATTAAATGACTTATTGCCCGCTGCGACCTCCCAAAATATATGGAATCGCTACCTGACTTACCTTCTACCTGACTTACCTTCTAACTTACTACTGATTACCTGCTTAATCACAACATATACCTACTTAATCACAACATTTGAGTTTTTGGACCCCCTTTCAATTTGAAATGGATTTTTTTTTCAAAGCCAAAAATGTGCCCCTTGAAAAGGTGATTTTGAAAAAAGTATCACTTACCCTCTTTGTTACTGCCGTTAAATTCCAGTGATACTGCCATTAAAGTCCAGTCCAATAATACTGCTACATAAGCACAGTCCAGTGGTCTGCTGTTAAAGTCCAGTCCAGTGATACTGCCATTAAAGTCCATTGGTACTGCTGTTAAATTCGAGTGATACTGCCATTAAAGTCCAGTCCAGTGATACTGCTTGTATAATTCCACTCCACTGGTAATGCCGTTAACGTTCCGTGATACTGCCAATAAAGTCCAATGGTACTTCCGTTCCAGTATAGTGATACTGCCGTTAAAGTCCAAATCAGTGATACTGCTGTATAATTCCAGTCCATTGGTACTGCCATTAAAGTTCCGTGATACTGCCGTTAAAGTCCAATGGCACTGCCAATAAAGTCCGTTACAGTGATACTGCTGCATAAGTCCAGTCCAGTGATACCGCTACATAAGCCCAGTCCAGTGGTACTGCCGTTAAAGTCCAGTCCAGTGATACTGCCAATAAAGTCCATTGGTACTGCCCTTAAAGTCTATTGGTACTGCCGTTAAATTCCAGTGATACTGCCATTAAAGCCCAGTCTAGTGATACTGCTGTATAATTCCACTCCACTGGTACAGCCATTAAGGTTCCGTGATCCTGCTATTAAAGTCCATTGGTACTGCCCTTAAAGTCCATTGTTACTTCCTTTAAATTCCAGTGATACTGCTCTTAAAGTACATTGGTACTGCCAACAAAGACCAGTGTATTGCCAACAAAGTCCGGTCCCGTGATACTGCTGCATAAATCCAGTCCAGTGATATAGCTGCATAAGTCCAGTCCAGTAATACTGCTACGTAAGCCCAGTCCAGTAGTCTGCCTTTAAAGTCCATTGGTACTGCCGTTAAATTCCAGTGATACTGCCATTAAAATCCAGTCCAGTGATACTGCTTGTATAATTCCACTCCACTGGTACTGCCGTTAAAGTTCCGTGATACTGCCAATAAAGTCCAGTCCAGTGATACTGCTGCATACAGTAAGTCCAGTCCACTGTTACTGCTGCATAAGCCCAGTCCAGTGGTACTGCCGTTAAAGTCCATTATCACTGCCATTAAAGTCCATTGGTACTTCAATTCCATTACAGTGATACTGCTGCATAAGTCCAGTCCAGTGATACAGCTACATAAGCCCATTCCAGTGGTACTACCGTTAAAGTCCAGTCCAGGTACTGCCATTAAAGTCCATTGTTACTGCCCTTAAAGTCCAGTGATACTGCCATTAAAATCCATTGTTACTGCCGTTAAATTCCAGTGATACTGCCATTAAAGTCCAGTCCAGTAATACTGCTACATAAGCCCAGTCCAGTGATACTGCCATTAAAGTCCATTGGTACTGCCGTTAAATTCGAGTGATACTGCCATTAAAGTCCAGTCCAGTGATACTGCTTGAATAATTCCACTCCACTGGTAATGCCGTTAAAGTTCTGTGATACTGCCAATAAAGTCCATTGGTACTTCCGTTCCAGTATAGTGATACTGCCGTTAAAGTCCAAATCAGTGATACTGCTGTATAATTCCAGTCCATTGGTACTGCCATTAAAGTTCCGTGATACTGCCGTTAAAGTCCAATGGTACTGCCAATAAAGTCCATTACAGTGATACTGCTGCATAAGTCCAGTCCAGTGATACCGCTACATAAGCCCAGTCCAGTGGTACTGCCGTTAAAGTCCAGTCCAGTGATACTGCCGTTAAAGTCCATTGGTACTGCCCTTAAAGTCAATTGGTACTGCCGTTAAATTCCAGTAATACTGCCATTAAAGCCCAGTCTAGTGATACTGCTGTATAATTCCACTCCACTGGTACAGCCATTAAGGTTCCGTGATCCTGCCATTAAAGTCCATTGGTACTGCCCTTAAAGTCCATTGGTACTTCCGTTAAATTCCAGTGATACTGCTCTTAAAGTACATTGGTACTGCCAACTAAGACCAGTGTACTGCCAACAAAGTCCGGTCCCGTGATACTGCTGCATAAGTCCAGTCCAGTAATACTGCTACGTAAGCCCAGTCCAGTGGTCTGCCTTTAAAGTCCATTGGTACTGCCGTTAAATTCCAATGATACTGCCATTAAAATCCAGTCCAGTGATACTGCTTGTATAATTCCACTCCACTGGTACTGCCGTTAAAGTTCCGTGATACTGCCAATAAAGTCCAGTCCAGTGATACTGCTGCATACAGTAAGTCCAGTCCACTGTTACTGCTGCATAAGCCCAGTCCAGTGGTACTGCCGTTAAAGTCCATTATCACTGCCATTAAAGTCCATTGGTACTTCCATTCCATTACAGTGATACTGCTGCATAAGTCCAGTCCAGTGATACAGCTACATAAGCCCAGTCCAGTGGTACTGCCGTTAAAGTCCAATGGTATTGCAAATAAAGTCCAGTCCAGTTATACTGCTACATAAGCCCAGTCCAGTGGTCTGCCGTTAAAGTCAAGTCCTGTGATACTGCCATTAAAGTCCATTGGTACTGCCGTTAAATTCCAGTGATACTGCCATTAAAGTCCAGTCCAGTGATACTGCTTGTATAATTCCACTCCACTGGTACTGCCGTTAAAGTTCTGTGATACTGCCAATAAAGTCCATTGGTACTTCTGTTCCAGTATAGTGATACTGCCGTTAAAGTCTAAATCAGTGATACTGCTGTATAATTCCAGTCCATTGGTACTGCCATTAAAGTTCCGTGATACTGCCGTTAAAGTCCAATGGTACTGCCAATGAAGTCCATTACAGTGATACTGCTGCATAAGTCCAGTCCAGTGATACTGCTACATAAGCCCAGTCCAGTGGTACTGCCGTTAAAGTCCAGTCCAGTGATACTGCCGTTAAAGTCCATTGTTACTGCCCTTAAAGTCTATTGGTACTGCCGTTAAATTCCAGTGATACTGCCTTTAAAGTCCAGACTAGTGATACTGCTGTATAATTCCACTCCACTGGTACGGCCATTAAGGTTCCGTGATCCTGCCATTAAAGTCCATTGGTACTGCCCTTAAAGTCCATTGGTACTTCCATTAAATTCCAGTGATACTGCTCTTAAAGTACATTGGTACTGCCAACATAGACCAGTGCTACTGCCAACAAAGTCCGGTCCCGTGATACTGCTGCATAAATCCAGTCCAGTGATACTGCTGCATAAGTCCAGTTCAGTGATACCGTTGTTCAAGTCCAGTCCAGTAATACTGCTACATAAGCCTAGTCCAGTGGTCTGCCGTTAAAGTCCATTTGTACTGCCGTTAAATTCCAGTGATACTGCGATTAAAGTCCAGTCCAGTGATACTGCTGTATAATTCCACTCCACTGGTACGGCCATTAAGGTTCCGTGATCCTGCCATTAAAGTCCATTGGTGCTGCCCTTAAAGTCCATTGGTACTTCTGTTAAATTCCAGTGATACTGCTCTTAAAGTACATTGGTACTGCCAACAAAGACCAGTGGTACTGCCAACAAAGTCCGGTCCCGTGATACTGCTGCATAAATCCAGTTCAGTGATACCGCTGTACAAGTCCAGTCCAGTAATACTGCTATATAAGCCCAGTCCATTGGTACTGCCGTTAAATTCCAGTCACAGTCCAGTCCAGTGATACTGCTGTATAATTCTACTCCACTGGTACTGCCGTTAAAGTTCTGTGATACTGCCATTAAAGTCCAGTTGTATTACCGATAAAGTCCAGTTTAGTGATCCTGCTGTTAAAGTCCATTGATACTGCTCTTAAAGTCCATTGGTACTGCCATTAAAGTCCAGTCCAGTGATACTGCTGTATAATTCCACTCCACTGGTACTGCCGTTAAAGTCCAATGGTATTGCAAATAAAATCCAGTCCAGTGATACTGCTACATAAGCCCAGTCCAGTGATACTGCCATTAAAGTCCATTGGTACTGCCGTTAAATTCCAGTGATACTGCCATTAAAGTCCAGACCAGTGATACTGCTTGTATAATTCCACTCCACTGGTACTGCCATTAAAGTTCCGTGATACTGCCAATAAAGTCCAGTCCAGTGATACTGCTGCATAAGTCCAGTCCACTGTTACTGCTGCATAAGCCCAGTCCAGTGGTACTGCCGTTAAAGTCCAGTCCAGTGATACTGCTGTATAATTCCTGTCCATTGGTAATGCCATTAAAGTTCTGTGATACTTCCGTTAAAATCCAATGGTATTGCCAATAAAGTCCATTACAGTGATACTGCTGCATAAGTCCAGTCCAGTGATACTGCTGTTAAAGTCCATTGGTACTGCTTTTAAAGTCCATTGGTACTGCCGTTAAATTCCAGTGATACTGCCATTAAAGTCCAGTCTAGTGATACTGCTGTATAATTCCACTCCACTGGTAATGACGTTAAGGTTCCGTGATACTGCCGTTAATGTCCGGTGGTATAACCGATAAAGTCCAGTTTAGTGATCCTGCTGTTAAAGTCCATTGATACTGCTCTTAAAGTCCAGAGGTAAAGCTACATAAATCCAGTCCAGTGATACTGCTGCATAAATCCAGTCCAGAGAGATTGCGGCATAAGTCTAGTCCAGTTACACTTTTCCATATGTCCAGTCCAGTGGTACTGCTGTTAAAATCCAGTCCAGTGATACTGCCGTTAAAGTCCATTACTACTACCATTAAAGTCCATTAATACTTTCGTTCCAGTCCAGTTATACTGCCGTTAAAGTCCAAATCAGTGACACTGCTATATAATTCCAGTCCATTGGTACTGCCGTTAAAGTTCCGTGATACTGCCGTTAAAGTTCAACGGAATTGCCAATAAAGTCCAGTCTAGTGATACTGCTATATAAGTCCAGTCCGGTAATACTGCTACATAAGACCAGTCCAGTGTTACTGCCATTAAAGTCCATTGGTCCTGCCCTTAAAGTCCATTGGTACTGCCGTTAAATTCCAGTTATACTGCCATTAAAGTCCAGTCCAGTGATACTGCTGTATAATTCCATTCCACTAGAAATGCTGTAAAAGTTCCATGATACTGCCGTTAAAGTCCAGTGGTATTCCTGATAAAGTCCAGTTTAGTGATCCTGCTGTTAGAGTCCATTGATACTGCTCTTAAAGTCCATTGGTACTTCCAATAAAGTCCAGTGGTACTGCCGACAAAGTCCAGTCCTGTGATACTGCTGCATAACTCCAGTCCAGTGATACTGCTGCATAAGTCCAGTCCAGTGATACCGCCGTTAAATTCCAGTCCACATATATTCCAGAAAGATCATGGAGAACCAAAATTTGGAGGATAAAATAGTGAAAGAACAAGAACCACTTCCTCCTAGTGCTGAAAAAGCTGCCACTAGTCATGACATAGAACATGAAATGCCTTCAACGTTGTCTTCCAAGGCCGATACCCCATGTCATCATAGGCCCTCCCTCATTAAACGTTACAGACTACATTTCTAAACACACATGAATTTTGCATGAATCTCTAATTGCACCCGTCCTTGTTGTCAGGGTGATTTCTCACTAAGGGGCCTGTGTATTATCCCTTAATTTCAACAAAAGTAGGTGAAAACAATTATTTTTATCTACTTTTGTAGAAATTAAGTATCGTTGCCATTCAATAGAAATGCAATGCAGGAGATATCACTGATATCTCCTGCTCAGATTTCAGCTCTGATCTGGGTCACTGTCCGCACTAAATAGTATGAGGGCCTAAATTCATCAACCTATAAAAATACGGTAAGGAAGAGGGTCTATAGAAAACATAAATATTTAATAAATATCCATGTATGCCAGGAATATATCATCGCGCCTTATTACCTGTTGTGGGTCAGCTGCTCCTACCATTCTATCTTCCGTATATGATGTAGCGAAGATGACCTCACAGAAGCCCAGAGATGTAGCTGGCATGGCTGTTGACATCACCATTCGTTCTTGGAGAAGGTCCACCTGAAAAAAGAAGATAGAGGCGCGATAATATGTTCATGACATAAATGCATATTTATTAGTACTGTTTCTAGCTAATGTACCACACATAAACACAGTGCGGTACAGACAACACCAGTCATCCATATCAGTCCCTGCCCCATAGGAGCTTACATTCTAAATCTACTAACACACAAACAATCTAAAACACACACATACACAAATATACGTGGTGTTGCATAAACAACTCATTGCACCTGTCCTATTAGTGGGGTGACTTTGCGCTAAAACAGCAGGATTATTGAAAGTGTACTCTTCAACTATAATAAAAGTGATGAACTGCGTAATCATAAATACCCATTCTAGCACCATTTGATTTGTATCGATTGTTTAATTGTTTTTGCACCGTTCAACTTTGTATTTAGAAATGTATGCATTTGCCTCAACATTTAACCCTTGTGCATAAATATTTTGAAATCCGGCCTCCAGTGTATCATTTTGTGATTATTTCTTGTCTCCTTTATTTACTGTATCCTTCCAGGAATCAAGACAGTTTGATTGTTTGCGTGAAACTCCAGTTCAAATCAGCATGTATAGCTAAATGACCTGAAACCTGCCTAAATTAAATGACTTATTGCCCGCTGCGACCTCCCAAAATATATGGAATCGCTACCTGACTTACCTTCTACCTGACTTACCTTCTAACTTACTACTGATTACCTGCTTAATCACAACATATACCTACTTAATCACAACATTTGAGTTTTTGGACCCCCTTTCAATTTGAAATGGATTTTTTTTTCAAAGCCAAAAATGTGCCCCTTGAAAAGGTGATTTTGAAAAAAGTATCACTTACCCTCTTTGTTACTGCCGTTAAATTCCAGTGATACTGCCATTAAAGTCCAGTCCAATAATACTGCTACATAAGCACAGTCCAGTGGTCTGCTGTTAAAGTCCAGTCCAGTGATACTGCCATTAAAGTCCATTGGTACTGCTGTTAAATTCGAGTGATACTGCCATTAAAGTCCAGTCCAGTGATACTGCTTGTATAATTCCACTCCACTGGTAATGCCGTTAACGTTCCGTGATACTGCCAATAAAGTCCAATGGTACTTCCGTTCCAGTATAGTGATACTGCCGTTAAAGTCCAAATCAGTGATACTGCTGTATAATTCCAGTCCATTGGTACTGCCATTAAAGTTCCGTGATACTGCCGTTAAAGTCCAATGGCACTGCCAATAAAGTCCGTTACAGTGATACTGCTGCATAAGTCCAGTCCAGTGATACCGCTACATAAGCCCAGTCCAGTGGTACTGCCGTTAAAGTCCAGTCCAGTGATACTGCCAATAAAGTCCATTGGTACTGCCCTTAAAGTCTATTGGTACTGCCGTTAAATTCCAGTGATACTGCCATTAAAGCCCAGTCTAGTGATACTGCTGTATAATTCCACTCCACTGGTACAGCCATTAAGGTTCCGTGATCCTGCTATTAAAGTCCATTGGTACTGCCCTTAAAGTCCATTGTTACTTCCTTTAAATTCCAGTGATACTGCTCTTAAAGTACATTGGTACTGCCA
Organism: Crinia signifera; assembly: GCF_055691185.1. Lineage (NCBI taxonomy): Eukaryota > Metazoa > Chordata > Amphibia > Anura > Myobatrachidae > Crinia > Crinia signifera. Next base: position 191,072,477 of record NC_139220.1, read on the forward strand.
ACAAAGACCAGTGTATTGCCAACAAAGTCCGGTCCCGTGATACTGCTGCATAAATCCAGTCCAGTGATATAGCTGCATAAGTCCAGTCCAGTAATACTGCTACGTAAGCCCAGTCCAGTAGTCTGCCTTTAAAGTCCATTGGTACTGCCGTTAAATTCCAGTGATACTGCCATTAAAATCCAGTCCAGTGATACTGCTTGTATAATTCCACTCCACTGGTACTGCCGTTAAAGTTCTGTGATACTGCCAATAAAGTCCAGTCCAGTGATACTGCTGCATACAGTAAGTCCAGTCCACTGTTACTGCTGCATAAGCCCAGTCCAGTGGTACTGCCGTTAAAGTCCATTATCACTGCCATTAAAGTCCATTGGTACTTCAATTCCATTACAGTGATACTGCTGCATAAGTCCAGTCCAGTGATACAGCTACATAAGCCCATTCCAGTGGTACTACCGTTAAAGTCCAGTCCAGGTACTGCCATTAAAGTCCATTGTTAATGCCCTTAAAGTCCAGTGATACTGCCATTAAAATCCATTGTTACTGCCGTTAAATTCCAGTGATACTGCCATTAAAGTCCAGTCCAGTAATACTGCTACATAAGCCCAGTCCAGTGATACTGCCATTAAAGTCCATTGGTACTGCCGTTAAATTCGAGTGATACTGCCATTAAAGTCCAGTCCAGTGATACTGCTTGAATAATTCCACTCCACTGGTAATGCCGTTAAAGTTCTGTGATACTGCCAATAAAGTCCATTGGTACTTCCGTTCCAGTATAGTGATACTGCCGTTAAAGTCCAAATCAGTGATACTGCTGTATAATTCCAGTCCATTGGTACTGCCATTAAAGTTCCGTGATACTGCCGTTAAAGTCCAATGGTACTGCCAATAAAGTCCATTACAGTGATACTGCTGCATAAGTCCAGTCCAGTGATACCGCTACATAAGCCCAGTCCAGTGGTACTGCCGTTAAAGTCCAGTCCAGTGATACTGCCGTTAAAGTCCATTGGTACTGCCCTTAAAGTCTATTGGTACTGCCGTTAAATTCCAGTGATACTGCCATTAAAGCCCAGTCTAGTGATACTGCTGTATAATTCCACTCCACTGGTACAGCCATTAAGGTTCCGTGATCCTGCTATTAAAGTCCATTGGTACTGCCCTTAAAGTCCATTGTTACTTCCTTTAAATTCCAGTGATACTGCTCTTAAAGTACATTGGTACTGCCAACAAAGACCAGTGTACTGCCAACAAAGTCCGGTCCTGTGATACTGCTGCATAAATCCAGTCCAGTGATATAGCTGCATAAGTCCAGTCCAGTAATACTGCTACGTAAGCCCAGTCCAGTGGTCTGCCTTTAAAGTCCATTGGTACTGCGGTTAAATTCCAGTGATACTGCCATTAAAATCCAGTCCAGTGATACTGCTTGTATAATTCCACTCCACTGGTACTGCCGTTAAAGTTCCGTGATACTGCCAATAAAGTCCAGTCCAGTGATACTGCTGCATACAGTAAGTCCAGTCCACTGTTACTGCTGCATAAGCCCAGTCCAGTGGTACTGCCGTTAAAGTCCATTATCACTGCCATTAAAGTCCATTGGTACTTCAATTCCATTACAGTGATACTGCTGCATAAGTCCAGTCCAGTGATACAGCTACATAAGCCCATTCCAGTGGTACTACCGTTAAAGTCCAGTCCAGGTACTGCCATTAAAGTCCATTGTTACTGCCCTTAAAGTCCAGTGATACTGCCATTAAAATCCATTGTTACTGCCGTTAAATTCCAGTGATACTGCCATTAAAGTCCAGTCCAGTAATACTGCTACATAAGCCCAGTCCAGTGATACTGCCATTAAAGTCCATTGGTACTGCCGTTAAATTCGAGTGATACTGCCATTAAAGTCCAGTCCAGTGATACTGCTTGAATAATTCCACTCCACTGGTAATGCCGTTAAAGTTCTGTGATACTGCCAATAAAGTCCATTGGTACTTCCGTTCCAGTACAGTGATACTGCCGTTAAAGTCCAAATCAGTGATACTGCTGTATAATTCCAGTCCATTGGTACTGCCATTAAAGTCCAATGGTACTGCCAATAAAGTCCATTACAGTGATACTGCTGCATAAGTCCAGTCCAGTGATACCGCTACATAAGCCCAGTCCAGTGGTACTGCCGTTAAAGTCCAGTCCAGTGATACTGCCGTTAAAGTCCATTGGTACTGCCCTTAAAGTCTATTGGTACTGCCGTTAAATTCCAGTGATACTGCCATTAAAGCCCAGTCTAGTGATACTGCTGTATAATTCCACTCCACTGGTACAGCCATTAAGGTTCTGTGATCCTGCCATTAAAGTCCATTGGTACTTCCGTTAAATTCCAGTGATACTGCTCTTAAAGTACATTGGTACTGCCAACTAAGACCAGTGTACTGCCAACAAAGTCCGGTCCCGTGATACTGCTGCATAAATCCAGTCCAGTGATATAGCTGCATAAGTCCAGTCCAGTAATACTGCTACATAAGCCCAGTCCAGTGGTCTGCCTTTAAAGTCCATTGGTACTGCCGTTAAATTCCAGTGATACTGCCATTAAAATCCAGTCCAGTGATACTGCTTGTATAATTCCACTCCACTGGTACTGCCGTTAAAGTTCCGTGATACTACCAATAAAGTCCAGTCCGGTGATACTGCTGCATACAGTAAGTCCAGTCCACTGTTACTGCTGCATAAGCCCAGTCCAGTGGTACTGCCGTTAAAGTCCATTATCACTGCCATTAAAGTCCATTGGTACTTCCATTCCATTACAGTGATACTGCTGCATAAGTCCAGTCCAGTGATACAGCTACATAAGCCCAGTCCAGTGGTACTGCCGTTAAAGTCCAATGGTATTGCAAATAAAGTCCAGTCCAGTTATACTGCTATATAAGCCCAGTCCAGTGGTCTGCCGTTAAAGTCAAGTCCTGTGATACTGCCATTAAAGTCCATTGGTACTGCCGTTAAATTCCAGTGATACTGCCATTAAAGTCCAGTCCAGTGATACTGCTTGTATAATTCCACTCCACTGGTACTGCCGTTAAAGTTCTGTGATACTGCCAATAAAGTCCATTGGTACTTCCGTTCCAGTATAGTGATACTGCCGTTAAAGTCTAAATCAGTGATACTGCTGTATAATTCCAGTCCATTGGTACTGCCATTAAAGTTCCGTGATACTGCCGTTAAAGTCCAATGGTACTGCCAATGAAGTCCATTACAGTGATACTGCTGCATAAGTCCAGTCCAGTGATACTGCTACATAAGCCCAGTCCAGTGGTACTGCCGTTAAAGTCCAGTCCAGTGATACTGCCGTTAAAGTCCATTGGTACTGCCCTTAAAGTCTATTGGTACTGCCGTTAAATTCCAGTGATACTGCCTTTAAAGTCCAGACTAGTGATACTGCTGTATAATTCCACTCCACTGGTACGGCCATTAAGGTTCCGTGATCCTGCCATTAAAGTCCATTGGTACTGCCCTTAAAGTCCATTGGTACTTCCATTAAATTCCAGTGATACTGCTCTTAAAGTACATTGGTACTGCCAACATAGACCAGTGCTACTGCCAACAAAGTCCGGTCCCGTGATACTGCTGCATAAATCCAGTCCAGTGATACTGCTGCATAAGTCCAGTTCAGTGATACCGTTGTTCAAGTCCAGTCCAGTAATACTGCTACATAAGCCTAGTCCAGTGGTCTGCCGTTAAAGTCCATTTGTACTGCCGTTAAATTCCAGTGATACTGCGATTAAAGTCCAGTCCAGTGATACTGCTGTATAATTCCACTCCACTGGTACGGCCATTAAGGTTCCGTGATCCTGCCATTAAAGTCCATTGGTGCTGCCCTTAAAGTCCATTGGTACTTCTGTTAAATTCCAGTGATACTGCTCTTAAAGTACATTGGTACTGCCAACAAAGACCAGTGGTACTGCCAACAAAGTCCGGTCCCGTGATACTGCTGCATAAATCCAGTTCAGTGATACCGCTGTACAAGTCCAGTCCAGTAATACTGCTAAATAAGCCCAGTCCATTGGTACTGCCATTAAATTCCAGTCACAGTCCAGTCCAGTGATACTGCTGTATAATTCTACTCCACTGGTACTGCCGTTAAAGTTCTGTGATACTGCCATTAAAGTCCAGTTGTATTACCGATAAAGTCCAGTTTAGTGATCCTGCTGTTAAAGTCCATTGATACTGCTCTTAAAGTCCATTGGTACTGCCATTAAAGTCCAGTCCAGTGATACTGCTGTATAATTCCACTCCACTGGTACTGCCGTTAAAGTCCAATGGTATTGCAAATAAAATCCAGTCCAGTGATACTGCTACATAAGCCCAGTCCAGTGATACTGCCATTAAAGTCCATTGGTACTGCCGTTAAATTCCAGTGATACTGCCATTAAAGTCCAGACCAGTGATACTGCTTGTATAATTCCACTCCACTGGTACTGCCATTAAAGTTCCGTGATACTGCCAATAAAGTCCAGTCCAGTGATACTGCTGCATAAGTCCAGTCCACTGTTACTGCTGCATAAGCCCAGTCCAGTGGTACTGCCGTTAAAGTCCAGTCCAGTGATACTGCTGTATAATTCCTGTCCATTGGTACTACCATTAAAGTTCTGTGATACTTCCGTTAAAATCCAATGGTATTGCCAAGTCCATTACAGTGATACTGCTGCATAAGTCCAGTCCAGTGATACTGCTGTTAAAGTCCATTGGTACTGCTTTTAAAGTCCATTGGTACTGCCGTTAAATTCCAGTGATACTGCCATTAAAGTCCAGTCTAGTGATACTGCTGTATAATTCCACTCCACTGGTAATGACGTTAAGGTTCCGTGATACTGCCGTTAATGTCCGGTGGTATAACCGATAAAGTCCAGTTTAGTGATCCTGCTGTTAAAGTCCATTGATACTGCTCTTAAAGTCCAGAGGTAAAGCTACATAAATCCAGTCCAGTGATACTGCTGCATAAATCCAGTCCAGAGAGATTGCGGCATAAGTCTAGTCCAGTTACACTTTTCCATATGTCCAGTCCAGTGGTACTGCTGTTAAAATCCAGTCCAGTGATACTGCCGTTAAAGTCCATTACTACTACCATTAAAGTCCATTAATACTTCCGTTCCAGTCCAGTTATACTGCCGTTAAAGTCCAAATCAGTGACACTGCTATATAATTCCAGTCCATTGGTACTGCCGTTAAAGTTCCGTGATACTGCCGTTAAAGTTCAACGGAATTGCCAATAAAGTCCAGTCTAGTGATACTGCTATATAAGTCCAGTCCGGTAATACTGCTACATAAGACCAGTCCAGTGATACTGCCATTAAAGTCCATTGGTCCTGCCCTTAAAGTCCATTGGTACTGCCGTTAAATTCCAGTTATACTGCCATTAAAGTCCAGTCCAGTGATACTGCTGTATAATTCCATTCCACTAGAAATGCTGTAAAAGTTCCATGATACTGCCGTTAAAGTCCAGTGGTATTCCTGATAAAGTCCAGTTTAGTGATCCTGCTGTTAGAGTCCATTGATACTGCTCTTAAAGTCCATTGGTACTTCCAATAAAGTCCAGTGGTACTGCCGACAAAGTCCAGTCCTGTGATACTGCTGCATAACTCCAGTCCAGTGATACTGCTGCATAAGTCCAGTCCAGTGATACCGCCGTTAAATTCCAGTCCACATATATTCCAGAAAGATCATGGAGAACCAAAATTTGGAGGATAAAATAGTGAAAGAACAAGAACCACTTCCTCCTAGTGCTGAAAAAGCTGCCACTAGTCATGACATAGAACATGAAATGCCTTCAACGTTGTCTTCCAAGGCCGATACCCCATGTCATCATAGGCCCTCCCTCATTAAACGTTACAGACTACATTTCTAAACACACATGAATTTTGCATGAATCTCTAATTGCACCCGTCCTTGTTGTCAGGGTGATTTCTCACTAAGGGGCCTGTGTATTATCCCTTAATTTCAACAAAAGTAGGTGAAAACAATTATTTTTATCTACTTTTGTAGAAATTAAGTATCGTTGCCATTCAATAGAAATGCAATGCAGGAGATATCACTGATATCTCCTGCTCAGATTTCAGCTCTGATCTGGGTCACTGTCCGCACTAAATAGTATGAGGGCCTAAATTCATCAACCTATAAAAATACGGTAAGGAAAAGGGTCTATAGAAAACATAAATATTTAATAAATATCCATGTATGCCAGGAATATATCATCGCGCCTTATTACCTGTTGTGGGTCAGCTGCTCCTACCATTCTATCTTCCGTATATGATGTAGCGAAGATGACCTCACAGAAGCCCAGAGATGTAGCTGGCATGGCTGTTGACATCACCATTCGTTCTTGGAGAAGGTCCACCTGAAAAAAGAAGATAGAGGCGCGATAATATGTTCATGACATAAATGCATATTTATTAGTACTGTTTCTAGCTAATGTACCACACATAAACACAGTGCGGTACAGACAACACCAGTCATCCATATCAGTCCCTGCCCCATAGGAGCTTACATTCTAAATCTACTAACACACAAACAATCTAAAACACACACATACACAAATACACGTGGTGTTGCATAAACAACTCATTGCACCTGTCCTATTAGTGGGGTGACTTTGCGCTAAAACAGCAGGATTATTGAAAGTGTACTCTTCAACTATAATAAAAGTGATGAACTGCGTAATCATAAATACCCATTCTAGCACCATTTGATTTGTATCGATTGTTTAATTGTTTTTGCACTGTTCAACTTTGTATTTAGAAATGTATGCATTTGCCTCAACATTTAACCCTTGTGCATAAATATTTTGAAATCCGGCCTCCAGTGTATCATTTTGTGATTATTTCTTGTCTCCTTTATTTACTGTATCCTTCCAGGAATCAAGACAGTTTGATTGTTTGCGTGAAACTCCAGTTAAAATCAGCATGTATAGCTAAATGACCTGAAACCTGCCTAAATTAAATGACTTATTGCCCGCTGCGACCTCCCAAAATATATGGAATCGCTACCTGACTTACCTTCTACCTGACTTACCTTCTAACTTACTACTGATTACCTGCTTAATCACAACATATACCTACTTAATCACAACATTTGAGTTTTTGGACCCCCTTTCAATTTGAAATGGATTTTTTTTTCAAAGCCAAAAATGTGCCCCTTGAAAAGGTGATTTTGAAAAAAGTATCACTTACCCTCTTTGTTACTGCCGTTAAATTCCAGTGATACTGCCATTAAAGTCCAGTCCAGTAATACTGCTACATAAGCACAGTCCAGTGGTCTGCTGTTAAAGTCCAGTCCAGTGATACTGCCATTAAAGTCCATTGGTACTGCTGTTAAATTCGAGTGATACTGCCATTAAAGTCCAGTCCAGTGATACTGCTTGTATAATTCCACTCCACTGGTAATGCGTTAACGTTCCGTGATACTGCCAATAAAGTCCAATGGTACTTCCGTTCCAGTATAGTGATACTGCCGTTAAAGTCCAAATCAGTGATACTGCTGTATAATTCCAGTCCATTGGTACTGCCATTAAAGTTCCGTGATACTGCCGTTAAAGTCCAATGGCACTGCCAATAAAGTCCGTTACAGTGATACTGCTGCATAAGTCCAGTCCAGTGATACCGCTACATAAGCCCAGTCCAGTGGTACTGCCGTTAAAGTCCAGTCCAGTGATACTGCCAATAAAGTCCATTGGTACTGCCCTTAAAGTCTATTGGTACTGCCGTTAAATTCCAGTGATACTGCCATTAAAGCCCAGTCTAGTGATACTGCTGTATAATTCCACTCCACTGGTACAGCCATTAAGGTTCCGTGATCCTGCTATTAAAGTCCATTGGTACTGCCCTTAAAGTCCATTGTTACTTCCTTTAAATTCCAGTGATACTGCTCTTAAAGTACATTGGTACTGCCAACAAAGACCAGTGTATTGCCAACAAAGTCCGGTCCCGTGATACTGCTGCATAAATCCAGTCCAGTGATATAGCTGCATAAGTCCAGTCCAGTAATACTGCTACGTAAGCCCAGTCCAGTGGTCTGCCTTTAAAGTCCATTGGTACTGCCGTTAAATTCCAGTGATACTGCCATTAAAATCCAGTCCAGTGATACTGCTTGTATAATTCCACTCCACTGGTACTACCGTTAAAGTTCCGTGATACTGCCAATAAAGTCCAGTCCAGTGATACTGCTGCATACAGTAAGTCCAGTCCACTGTTACTGCTGCATAAGCCCAGTCCAGTGGTACTGCCGTTAAAGTCCATTATCACTGCCATTAAAGTCCATTGGTACTTCAATTCCATTACAGTGATACTGCTGCATAAGTCCAGTCCAGTGATACAGCTACATAAGCCCATTCCAGTGGTACTACCGTTAAAGTCCAGTCCAGGTACTGCCATTAAAGTCCATTGTTACTGCCCTTAAAGTCCAGTGATACTGCCATTAAAATCCATTGTTACTGCCGTTAAATTCCAGTGATACTGCCATTAGAGTCCAGTCCAGTAATACTGCTACATAAGCCCAGTCCAGTGATACTGCCATTAAAGTCCATTGGTACTGCCGTTAAATTCGAGTGATACTGCCATTAAAGTCCAGTCCAGTGATACTGCTTGAATAATTCCACTCCACTGGTAATGCCGTTAAAGTTCTGTGATACTGCCAATAAAGTCCATTGGTACTTCCGTTCCAGTATAGTGATACTGCCGTTAAAGTCCAAATCAGTGATACTGCTGTATAATTCCAGTCCATTGGTACTGCCATTAAAGTTCCGTGATACTGCCGTTAAAGTCCAATGGTACTGCCAATAAAGTCCATTACAGTGATACTTCTGCATAAGTCCAGTCCAGTGATACCGCTACATAAGCCCAGTCCAGTGGTACTGCCGTTAAAGTCCAGTCCAGTGATACTGCCGTTAAAGTCCATTGGTACTGCCCTTAAAGTCTATTGGTACTGCCGTTAAATTCCAGTGATACTGCCATTAAAGCCCAGTCTAGTGATACTGCTGTATAATTCCACTCCACTGGTACAGCCATTAAGGTTCTGTGATCCTGCCATTAAAGTCCATTGGTACTGCCCTTAAAGTCCATTGGTAATTCCGTTAAATTCCAGTGATACTGCTCTTAAAGTACATTGGTACTGCCAACTAAGACCAGTGTACTGCCAACAAAGTCCGGTCCCGTGATACTGCTGCATAAATCCAGTCCAGTGATATAGCTGCATAAGTCCAGTCCAGTAATACTGCTACGTAAGCCCAGTCCAGTGGTCTGCCTTTAAAGTCCATTGGTACTGCCGTTAAATTCCAGTGATACTGCCATTAAAATCAAGTCCAGTGATACTGCTTGTATAATTCCACTCCACTGGTACTGCCGTTAAAGTTCCGTGATACTGCCAATAAAGTCCAGTCCAGTGATACTGCTGCATACAGTAAGTCCAGTCCACTGTTACTGCTGCATAAGCCCAGTCCAGTGGTACTGCCGTTAAAGTCCATTATCACTGCCATTAAAGTCCATTGGTACTTCCATTCCATTACAGTGATACTGCTGCATAAGTCCAGTCCAGTGATACAGCTACATAAGCCCAGTCCAGTGGTACTGCCGTTAAAGTCCAATGGTATTGCAAATAAAGTCCAGTCCAGTTATACTGCTACATAAGCCCAGTCCAGTGGTCTGCCGTTAAAGTCAAGTCCTGTGATACTGCCATTAAAGTCCATTGGTACTGCCGTTAAATTCCAGTGATACTGCCATTAAAGTCCAGTCCAGTGATACTGCTTGTATAATTCCACTCCACTGGTACTGCCGTTAAAGTTCTGTGATACTGCCAATAAAGTCCATTGGTACTTCCGTTCCAGTATAGTGATACTGCCGTTAAAGTCTAAATCAGTGATACTGCTGTATAATTCCAGTCCATTGGTACTGCCATTAAAGTTCCGTGATACTGCCGTTAAAGTCCAATGGTACTGCCAATGAAGTCCATTACAGTGATACTGCTGCATAAGTCCAGTCCAGTGATACTGCTACATAAGCCCAGTCCAGTGGTACTGCCGTTAAAGTCCAGTCCAGTGATACTGCCGTTAAAGTCCATTGGTACTGCCCTTAAAGTCTATTGGTACTGCCGTTAAATTCCAGTGATACTGCCTTTAAAGTCCAGACTAGTGATACTGCTGTATAATTCCACTCCACTGGTATGGCCATTAAGGTTCCGTGATCCTGCCATTAAAGTCCATTGGTACTGCCCTTAAAGTCCATTGGTACTTCCATTAAATTCCAGTGATACTGCTCTTAAAGTACATTGGTACTGCCAACATAGACCAGTGCTACTGCCAACAAAGTCCGGTCCCGTGATACTGCTGCATAAATCCAGTCCAGTGATACTGCTGCATAAGTCCAGTTCAGTGATACCGTTGTTCAAGTCCAGTCCAGTAATACTGCTACATAAGCCTAGTCCAGTGGTCTGCCGTTAAAGTCCATTTGTACTGCCGTTAAATTCCAGTGATACTGCGATTAAAGTCCAGTCCAGTGATACTGCTGTATAATTCCACTCCACTGGTACGGCCATTAAGGTTCCGTGATCCTGCCATTAAAGTCCATTGGTGCTGCCCTTAAAGTCCATTGGTACTTCTGTTAAATTCCAGTGATACTGCTCTTAAAGTACATTGGTACTGCCAACAAAGACCAGTGGTACTGCCAACAAAGTCCGGTCCCGTGATACTGCTGCATAAATCCAGTTCAGTGATACCGCTGTACAAGTCCAGTCCAGTAATACTGCTATATAAGCCCAGTCCATTGGTACTGCCGTTAAATTCCAGTCACAGTACAGTCCAGTGATACTGCTGTATAATTCTACTCCACTGGTACTGCCGTTAAAGTTCTGTGATACTGCCATTAAAGTCCAGTTGTATTACCGATAAAGTCCAGTTTAGTGATCCTGCTGTTAAAGTCCATTGATACTGCTCTTAAAGTCCATTGGTACTGCCATTAAAGTCCAGTCCAGTGATACTGCTGTATAATTCCACTCCACTGGTACTGCCGTTAAAGTCCAATGGTATTGCAAATAAAATCCAGTCCAGTGATACTGCTACATAAGCCAAGTCCAGTGATACTGCCATTAAAGTCCATTGGTACTGCCGTTAAATTCCAGTGATACTGCCATTAAAGTCCAGACCAGTGATACTGCTTGTATAATTCCACTCCACTGGTACTGCCATTAAAGTTCCGTGATACTGCCAATAAAGTCCAGTCCAGTGATACTGCTGCATAAGTCCAGTCCACTGTTACTGCTGCATAAGCCCAGTCCAGTGGTACTGCCGTTAAAGTCCAGTCCAGTGATACTGCTGTATAATTCCTGTCCATTGGTACTGCCATTAAAGTTCTGTGATACTTCCGTTAAAATCCAATGGTATTGCCAAGTCCATTACAGTGATACTGCTGCATAAGTCCAGTCCAGTGATACTGCTGTTAAAGTCCATTGGTACTGCTTTTAAAGTCCATTGGTACTGCCGTTAAATTCCAGTGATACTGCCATTAAAGTCCAGTCTAGTGATACTGCTGTATAATTCCACTCCACTGGTAATGACGTTAAGGTTCCGTGATACTGCCGTTAATGTCCGGTGGTATAACCGATAAAGTCCAGTTTAGTGATCCTGCTGTTAAAGTCCATTGATACTGCTCTTAAAGTCCAGAGGTAAAGCTACATGAATCCAGTCCAGTGATACTGCTGCATAAATCCAGTCCAGAGAGATTGCGGCATAAGTCTAGTCCAGTTACACTTTTGCCATATGTCCAGTCCAGTGGTACTGCTGTTAAAATCCAGTCCAGTGATACTGCCGTTAAAGTCCATTACTACTACCATTAAAGTCCATTAATACTTCCGTTCCAGTCCAGTTATACTGCCGTTAAAGTCCAAATCAGTGACACTGCTATATAATTCCAGTCCATTGGTACTGCCGTTAAAGTTCCGTGATACTGCCGTTAAAGTTCAACGGAATTGCCAATAAAGTCCAGTCTAGTGATACTGCTATATAAGTCCAGTCCGGTAATACTGCTACATAAGACCAGTCCAGTGATACTGCCATTAAAGTCCATTGGTCCTGCCCTTAAAGTCCATTGGTACTGCCGTTAAATTCCAGTTATACTGCCATTAAAGTCCAGTCCAGTGATACTGCTGTATAATTCCATTCCACTAGAAATGCTGTAAAAGTTCCATGATACTGCCGTTAAAGTCCAGTGGTATTCCTGATAAAGTCCAGTTTAGTGATCCTGCTGTTAGAGTCCATTGATACTGCTCTTAAAGTCCATTGGTACTTCCAATAAAGTCCAGTGGTACTGCCGACAAAGTCCAGTCCTGTGATACTGCTGCATAACTCCAGTCCAGTGATACTGCTGCATAAGTCCAGTCCAGTGATACCGCCGTTAAATTCCAGTCCACATATATTCCAGAAAGATCATGGAGAACCAAAATTTGGAGGATAAAATAGTGAAAGAACAAGAACCACTTCCTCCTAGTGCTGAAAAAGCTGCCACTAGTCATGACATAGAACATGAAATGCCTTCAACGTTGTCTTCCAAGGCCAATACCCCATGTCATCATAGGCCCTCCCTCATTAAACGTTACAGACTACATTTCTAAACACACATGAATTTTGCATGAATCTCTAATTGCACCCGTCCTTGTTGTCAGGGTGATTTCTCACTAAGGGGCCTGTGTATTATCCCTTAATTTCAACAAAAGTAGGTGAAAACAATTATTTTTATCTACTTTTGTAGAAATTAAGTATCGTTGCCATTCAATAGAAATGCAATGCAGGAGATATCACTGATATCTCCTGCTCAGATTTCAGCTCTGATCTGGGTCACTGTCCGCACTAAATAGTATGAGGGCCTAAATTCATCAACCTATAAAAATACGGTAAGGAAGAGGGTCTATAGAAAACATAAATATTTAATAAATATCCATGTATGCCAGGAATATATCATCGCGCCTTATTACCTGTTGTGGGTCAGCTGCTCCTACCATTCTATCTTCCGTATATGATGTAGCGAAGATGACCTCACAGAAGCCCAGAGATGTAGCTGGCATGGCTGTTGACATCACCATTCGTTCTTGGAGAAGGTCCACCTGAAAAAAGAAGATAGAGGCGCGATAATATGTTCATGACATAAATGCATATTTATTAGTACTGTTTCTAGCTAATGTACCACACATAAACACAGTGCGGTACAGACAACACCAGTCATCCATATCAGTCCCTGCCCCATAGGAGCTTACATTCTAAATCTACTAACACACAAACAATCTAAAACACACACATACACAAATACACGTGGTGTTGCATAAACAACTCATTGCACCTGTCCTATTAGTGGAGTGACTTTGCGCTAAAACAGCAGGATTATTGAAAGTGTACTCTTCAACTATAATAAAAGTGATGAACTGCGTAATCATAAATACCCATTCTAGCACCATTTGATTTGTATCGATTGTTTAATTGTTTTTGCACTGTTCAACTTTGTATTTAGAAATGTATGCATTTGCCTCAACATTTAACCCTTGTGCATAAATATTTTGAAATCCGGCCTCCAGTGTATCATTTTGTGATTATTTCTTGTCTCCTTTATTTACTGTATCCTTCCAGGAATCAAGACAGTTTGATTGTTTGCGTGAAACTCCAGTTCAAATCAGCATGTATAGCTAAATGACCTGAAACCTGCCTAAATTAAATGACTTATTGCCCGCTGCGACCTCCCAAAATATATGGAATCGCTACCTGACTTACCTTCTACCTGACTTACCTTCTAACTTACTACTGATTACCTGCTTAATCACAACATATACCTACTTAATCACAACATTTGAGTTTTTGGACCCCCTTTCAATTTGAAATGGATTTTTTTTTCAAAGCCAAAAATGTGCCCCTTGAAAAGGTGATTTTGAAAAAAGTATCACTTACCCTCTTTGTTACTGCCGTTAAATTCCAGTGATACTGCCATTAAAGTCCAGTCCAGTAATACTGCTACATAAGCACAGTCCAGTGGTCTGCTGTTAAAGTCCAGTCCAGTGATACTGCCATTAAAGTCCATTGGTACTGCTGTTAAATTCGAGTGATACTGCCATTAAAGTCCAGTCCAGTGATACTGCTTGTATAATTCCACTCCACTGGTAATGCCGTTAACGTTCCGTGATACTGCCAATAAAGTCCAATGGTACTTCCGTTCCAGTATAGTGATACTGCCGTTAAAGTCCAAATCAGTGATACTGCTGTATAATTCCAGTCCATTGGTACTGCCATTAAAGTTCCGTGATACTGCCGTTAAAGTCCAATGGCACTGCCAATAAAGTCCGTTACAGTGATACTGCTGCATAAGTCCAGTCCAGTGATACCGCTACATAAGCCCAGTCCAGTGGTACTGCCGTTAAAGTCCAGTCCAGTGATACTGCCAATGAAGTCCATTGGTACTGCCCTTAAAGTCTATTGGTACTGCCGTTAAATTCCAGTGATACTGCCACTAAAGCCCAGTCTAGTGATACTGCTGTATAATTCCACTCCACTGGTACAGCCATTAAGGTTCCGTGATCCTGCTATTAAAGTCCATTGGTACTGCCCTTAAAGTCCATTGTTACTTCCTTTAAATTCCAGTGATACTGCTCTTAAAGTACATTGGTACTGCCAACAAAGACCAGTGTATTGCCAACAAAGTCCGGTCCCGTGATACTGCTGCATAAATCCAGTCCAGTGATATAGCTGCATAAGTCCAGTCCAGTAATACTGCTACGTAAGCCCAGTCCAGTGGTCTGCCTTTAAAGTCCATTGGTACTGCCGTTAAATTCCAGTGATACTGCCATTAAAATCCAGTCCAGTGATACTGCTTGTATAATTCCACTCCACTGGTACTACCGTTAAAGTTCCGTGATACTGCCAATAAAGTCCAGTCCAGTGATACTGCTGCATACAGTAAGTCCAGTCCACTGTTACTGCTGCATAAGCCCAGTCCAGTGGTACTGCCGTTAAAGTCCATTATCACTGCCATTAAAGTCCATTGGTACTTCAATTCCATTACAGTGATACTGCTGCATAAGTCCAGTCCAGTGATACAGCTACATAAGCCCATTCCAGTGGTACTACCGTTAAAGTCCAGTCCAGGTACTGCCATTAAAGTCCATTGTTACTGCCCTTAAAGTCCAGTGATACTGCCATTAAAATCCATTGTTACTGCCGTTAAATTCCAGTGATACTGCCATTAGAGTCCAGTCCAGTAATACTGCTACATAAGCCCAGTCCAGTGATACTGCCATTAAAGTCCATTGGTACTGCCGTTAAATTCGAGTGATACTGCCATTAAAGTCCAGTCCAGTGATACTGCTTGAATAATTCCACTCCACTGGTAATGCCGTTAAAGTTCTGTGATACTGCCAATAAAGTCCATTGGTACTTCCGTTCCAGTATAGTGATACTGCCGTTAAAGTCCAAATCAGTGATACTGCTGTATAATTCCAGTCCATTGGTACTGCCATTAAAGTTCCGTGATACTGCCGTTAAAGTCCAATGGTACTGCCAATAAAGTCCATTACAGTGATACTTCTGCATAAGTCCAGTCCAGTGATACCGCTACATAAGCCCAGTCCAGTGGTACTGCCGTTAAAGTCCAGTCCAGTGATACTGCCGTTAAAGTCCATTGGTACTGCCCTTAAAGTCTATTGGTACTGCCGTTAAATTCCAGTGATACTGCCATTAAAGCCCAGTCTAGTGATACTGCTGTATAATTCCACTCCACTGGTACAGCCATTAAGGTTCTGTGATCCTGCCATTAAAGTCCATTGGTACTGCCCTTAAAGTCCATTGGTACTTCCGTTAAATTCCAGTGATACTGCTCTTAAAGTACATTGGTACTGCCAACTAAGACCAGTGTACTGCCAACAAAGTCCGGTCCCGTGATACTGCTGCATAAATCCAGTCCAGTGATATAGCTGCATAAGTCCAGTCCAGTAATACTGCTACGTAAGCCCAGTCCAGTGGTCTGCCTTTAAAGTCCATTGGTACTGCCGTTAAATTCCAGTGATACTGCCATTAAAATCAAGTCCAGTGATACTGCTTGTATAATTCCACTCCACTGGTACTGCCGTTAAAGTTCCGTGATACTGCCAATAAAGTCCAGTCCAGTGATACTGCTGCATACAGTAAGTCCAGTCCACTGTTACTGCTGCATAAGCCCAGTCCAGTGGTACTGCCGTTAAAGTCCATTATCACTGCCATTAAAGTCCATTGGTACTTCCATTCCATTACAGTGATACTGCTGCATAAGTCCAGTCCAGTGATACAGCTACATAAGCCCAGTCCAGTGGTACTGCCGTTAAAGTCCAATGGTATTGCAAATAAAGTCCAGTCCAGTTATACTGCTACATAAGCCCAGTCCAGTGGTCTGCCGTTAAAGTCAAGTCCTGTGATACTGCCATTAAAGTCCATTGGTACTGCTGTTAAATTCCAGTGATACTGCCATTAAAGTCCAGTCCAGTGATACTGCTTGTATAATTCCACTCCACTGGTACTGCCGTTAAAGTTCTGTGATACTGCCAATAAAGTCCATTGGTACTTCCGTTCCAGTATAGTGATACTGCCGTTAAAGTCTAAATCAGTGATACTGCTGTATAATTCCAGTCCATTGGTACTGCCATTAAAGTTCCGTGATACTGCCGTTAAAGTCCAATGGTACTGCCAATGAAGTCCATTACAGTGATACTGCTGCATAAGTCCAGTCCAGTGATACTGCTACATAAGCCCAGTCCAGTGGTACTGCCGTTAAAGTCCAGTCCAGTGATACTGCCGTTAAAGTCCATTGGTACTGCCCTTAAAGTCTATTGGTACTGCCGTTAAATTCCAGTGATACTGCCTTTAAAGTCCAGACTAGTGATACTGCTGTATAATTCCACTCCACTGGTATGGCCATTAAGGTTCCGTGATCCTGCCATTAAAGTCCATTGGTACTGCCCTTAAAGTCCATTGGTACTTCCATTAAATTCCAGTGATACTGCTCTTAAAGTACATTGGTACTGCCAACATAGACCAGTGCTACTGCCAACAAAGTCCGGTCCCGTGATACTGCTGCATAAATCCAGTCCAGTGATACTGCTGCATAAGTCCAGTTCAGTGATACCGTTGTTCAAGTCCAGTCCAGTAATACTGCTACATAAGCCTAGTCCAGTGGTCTGCCGTTAAAGTCCATTTGTACTGCCGTTAAATTCCAGTGATACTGCGATTAAAGTCCAGTCCAGTGATACTGCTGTATAATTCCACTCCACTGGTACGGCCATTAAGGTTCCGTGATCCTGCCATTAAAGTCCATTGGTGCTGCCCTTAAAGTCCATTGGTACTTCTGTTAAATTCCAGTGATACTGCTCTTAAAGTACATTGGTACTGCCAACAAAGACCAGTGGTACTGCCAACAAAGTCCGGTCCCGTGATACTGCTGCATAAATCCAGTTCAGTGATACCGCTGTACAAGTCCAGTCCAGTAATACTGCTATATAAGCCCAGTCCATTGGTACTGCCGTTAAATTCCAGTCACAGTACAGTCCAGTGATACTGCTGTATAATTCTACTCCACTGGTACTGCCGTTAAAGTTCTGTGATACTGCCATTAAAGTCCAGTTGTATTACCGATAAAGTCCAGTTTAGTGATCCTGCTGTTAAAGTCCATTGATACTGCTCTTAAAGTCCATTGGTACTGCCATTAAAGTCCAGTCCAGTGATACTGCTGTATAATTCCACTCCACTGGTACTGCCGTTAAAGTCCAATGGTATTGCAAATAAAATCCAGTCCAGTGATACTGCTACATAAGCCAAGTCCAGTGATACTGCCATTAAAGTCCATTGGTACTGCCGTTAAATTCCAGTGATACTGCCATTAAAGTCCAGACCAGTGATACTGCTTGTATAATTCCACTCCACTGGTACTGCCATTAAAGTTCCGTGATACTGCCAATAAAGTCCAGTCCAGTGATACTGCTGCATAAGTCCAGTCCACTGTTACTGCTGCATAAGCCCAGTCCAGTGGTACTGCCGTTAAAGTCCAGTCCAGTGATACTGCTGTATAATTCCTGTCCATTGGTACTGCCATTAAAGTTCTGTGATACTTCCGTTAAAATCCAATGGTATTGCCAAGTCCATTACAGTGATACTGCTGCATAAGTCCAGTCCAGTGATACTGCTGTTAAAGTCCATTGGTACTGCTTTTAAAGTCCATTGGTACTGCCGTTAAATTCCAGTGATACTGCCATTAAAGTCCAGTCTAGTGATACTGCTGTATAATTCCACTCCACTGGTAATGACGTTAAGGTTCCGTGATACTGCCGTTAATGTCCGGTGGTATAACCGATAAAGTCCAGTTTAGTGATCCTGCTGTTAAAGTCCATTGATACTGCTCTTAAAGTCCAGAGGTAAAGCTACATAAATCCAGTCCAGTGATACTGCTGCATATATCCAGTCCAGAGAGATTGCGGCATAAGTCTAGTCCAGTTACACTTTTCCATATGTCCAGTCCAGTGGTACTGCTGTTAAAATCCAGTCCAGTGATACTGCCGTTAAAGTCCATTACTACTACCATTAAAGTCCATTAATACTTCCGTTCCAGTCCAGTTATACTGCCGTTAAAGTCCAAATCAGTGACACTGCTATATAATTCCAGTCCATTGGTACTGCCGTTAAAGTTCCGTGATACTGCCGTTAAAGTTCAACGGAATTGCCAATAAAGTCCAGTCTAGTGATACTGCTATATAAGTCCAGTCCGGTAATACTGCTACATAAGACCAGTCCAGTGATACTGCCATTAAAGTCCATTGGTCCTGCCCTTAAAGTCCATTGGTACTGCCGTTAAATTCCAGTTATACTGCCATTAAAGTCCAGTCCAGTGATACTGCTGTATAATTCCATTCCACTAGAAATGCTGTAAAAGTTCCATGATACTGCCGTTAAAGTCCAGTGGTATTCCTGATAAAGTCCAGTTTAGTGATCCTGCTGTTAGAGTCCATTGATACTGCTCTTAAAGTCCATTGGTACTTCCAATAAAGTCCAGTGGTACTGCCGACAAAGTCCAGTCCTGTGATACTGCTGCATAACTCCAGTCCAGTGATACTGCTGCATAAGTCCAGTCCAGTGATACCGCCGTTAAATTCCAGTCCACATATATTCCAGAAAGATCATGGAGAACCAAAATTTGGAGGATAAAATAGTGAAAGAACAAGAACCACTTCCTCCTAGTGCTGAAAAAGCTGCCACTAGTCATGACATAGAACATGAAATGCCTTCAACGTTGTCTTCCAAGGCCAATACCCCATGTCATCATAGGCCCTCCCTCATTAAACGTTACAGACTACATTTCTAAACACACATGAATTTTGCATGAATCTCTAATTGCACCCGTCCTTGTTGTCAGGGTGATTTCTCACTAAGGGGCCTGTGTATTATCCCTTAATTTCAACAAAAGTAGGTGAAAACAATTATTTTTATCTACTTTTGTAGAAATTAAGTATCGTTGCCATTCAATAGAAATGCAATGCAGGAGATATCACTGATATCTCCTGCTCAGATTTCAGCTCTGATCTGGGTCACTGTCCGCACTAAATAGTATGAGGGCCTAAATTCATCAACCTATAAAAATACGGTAAGGAAGAGGGTCTATAGAAAACATAAATATTTAATAAATATCCATGTATGCCAGGAATATATCATCGCGCCTTATTACCTGTTGTGGGTCAGCTGCTCCTACCATTCTATCTTCCGTATATGATGTAGCGAAGATGACCTCACAGAAGCCCAGAGATGTAGCTGGCATGGCTGTTGACATCACCATTCGTTCTTGGAGAAGGTCCACCTGAAAAAAGAAGATAGAGGCGCGATAATATGTTCATGACATAAATGCATATTTATTAGTACTGTTTCTAGCTAATGTACCACACATAAACACAGTGCGGTACAGACAACACCAGTCATCCATATCAGTCCCTGCCCCATAGGAGCTTACATTCTAAATCTACTAACACACAAACAATCTAAAACACACACATACACAAATACACGTGGTGTTGCATAAACAACTCATTGCACCTGTCCTATTAGTGGAGTGACTTTGCGCTAAAACAGCAGGATTATTGAAAGTGTACTCTTCAACTATAATAAAAGTGATGAACTGCGTAATCATAAATACCCATTCTAGCACCATTTGATTTGTATCGATTGTTTAATTGTTTTTGCACTGTTCAACTTTGTATTTAGAAATGTATGCATTTGCCTCAACATTTAACCCTTGTGCATAAATATTTTGAAATCCGGCCTCCAGTGTATCATTTTGTGATTATTTCTTGTCTCCTTTATTTACTGTATCCTTCCAGGAATCAAGACAGTTTGATTGTTTGCGTGAAACTCCAGTTCAAATCAGCATGTATAGCTAAATGACCTGAAACCTGCCTAAATTAAATGACTTATTGCCCGCTGCGACCTCCCAAAATATATGGAATCGCTACCTGACTTACCTTCTACCTGACTTACCTTCTAACTTACTACTGATTACCTGCTTAATCACAACATATACCTACTTAATCACAACATTTGAGTTTTTGGACCCCCTTTCAATTTGAAATGGATTTTTTTTTCAAAGCCAAAAATGTGCCCCTTGAAAAGGTGATTTTGAAAAAAGTATCACTTACCCTCTTTGTTACTGCCGTTAAATTCCAGTGATACTGCCATTAAAGTCCAGTCCAGTAATACTGCTACATAAGCACAGTCCAGTGGTCTGCTGTTAAAGTCCAGTCCAGTGATACTGCCATTAAAGTCCATTGGTACTGCTGTTAAATTCGAGTGATACTGCCATTAAAGTCCAGTCCAGTGATACTGCTTGTATAATTCCACTCCACTGGTAATGCCGTTAACGTTCCGTGATACTGCCAATAAAGTCCATTGGTACTTCCGTTCCAGTATAGTGATACTGCCGTTAAAGTCTAAATCAGTGATACTGCTGTATAATTCCAGTCCATTGGTACTGCCATTAAAGTTCCGTGATACTGCCGTTAAAGTCCAATGGTACTGCCAATGAAGTCCATTACAGTGATACTGCTGCATAAGTCCAGTCCAGTGATACTGCTACATAAGCCCAGTCCAGTGGTACTGCCGTTAAAGTCCAGTCCAGTGATACTGCCGTTAAAGTCCATTGGTACTGCCCTTAAAGTCTATTGGTACTGCCGTTAAATTCCAGTGATACTGCCTTTAAAGTCCAGACTAGTGATACTGCTGTATAATTCCACTCCACTGGTATGGCCATTAAGGTTCCGTGATCCTGCCATTAAAGTCCATTGGTACTGCCCTTAAAGTCCATTGGTACTTCCATTAAATTCCAGTGATACTGCTCTTAAAGTACATTGGTACTGCCAACATAGACCAGTGCTACTGCCAACAAAGTCCGGTCCCGTGATACTGCTGCATAAATCCAGTCCAGTGATACTGCTGCATAAGTCCAGTTCAGTGATACCGTTGTTCAAGTATATGTCCAGTAATACTGCTACATAAGCCTAGTCCAGTGGTCTGCCGTTAAAGTCCATTTGTACTGCCGTTAAATTCCAGTGATACTGCGATTAAAGTCCAGTCCAGTGATACTGCTGTATAATTCCACTCCACTGGTACGGCCATTAAGGTTCCGTGATCCTGCCATTAAAGTCCATTGGTGCTGCCCTTAAAGTCCATTGGTACTTCTGTTAAATTCCAGTGATACTGCTCTTAAAGTACATTGGTACTGCCAACAAAGACCAGTGGTACTGCCAACAAAGTCCGGTCCCGTGATACTGCTGCATAAATCCAGTTCAGTGATACCGCTGTACAAGTCCAGTCCAGTAATACTGCTATATAAGCCCAGTCCATTGGTACTGCCGTTAAATTCCAGTCACAGTACAGTCCAGTGATACTGCTGTATAATTCTACTCCACTGGTACTGCCGTTAAAGTTCTGTGATACTGCCATTAAAGTCCAGTTGTATTACCGATAAAGTCCAGTTTAGTGATCCTGCTGTTAAAGTCCATTGATACTGCTCTTAAAGTCCATTGGTACTGCCATTAAAGTCCAGTCCAGTGATACTGCTGTATAATTCCACTCCACTGGTACTGCCGTTAAAGTCCAATGGTATTGCAAATAAAATCCAGTCCAGTGATACTGCTACATAAGCCAAGTCCAGTGATACTGCCATTAAAGTCCATTGGTACTGCCGTTAAATTCCAGTGATACTGCCATTAAAGTCCAGACCAGTGATACTGCTTGTATAATTCCACTCCACTGGTACTGCCATTAAAGTTCCGTGATACTGCCAATAAAGTCCAGTCCAGTGATACTGCTGCATAAGTCCAGTCCACTGTTACTGCTGCATAAGCCCAGTCCAGTGGTACTGCCGTTAAAGTCCAGTCCAGTGATACTGCTGTATAATTCCTGTCCATTGGTACTGCCATTAAAGTTCTGTGATACTTCCGTTAAAATCCAATGGTATTGCCAAGTCCATTACAGTGATACTGCTGCATAAGTCCAGTCCAGTGATACTGCTGTTAAAGTCCATTGGTACTGCTTTTAAAGTCCATTGGTACTGCCGTTAAATTCCAGTGATACTGCCATTAAAGTCCAGTCTAGTGATACTGCTGTATAATTCCACTCCACTGGTAATGACGTTAAGGTTCCGTGATACTGCCGTTAATGTCCGGTGGTATAACCGATAAAGTCCAGTTTAGTGATCCTGCTGTTAAAGTCCATTGATACTGCTCTTAAAGTCCAGAGGTAAAGCTACATAAATCCAGTCCAGTGATACTGCTGCATAAATCCAGTCCAGAGAGATTGCGGCATAAGTCTAGTCCAGTTACACTTTTCCATATGTCCAGTCCAGTGGTACTGCTGTTAAAATCCAGTCCAGTGATACTGCCGTTAAAGTCCATTACTACTACCATTAAAGTCCATTAATACTTCCGTTCCAGTCCAGTTATACTGCCGTTAAAGTCCAAATCAGTGACACTGCTATATAATTCCAGTCCATTGGTACTGCCGTTAAAGTTCCGTGATACTGCCGTTAAAGTTCAACGGAATTGCCAATAAAGTCCAGTCTAGTGATACTGCTATATAAGTCCAGTCCGGTAATACTGCTACATAAGACCAGTCCAGTGATACTGCCATTAAAGTCCATTGGTCCTGCCCTTAAAGTCCATTGGTACTGCCGTTAAATTCCAGTTATACTGCCATTAAAGTCCAGTCCAGTGATACTGCTGTATAATTCCATTCCACTAGAAATGCTGTAAAAGTTCCATGATACTGCCGTTAAAGTCCAGTGGTATTCCTGATAAAGTCCAGTTTAGTGATCCTGCTGTTAGAGTCCATTGAACTGCTCTTAAAGTCCATTGGTACTTCCAATAAAGTCCAGTGGTACTGCCGACAAAGTCCAGTCCTGTGATACTGCTGCATAACTCCAGTCCAGTGATACTGCTGCATAAGTCCAGTCCAGTGATACCGCCGTTAAATTCCAGTCCACATATATTCCAGAAAGATCATGGAGAACCAAAATTTGGAGGATAAAATAGTGAAAGAACAAGAACCACTTCCTCCTAGTGCTGAAAAAGCTGCCACTAGTCATGACATAGAACATGAAATGCCTTCAACGTTGTCTTCCAAGGCCAATACCCCATGTCATCATAGGCCCTCCCTCATTAAACGTTACAGACTACATTTCTAAACACACATGAATTTTGCATGAATCTCTAATTGCACCCGTCCTTGTTGTCAGGGTGATTTCTCACTAAGGGGCCTGTGTATTATCCCTTAATTTCAACAAAAGTAGGTGAAAACAATTATTTTTATCTACTTTTGTAGAAATTAAGTATCGTTGCCATTCAATAGAAATGCAATGCAGGAGATATCACTGATATCTCCTGCTCAGATTTCAGCTCTGATCTGGGTCACTGTCCGCACTAAATAGTATGAGGGCCTAAATTCATCAACCTATAAAAATACGGTAAGGAAGAGGGTCTATAGAAAACATAAATATTTAATAAATATCCATGTATGCCAGGAATATATCATCGCGCCTTATTACCTGTTGTGGGTCAGCTGCTCCTACCATTCTATCTTCCGTATATGATGTAGCGAAGATGACCTCACAGAAGCCCAGAGATGTAGCTGGCATGGCTGTTGACATCACCATTCGTTCTTGGAGAAGGTCCACCTGAAAAAAGAAGATAGAGGCGCGATAATATGTTCATGACATAAATGCATATTTATTAGTACTGTTTCTAGCTAATGTACCACACATAAACACAGTGCGGTACAGACAACACCAGTCATCCATATCAGTCCCTGCCCCATAGGAGCTTACATTCTAAATCTACTAACACACAAACAATCTAAAACACACACATACACAAATACACGTGGTGTTGCATAAACAACTCATTGCACCTGTCCTATTAGTGGAGTGACTTTGCGCTAAAACAGCAGGATTATTGAAAGTGTACTCTTCAACTATAATAAAAGTGATGAACTGCGTAATCATAAATACCCATTCTAGCACCATTTGATTTGTATCGATTGTTTAATTGTTTTTGCACTGTTCAACTTTGTATTTAGAAATGTATGCATTTGCCTCAACATTTAACCCTTGTGCATAAATATTTTGAAATCCGGCCTCCAGTGTATCATTTTGTGATTATTTCTTGTCTCCTTTATTTACTGTATCCTTCCAGGAATCAAGACAGTTTGATTGTTTGCGTGAAACTCCAGTTCAAATCAGCATGTATAGCTAAATGACCTGAAACCTGCCTAAATTAAATGACTTATTGCCCGCTGCGACCTCCCAAAATATATGGAATCGCTACCTGACTTACCTTCTACCTGACTTACCTTCTAACTTACTACTGATTACCTGCTTAATCGCAACATATACCTACTTAATCACAACATTTGAGTTTTTGGACCCCCTTTCAATTTGAAATGGATTTTTTTTTCAAAGCCAAAAATGTGCCCCTTGAAAAGGTGATTTTGAAAAAAGTATCACTTACCCTCTTTGTTACTGCCGTTAAATTCCAGTGATACTGCCATTAAAGTCCAGTCCAGTAATACTGCTACATAAGCACAGTCCAGTGGTCTGCTGTTAAAGTCCAGTCCAGTGATACTGCCATTAAAGTCCATTGGTACTGCTGTTAAATTCGAGTGATACTGCCATTAAAGTCCAGTCCAGTGATACTGCTTGTATAATTCCACTCCACTGGTAATGCCGTTAACGTTCCGTGATACTGCCAATAAAGTCCATTGGTACTTCCGTTCCAGTATAGTGATACTGCCATTAAAGTCTAAATCAGTGATACTGCTGTATAATTCCAGTCCATTGGTACTGCCATTAAATTTCCGTGATACTGCCGTTAAAGTCCAATGGTACTGCCAATGAAGTCCATTACAGTGATACTGCTGCATAAGTCCAGTCCAGTGATACTGCTACATAAGCCCAGTCCAGTGGTACTGCCGTTAAAGTCCAGTCCAGTGATACTGCCGTTAAAGTCCATTGGTACTGCCCTTAAAGTCTATTGGTACTGCCGTTAAATTCCAGTGATACTGCCTTTAAAGTCCAGACTAGTGATACTGCTGTATAATTCCACTCCACTGGTATGGCCATTAAGGTTCCGTGATCCTGCCATTAAAGTCCATTGGTACTGCCCTTAAAGTCCATTGGTACTTCCATTAAATTCCAGTGATACTGCTCTTAAAGTACATTGGTACTGCCAACATAGACCAGTGCTACTGCCAACAAAGTCCGGTCCCGTGATACTGCTGCATAAATCCAGTCCAGTGATACTGCTGCATAAGTCCAGTTCAGTGATACCGTTGTTCAAGTCCAGTCCAGTAATACTGCTACATAAGCCTAGTCCAGTGGTCTGCCGTTAAAGTCCATTTGTACTGCCGTTAAATTCCAGTGATACTGCGATTAAAGTCCAGTCCAGTGATACTGCTGTATAATTCCACTCCACTGGTACGGCCATTAAGGTTCCGTGATCCTGCCATTAAAGTCCATTGGTGCTGCCCTTAAAGTCCATTGGTACTTCTGTTAAATTCCAGTGATACTGCTCTTAAAGTACATTGGTACTGCCAACAAAGACCAGTGGTACTGCCAACAAAGTCCGGTCCCGTGATACTGCTGCATAAATCCAGTTCAGTGATACCGCTGTACAAGTCCAGTCCAGTAATACTGCTATATAAGCCCAGTCCATTGGTACTGCCGTTAAATTCCAGTCACAGTACAGTCCAGTGATACTGCTGTATAATTCTACTCCACTGGTACTGCCGTTAAAGTTCTGTGATACTGCCATTAAAGTCCAGTTGTATTACCGATAAAGTCCAGTTTAGTGATCCTGCTGTTAAAGTCCATTGATACTGCTCTTAAAGTCCATTGGTACTGCCATTAAAGTCCAGTCCAGTGATACTGCTGTATAATTCCACTCCACTGGTACTGCCGTTAAAGTCCAATGGTATTGCAAATAAAATCCAGTCCAGTGATACTGCTACATATGCCAAGTCCAGTGATACTGCCATTAAAGTCCATTGGTACTGCCGTTAAATTCCAGTGATACTGCCATTAAAGTCCAGACCAGTGATACTGCTTGTATAATTCCACTCCACTGGTACTGCCATTAAAGTTCCGTGATACTGCCAATAAAGTCCAGTCCAGTGATACTGCTGCATAAGTCCAGTCCACTGTTACTGCTGCATAAGCCCAGTCCAGTGGTACTGCCGTTAAAGTCCAGTCCAGTGATACTGCTGTATAATTCCTGTCCATTGGTACTGCCATTAAAGTTCTGTGATACTTCCGTTAAAATCCAATGGTATTGCCAAGTCCATTACAGTGATACTGCTGCATAAGTCCAGTCCAGTGATACTGCTGTTAAAGTCCATTGGTACTGCTTTTAAAGTCCATTGGTACTGCCGTTAAATTCCAGTGATACTGCCATTAAAGTCCAGTCTAGTGATACTGCTGTATAATTCCACTCCACTGGTAATGACGTTAAGGTTCCGTGATACTGCCGTTAATGTCCGGTGGTATAACCGATAAAGTCCAGTTTAGTGATCCTGCTGTTAAAGTCCATTGATACTGCTCTTAAAGTCCAGAGGTAAAGCTACATAAATCCAGTCCAGTGATACTGCTGCATAAATCCAGTCCAGAGAGATTGCGGCATAAGTCTAGTCCAGTTACACTTTTCCATATGTCCAGTCCAGTGGTACTGCTGTTAAAATCCAGTCCAGTGATACTGCCGTTAAAGTCCATTACTACTACCATTAAAGTCCATTAATACTTCCGTTCCAGTCCAGTTATACTGCCGTTAAAGTCCAAATCAGTGACACTGCTATATAATTCCAGTCCATTGGTACTGCCGTTAAAGTTCCGTGATACTGCCGTTAAAGTTCAACGGAATTGCCAATAAAGTCCAGTCTAGTGATACTGCTATATAAGTCCAGTCCGGTAATACTGCTACATAAGACCAGTCCAGTGATACTGCCATTAAAGTCCATTGGTCCTGCCCTTAAAGTCCATTGGTACTGCCGTTAAATTCCAGTTATACTGCCATTAAAGTCCAGTCCAGTGATACTGCTGTATAATTCCATTCCACTAGAAATGCTGTAAAAGTTCCATGATACTGCCGTTAAAGTCCAGTGGTATTCCTGATAAAGTCCAGTTTAGTGATCCTGCTGTTAGAGTCCATTGATACTGCTCTTAAAGTCCATTGGTACTTCCAATAAAGTCCAGTGGTACTGCCGACAAAGTCCAGTCCTGTGATACTGCTGCATAACTCCAGTCCAGTGATACTGCTGCATAAGTCCAGTCCAGTGATACCGCCGTTAAATTCCAGTCCACATATATTCCAGAAAGATCATGGAGAACCAAAATTTGGAGGATAAAATAGTGAAAGAACAAGAACCACTTCCTCCTAGTGCTGAAAAAGCTGCCACTAGTCATGACATAGAACATGAAATGCCTTCAACGTTGTCTTCCAAGGCCAATACCCCATGTCATCATAGGCCCTCCCTCATTAAACGTTACAGACTACATTTCTAAACACACATGAATTTTGCATGAATCTCTAATTGCACCCGTCCTTGTTGTCAGGGTGATTTCTCACTAAGGGGCCTGTGTATTATCCCTTAATTTCAACAAAAGTAGGTGAAAACAATTATTTTTATCTACTTTTGTAGAAATTAAGTATCGTTGCCATTCAATAGAAATGCAATGCAGGAGATATCACTGATATCTCCTGCTCAGATTTCAGCTCTGATCTGGGTCACTGTCCGCACTAAATAGTATGAGGGCCTAAATTCATCAACCTATAAAAATACGGTAAGGAAGAGGGTCTATAGAAAACATAAATATTTAATAAATATCCATGTATGCCAGGAATATATCATCGCGCCTTATTACCTGTTGTGGGTCAGCTGCTCCTACCATTCTATCTTCCGTATATGATGTAGCGAAGATGACCTCACAGAAGCCCAGAGATGTAGCTGGCATGGCTGTTGACATCACCATTCGTTCTTGGAGAAGGTCCACCTGAAAAAAGAAGATAGAGGCGCGATAATATGTTCATGACATAAATGCATATTTATTAGTACTGTTTCTAGCTAATGTACCACACATAAACACAGTGCGGTACAGACAACACCAGTCATCCATATCAGTCCCTGCCCCATAGGAGCTTACATTCTAAATCTACTAACACACAAACAATCTAAAACACACACATACACAAATACACGTGGTGTTGCATAAACAACTCATTGCACCTGTCCTATTAGTGGAGTGACTTTGCGCTAAAACAGCAGGATTATTGAAAGTGTACTCTTCAACTATAATAAAAGTGATGAACTGCGTAATCATAAATACCCATTCTAGCACCATTTGATTTGTATCGATTGTTTAATTGTTTTTGCACTGTTCAACTTTGTATTTAGAAATGTATGCATTTGCCTCAACATTTAACCCTTGTGCATAAATATTTTGAAATCCGGCCTCCAGTGTATCATTTTGTGATTATTTCTTGTCTCCTTTATTTACTGTATCCTTCCAGGAATCAAGACAGTTTGATTGTTTGCGTGAAACTCCAGTTCAAATCAGCATGTATAGCTAAATGACCTGAAACCTGCCTAAATTAAATGACTTATTGCCCGCTGCGACCTCCCAAAATATATGGAATCGCTACCTGACTTACCTTCTACCTGACTTACCTTCTAACTTACTACTGATTACCTGCTTAATCACAACATATACCTACTTAATCACAACATTTGAGTTTTTGGACCCCCTTTCAATTTGAAATGGATTTTTTTTTCAAAGCCAAAAATGTGCCCCTTGAAAAGGTGATTTTGAAAAAAGTATCACTTACCCTCTTTGTTACTGCCGTTAAATTCCAGTGATACTGCCATTAAAGTCCAGTCCAGTAATACTGCTACATAAGCACAGTCCAGTGGTCTGCTGTTAAAGTCCAGTTCAGTGATACTGCCATTAAAGTCCATTGGTACTGCTGTTAAATTCGAGTGATACTGCCATTAAAGTCCAGTCCAGTGATACTGCTTGTATAATTCCACTCCACTGGTAATGCCGTTAACGTTCCGTGATACTGCCAATAAAGTCCAATGGTACTTCCGTTCCAGTATAGTGATACTGCCGTTAAAGTCCAAATCAGTGATACTGCTGTATAATTCCAGTCCATTGGTACTGCCATTAAAGTTCCGTGATACTGCCGTTAAAGTCCAATGGCACTGCCAATAAAGTCCGTTACAGTGATACTGCTGCATAAGTCCAGTCCAGTGATACCGCTACATAAGCCCAGTCCAGTGGTACTGCCGTTAAAGTCCAGTCCAGTGATACTGCCAATAAAGTCCATTGGTACTGCCCTTAAAGTCTATTGGTACTGCCGTTAAATTCCAGTGATACTGCCATTAAAGCCCAGTCTAGTGATACTGCTGTATAATTCCACTCCACTGGTACAGCCATTAAGGTTCCGTGATCCTGCTATTAAAGTCAATTGGTACTGCCCTTAAAGTCCATTGTTACTTCCTTTAAATTCCAGTGATACTGCTCTTAAAGTACATTGGTACTGCCAACAAAGACCAGTGTATTGCCAACAAAGTCCGGTCCCGTGATACTGCTGCATAAATCCAGTCCAGTGATATAGCTGCATAAGTCCAGTCCAGTAATACTGCTACGTAAGCCCAGTCCAGTGGTCTGCCTTTAAAGTCCATTGGTACTGCCGTTAAATTCCAGTGATACTGCCATTAAAATCCAGTCCAGTGATACTGCTTGTATAATTCCACTCCACTGGTACTACCGTTAAAGTTCCGTGATACTGCCAATAAAGTCCAGTCCAGTGATACTGCTGCATACAGTAAGTCCAGTCCACTGTTACTGCTGCATAAGCCCAGTCCAGTGGTACTGCCGTTAAAGTCCATTATCACTGCCATTAAAGTCCATTGGTACTTCAATTCCATTACAGTGATACTGCTGCATAAGTCCAGTCCAGTGATACAGCTACATAAGCCCATTCCAGTGGTACTACCGTTAAAGTCCAGTCCAGGTACTGCCATTAAATTCCATTGTTACTGCCCTTAAAGTCCAGTGATACTGCCATTAAAATCCATTGTTACTGCCGTTAAATTCCAGTGATACTGCCATTAAAGTCCAGTCCAGTAATACTGCTACATAAGCCCAGTCCAGTGATACTGCCATTAAAGTCCATTGGTACTGCCGTTAAATTCGAGTGATACTGCCATTAAAGTCCAGTCCAGTGATACTGCTTGAATAATTCCACTCCACTGGTAATGCCGTTAAAGTTCTGTGATACTGCCAATAAAGTCCATTGGTACTTCCGTTCCAGTATAGTGATATTGCCGTTAAAGTCCAAATCAGTGATACTGCTGTATAATTCCAGTCCATTGGTACTGCCATTAAAGTTCCGTGATACTGCCGTTAAAGTCCAATGGTACTGCCAATAAAGTCCATTACAGTGATACTGCTGCATAAGTCCAGTCCAATGATACCGCTACATAAGCCCAGTCCAGTGGTACTGCCATTAAAGTCCAGTCCAGTGATACTGCCGTTAAAGTCCATTGGTACTGCCCTTAAAGTCTATTGGTACTGCCGTTAAATTCCAGTGATACTGCCATTAAAGCCCAGTCTAGTGATACTGCTGTATAATTCCACTCCACTGGTACAGGCATTAAGGTTCCGTGATCCTGCCATTAAAGTCCATTGGTACTGCCCTTAAAGTCCATTGGTACTTCCGTTAAATTCCAGTGATACTGCTCTTAAAGTACATTGGTACTGCCAACTAAGACCAGTGTACTGCCAACAAAGTCCGGTCCCGTGATACTGCTACATAAATCCAGTCCAGTGATATAGCTGCATAAGTCCAGTCCAGTAATACTGCTACGTAAGCCCAGTCCAGTGGTCTGCCTTTAAAGTCCATTGGTACTGCCGTTAAATTCCAGTGATACTGCCATTAAAATCCAGTCCAGTGATACTGCTTGTATAATTCCACTCCACTGGTACTGCCGTTAAAGTTCCGTGATACTGCCAATAAAGTCCAGTCCAGTGGTACTGCTGCATACAGTAAGTCCAGTCCACTGTTACTGCTGCATAAGCCCAGTCCAGTGGTACTGCCGTTAAAGTCCATTATCACTGCCATTAAAGTCCATTGGTACTTCCATTCCATTACAGTGATACTGCTGCATAAGTCCAGTCCAGTGATACAGCTACATAAGCCCAGTCCAGTGGTACTGCCGTTAAAGTCCAATGGTATTGCAAATAAAGTCCAGTCCAGTTATACTGCTACATAAGCCCAGTCCAGTGGTCTGCCTTTAAAGTCCATTGGTACTGCCGTTAAATTCCAGTGATACTGCCATTAAAGTCCAGTCCAGTGATACTGCTTGTATAATTCCACTCCACTGGTACTGCCGTTAAAGTTCCGTGATACTGCCAATAAAGTCCATTGGTACTTCCGTTCCAGTATAGTGATACTGCCGTTAAAGTCTAAATCAGTGATACTGCTGTATAATTCCAGTCCATTGGTACTGCCATTAAAGTTCCGTGATACTGCCGTTAAAGTCCAATGGTACTGCCAATGAAGTCCATTACAGTGATACTGCTGCATAAGTCCAGTCCAGTGATACTGCTACATAAGCCCAGTCCAGTGGTCTGCCGTTAAAGTCAAGTCCTGTGATACTGCCATTAAAGTCCATTGGTACTGCCGTTAAATTCCAGTGATACTGCCATTAAAGTCCAGTCCAGTGATACTGCTTGTATAATTCCACTCCACTGGTACTGCCGTTAAAGTTCCGTGATACTGCCAATAAAGTCCATTGGTACTTCCGTTCCAGTATAGTGATACTGCCGTTAAAGTCTAAATCAGTGATACTGCTGTATAATTCCAGTACATTGGTACTGCCATTAAAGTTCCGTGATACTGCCGTTAAAGTCCAATGGTACTGCCAATGAAGTCCATTACAGTGATACTGCTGCATAAGTCCAGTCCAGTGATACTGCTACATACGCCCAGTCCAGTGGTACTGCCGTTAAAGTCCAGTCCAGTGATACTGCCGTTAAAGTCCATTGGTACTGCCCTTAAAGTCTATTGGTACTGCCGTTAAATTCCAGTGATACTGCCTTTAAAGTCCAGACTAGTGATACTGCTGTATAATTCCACTCCACTGGTACGGCCATTAAGGTTCCGTGATCCTGCCATTAAAGTCCATTGGTACTGCCCTTAAAGTCCATTGGTACTTCCATTAAATTCCAGTGATACTGCTCTTAAAGTACATTGGTACTGCCAACATAGACCAGTGCTACTGCCAACAAAGTCCGGTCCCGTGATACTGCTGCATAAATCCCGTCCAGTGATACTGCTGCATAAGTCCAGTTCAGTGATACCGTTGTTCAAGTCCAGTCCAGTAATACTGCTACATAAGCCTAGTCCAGTGGTCTGCCGTTAAAGTCCATTTGTACTGCCGTTAAATTCCAGTGATACTGCGATTAAAGTCCAGTCCAGTGATACTGCTGTATAATTCCACTCCACTGGTACGGCCATTAAGGTTCCGTGATCCTGCCATTAAAGTCCATTGGTGCTGCCCTTAAAGTCCATTGGTACTTCTGTTAAATTCCAGTGATACTGCTCTTAAAGTACATTTGTACTGCCAACAAAGACCAGTGGTACTGCCAACAAAGTCCGGTCCCGTGATACTGCTGCATAAATCCAGTTCAGTGATACCGCTGTACAAGTCCAGTCCAGTAATACTGCTATATAAGCCCAGTCCATTGGTACTGCCGTTAAATTCCAGTCACAGTCCAGTCCAGTTATACTGCTGTATAATTCTACTCCACTGGTACTGCCGTTAAAGTTCTGTGATACTGCCATTAAAGTCCAGTTGTATTACCGATAAAGTCCAGTTTAGTGATCCTGCTGTTAAAGTCCATTGATACTGCTCTTAAAGTCCATTGGTACTGCCATTAAAGTCCAGTCCAGTGATACTGCTGTATAATTCCACTCCACTGGTACTGCCGTTAAAGTCCAATGGTATTGCAAATAAAATCCAGTCCAGTGATACTGCTACATAAGCCCAGTCCAGTGATACTGCCATTAAAGTCCATTGGTACTGCCGTTAAATTCCAGTGATACTGCCATTAAAGTCCAGACCAGTGATAATGCTTGTATAATTCCACTCCACTGGTACTGCCATTAAAGTTCCGTGATACTGCCAATAAAGTCCAGTCCAGTGATACTGCTGCATAAGTCCAGTCCACTGTTACTGCTGCATAAGCCCAGTCCAGTGGTACTGCCGTTAAAGTCCAGTCCAGTGATACTGCTGTATAATTCCTGTCCATTGGTACTGCCATTAAAGTTCTGTGATACTTCCGTTAAAATCCAATGGTATTGCCAATAAAGTCCATTACAGTGATACTGCTGCATAAGTCCAGTCCAGTGATACTGCTGTTAAAGTCCATTGGTACTGCTTTTAAAGTCCATTGGTACTGCCGTTAAATTCCAGTGATACTGCCATTAAAGTCCAGTCTAGTGATACTGCTGTATAATTCCACTCCACTGGTAATGACGTTAAGGTTCCGTGATACTGCCGTTAAAGTCCGGTGGTATAACCGATAAAGTCCAGTTTAGTGATCCTGCTGTTAAAGTCCATTGATACTGCTCTTAAAGTCCAGAGGTAAAGCTACATAAATCCAGTCCAGTGATACTGCTGCATAAATCCAGTCCAGAGAGACTGCGGCATAAGTCTAGTCCAGTTACACTTTTGCATATGTCCAGTCCAGTGGTACTGCTGTTAAAATCCAGTCCAGTGATACTGCCGTTAAAGTCCATTACTACTACCATTAAAGTCCATTAATACTTCCGTTCCAGTCCAGTTATACTGCCGTTAAAGTCCAAATCAGTGACACTGCTATATAATTCCAGTCCATTGGTACTGCCGTTAAAGTTCCGTGATACTGCCGTTAAAGTTCAACGGAATTGCCAATAAAGTCCAGTCTAGTGATACTGCTATATAAGTCCAGTCCGGTAATACTGCTACATAAGACCAGTCCAGTGATACTGCCATTAAAGTCCATTGGTCCTGCCCTTAAAGTCCATTGGTACTGCCGTTAAATTCCAGTTATACTGCCATTAAAGTCCAGTCCAGTGATACTGCTGTATAATTCCATTCCACTAGAAATGCTGTAAAAGTTCCATGATACTGCCGTTAAAGTCCAGTGGTATTCCTGATAAAGTCCAGTTTAGTGATCCTGCTGTTAGAGTCCATTGATACTGCTCTTAAAGTCCATTGGTACTTCCAATAAAGTCCAGTGGTACTGCCGACAAAGTCCAGTCCTGTGATACTGCTGCATAACTCCAGTCCATTGATACTGCTGCATAAGTCCAGTCCAGTGATACCGCCGTTAAATTCCAGTCCACATATATTCCAGAAAGATCATGGAGAACCAAAATTTGGAGGATAAAATAGTGAAAGAACAAGAACCACTTCCTCCTAGTGCTGAAAAAGCTGCCACTAGTCATGACATAGAACATGAAATGCCTTCAACGTTGTCTTCCAAGGCCGATACCCCATGTCATCATAGGCCCTCCCTCATTAAACGTTACAGACTACATTTCTAAACACACATGAATTTTGCATGAATCTCTAATTGCACCCGTCCTTGTTGTCAGGGTGATTTCTCACTAAGGGGCCTGTGTATTATCCCTTAATTTCAACAAAAGTAGGTGAAAACAATTATTTTTATCTACTTTTGTAGAAATTAAGTATCGTTGCCATTCAATAGAAATGCAATGCAGGAGATATCACTGATATCTCCTGCTCAGATTTCAGCTCTGATCTGGGTCACTGTCCGCACTAAATAGTATGAGGGCCTAAATTCATCAACCTATAAAAATACGGTAAGGAAGAGGGTCTATAGAAAACATAAATATTTAATAAATATCCATGTATGCCAGGAATATATCATCGCGCCTTATTACCTGTTGTGGGTCAGCTGCTCCTACCATTCTATCTTCCGTATATGATGTAGCGAAGATGACCTCACAGAAGCCCAGAGATGTACTGTAGCTGGCATGGCTGTTGACATCACCATTCGTTCTTGGAGAAGGTCCACCTGAAAAAAGAAGATAGAGGCGCGATAATATGTTCATGACATAAATGCATATTTATTAGTACTGTTTCTAGCTAATGTACCACACATAAACACAGTGCGGTACAGACAACACCAGTCATCCATATCAGTCCCTGCCCCATAGGAGCTTACATTCTAAATCTACTAACACACAAACAATCTAAAACACACACATACACAAATACACGTGGTGTTGCATAAACAACTCATTGCACCTGTCCTATTAGTGGGGTGACTTTGCGCTAAAACAGCAGGATTATTGAAAGTGTACTCTTCAACTATAATAAAAGTGATGAACTGCGTAATCATAAATACCCATTCTAGCACCATTTGATTTGTATCGATTGTTTAATTGTTTTTGCACTGTTCAACTTTGTATTTAGAAATGTATGCATTTGCCTCAACATTTAACCCTTGTGCATAAATATTTTGAAATCCAGCCTCCAGTGTATCATTTTGTGATTATTTCTTGTCTCCTTTATTTACTGTATCCTTCCAGGAATCAAGACAGTTTGATTGTTTGCGTGAAACTCCAGTTCAAATCAGCATGTATAGCTAAATGACCTGAAACCTGCCTAAATTAAATGACTTATTGCCCGCTGCGACCTCCCAAAATATATGGAATCGCTACCTGACTTACCTTCTACCTGACTTACCTTCTAACTTACTACTGATTACCTGCTTAATCACAACATATACCTACTTAATCACAACATTTGAGTTTTTGGACCCCCTTTCAATTTGAAATGGATTTTTTTTTCAAAGCCAAAAATGTGCCCCTTGAAAAGGTGATTTTGAAAAAAGTATCACTTAAGGTGGCCATACATCAGAAAGATATTGTACCCAATCATACAATCTCAATTGATTGTAAAATGGATTGTATGCAGATTGTGTGCACATCTTGTGTACACAAATCATACAATCAATCATCAGATGGATTGTATGACTGATTGTATGATGGATTGTATGCAGATTGTGTGCACATCTTGCATACACAATCATACAGCAGATGGATTGTATGACTGATTGTAAGATGGATTGTGTGTAGATTGTGTGTCCAAAAACCACCAAGGACTGCCGGGGATTTCAAGGGAAATTGTACACAATCATGAGCGCAATCGATCTTAAGATCGATCTTTCTGATGTATGGCCAGCTTTACCCTCTTTGTTACTGCCGTTAAATTCCAGTGATACTGCCATTAAAGTCCAGTCCAGTAATACTGCTACATAAGCACAGTCCAGTGGTCTGCTGTTAAAGTCCAGTCCAGTGATACTGCCATTAAAGTCCATTGGTACTGCTGTTAAATTCGAGTGATACTGCCATTAAAGTCCAGTCCAGTGATACTGCTTGTATAATTCCACTCCACTGGTAATGCCGTTAACGTTCCGTGATACTGCCAATAAAGTCCAATGGTACTTCCGTTCCAGTATAGTGATACTCCCGTTAAAGTCCAAATCAGTGATACTGCTGTATAATTCCAGTCCATTGGTACTGCCATTAAAGTTCCGTGATACTGCCGTTAAAGTCCAATGGCACTGCCAATAAAGTCCGTTACAGTGATACTGCTGCATAAGTCCAGTCCAGTGATACCGCTACATAAGCCCAGTCCAGTGGTACTGCCGTTAAAGTCCAGTCCAGTGATACTGCCAATAAAGTCCATTGGTACTGCCCTTAAAGTCTATTGGTACTGCCGTTAAATTCCAGTGATACTGCCATTAAAGCCCAGTCTAGTGATACTGCTACGTAAGCCCAGTCCAGTGGTCTGCCTTTAAAGTCCATTGGTACTGCCGTTAAATTCCAGTGATACTGCTATTAAAATCCAGTCCAGTGATACTGCTTGTATAATTCCACTCCACTGGTACTACCGTTAAAGTTCCGTGATACTGCCAATAAAG
Source organism: Crinia signifera (assembly GCF_055691185.1). NCBI lineage: Eukaryota > Metazoa > Chordata > Amphibia > Anura > Myobatrachidae > Crinia > Crinia signifera. The sequence goes on from NC_139220.1 coordinate 191,110,084, forward strand.
TCCAGTCCAGTGATACTGCTGCATACAGTAAGTCCAGTCCACTGTTACTGCTGCATAAGCCCAGTCCAGTGGTACTGCCGTTAAAGTCCATTATCACTGCCATTAAAGTCCATTGGTACTTCAATTCCATTACAGTGATACTGCTGCATAAGTCCAGTCCAGTGATACAGCTACATAAGCCCATTCCAGTGGTACTACCGTTAAAGTCCAGTCCAGGTACTGCCATTAAAGTCCATTGTTACTGCCCTTAAAGTCCAGTGATACTGCCATTAAAATCCATTGTTACTGCCGTTAAATTCCAGTGATACTGCCATTAAAGTCCAGTCCAGTAATACTGCTACATAAGCCCAGTCCAGTGATACTGCCATTAAAGTCTATTGGTACTGCCGTTAAATTCGAGTGATACTGCCATTAAAGTCCAGTCCAGTGATACTGCTTGAATAATTCCACTCCACTGGTAATGCCGTTAAAGTTCTGTGATACTGCCAATAAAGTCCATTGGTACTTCCGTTCCAGTATAGTGATACTGCCGTTAAAGTCCAAATCAGTGATACTGCTGTATAATTCCAGTCCATTGGTACTGCCATTAAAGTTCCGTGATACTGCCGTTAAAGTCCAATGGTACTGCCAATAAAGTCCATTACAGTGATACTGCTGCATAAGTCCAGTCCAGTGATACCGCTACATAAGCCCAGTCCAGTGGTACTGCCGTTAAAGTCCAGTCCAGTGATACTGCCGTTAAAGTCCATTGGTACTGCCCTTAAAGTCTATTGGTACTGCCGTTAAATTCCAGTGATACTGCCATTAAAGCCCAGTCTAGTGATACTGCTGTATAATTCCACTCCACTGGTACAGGCATTAAGGTTCCGTGATCCTGCCATTAAAGTCCATTGGTACTGCCCTTAAAGTCCATTGGTACTTCCGTTAAATTCCAGTGATACTGCTCTTAAAGTACATTGGTACTGCCAACTAAGACCAGTGTACTGCCAACAAAGTCCGGTCCCGTGATACTGCTGCATAAATCCAGTCCAGTGATATAGCTGCATAAGTCCAGTCCAGTAATACTGCTACGTAAGCCCAGTCCAGTGGTCTGCCTTTAAAGTCCATTGGTACTGCCGTTAAATTCCAGTGATACTGCCATTAAAATCCAGTCCAGTGATACTGCTTGTATAATTCCACTCCACTGGTACTGCCGTTAAAGTTCCGTGATACTGCCAATAAAGTCCAGTCCAGTGATACTGCTGCATACAGTAAGTCCAGTCCACTGTTACTGCTGCATAAGCCCAGTCCAGTGGTACTGCCGTTAAAGTCCATTATCACTGCCATTAAAGTCCATTGGTACTTCCATTCCATTACAGTGATACTGCTGCATAAGTCCAGTCCAGTGATACAGCTACATAAGCCCAGTCCAGTGGTACTGCCGTTAAAGTCCAATGGTATTGCAAATAAAGTCCAGTCCAGTTATACTGCTACATAAGCCCAGTCCAGTGGTCTGCCGTTAAAGTCAAGTCCTGTGATACTGCCATTAAAGTCCATTGGTACTGCCGTTAAATTCCAGTGATACTGCCATTAAAGTCCAGTCCAGTGATACTGCTTGTATAATTCCACTCCACTGGTACTGCCGTTAAAGTTCCGTGATACTGCCAATAAAGTCCATTGGTACTTCCGTTCCAGTATAGTGATACTGCCGTTAAAGTCTAAATCAGTGATACTGCTGTATAATTCCAGTCCATTGGTACTGCCATTAAAGTTCCGTGATACTGCCGTTAAAGTCCAATGGTACTGCCAATGAAGTCCATTACAGTGATACTGCTGCATAAGTCCAGTCCAGTGATACTGCTACATAAGCCCAGTCCAGTGGTACTGCCGTTAAAGTCCAGTCCAGTGATACTGCCGTTAAAGTCCATTGGTACTGCCCTTAAAGTCTATTGGTACTGCCGTTAAATTCCAGTGATACTGCCTTTAAAGTCCAGACTAGTGATACTGCTGTATAATTCCACTCCACTGGTACGGCCATTAAGGTTCCGTGATCCTGCCATTAAAGTCCATTGGTACTGCCCTTAAAGTCCATTGGTACTTCCATTAAATTCCAGTGATACTGCTCTTAAAGTACATTGGTACTGCCAACATAGACCAGTGCTACTGCCAACAAAGTCCGGTCCCGTGATACTGCTGCATAAATCCCGTCCAGTGATACTGCTGCATAAGTCCAGTTCAGTGATACCGTTGTTCAAGTCCAGTCCAGTAATACTGCTACATAAGCCTAGTCCAGTGGTCTGCCGTTAAAGTCCATTTGTACTGCCGTTAAATTCCAGTGATACTGCGATTAAAGTCCAGTCCAGTGATACTGCTGTATAATTCCACTCCACTGGTACGGCCATTAAGGTTCCGTGATCCTGCTATTAAAGTCCATTGGTGCTGCCCTTAAAGTCCATTGGTACTTCTGTTAAATTCCAGTGATACTGCTCTTAAAGTACATTGGTACTGCCAACAAAGACCAGTGGTACTGCCAACAAAGTCCGGTCCCGTGATACTGCTGCATAAATCCAGTTCAGTGATACCGCTGTACAAGTCCAGTCCAGTAATACTGCTATATATAAGCCCAGTCCATTGGTACTGCCGTTAAATTCCAGTCACAGTCCAGTCCAGTGATACTGCTGTATAATTCTACTCCACTGGTACTGCCGTTAAAGTTCTGTGATACTGCCATTAAAGTCCAGTTGTATTACCGATAAAGTCCAGTTTAGTGATCCTGCTGTTAAAGTCCATTGATACTGCTCTTAAAGTCCATTGGTACTGCCATTAAAGTCCAGTCCAGTGATACTGCTGTATAATTCCACTCCACTGGTACTGCCGTTAAAGTCCAATGGTATTGCAAATAAAATCCAGTCCAGTGATACTGCTACATAAGCCCAGTCCAGTGATACTGCCATTAAAGTCCATTGGTACTGCCGTTAAATTCCAGTGATACTGCCATTAAAGTCCAGACCAGTGATACTGCTTGTATAATTCCACTCCACTGGTACTGCCATTAAAGTTCCGTGATACTGCCAATAAAGTCCAGTCCAGTGATACTGCTGCATAAGTCCAGTCCACTGTTACTGCTGCATAAGCCCAGTCCAGTGGTACTGCCGTTAAAGTCCAGTCCAGTGATACTGCTGTATAATTCCTGTCCATTGGTACTGCCATTAAAGTTCTGTGATACTTCCGTTAAAATCCAATGGTATTGCCAATAAAGTCCATTACAGTGATACTGCTGCATAAGTCCAGTCCAGTGATACTGCTGTTAAAGTCCATTGGTACTGCTTTTAAAGTCCATTGGTACTGCCGTTAAATTCCAGTGATACTGCCATTAAAGTCCATTGTTACTGCCATTAAAGTCCATTGTTACTGCCCTTAAAGTCCATTGGATTTGCCATTAAATTCCAGTGATACTGCTATTAAAGTCCATTGTTACTGCCCTTAAAGTCCATTGGTACTGCCGTTAAATTCCAGTGATACTGCCATTAAAGTCCAGTCCAGTAATACTGCTACATAAGTCCAGTCCAGTGGTCTGCCGTTAAAGTCCAGTCCAGTGATACTGCCATTAAAGTCCATTGGTACAGCTGTTAAATTCCAGTGATACTGCCATTAAAGTCCAGTCCAGTGATACTGCTTGTATAATTCCACTCCACTGGTACTGCCGTTAAAGTTCCATGATACTGCCAATAAAGTCCAGTCCAGTGATACTGCTGAATAAGTCCAGTCCACTGTTAATGCTGCATAAGCCCAGTCCAGTGGTACTGCCGTTAAAGTCCAGTCCAGTGATACCGCCATTAAAGTCCATTGGTACTGCCGTTAAATTCCAGTGGTACTGCCATTAAAGTCCAGTCCAGTGATACTGCTGTATAATTCCACTCTACTGGTACTGCCGTTAAGGTTCCTTGATACTGCCAATAAAGTCCAGTGGTATTACTGATAAAGTCCAGTTTAGTGATCCTGCTGTTAAAGTCCATTGATACTTCTCTTAAAGTCCATTGGTACTGCCATTAAAGTCCAGTCATACTGCTGTATAATTCCACTATACTGGTACTGCCATTAAGGTTCCGTGATACTGCCGTTAAAGACCAGAGGTATTACCGATAAAGTCCAGTTTAGTGATCCTGCTGTTAAAGTCCATTGATACTGCTCTTAAAGTCCATTGGTACTGCCATTAAAGTCCAGTCCAGTGATACTGCTGTATAATTCCACTCCACTGGTACTGCCGTTAAAGTCCAATGGTATTGCAAATAAAGTCCAGTCCAGTGATACTGCTACATAAGCCCAGTCCAGTGGTATGCCGTTAAAGTCCCGTCCAGTCCAGTGATACTGCCAATAAAGTCCATTGGTACTGACGTTAAATTCCAGTGATACTGCCATTAAAATCCGGTACAGTGATACTGCTTGTATAATTCCACTCCACTGGAACTGCCGTTAAAGTTCCGTGATACTGCCAATAAAGTCCAGTCCAGTGATACTGCTGCATAAAGTAAGTCCAGTCCACTGTTACAGCTGCATAAGCCCAGTCCAGTGGTACTGCCGTTAAAGTCCATTATTACTGCCATTAAAGTCCATTGGTACTTCCGTTCCAGTATAGTGATACTGCCGTTAAAGTCCAAATCAGTGATACTGCTGTATAATTCCAGTCCATTGGTACTGCCATTAAAGTTCCATGATACTGCCGGTAAAGTCCAGTGGTATTGCCAATAAAGTCCATTACAGTGATACTGCTGCATAAGTCCAGTCCAGTGATACTGCTACATAAGCCCAGTCCATTGGTACTGCCGTTAAAGTCCAGTCCAGTGATACTGCCATTAAAGTCCATTGTTACTGCCATTAAAGTCCATTGTTACTGCCCTTAAAGTCCAGTGATACTGCCATTTAAGTCCATTGGTATTGCCATTAAATTCCAGTGATACTGCCATTAAAGTCCATTGTTACTGCCCTTAAAGTCCATTGGTACTGCCGTTAAATTCCATTGATACTGCCATTAAAGTCCAGTAGAGTAATACTGCTACATAAGTCCAGTCCAGTGCTCTGCCGTTAAAGTCCAGTCCAGTGATACTGCCATTAAAGTCCATTGGTACAGCTGTTAAATTCCAGTGATACTGCCATTAAAGTCCAGTCCAGTGATACTGCTTGTATAATTCCACTCCACTGGTACTGCCGTTAAAGTTCCATGATACTGCCAATAAAGTCCAGTCCAGTGATACTGCTGCATAAGTCCAGTCCACTGTTATGGCTGCATAAGCCCAGTCCAGTGGTACTGCCGTTAAAGTCCAGTCCAGTGGTCTGCCTTTAAAGTCCATTGGTACTGCTCTTAAAGTACATTGGTACTGCCATTAAAGTCCAGTCCAGTGATACTGCTGTATAATTCCACTCCACTGGTACTGCCGTTAAAGTCCAATGGTATTGCAAATAAAGTCCAGTCCAGTGATACTGCTACATAAGCCCAGTCCAGTGGTATGCCGTTAAAGTCAAGTCCAGTCCATTGATACTGCCAATAAAGTCCATTGGTACTGACGTTAAATTCCAGTGATACTGCCATTAAAATCCAGTCCAGTGATACTGCTTGTATAATTCCACTCCACTGGTACTGCTGTTAAAGTTCCGTGATACTGCCAATAAAGTCCGGTCCAGTGATACTGCTGCATAAAGTAAGTCCAGTCCACTGTTACTGCTGCATAAGCCCAGTCCAGTGGTACTGCCGTTAAAGTCCATTATTACTGCCATTAAAGTCCATTGGTACTTCCGTTCCAGTATAGTGATACTGCCGTTAAAGTCCATATCAGTGATACTGCTGTATAATTCCAGTCCATTGGTACTGCCATTAAAGTTCCATGATACTGCAGGTAAAGTCCAGTGGTATTGCCAATAAAGTCCATTACAGTGATACTGCTGCATAAGTCCAGTCCAGTGATACTGCTACATAAGCCCAGTCCAGTGGTACTGCCATTAAAGTCCATTGTTACTGCCATTAAAGTCCATTGTTACTGCCCTTAAAGTACAGTGATACTGCCATTAAAGTCCATTGTTACTGCCCTTAAAGTCCATTGGTATTGCTGTTAAATTCCAGTGATACTGCCATTAAAGTCCATTGTTACTGCCCTTAAAGTCCATTGGTACTGCCGTTAAATTCCAGTGATACTGCCATTAAAGTCCAGTCCAGTAATACTGCTACATAAGTCCAGTCCAGTGGTCTGCCGTTAAAGTCCAGTCCAGTGATACTGCCATTAAAGTCCATTGGTACAGCTGTTAAATTCCAGTGATACTGCCATTAAAGTCCAGTCCAGTGATACTGCTTGTATAATTCCACTCCACTGGTACTGCCGTTAAAGTTCCATGATACTGCCAATAAAGTCCAGTCCAGTGAGACTGCTGCATAAGTCCAGTCCACTGTTATGGCTGCATAAGCCCAGTCCAGTGGTACTGCCGTTAAAGTCCAGTCCAGTGATACCGCCATTAAAGTCCATTGGTACTGCCGTTAAATTTGAGTGGTACTGCCATTAAAGTCCAGTCCAGTGATACTGCTGTATAATTCCACTCTACTGGTACTGCCGTTAAGGTTCCGTGATACTGCCAATAAAGTCCAGTGGTATTACTGATAAAGTCCAGTTTAGTAAACCTGCTGTTAAAGTCCATTAATACTTCTCTTAAAGTCCATTGGTACTGCCATTAAAGTCCAGTCATACTGCTGTATAATTCCACTCCACTGGTACTGCAGTTAAAGTCCACTGGTATTGCAAATAAAGTCCAGTCCAGTTATACTGCTACATAAGCCCAGTCCAGTGGTCTGCCGTTAAAGTCAAGTCCAGTGATACTGCCATTAAAGTCCATTGGTACTGCCGTTAAATTCCAATGATACTGCCATTAAAGTCCAGTCCAGTGATACTGCTTGTATAATTCCACTCCACTGGTACTGCCGTTAAAGTCCAATGGTATTGCAAATAAAGTCCAGTTATACTGCTACATAAGCCCAGTCCAGTGGTCTGCCGTTAAAGTCAAGTCCTGTGATACTGCCATTAAAGTCCATTGGTACTGCCATTAAATTCCAGTGATACTGCCATTAAAGTCCAGTCCAGTGATACTGCTTGTATAATTCCACTCCACTGGTACTGCCGTTAAAGTTCCGTGATACTGCCAATAAAGTCCATTGGTACTTCCGTTCCAGTATAGTGATACTGCCGTTAAAGTCCAAATCAGTGATACTGCTGTATAATTCCAGTCCATTGGTACTGCCATTAAAGTTCCGTGATACTGCCGTTAAAGTCCAATGGTACTGCCAATGAAGTCCATTACAGTGATAGTGCTGCATAAGTCCAGTCCAGTGACACTGCTACATAAGCCCAGTCCAGTGGTACTGCCGTTAAAGTCCAGTCCAGTGATACTGCCGTTAAAGTCCATTGGTACTGCCCTTAAAGTCTATTGGTACTGCTGTTAAATTCCAGTGATACTGCCATTAAAGTCCAGACTAGTGATACTGCTGTATAATTCCACTCCACTAGTACGGCCATTAAGGTTCCGTGATCCTGCCATTAAAGTCCATTGGTACTGCCCTTAAAGTCCATTGGTACTTCAATTAAATTACAGTGATACTGCTCTTAAATTACATTGGTACTGCCAACATAGACCAGTGGTACTGCCAACAAAGTCCGGTCCCGTGATACTGCTTCATAAATCCAGTCCAGTGATACTGCTGCATAAGTCCAGTTCAGTGATACCATTGTTCAAGTCCAGTCCAGTAATACTGCTACATAAGCCCAGTCCAGTGGTCTGCCGTTAAAGTCCATTGGTACTGCCGTTAAATTCCAGTGATACTGCGATTAAAGTCCAGTCCAGTGATACTGCTGTATAATTCCACTCCACTGGTACGGCCATTAAGGTTCCGTGATCCTGCCATTAAAGTCCATTGGTGCTGCCCTTAAAGTGTTACACTGCTGTCCCGGACCCGCCGGGACAGACAGGGTAGACGAGTGCCGGGGGAGACGTCGGTGGCGTCACATAGTAACGCCCCTAGCTTCCGTCCCCACGGCATCGTCAGCAGGCATCGGGGCGTTGCTGGGCAACGTCCCCGAGCGTCTCCGTCGGCGTGCCGGCGCGCATACGTCATGCGCCCGGCAGTGCAGCGCACGTCAGCGTCGGCGGGGATTTTGAATAAAGAGCCGGCGTCTGCTCAGGACAGGCGCCGGTTATAGCTTTTGCACCTCAGGGTCTCTAGTGTTCCTGGTTCCCACCTACTCGTTACTCCTGGTTTCCTGTGTCCAGTCATCCTGCATCCTGTCGTTGATTCCCAGCCGTGTCCTTCGTTCTGTCTCCTGTACTCCTGGTGTCCGTGTGTTATCCGTTATCCGTATCCTGGTTCCCGCTGCCTGTTGCCTCCTCGGTGCACAGATAAGTGGGGTCTACCCCCAGACAGCCCTTACTCGCATTTTCTGATATTGATGAAACACCTCTGTGTATTGTTACACCTGTTTGGAATAGTATTGTGTTACACCTTTGCGTATTGTTACGTTCGCCCTGTTGTCTACAGAGCAAGGGTGACCTCGCCCTTCTTGGGTTAGTTAGTAATCCCCTTGTTCATCCTTGAAATTGGTGGTGGCGTTGTCAACCCTTAAGACCTGGTGGCATCGGGGGCGGAGCCTGACTAACGGGCTCTGTCGAACGCGGCTATTATAGGCGAAGCCTAGCACAGCACGCGCCCGCCAATCTCATTCGGTGACAACGGAGTCAGGGTGGGCGAGGACACCCAGTTATCATAACATAAAGTCCATTGGTACTTCTGTTAAATTCCAGTAATACTGCTCTTAAAGTACATTGGTACTGCCAACAAAGACCAGTGGTACTGCCAACAAAGTCCGGTCCCGTGATACTGCTGCATAATTCCAGTTCAGTGATACCGCTGTACAAGTCCAGTCCAGTAATACTGCTATATAAGCCCAGTCCATTGGTACTGCCGTTAAATTCCAGTCACAGTCCAGTCCAGTGATACTGCTGTATAATTCCACTCCACTGGTACTGCCGTTAAAGTTCTGTGATACTGCCAATAAAGTCCAGTTCAGTGACACTGCTGCATAAGTCCAGTCTAGTGATACTGCTACATAAGCCCAGTCCAGTGGTACTGCCATTAAAGTCCAGTCCAGTGATACTGCCATTAAAGTCCAGTGGTATTACCGATAAAGTCCAGTTTAGTGATCCTGCTGTTAAAGTCCATTGATACTGCTCTTAAAGTCCATTGGTACTGCCATTAAAGTCCAGTCCAGTGATACTGCTGTATAATTCCACTCCACTGGTACTGCCGTTAAAGTCCAATGGTATTGCAAATAAAATCCAGTCCAGTGATACTGCTACATAAGCCCAATCCAGTGGTATGCCGTTAAAGTCCAGTCCATTGATACTGCCATTAAAGTCCATTGGTACTGCCGTTAAATTCCAGTGATACTGCCATTAAAGTCCAGACCAGTGATACTGCTTGTATAATTCCACTCCACTGGTACTGCCATTAAAGTTCCGTGATACTGCCAATAAAGTCCAGTCCAGTGATACTGCTGCATAAGTCCAGTCCTCTGTTACTGCTGCATAAGCCCAGTCCAGTGGTACTGCCGTTAAAGTCCAGTCCAGTGATATTGCTGTATAATTCCAGTCCATTGGTACTGCCATTAAAGTTCTGTGATACTTCCGTTAAAATCCAATGGTATTGCCAATAAAGTCCATTACAGTGATACTGATGCATAAGTCCAGTCCAGTGATACTGCTACATAAGCCCAGTCCAGTGATACTGCTGTTAAAGTCCATTGGTACTGCTTTTAAAGTCCATTGGTACTGCCGTTAAATTCCAGTGATACTGCCATTAAAGTCCAGTCTAGTGATACTGCTGTATAATTCCACTCCACTGGTAATGACGTTAAGGTTCCGTGATACTGCCGTTAAAGTCCGGTGGTATAATCGATAAAGTCCAGTTTAGTGATCCTGCTGTTAAAGTCCATTGATACTGCTCTTAAAGTCCAGAGGTAAAGCTATATAAATCCAGTCCAGTGATACTGCTGCATAAATCCAGTCCAGAGAGATTGCGGCATAAGTCTAGTCCAGTTACACTTTTGCATATGTCCATTTCAGTGGTACTGCTGTTAAAATCCAGTCCAGTGATACTGCCGTTAAAGTCCATTACTACTACCATTAAAGTCCATTAATACTTCCCTTCCAGTCCAGTGATACTGCCGTTAAAGTCCAAATCAGTGACACTGCTATATAATTCCAGTCCATTGGTACTTCCGTTATAGTTCCGTGATACTGCCGTTAAAGTTCAACGGAATTGCCAATAAAGTCCAGTCTAGTGATACTGCTATATAAGTCCAGTCCGGTAATACTGCTACATAAGACCAGTCCAGTGATACTGCTATTAAAGTCCATTGGTCCTGCCCTTAAAGTCCATTGGTACTGCCGTTAAATTCCAGTGATACTGCCATTAAAGTCCAGTCCAGTGATACTGCTGTATAATTCCATTCCACTAGAAATGCCATAAAAGTTCCATGATACTGCCGTTAAATTCCAGTGGTATTCCTGATAAAGTCCAGTTTAGTGATCCTGCTGTTAAAGTCCATTGATACTGCTCTTAAAGTCCATTGGTACTTCCAATAAAGTCCAGTGGTACTGCCGACAAAGTCCAGTCCCGTGATACTGCTGCATAAATCCAGTCCAGTGATACTGCTGCATAAGTCCAGTCCAGTGATACCGCCGTTAAATTCCAGTCCACATATATTCCAGAAAGATCATGGAGAACCAAAATTTGGAGGATAAAATAGTGAAAGAACAAGAACCACTTCCTCCTAGTGCTGAAAAAGCTGCCACTAGTCATGACATAGAACATGAAATGCCTTCAACGTTGTCTTCCAAGGCCGATACCCCATGTCATCATAGGCCCTCCCTCATTAAACGTTACAGACTACATTTCTAAACACACATGAATTTTGCATGAATCTCTAATTGCACCCGTCCTTGTTGGCAGGGTGATTTCTCACTAAGGGGCCTGTGTATTATCCCTTAATTTCAACAAAAGTAGGTAAAAACAATTATTTTCATCTACTTTGGTAGAAATTAAGTATCGTTGCCATTCAATAGAAATGCAATGCAGGAGATATCACTGAGATCTCCTGCTCAGATTTCAGCCCTGATCTGGGTCACTGACCGCACTAAATAGTATGAGGGCCTAAATTCATAAACCTATAAAAATACGGTAAGGAAGAGGGTCTATAGAAAACATAAATATTTAATAAATATCCATGTATGCCAGGAATATATCATCGCGCCTTATTACCTGTTGTGGGTCAGCTGCTCCTACCATTCTATCTTCCGTATATGATGTAGCGAAGATGACCTCACAGAAGCCCAGAGATGTAGCTGGCATGGCTGTTGACATCACCATTCGTTCTTGGAGAAGGTCCACCTGAAAAAAGAAGATAGAGGCGCGATAATATGTTCATGACATAAATGCATATTTATTAGTACTGTTTCTAGCTAATGTACCACACATAAACACAGTGCGGTACAGACAACACCAGTCATCCATATCAGTCCCTGCCCCATAGGAGCTTACATTCTAAATCTACTAACAGACAAACAATCTAAAACACACACATACACAAATACACGTGGTGTTGCATAAACAACTCATTGCACCTGTCCTATTAGTGGGGTGACTTTGCGCTAAAACAGCAGGATTATTGAAAGTGTACTCTTCAACTATAATAAAAGTGATGAACTGCGTAATCATAAATACCCATTCTAGCACCATTTGATTTGTATCGATTGTTTAATTGTTTTTGCACTGTTCAACTTTGTATTTAGAAATGTATGCATTTGCCTCAACATTTAACCCTTGTGCATAAATATTTTGAAATCCGGCCTCCAGTGTATCATTTTGTGATTATTTCTTGTCTCCTTTATTTACTGTATCCTTCCAGGAATCAAGACAGTTTGATTGTTTGCGTGAAACTCCAGTTCAAATCAGCATGTATAGCTAAATGACCTGAAACCTGCCTAAATTAAATGACTTATTGCCCGCTGCGACCTCCCAAAATATATGGAATCGCTACCTGACTTACCTTCTAACTTACTACTGATTACCTGCTTAATCACAACATATACCTACTTAATCACAACATTTGAGTTTTTGGACCCCCTTTCAATTTGAAATGGATTTTTTTTTCAAAGCCAAAAATGTGCCCCTTGAAAAGGTGATTTTGAAAAAGTATCACTTACCCTCTTTGGACGGTGATTTTGGTAATCACTGCCAAAAAAAGAACCTTGGTCCTCACAGCTCACCTATACACGACTGTCCTGTCTGCTTGTCTCTTCCAACTGTCCTGCTGGCAGGCTGGCTGGCAGGTTCTAAAGTCACAGAGGGCAGCTTGTGATGTCACAGAGGGCAGATTGTGATGTCACAGAGGGCAGATTGTGATGTCACAGTGGGCCTGCCAGAGCAATGCTTGGCCATCTGACTGTGTACTGCTGCTGATTGGACTCATCAGATAAGCCTGCAACCCACCTGATGGAATGACCAGGCACGATTCCTCCTCTGCAGCAGCTGATTGAGCTAGGCAGCAGCAGTTACTCAGGGACACAGGCATGCAGCAAAGAGCGAGGAGAGCTGGCTGCCTGTCAGTCGTCTAGTGGGTTTGCTGACGCGACATCAACAGATGAGGCGGAGCACATGCAAATTTGGCCTACCCAGCCGACGACATCGTAAGTACAGAGTCTGTCGGATGCATACTTGTCTGATTATCCTCCAGACAGGACCTGTGGTGTCCAATTCATCTGTTGAGCAGCCAGGTATCTTTCAGTTTGTAAATACAAAGGTGTATAAGGTCCATTGTTACTGCGGTTAAATTCCAGTGATACTGCCATTAATGTCCAGTCCAGTAATACTGCTACATAAGACCAGTCCAGAGGTCTGCCGTTAAAGTCCAGTCCAGTGATACTGCCATTAAAGTCCATTGGTACTGCCCTTAAAGTCCATTGGTACTGCCGTTAAATTCCAGCGATACTGCCATTAAAGTCCAGTCCAGTGATACTGCTGTATAATTCCATTCCGCTAGTACTGCCGTAAAAGTCCAGTGGTATTACCGATAAAGTCCAGTTTAGTGATCCTGCTGTTAAAATCCATTGATACTGCTGCTAAAGTCCATTGATACTTCTCTTAAAGTCCATTGGTACTGCCATTAAAGTCCAGTCCAGTGATACTGCTGTATAAATCCACTCCACTGGTACTGCCGTTAAAGTCCAATAGTATTGCAAATAAAGTCCAGTCCAGTTATACTGCTACATAAGCCCAGTCCAGTGGTCTGCCGTTAAAGTCCAGTCCAGTGATACTGCCATTAAAGTCCATTGGTACTGCCGTTAAAACCAGTGATACTGCCATTAAAGTCCAGTCCAGTGAAACTGCTTGTATAATTCCACTCCACTGGTACTGCCGTTAAAGTTCCGTGATACTGCCAATAAAGGCCATTGGTACTTCCGTTCCGGTATAGTGATACTGCCGTTAAAGTCCAAATAAGTGATACTGCTGTATAATTCCAGTCCATTGGTACTGCCATTAAAGTTTCATTGATACTGCCGTTAAAGTCCAATGGTACTGCCAAAAAAGTCCATTACAGTGATTCTGCTGCATAAGTCCAGTCCAGTAATACTGCTACACATGCCCAGTCCAGTGGTACTGCCGTTAAAGTCCAGTCCAGTGATACTGCCATTAAAGTCCATTGGTACTGCCCTTAAAGTCTATTGGTACTGCCGTTAAATTTCAGTGATACTGCCATTAAAGTCCAGTCTAGTGTTACTGCTATATAATTCCACTCCACTGGTACGGCCATTAAGGTTCCGTGATCCTGCCATTAAAGTCCATTGGTACTTCCGTTAAATTCCAGTGATACTGCTCTCAAAGTACATTGGTACTGCCAACAAAGACCAGTGTACTGCCAACAAAGTCCGGTCCCGTGATACTGCTGCATAAATCCAGTCCAGTGATATAGCTGCATAAGTCCAGTCCAGTAATACTGATACGTAAGCCCAGTCCAGTGGTCTGCCTTTAAAGTCCATTGGTACTGCCGTTAAATTCCAGTGATACTGCCATTAAAATCCAGTCCAGTGATACTGCTTGTATAATTCCACTCCACTGATACTGCCGTTAAAGTTCCGTGATACTGCCAATAAAGTCCAGTCCAGTGATACTGCTGCATACAGTAAGTTCAGTCCACTGTTACTGCTGCATAAGCCCAGTCCAGTGGTACTGCCGTTAAAGTCCATTATCACTGCCATTAAAGTCCATTGGTACTTCCGTTCCATTACAGTAATACTGCTGCATAAGTCCAGTCCAGTGATACAGCTACATAAGCCCAGTCCAGTGGTACTGCCTTTAAAGTCCAGTCCAGTGATACTGCCATTAAAGTCCATTGTTACTGCCCTTAAAGTCCAGTGATACTGCCATTAAAGTCCATTGTTACTGCCGTTAAATTCCAGTGATACTGCCATTAAAGTCCAGTCCAGTAATACTGCTACATAAGCCCAGTCCAGTGGTCTGCTGTTAAAGTCCAGTCCAGTGATACTGCCATTAAAGTCCATTGGTACTGCTGTTAAATTCCAGTGATACTGCCATTAAAGTCCAGTCCAGTAATACTGCTACATAAGCCCAGTCCAGTGATAATGCCATTAAAGTCCATTGGTACTGCCGTTAAATTTGAGTGATACTGCCATTAAAGTCCAGTCCAGTGATACTGCTTGTATAATTCCACTCCACTGGTAATGCCGTTAAAGTTCTGTGATACTGCCAATAAAGTCCATTGGTACTTCCGTTCCAGTATAGTGATACTGCCGTTAAAGTCCAAATCAGTGATACTGCTGTATAATTCCAGTCCATTGGTACTGCCATTAAAGTTCCGTGATACTGCCGTTAAAGTCCAATGGTACTGCCAATAAAGTCCATTACAGTGATACTGCTGCATAAGTCCAGTCCAGTGATACCGCTACATAAGCCCAGTCCAGTGGTACTGCCGTTAAAGTCCAGTCCAGTGATACTGCCGTTAAAGTCCATTGGTACTGCCCTTAAAGTCTATTGGTACTGCCGTTAAATTCCAGTGATACTGCCATTAAAGCCCAGTCTAGTGATACTGCTGTATAATTCCACTCCACTGGTACAGCCATTAAGGTTCCGTGATCCTACCATTAAAGTCCATTGGTACTGCCCTTAAAGTCCATTGGTACTTCCGTTAAATTCCAGTGATACTGCTCTTAAAGTACATTGGTACTGCCAACTAAGACCAGTGTACTGCCAACAAAGTCCGGTCCCGTGATACTGCTGCATAAATCCAGTCCAGTGATATAGCTGCATAAGTCCAGTCCAGTAATACTGCTACGAAAGCCCAGTCCAGTGGTCTGCCTTTAAAGTCCATTGGTACTGCCGTTAAATTCCAGTGATACTGCCATTAAAATCCAGTCCAGTGATACTGCTTGTATAATTCCACTCCACTGGTACTGCCGTTAAAGTTCCGTGATACTGCCAATAAAGTCCAGTCCAGTGATACTGCCATTAAAGTCCATTATCACTGCCATTAAAGTCCATTGGTACTTCCATTCCATTACAGTGATACTGCTGCATAAGTCAAGTCCAGTCCAGTGATACTACTACATAAGCCCAGTCCAGTGGTACTGCCGTTAAAGTCCAGTCCAGTGATACTGCCATTAAAGTCCATTGTTACTGCCCTTAAAGTCCAGTGATACTGCCATTAAAGTCCATTGTTACTGACGTTAAATTCCAGTGATACTGCCATTAAAGTCCAGTAATACTGCTACATAAGCCCAGTCCAGTGGTCTGCTGTTAAAGTCCAGTCCAGTGATACTGCCATTAAAGTCCATTGGTACTGCCGTTAAATTCGAGTGATACTGCCATTAAAGTCCAGTCCAGTGATACTGCTTGTATAATTCCACTCCATTGGTAATGCCGTTAAAGTTCCGTGATACTGCCAATAAAGTCCATTGGTACTTCCATTCCAGTAAAGTGATACTGCCGTTAAAGTCCCAATCAGTGATACTGCTGTATAATTCCAGTCCATTGGTACTGCCATTAAAGTTCCGTGATACTGCCGTTAAAGTCCAATGGTACTGCCAATAAAGTCCATTACAGTGATACTGCTGCATAAGTCCAGTCCAGTGATACCGCTACATAAACCCAATCCAGTGGTACTGCCGTTAAAGTCCAGTCCAGTGATACTGCCGTTAAAGTCCATTGGTACTGCCCTTATAGTCTATTGGTACTGCCGTTAAATTCCAGTGATACTGCCTTTAAAGTCCAGACTAGTGATACTGCTGTATAATTCCACTCCACTGGTACGGCCATTAAGGTTCCGTGATCCTGCCATTAAAGTCCATTGGTACTGCCCTTAAAGTCCATTGGTACTTCTGTTAAATTCCAGTGATACTGCTCTTAAAGTACATTGGTACTGCCAACATAGACCAGTGGTACTGCCAACAAAGTCCGGTCCCGTGATACTGCTGCATAAATCCAGTCCAGTGATACTGCTGCATAAGTCCAGTTCAGTGATACCGTTGTTCAAGTCCAGTCCAGTAATACTGCTACATAAGCCTAGTCCAGTAGTCTGCCGTTAAAGTCCATTGGTACTGCCGTTAAATTCCAGTGATACTGCGATTAAAGTCCAGTCCAGTGATACTGCTGTATAATTCCACTCCACTGGTACGGCCATTAAGGTTCCGTGATCCTGCCATTAAAGTCCATTGGTGCTGCCCTTAAAGTCCATTGGTACTTCTGTTAAATTCCAGTGATACTGCTCTTAAAGTACATTGGTACAGCCAACAAAGACCAGTGGTACTGCCAACAAAGTCCGGTCCCGTGATACTGCTGCATAAATCCAGTTCAGTGATACCGCTGTACAAGTCCAGTCCAGTAATACTGCTATATAAGCCCAGTCCATTGGTACTGCCGTTAAATTCCAGTCACAGTCCAGTGATACTGCTGTATAATTCTACTCCACTGGTACTGCCGTTAAAGTTCTGTGATACTGCCAATAAAGTCCAGTTCAGTGATACTGCTGCATAAGTCCAGTCCAGTGATACTGCTACATAAGCCCAGTCCAGTGGTATGCTGTTAAAGTCCAGTCCAGTCCAGTGATACTGCCATTAAAGTCCATTGGTACTGCCGTTAAATTCCAGTGATACTGCCATTAAAGTCCAGACCAGTGATACTGCTTGTATAATTCCACTCCACTGGTACTGCCATTAAAGTTCCGTGATACTGCCAATAAAGTCCAGTCCAGTGATACTGCTGCATAAGTCCAGTCCACTGTTACTGCTGCATAAGCCCAGTCCAGTGGTACTGCTGTATAATTCCTGTCCATTGGTACAGCCATTAAAGTTCTGTGATACTTCCGTTAAAATCCAATGGTATTGCCAATAAAGTCCATTACAGTGATACTGCTGCATAAGTCCAGTCCAGTGATACAGCTGTTAAAGTCCATTGGTACTGCTTTTAAAGTCCATTGGTACTGCCATTAAATTCCAGTGATACTGCCATTAAAGTCCAGTCTAGTGATACTGCTGTATAATTCCACTCCACTGGTAATGACGTTAAGGTTCCGTGATACTGCCGTTAAAGGCCCTTATTCTGGTTGGTGCGGCCGGAGCCGCACACGGTGCTCCGGCCGCACAAACCAATCCCCGCCCACGATACGGATCGCCACGGCCGTCCGTACACGGACGGCTGGTGATCCGCAAGAAAATGGTGGGGCGTACGCCTCCACCATGGTGGGAGCTGCCCCCTGCATTCGATGGTCGGCGACCATCGAAGGCAGGGCCGCACGCCCCACCAGGTCCCGCAAGCTGAGACCACACGGACAATCGTACGTGTGATAGCTTGTATGGGGGCTGAGAGCTGACATCCGGCGACGTCAGCTTCCCGCCCCCATCACTGGCGTCATACCCTCATTAGCATGCATACGCCCCGCGTTTGCATGGGAACGCCCATGAAACGCGGGGCGTATGCATAGGGAAATGAGGGTATGAAGCCCCTCACGCCCCTATACGCCCCCTTTGCGGCGGACGAACTACGTCTGCGGCGAATTGGGCTGCACATGCGCAGATTGACCTCTGCGCATGTGCAGACTGAAAACATCGGCGGTACGGCCGCACGCGGGCCGTACCGCTCGATTCAGAATAAGGGCCATAGTCTGGTGGTATAACCGATAAAGTCCAGTTTAGTGATCCTGCTGTTAAAGTCCATTGATACTGCTCTTAAAGTCCAGAGGTAAAGCTACATAAATCCAGTCCAGTGATACTGCTGCATAAATCCAGTCCAGAGAGATTGCGGCATAAGTCTAGTCCAGTTACACTTTTGCATATGTCCAGTCCAGTGGTACTGCTGTTAAAATCCAGTCCAGTGATACTGCCGTTAAAGTCCATTACTACTACCATTAAAGTCCATTATTACTTCCGTTTCAGTCCAGTTATACTGCCGTTAAAGTCCAAATCAGTGACACTGCTATATAATACCAGTCCATTGGTACTGCCGTTAAAGTTCCGTGATACTGCCGTTAAAGTTCAACGGAATTGCCAATAAAGTCCAGTCTAGTGATACTGCTATATAAGTCCAGTCCGGTAATACTGCTACATAAGACCAGTCCAGTGATACTGCCATTAAAGTCCATTGGTCCTGCCCTTAAAGTCCATTGGTACTGCCGTTAAATTCCAGTGATACTGCCATTAAAGTCCAGTCCAGTGATACTGCTGTATAATTCCCTTCCACTAGAAATGCCGTAAAAGTTCCATGATACTGCCGTTAAAGTCCAGTGGTATTCCCGATAAAGTCCAGTTTAGTGATCCTGCTGTTAAAGTCCATTGATACTGCTCTTAAAGTCCATTGGTACTTCCAATAAAGTCCAGTGGTACTGCCGACAAAGTCCAGTCCTGTGATACTGCTGCATAACTCCAGTCCAGTAATACTGCTGCATAAGTCCAGTCCAGTGATACCGCCGTTAAATTCCAGTCCACATATATTCCAGAAAGATCATGGAGAACCAAAATTTGGAGGATAAAATAGTGAAAGAACAAGAACCACTTCCTCCTAGTGCTGAAAAAGCTGCCACTAGTCATGACATAGAACATGAAATGCCTTCAACGTTGTCTTCCAAGGCCGATACCCCATGTCATCATAGGCCCTCCCTCATTAAACGTTACAGACTACATTTCTAAACACACATGAATTTTGCATGAATCTCTAATTGCACCCGTCCTTGTTGTCAGGGTGATTTCTCACTAAGGGGCCTGTGTATTATCCCTTAATTTCAACAAAAGTAGGTGAAAACAATTATTTTTATCTACTTTGGTAGAAATTAAGTATCGTTGCCATTCAATAGAAATGCAATGCAGGAGATATCACTGATATCTCCTGCTCAGATTTCAGCTCTGATCTGGGTCACTGTCCGCACTAAATAGTATGAGGGCCTAAATTCATCAACCTATAAAAATACGGTAAGGAAGAGGGTCTATAGAAAACATAAATATTTAATAAATATCCATGTATGCCAGGAATATATCATCGCGCCTTATTACCTGTTGTGGGTCAGCTGCTCCTACCATTCTATCTTCCGTATATGATGTAGCGAAGATGACCTCACAGAAGCCCAGAGATGTAGCTGGCATGGCTGTTGACATCACCATTCGTTCTTGGAGAAGGTCCACCTGAAAAAAGAAGATAGAGGCGCGATAATATGTTCATGACATAAATGCATATTTATTAGTACTGTTTCTAGCTAATGTACCACACATAAACACAGTGCGGTACAGACAACACCAGTCATCCATATCAGTCCCTGCCCCATAGGAGCTTACATTCTAAATCTACTAACACACAAACAATCTAAAACACACACATACACAAATACACGTGGTGTTGCATAAACAACTCATTGCACCTGTCCTATTAGTGGGGTGACTTTGCGCTAAAACAGCAGGATTATTGAAAGTGTACTCTTCAACTATAATAAAAGTGATGAACTGCGTAATCACAAATACCCATTCTAGCACCATTTGATTTGTATCGATTGTTTAATTGTTTTTGCACTGTTCAACTTTGTATTTAGAAATGTATGCATTTGCCTCAACATTTAACCCTTGTGCATAAATATTTTGAAATCCGGCCTCCAGTGTATCATTTTGTGATTATTTCTTGTCTCCTTTATTTACTGTATCCTTCCAGGAATCAAGACAGTTTGATTGTTTGCGTGAAACTCCAGTTCAAATCAGCATGTATAGCTAAATGACCTGAAACCTGCCTAAATTAAATGACTTATTGCCCGCTGCGACCTCCCAAAATATATGGAATCGCTACCTGACTTACCTTCTACCTGACTTACCTTCTAACTTACTACTGATTACCTGCTTAATAACAACATATACCTACTTAATCACAACATTTGAGTTTTTGGACCCCCTTTCAATTTGAAATGGATTTTTTTTTCAAAGCCAAAAATGTGCCCCTTGAAAAGGTGATTTTGAAAAAGTATCACTTACCCTCTTTGGACGGTGATTTTGTTAATCACTGCCAAAAAAAGAACCTTGGTCCTCACAGCTCACCTATACACGACTGTCCTGTCTGCTTGTCTCTTCCAACTGTCCTGCTGGCAGGCTGGCTGGCAGGTTCTAAAGTCACAGAGGGCAGCTTGTGATGTCACAGAGGGCAGATTGTGATGTCACAGAGGGCAGATTGTGATGTCACAGTGGGCCTGCCAGAGCAATGCTTGGCCATCTGACTGTGTACTGCTGCTGATTGGACTCATCAGATAAGCCTGCAACCCACCTGATGGAATGACCAGGCAAGATTCCTCCTCTGCAGCAGCTGATTGAGTTAGGCAGCAGCAGTTACTCAGGGACACAGGCATGCAGCAAAGAGCGAGGAGAGCTGGCTGCCTGTCAGTCGTCTAGTGGGTTTGCTGACACGACATCAACAGATGAGGCAGAGCACATGCAAATTTGGCCTACCCAGCCGACGACATCGTAAGTACAGAGTCTGTCGGATGCATACTTGTCTGATTATCCTCCAGGACCTGTGGTGTCCAATTCATCTGTTGAGCAGCCAGGTATCTTTCAGTTTGTAAATACAAAGGTGATAGGTGTATAAAGTCCATTGTTACTGCCGTTAAATTCCAGTGATACTGCCATTAATGTCCAGTCCAGTAATACTGCTACATAAGACCAGTCCAGAGGTCTGCCGTTAAAGTCCAGTCCAGTGATACTGCCATTAAAGTCCATTGGTACTGCCCTTAAAGTCCATTGGTACTGCCGTTAATTCCAGTGATACTGCCATTAAAGTCCAGTCCAGTGATACTGCTGTATAATTCCATTCCGCTAGTACTGCCGTAAAAGTCCAGTGGTATTACCGATAAAGTCCAGTTTAGTGATCCTGCTGTTAAAATCCATTGATACTGCTGCTAAAGTCCATTGGTACTGATGTTAAATTCCAGTGATACTGCCATTAAAGTCCAGTCCAGTGATACTGCTGTATAATTCCTCTCTACTGGTACTGCCGTTAAGGTTCACTGATACTGCCGTTAAAGTCCAGTTGTATTACCGATAAAGTCCAGTTTAGTGATCCTGCTGTTAAAGTTCATTGATACTTCTCTTAAAGTCCATTGGTACTGCCATTAAAGTCCAGTCCAGTGATACTGCTGTATAATTCCACTCTACTGGTACTGCCGTTAAGGTTCACTGATACTCCCGTTAATGTCCAGTTGTATTACCGATAAAGTCCAGTTTAGTGATCCTGCTGTTAAAGTTCATTGATACTTCTCTTAAAGTCCATTGGTACTGCCATTAAAGTCCAGTGATACTGCTGTATAAATCCACTCCACTGGTACTGCCGTTAAAGTCCAATAGTATTGCAAATAAAGTCCATTACAGTGATTCTGCTGCATAAGTCCAGTCCAGTAATACTGCTACATATGCCCAGTCCAGTGGTACTGCCGTTAAAGTCCAGTCCAGTGATACTGCCATTAAAGTCCATTGGTACTGCCCTTAAATTCCAGTGATACTGCCATTAAAGTCCAGTCTAGTGATACTGCTATATAATTAAACTCCACTGGTACGGCCATTAAGGTTCCGTGATCCTGCCATTAAAGTCCATTGGTACTGCCCTTAAAGTCCATTGGTACTTCCGTTAAATTCCAGTGATACTGCTCTTAAAGTACATTGGTACTGCCAACAAAGACCAGTGTACTGCCAACAAAGTCCGGTCCCGTGATACTGCTGCATAAATCCAGTCCAGTGATATAGCTGCATAAGTCCAGTCCAGTAATACTGCTACGTAAGCCCAGTCCAGTGGTCTGCCTTTAAAGTCCATTGGTACTGCCGTTAAAGTTCCGTGATACTGCAAATAAAGTCCATTTGTACTTCCGTTCCAGTATAGTGATACTGCCGTTAAAGTCCAAATCAGTGATACTGCTGTATAATTCCAGTCCATTGGTACTGCCATTAAAGTTCCGTGATACTGCCGTTAAAGTCCAATGGTACTGCCAATAAAGTCCATTACAGTGATACTGCTGCATAAGTCCAGTCCAGTGATACCGCTACATAAGCCCAGTCCAGTGGTACTGCCGTTAAAATCCAGTCCAGTGATACTGCCGTTAAAGTCCATTGGTATTGCCCTAAAAGTCCATTGGTATTGCCCTAAAAGTCTATTGGTACTGCCGTTAAATTCCAGTGATACTGCCATTAAAGCCCAGTCTAGTGATACTGCTGTATAATTCCACTCCACTGGTACTGCCGTTAAGGTTCCGTGATCCTGCCATTAAAGTCCATTGGTACTGCCCTTAAAGTCCATTGTTACTTCCTTTAAATTCCAATGATACTGCTCTTAAAGTATATTGGTACTGCCAACAGAGACCAGTGTACTGCCAACAAAGTCCGGTCCCGTGATACTGCTGCATAAATCCAGTCCAGTGATATAGCTGCATAAGTCCAGTCCAGTAATACTGCTACGTAAGCCCAGTCCAGTGGTCTGCCTTTAAAGTCCATTGGTACTGCCGTTAAATTCCAGTGATACTGCCATTAAAATCCAGTCCAGTGATACTGCTTGTATAATTCCACTCCACTGGTACTGCCGTTAAAGTTCCGTGATACTGCCAATAAAGTCCAGTCCAGTGATACTGCTGCATACAGTAAGTCCAGTCCACTGTTACTGCTGCATAAGCCCAGTCCAGTGGTACTGCCGTTAAAGTCCATTATCACTGCTATTAAAGTCCATTGGTACTTCCGTTCCATTACAGTGATACAGCTACATAAGCCCAGTCCAGTGGTACTGCCATTAAAGTCCATTGTTACTGCCCTTAAAGTCCAGTGATACTGCCATTAAAAGTCCATTGTTACTGCCGTTAAATTCCAGTGATACTGCCATTAAAGTCCAGTCCAGTAATACTGCTACATAAGCCCAGTCCAGTGGTCTGCTGTTAAAGTCCAGTCCAGTGATACTGCCATTAAAGTCCATTGGTACTGCCGTTAAATTCGAGTGATACTGCCGTTAAAGTCCAAATCAGTGATACTGCTGTATAATTCCAGTCCATTGGTACTGCCATTAAAGTTCCGTGATACTGCCGTTAAAGTCCAATGGTACTGCCATTAAAGTTCCGTGATACTGCCGTTAAAGTCCAATGGTACTGCCAATAAAGTCCATTACAGTGATACTGCTGCATAAGTCCAGTCCAGTGATACCGCTACATAAGCCCAGTCCAGTGGTACTGCCGTTAAAGTCCAGTCCAGTGATACTGCCGTTAAAGTCCATTGGTACTGCCCTTAAAGTCTATTGGTACTGCCGTTAAATTCCAGTGATACTGCCATTAAAGCCCAGTCTAGTGATACTGCTGTATAATTCCACTCCACTGGTACAGCCATTAAGGTTCCGTGATCCTGCCATTAAAGTCCATTGGTACTGCCCTAAAGTCCATTGTTACTTCCATTAAAATCCAGTGATACTGCTCTTAAAGTACATTGGTACTGCCAACAAAGACCAGTAGTACTGCCAACAAAATCCAGTCCTGTGATACTGCGGCATAAATCCAGTACAGTGATACTGCTGCATAAGTCCAGTTCAGTGATACCATTGTTCAAGTCCAGTCCAGTAATACTGCTACATAAGCCCAGTCCAGTGGTCTGCCGTTAAAGTCCATTGGTACTGACGTTAAATTACAGTGATACTGCCATTAAAGTCCAGTTCAGTGATACTGCTGTATAATTCCACTCCACTGGTACGGCCATTAAGGTTCCGTGATCCTGCCATTAAAGTCCATTGGTACTGCCCTTAAAGTACATTGGTACTTCCATTAAATTCCAGTGATACTGCTCTTAAAGTACATTGGTACTGCCAACAAAGACCAGTGGTACTGTCAACAAAGTCCGGTCTTGTGATACTGCTGCATAAATCCAGTTCAGTGATACCGATGTAAAGTCCAGTCCAGTAATACTGCTATATAAGCCCAGTCCATTGGTACTGCTGTATAATTCCACTCCACTGGTACTGCCGTTAAAGATCTGTGATACTGCCAATAAAGTCCAGTTCAGTGATACTGCTGCATAAGTCCAGTCCAGTGATACTGCTACATAAGCCCAGTCCAGTGGTACTGCCGTTAAAGTCCAGTCCAGTGATACTGACATTAAAGTCCATTGGTACTGCAGTTAAATTCAAGTGATACTGCCATTAAAGTCCAGTCCAGTGATACTGCTGTATAATTCCACTATACTAGTACTGCCATTAAGGTTCCGTGATACTGCCGTTAAAGACCAGAGGTATTACCGATAAAGTCCAGTTTAGTGATCCTGCTGTTAAAGTCCATTGATACTGCTCTTAAAGTCCATTGGTACTGCCATTAAAGTCCAGTCCAGTGATACTGCTGTATAATTCCACTCCACTGGTACTGCCGTTAAAGTCTAATGGTATTGCAAATAAAGTCCAGTCCAGTGATACTGCTACATAAGCTCAGTCCAGTGGTATGCCGTTAAAGTCCCGTCTAGTCCAGTGATACTGCCAATAAAGTCCATTGGTACTGACGTTAAATTCCAGTGATACTGCCATTAAAATCCGGTCCAGTGATACTGCTTGTATAATTCCACTCCACTGGAACTGCCGTTAAAGTTCCGTGATACTGCCAATAAAGTCCAGTCCAGTGATACTGCTGCATAAAGTAAGTCCAGTCCACTGTTACTGCTGCATAAGCCCAGTCCAGTGGTACTGCCGTTAAAGTCCATTATTACTGCCATTAAAGTCCATTGGTACTTCCGTTCCAGTATAGTGATACTGCCGTTAAAGTCCAAATCAGTGATACTGCTGTATAATTCCAGTCCATTGGTACTGCCATTAAAGTTCCATGATACTGCCGGTAAAGTCCAGTGGTATTGCCAATAAAGTCCATTACAGTGATACTGCTGCATAAGTCCAGTCCAGTGATACTGCTACATAAGCCCAGTCCATTGGTACTGCCGTTAAAGTCCATTATTACTGCCATTAAAGTCCATTGTTACTGCCCTTAAAGTCCAGTGATACTGCCATTAAAGTCCATTGGTATTGCCGTTTAATTCCAGTGATACTGCCATTAAAGTCCATTGTTACTGCCCTTAAAGTCCATTGGTACTGCCGTTAAATTCCAGTGATACTGCCATTAAAGTCCAGTCCCATAATACTGCTACATAAGTCCAGTCCAGTGGTCTGCCGTTAAAGTCCAGTCCAGTGATACTGCCATTAAAGTCCATTGGTACAGCTGTTAAATTCCAGTGATACTGCCATTAAAGTCCAGTCCAGTGATACTGCTTGTATAATTCCACTCCACTAGTACTGCCGTTAAAGTTCCATGATACTGCCAATAAAGTCCAGTCCAGTGATACAGCTGCATAAGTCCAGTCCACTGTTATGGCTGCATAAGCCCAGTCCAGTGGTACTGCCGTTAAAGTCCAGTCCAGTGATCTGCCTTTAAAGTCCATTGGTACTGCTCTTAAAGTCCATTGGTACTGCCATTAAAGTCCAGTCCAGTGATACTGCTGTATAATTCCACTCCACTGGTACTGCCGTTAAAGTCCAATGGTATTGCAAATAAAGTCCAGTCCAGTGATACTTCTACATAAGCCCAGTCCAGTGGTATGCCGTTAAAGTCCAGTCCAGTCCATTGATACTGCCAATAAAGTCCATTGGTACTGACGTTAAATTCCAGTGATACTGCCATTAAAATCCAGTCCAGTGATACTGCTTGTATAATTCCACTCCACTGGTACTGCCGTTAAAGTTCCGTGATACTGCCAATAAAGTCCAGTCCAGTGATACTGCTGCATAAAGTAAGTCCAGTCCACTGTTACTGCTGCATAAGCCCAGTCCAGTGGTACTGCCGTTAAAGTCCATTATTACTTCCATTAAAGTCCATTGGTACTACCGTTCCAGTATAGTGATACTGCCGTTAAAGTCCATTTCAGTGATACTGCTGTATAATTCCAGTCCATTGGTACTGCCATTAAAGTTCCATGATACTGCAGGTAAAGTCCAGTGGTATTGCCAATAAGGTCCATTACAGTGATACTGCTGCATAAGTCCAGTCCAGTGATACTGCTACAAAAGCCCAGTCCAGTGGTACTGCCATTAAAGTCCATTGTTACTGCCATTAAAGTCCATTGTTAGTGCCCTTAAAGTACAGTGATACTGCCATTAAAGTCCATTGTTACTGCCCTTAAAATCCATTGGTATTGCCGTTAAATTCCAGTGATACTGCCATTAAAGTCCATTGTTACTGCCCTTAAAGTCCATTGGTACTGCCGTTAAATTCCAGTGATACTGCCATTAAAGTCCAGTCCAGTAAAACTGCTACATAAGTCCAGTCCAGTGGTCTGCCGTTAAAGTCCAATCCAGTGATACTGCCATTAAAGTCCATTGGTACAGCTGTTAAATTCCAGTAATACTGCCATTAAAGTCCAGTCCAGTGATACTGCTTGTATAATTCCACTCCACTGGTACTGCCGTTAAAGTTCCATGGTACTGCCAATAAAGTCCAGTCCAGTGATACTGCTGCATAAGTCCAGTCCACTGTTATGGCTGCATAAGCCCAGGGCAGCCGAGAGGAATGCCGGGCCCGGTAAAATTTTGAGGGCGTGGCCTAAGTGTGTGTGTGGCGTGGGCACCTCCCACACTTAGGCCACGCCCCCACAATGTTTAGAGGAGGGTGAAAGAAAACTCTAAAAACTGTGAACTCAGCAGCAGCACACACCTACAGCATGTGCGGTGCTGACAGCAGGCTCAGCATGACCTCTCACGCTGTCATTGAGACACTCATGCTGAGCCTGCTGTCAGCACAGCACATGCTGTAGAAGTGTGTGCTACTGTTGCTACCTGGGAGGGACGGAGGGGGAAGGGAGGGGTCGACCAGGGCCCCTGCGGGGCCCCTTGAGCAAGCCTGGGCCCGGGTAATTAGTACCCTCTCCCCCCCTCTCTCGGCTCCCCTGCATAAGCCCAGTCCAGTGGTACTGCCGTTAAAGTCCAGTCCAGTGATACCGCCGTTAAAGTCCATTGGTACTGCCGTTAAATTCGAGTGGTACTGCCATTAAAGTCCAGTCCAGTGATACTGCTGTATAATTCCACTCTACTGGTACTGCCGTTAAGGTTCCGTGATACTGCCAATAAAGTCCAGTGGTATTACTGATAAAGTCCAGTTTAGTGATCCTGCTGTTAAAGTCCATTGATACTTCTCTTAAAGTCCATTGGTACTGCCATTAAAGTCCAGTCATACTGCTGTATAATTCCACTCCACTGGTACTGCCGTTAAAGTCCACTGGTATTGCAAATAAAGTCCAGTCCAGTTATACTGCTACATAAGCCCAGTCCAGTGGCCTGCCGTTAAAGTCAAGTCCAGTGATACTGCCATTAAAGTCCATTGGTACTGCCGTTAAATTCCAGTGATACTGCCATTAAAGTCAAGTCCAGTGATACTGCTTGTATAATTCCACTCCACTGGTACTGCCGTTAAAGTCCAATGGTATTGCAAATAAAGTCCAGTCCAGTTATACTGCTACATAAGCCCAGTCCAGTGGTCTGCCGTTAAAGTCAAGTCCTGTGATACTGCCATTAAAGTCCATTGGTACTGCCATTAAATTCCAGTGATACTGCCATTAAAGTCCAGTCCAGTGATACTGCTTGTATAATTCCACTCCACTGGTACTGCCATTAAAGTTCCGTGATACTGCCGTTAAAGTCAAATGGTACTGCCAATGAAGTCCATTACAGTGATACTGCTGCATAAGTCCAGTCCAGTGATACTGCTACATAAGCCCAGTCCAGTGGTACTGCCGTTAAAGTCCAGTCCAGTGATACTGCCGTTAAAGTCCATTGGTACTGCCCTTAAAGTCTATTGGTACTGCTGTTAAATTCCAGTGATACTGCCATTAAAGTCCAGACTAGTGATACTGCTGTATAATTCCACTCCACTGGTACGGCCATTAAGGTTCCGTGATCCTGCCATTAAAGTCCATTGGTACTGCCCTTAAAGTCCATTGGTACTTCAATTAAATTACAGTGATACTGCTCTTAAAGTACATTGGTACTGCCAACATAGACCAGTGGTACTGCCAACAAAGTCCGGTCCCGTGATACTGCTTCATAAATCCAGTCCAGTGATACTGCTGCATAAGTCCAGTTCAGTGATACCGTTGTTCAAGTCCAGTTTAGTAATACTGCTACATAAGCCCAGTCCATTGGTACTGCCGTTAAATTCCAGTGATACTGCGATTAAAGTCCAGTCCAGTGATACTGCTGTATAATTCCACTCCACTGGTACGGCCATTAAGGTTCCGTGATCCTGCCATTAAAGTCCATTGGTGCTGCTTCATAAATCCAGTCCAGTGATACTGCTGCATAAGTCCAGTTCAGTGATACCGCTGTACAAGTCCAGTCCAGTAATACTGCTATATAAGCCCAGTCCATTGGTACTGCCGTTAAATTCCAGTCACAGTCCAGTCCAGTGATACTGCTGTATAATTCCACTCCACTGGAACTGCCGTTAAAGTTCTGTGATACTGCCAATAAAGTCCAGTTCAGTGATACTGTTCTGTTCTGGGCCCCACACTATAAAAAGGACATCATAGAATTAGAAAAAGTCCAAAGGCGAGCAACAAAGCTTATTAGGGGAATGGAGAATTTAAGCTACGGGGAGAGATTAAGCAATTTGGGACTATTTACATTAGAAAAGAGACGTTTAAGGGGGGACATGCTCAACATGTACAAGTATATCAAGGGCCAATATAAGGAACTGTCACACACCCTATTTTCTACTAGAAAGGAATCTAGGACGCGAGGGCATGAGTATAGATTAGAAGAAAAAAGATTTCATTCAGCTAGTAGAAAGAATTTCTTTACGGTCAGAACAGTCAAACTCTGGAACTCTCTTCCCAGAGAGGTGGTAATGGCTGGCTCATTAAATGCGTTCAAGGCAAAGTTGGACAAACATTTACTGGAGAAAAACATCCATGGGTACAAATAAGAAATATAATTTGTCTGTAAAATACCAGAACCTACCAAATCAGCAATGGATATCTATACCAGGTTGAACTAGATGGACGCAAGTCTTTTTTCAGCCTTACCTACTATGTAACTATGTAACTATGATACTGCTGCATAAGTCCAGTCTAGTGATACTGCTACATAAGCCCAGTCCAGTGGTACTGCCGTTAAAGTCCAGTCCAGTGATACTGCCATTAAAGTCCAGTGGTATTACCGATAAAGTCCAGTTTAGTGATCCTGCTGTTAAAGTCCATTGATACTGCTCTTAAAGTCCATTGGTACTGCCATTAAAGTCCAGTCCAGTGATACTGCTGTATAATTCCACTCCACTGGTACTGCCGTTAAAGTCCAATGGTATTGCAAATAAAATCCAGTCCAGTGATACTGCTACATAAGCCCATTCCAGTGGTATGCCGTTAAAATCCAGTCCAGTCCAGTGATACTGCCATTAAAGTCCATTGGTACTGCCGTTAAATTCCAGTGATACTGCCATTAAAGTCCAGACCAGTGATACTGCTTGTATAATTCCACTCCACTGGTACTGCCATTAAAGTTCCGTGATACTGCCAATAAAGTCCAGTCCAGTGATACTGCTGCATAAGTCCAGTCCACTGTTACTGCTGCATAAGCCCAGTCCAGTGGTACTGCCGTTAAAGTCCAGTCCAGTGATACTGCTGTATAATTCCAGTCCATTGGTACTGCCATTAAAGTTCTGTGATACTTCCGTTAAAATCCAATGGTATTGCCAATAAAGTCCATTACAGTGATACTGCTGCATAAGTCCAGTCCAGTGATACTGCTACATAAGCCCAGTCCAGTGATACTGCCATTAAAGTCCATTGGTACTGCTTTTAAAGTCCATTGGTACTGCCGTTAAATTCCAGTGATACTGCCATTAAAGTCCAGTCTAGTGATACTGCTGTATAATTCCACTCCACTGGTAATGACGTTAAGGTTCCGTGATACTGCTCTTAAAGTCCAGAGGTAAAGCTACATAAATCCAGTCCAGTGATACTGCTGCATAAATCCAGTCCAGAGAGATTGCGGCATAAGTCTAGTCCAGTTACACTTTTGCATATGTCCAGTCCAGTGGTACTGCTGTTAAAATCAAGTCCAGTGATACTGCCGTTAAAGTCCATTACTACTACCATTAAAGTCCATTAATACTTCTGCTCCAGTCCAGTGATACTGCCGTTAAAGTCCAAATCAGTGACACTGCTATATAATTCCAGTCCATTGGTACTGCCGTTAAAGTTCCGTGATACTGCCGTTAAAGTTCAACGGAATTGCCAATAAAGTCCAGTCTAGTGATACTGCTATATAAGTCCTGTCCGGTAATACTGCTACATAAGACCAGTCCAGTGATACTGCCATTAAAGTCCATTGGTCCTGCCCTTAAAGTCCATTGGTACTGCCGTTAAATTCCAGTGATACTGCCATTAAAGTCCAGTCCAGTGATACTGCTGTATAATTCCATTCCACTAGAAATGCCGTAAAAGTTCCATGATACTGCCGTTAAAGTCCAGTGGTATTCCTGATAAAGTCCAGTTTAGTGATCCTGCTGGTAAAGTCCATTGATACTGCTCTTAAAGTCCAGTGGTACTGCCGACAAAGTCCAGTCCCGTGATACTGCTGCATAAATCCAGTCCAGTGATACTGCTGCATAAGTCCAGTCCAGTGATACCGCCGTTAAATTCCAGTCCACATATATTCCAGAAAGATCATGGAGAACCAAAAATTGGAGGATAAAATAGTGAAAGAACAAGAACCACTTCCTCCTAGTGCTGAAAAAGCTGCCACTAGTCATGACATAGAACATGAAATGCCTTTAACGTTGTCTTCCAAGGCCGATACCCCATGTCATCATAGGCCCTCCCTCATTAAACGTTACAGACTACATTTCTAAACACACATGAATTTTGCATGAATCTCTAATTGCACCCGTCCTTGTTGGCAGGGTGATTTCTCACTAAGGGGCCTGTGTATTATCCTTTAATTTCAACAAAAGTAGGTAAAAACAATTATTTTCATCTACTTTGGTAGAAATTAAGTATCGTTGCCATTCAATAGAAATGCAATGCAGGAGATATCACTGAGATAGTACTGTTTCTAGCTAATGTACCACACATAAACACAGTGCGGTACAGACAACACCAGTCATCCATATCAGTCCCTGCCCCATAGGAGCTTACATTCTAAATCTACTAACACACAAACAATCTAAAACACACACATACACAAATACACGTGGTGTTGCATAAACAACTCATTGCACCTGTCCTATTAGTGGGGTGACTTTGCGCTAAAACAGCAGGATAATTGAAAGTGTACTCTTCAACTATAATAAAAGTGATGAACTGCGTAATCATAAATACCCATTCTAGCACCATTTGATTTGTATCGATTGTTTAATTGTTTTTGCACTGTTCAACTTTGTATTTAGAAATGTATGCATTTGCCTCAACATTTAACCCTTGTGCATAAATATTTTGAAATCCGGCCTCCAGTGTATCATTTTGTGATTATTTCTTGTCTCCTTTATTTACTGTATCCTTCCAGGAATCAAGACAGTTTGATTGTTTGCGTGAAACTCCAGTTCAAATCAGCATGTATAGCTAAATGACCTGAAACCTGCCTAAATTAAATGACTTATTGCCCGCTGCGACCTCCCAAAATATATGGAATCGCTACCTGACTTACCTTCTACCTGACTTACCTTCTAACTTACTACTGATTACCTGCTTAATCACAACAAATACATACTTAATCACAACATTTGAGTTTTTGGACCCCCTTTCAATTTGAAATGTTTTTTTTTTTTTCAAAGCCAAAAATGTGCCCCTTGAAAAGGTGATTTTGAAAAAGTATCACTTACCCTCTTTGGACGGTGATTTTGATAATCACTGCCAAAAAAAGAACCTTGGTCCTCACAGCTCACCTATACACGACTGTCCTGTCTGCTTGTCTCTTCCAACTGTCCTGCTGGCAGGCTGGCTGGCAGGTTCTAAAGTCACAGAGGGCAGCTTGTGATGTCACAGAGGGCAGATTGTGATGTCACAGAGGGCAGATTGTGATGTCACAGTGGGCCTGCCAGAGCAATGCTTGGCCATCTGACTGTGTACTGCTGCTGATTGAACTCATCAGATAAGCCTGCAACCCACCTGATGGAATGACCAGGCAAGATTCCTCCTCTGCAGCAGCTGATTGAGTTAGGCAGCAGCAGTTACTCAGTGACACAGGCATGCAGCAAAGAGCGAGGAGAGCTGGCTGCCTGTCAGTCGTCTAGTGGGTTTGCTGACACGACATCAACAGATGAGGCGGAGCACATGCAAATTTGGCCTACCCAGCCGACGACATCGTAAGTACAGAGTCTGTCGGATGCATACTTGTCTGATTATCCTCCAGACAGGACCTGTGGTGTCCATTGTTACTGCCCTTAAAGTCCATTGTTACTGCCGTTAAATTCCAGTGATACTGCCATTAATGTCCAGTCCAGTAATACTGCTACATAAGACCAGTCCAGAGGTCTGCCGTTAAAGTCCAGTCCAGTGATACTGCCTTTAAAGTCCATTGGTACTGCCCTTAAAGTCCATTGGTACTGCCGTTAAATTCCAGTGATACTGCTGTATAATTCCATTCCGCTAGTACTGCCGTAAAAGTCCAGTGGTATTACCGATAAAGTCCAGTTTAGTGATCCTGCTGTTAAAATCCATTGATACTGCTGCTAAAGTCCATTGGTACTGAAGTTAAATTCCAGTGATACTGCCATTAAAGTCCAGTCCAGTGATACTGCTGTAAAATTCCACTCTACTGGTACTGCCGTTAAGGTTCACGGATACTGCCGTTAAAGTCCAGTTGTATTACCGATAAAGTCCAGTTTAGTGATCCTGCTGTTAAAGTTCATTGATACTTCTCTTACAGTCCATTGGTACTGCATTTAAAGTCCAGTCCAGTGATACTGCTGTATAAATCCACTCCACTGGTACTGCCATTAAAGTCCAATAGTATTGCAAATAAAGTCCAGTCCAGTTATACTGCTACATAAGCCCAGTCCAGTGGTCTGCCGTTAAAATCCAGTCCAGTGATACTGCCATTAAAGTCCATTGGTACTGCCGTTAAAACCAGTGATACTGCCATTAAAGTCCAGTCCAGTGACACTGCTTGTATAATTCCACTCCACTGGTACTGCCGTTAAAGTTCCGTGATACTGCCAATAAAGGCCATTGGTACTTCCGTTCCGGTATAGTGATACTGCCATTAAAGTCCAGTCCAGTGATACTGCTGTATAATTCCATTCCACTAGAAATGCCGTAAAAGTTCCATGATACTGCCGTTAAAGTCCAGTGGTATTCCTGATAAAGTCCAGTTTAGTGATCCTGCTGGTAAAGTCCATTGATATTGCTCTTAAAGTCCATTGGTACTTCCAATAAAGTCCAGTGGTACTGCCGTTAAAGTCCAGTCCCGTGATACTGCTGCATAAATCCAGTCCAGTGATACTGCTGCATAAGTCCAGTCCAGTGATACCGCCGTTAAATTCCAGTCCACATATATTCCAGAAAGATCATGGAGAACCAAAATTTGGAGGATAAAATAGTGAAAGAACAAGAACCACTTCCTCCTAGTGCTGAAAAAGCTGCCACTAGTCATGAAATGCCTTTAACGTTGTCTTCCAAGGCCGATACCCCATGTCATCATAGGCCCTCCCTCATTAAACGTTACAGACTACATTTCTAAACACACATGAACTTTGCATGAATCTCTAATTGCACCCGTCCTTGTTGGCAGGGTGATTTCTTACTAAGGGGCCTGTGTATTATCCCTTAATTTCAACAAAAGTAGGTAAAAACAATTATTTTCATCTACTTTGGTAGAAATTAAGTATCGTTGCCATTCAATAGAAATGCAATGCAGGAGATATCACTGAGATCTCCTGCTCAGATTTCAGCCCTGATCTGGGTCACTGACCGCACTAAATAGTATGAGGGCCTAAATTCATAAACCTATAAAAATACGGTAAGGAAGAGGGTCTATAGAAAACATAAATATTTAATAAATATCCATGTATGCCAGGAATATATCATCGCGCCTTATTACCTGTTGTGGGTCAGCTGCTTCTACCATTCTATCTTCCGTATATGATGTAGCGAAGATGACCTCACAGAAGCCCAGAGATGTAGCTGGCATGGCTGTTGACATCACCATTCGTTCTTGGAGAAGGTCCACCTGAAAAAAGAAGATAGAGGCGCGATAATATGTTCATGACATAAATGCATATTTATTAGTACTGTTTCTAGCTAATGTACCACACATAAACACAGTGCGGTACAGACAACACCAGTCATCCATATCAGTCCCTGCCCCATAGGAGCTTACATTCTAAATCTACTAACACACAAACAATCTAAAACACACACATACACAAATACACGTGGTGTTGCATAAACAACTCATTGCACCTGTCCTATTAGTGGGGTGACTTTGCGCTAAAACAGCAGGATTATTGAAAGTGTACTCTTCAACTATAATAAAAGTGATGAACTGCGTAATCATAAATACCCATTCTAGCACCATTTGATTTGTATCGATTGTTTAATTGTTTTTGCACTGTTCAACTTTGTATTTAGAAATGTATGCATTTGCCTCAACATTTAACCCTTGTGCATAAATATTTTGAAATCCGGCCTCCAGTGTATCATTTTGTGATTATTTCTTGTCTCCTTTATTTACTGTATCCTTCCAGGAATCAAGACAGTTTGATTGTTTGCGTGAAACTCCAGTTCAAATCAGCATGTATAGCTAAATGACCTGAAACCTGCCTAAATTAAATGACTTATTGCCCGCTGCGACCTCCCAAAATATATGGAATCGCTACCTGACTTACCTTCTACCTGACTTACCTTCTAACTTACTACTGATTACCTGCTTAATCACAACATATACCTACTTAATCACAACATTTGAGTTTTTGGACCCCCTTTCAATTTGAAATGGATTTTTTTTTTCAAAGCCAAAAATGTGCCCCTTGAAAAGGTGATTTTGAAAAAGTATCACTTACCCTCTTTGGACGGTGATTTTGATAATCACTGCCAAAAAAAGAACCTTGGTCCTCACAGCTCACCTATACACGACTGTCCTGTCTGCTTGTCTCTTCCAACTGTCCTGCTGGCAGGCTGGCTGGCAAGTTCTAAAGTCACAGAGGGCAGCTTGTGATGTCACAGAGGGCAGATTGTGATGTCACAGAGGGCAGATTGTGATGTCACAGTGGGCCTGCCAGAGCAATGCTTGGCCATCTGACTGTGTACTGCTGCTGATTGGACTCATCAGATAAGCCTGCAACCCACCTGATGGAATGACCAGGCAAGATTCCTCCTCTGCAGCAGCTGCAACAGATGAGGCGGAGCACATGCAAATTTGGCCTACCCAGCCGACGACATCGTAAGTACAGAGTCTGTCGGATGCATACTTGTCTGATTATCCTCCAGACAGGACCTGTGGTGTCCATTGTTACTGCCCTTAAAGTCCATTGTTACTGCCGTTAAATTCCAGTGATACTGCCATTAATGTCCAGTCCAGTAATACTGCTACATAAGACCAGTCCAGAGGTCTGCCGTTAATGTCCAGTCCAGTGATACTGCCATTAAAGTCCATTGGTACTGCCCTTAAAGTCCATTGGTACTGCCGTTAAATTCCAGTGATACTGCTGTATAATTCCATTCCGTTAGTACTGCCGTAAAAGTCCAGTGGTATTACCGATAAAGTCCAGTTTAGTGATCCTGCTGTTAAAATCCATTGATACTGCTGCTAAAGTCCATTGGTACTGAAGTTAAATTCCAGTGATACTGCCATTAAAGTCCAGTCCAGTGATACTGCTGTAAAATTCCACTCTACTGGTACTGCCGTTAAGGTTCACTGATACTGCCGTTAAAGTCCAGTTGTATTACCGATAAAGTCCAGTTTAGTGATCCTGCTGTTAAAGTTCATTGATACTTCTCTTACAGTCCATTGGTACTGCCATTAAAGTCCAGTCCAGTGATACTGCTGTATAAATCCACTCCACTGGTACTGCCATTAAAGTCCAATAGTATTGCAAATAAAGTCCAGTCCAGTTATACTGCTACATAAGCCCAGTCCAGTGGTCTGCCGTTAAAATCCAGTCCAGTGATACTGCCATTAAAGTCCATTGGTACTGCCGTTAAAACCAGTGATACTGCCATTAAAGTCCAGTCCAGTGACACTGCTTGTATAATTCCACTCCACTGGTACTGCCGTTAAAGTTCCGTGATACTGCCAATAAAGGCCATTGGTACTTCCGTTCCGGTATAGTGATACTGCCGTTAAAGTCCAAATCAGTGATACTGCTGTATAATTCCAGTCCATTGGTACTGCCATTAAAGTTTCATTGATACTGCCGTTAAAGTCCAATGGTACTGACAATAAAGTCCATTACAGTGATTCTGCTGCATAAGTCCAGTCCAGTAATACTGCTACATATGCCCAGTCCAGTGGTACTGCCGTTAAAGTCCAGTCCAGTGATACTGCCATTAAAGTCCATTGGTACTGCCGTTAAATTCCAGTGATACTGCCATTAAAGTCCAGTCTAGTGATACTGCTGTATAATTCCACTCCACTGGTACTGCCATTAAGGTTCCGTGATCCTGCCATTAAAGTCCATTGGTATTGCCCTTAAAGTCCATTGTTACTTCCTTTAAATTCCAGTGATACTGCTCTTAAAGTACATTGGTACTGCCAACAAAGACCAGTGTACTGCCAACAAAGTCCGGTCCCGTGATACTGCTGCATAAATCCAGTCCAGTGATATAGCTGCATAAGTCCAGTCCAGTAATACTGCTACGTAAGCCCAGTCCAGTGGTCTTCCTTTAAAGTCCAATGGTACTGCCATTAAATTCCAGTGATACTGCCATCAAAATCCAGTCCAGTGATACTGCTTGTATAATTCCACTCCACTGGTACTGCCGTTAAAGTTCTGTGATACTGCCAATAAAGTCCAGTCCAGTGATACTGCTGCATACAGTAAGTCCAGTCCACTGTTACTGCTGCATAAGCCCAGTCCAGTGGTACTGCTGTTAAAGTCCATTATCACTGCCATTAAAGTCCATTGGTACTTCCGTTCCATTACAGTGATACTGCTGCATAAGTCCAGTCCAGTGATACAGCTACATAAGCCCAGTCCAGTGGTACTGCCGTTAAAGTCCAGTCCAGTGATACTGCTATTAAAGTCCATTGTTACTGCCCTTAGAGTCCAGTGATACTGCCATTAAAGTCCATTGTTACTGCCGTTAAATTCCAGTGATACTGCCATTATAGTCCAGTAATACTGCTACATAAGCCCAGTCCAGTGGTACTGCCGTTAAAGTCCAGTCCAGTGATACTGCCGTTAAAGTCCATTGGTACTGCCCTTAAAGTCTATTGGTACTGCCGTTAAATTCCAGTGATACTGCCATTAAAGCCCAGTCTAGTGATACTGCTGTATAATTCCACTCCACTGGTACAGCCATTAAGGTTCCGTGATCCTGCCATTAAAGTCCATTGGTACTGCCCTTAAAGTCCATTGTTACTTCCATTAATTTCCAGTGATACTGCTCTTAAAGTACATTGGTACTGCCAACAAAGACCAGTAGTACTGCCAAAAAAACCAGTCCCGTGATACTGCGGCATAAATCCAGTCCAGTGATACTGCTGCATAAGTCCAGTTCAGTGATACCATTGTTCAAGTCCAGTCCAGTAATACTGCTACATAAGCCCAGTCCAGTGGTCTGCCGTTAAAGTCCATTGGTACTGCCGTTAAATTCCAGTGATACTGCCATTAAAGTCCATTCCAGTGATACTGCTGTATAATTCCACTCCACTGGTACGGCCATTAAGGTTCCGTGATCCTGTCATTAAAGTCCATTGGTACTGCCCTTAAAGTACATTGGTACTTCCGTTAAATTCCAGTGATACTGCTCTTAAAGTACATTGGTACTGCCAACAAAGACTAGTGGTACTGCCAACAATGTCCGGTCCCGTGATACTGCTGCATGAATCCAGTTCAGTGATACCGATGTACAGGTCCAGTCCAGTAATACTTCTATATAAGCCCAGTCCATTGTTACTGCTGTATAATTCCACTCCACTGGTACTGCCGTTAAAGATCTGTGATACTGCCAATAAAGTCCAGTTCAGTGATACTGCTGCATAAGTCCAGTCCAGTGATACTGCTACATAAGCCCAGTCCAGTGGTACTGCCGTTAAAGTCCAGTCCAGTGATACTGACATTAAATTCCATTGGTACTGCCGTTAAATTCCAGTGATACTGCCATTAAAGTCCAGTCCAGTGATACTGCTGTATAATTCCACTATACTGGTACTGCCATTAAGGTTCCGTGATACTTCTCTTAAAGTCCATTGGTACTGCCATTAAAGTCCAGTCCAGTGATACTGCTGTATAATTCCACTCCACTGGTACTGCCGTTAAAGTCCAATGGTATTGCAAATAAAGTCCAGTCCACTGATACTGCTACATAAGCCCAGTATGCCGTTAAAGTCCAGTCCAGTCCAGTGATACTGCCAATAAAGTCCATTGGTACTGCCGTTAAATTCCAGTCCAGTGATACTGCTCTTAAAGTCCATTGGTACTGCCATTAAAGTCCAGTCCAGTGATACTGCTGTATAATTCCACTCCACTGGTACTGCCGTTAAAGTCCAATGGTATTGCAAATAAAGTCCAGTCCAGTGATACTGCTATATAAGCCCAGTATGCCGTTAAAGTCCAGTCCAGTCCAGTGATACTGCCAATAAAGTCCATTGGTACTGCCGTTAAATTCCAGTGATACTGCCATTAAAATCCAGTCCAGTGATACTGCTTGTATAATTCCACTTCACTGGTGCTGCCGTTAAAGTTCTGTGATACTGCCAATAAAGTCCAGTCCAGTGATACTGCTGCATAAAGTAAGTCCAGTCCACTGTTACTGCTGCATAAGCCCAGTCCAGTGGTACTGCCATTAAAGTCCATTATTACTGCCATTAAAGTCCATTGGTACTTCCGTTCCAGTATAGTGATACTGCCGTTAAAGTCCAAATCAGTGATACTGCTGTATAATTCCAGTCCATTGGTACTGCCATTAAAGTTCCATGATACTGCCGGTAAAGTCCAGTGGTATTGCCAATAAAGTCCATTACAGTGATACTGCTGCATAAGTCCAGTCCAGTGATACTGCTACATAAGCCCAGTCCAGTGGTACTGCCGTTAAAGTCCAGTCCAGTGATACTGCCATTAAAGTCCATTGTTACTGCCATTAAAGTCCATTGTTACTGCCCTTAAAGTCCAGTGATACTGCCATTATAGTCCATTGTTACTACCCTTAAAGTCCATTGGTATTTCCGTTAAATTCCAGTGATACTGCCATTCAAGTCCATTGTTACTGCCCTTAAAGTCCATTG
Source organism: Crinia signifera (assembly GCF_055691185.1). Lineage (NCBI taxonomy): Eukaryota > Metazoa > Chordata > Amphibia > Anura > Myobatrachidae > Crinia > Crinia signifera. The sequence continues at coordinate 191,150,111 of NC_139220.1, forward strand.
GTACTGCCGTTAAATTCCAGTGATACTGCCATTAAAGTCCAGTCCAGTAATACTGCTACATAAGTCCAGTCCAGTGGTCTGCCGTTAAAGTCCAGTCCAGTGATACTGCCATTAAAGTCCATTGGTACAGCTGTTAAATTCCAGTGATGCTGCCATTAAAGTCCAGTCCAGTGATACTGCTTGTATAATTCCACTCCACTGGTACTGCCGTTAAAGTTCCATGATACTGCCAATAAAGTCCAGTCCAGTGATACTGCTGCATAAAGTAAGTCCAGTCCACTGTTATGGCTGCATAAGCCCAGTCCAGTGGTACTGCCGTTAAAGTCCAGTCCAGTGATACCGCCGTTAAAGTCCATTGGTACTGCCGTTAAATTCCAGTGGTACTGCCATTAAAGTCCAGTCCAGTGATACTGCTGTATAATTCCACTCTACTGGTACTGCCGTTAAGGTTCCGTGATACTGCCAATAAAGTCCAGTGGTATTACTGATAAAGTCCAGTTTAGTGATCCTGCTGTTAAAGTCCATTGATACTTCTCTTAAAGTCCATTGGTACTGCCATTAAAGTCCAGTCATACTGCTGTATAATTCCACTCCACTGGTACTGCCGTTAAAGTCCACTGGTATTGCAAATAAAGTCCAGTCCAGTTATACTGCTACATAAGCCCAGTCCAGTGGTCTGCCGTTAAAGTCAAGTCCAGTGATACTGCCATTAAAGTCCATTGGTACTGCCGTTAAATTCCAGTGATACTGCCATTAAAGTCCAGTCCAGTGATACTGCTTGTATAATTCCACTCCACTGGTACTGCCGTTAAAGTCCAATGGTATTGCAAATAAAGTCCAGTCCAGTTATACTGCTACATAAGCCCAGTTCAGTGGTCTGCCGTTAAAGTCAAGTCCTGTGATACTGCCATTAAAGTCCATTGGTACTGCCGTTAAATTCCAGTGATACTGCCATTAAAGTCCAGTCCAGTGATACTGCTGTATAATTCCACTATACTGGTACTGCCATTAAGGTTCCGTGATACTGCCGTTAAAGACCAGAGGTATTACCGATAAAGTCCAGTTTAGTGATCCTGCTGTTAAAGTCCATTGATACTGCTCTTAAAGTCCATTGGTACTGCCATTAAAGTACAGTCCAGTGATACTGCTGTATAATTCCACTCCACTGGTACTGCCGTTAAAGTCCAATGGTATTGCAAATAAAGTCCAGTCCAGTGATACTGCTACATAAGCCCAGTCCAGTGGTATGCCGTTAAAGTTCAGTCCAGTCCAGTGATACTGCCAATAAAGTCCATTGGTACTGCCGTTAAATTCCAGTGATACTGCCATTAAAATCCAGTCCAGTGATCTTGCTTGTATAATTCCACTCCACTGGTACTGCCGTTAAAGTTCTGTGATTCTGCCAATAAAGTCCAGTCCAGTGATACTGCTGCATAAAGAAAGTCCAGTCCACTGTTACTGCTGCATAAGCCCAGTCTAGTGGTACTGCCGTTAAAGTCCATTATTTCTGCCATTAAAGTCCATTGGTACTTCCGTTCCAGTATAGTGATACTGCCGTTAAAGTCCAAATCAGTGATACTGCTGTATAATTCCAGTCCATTGGTACGGCCATTAAAGTTCCATGATACTGCCGGTAAAGTCCAGTGGTATTGCCAATAAAGTCCATTACAGTGATACTGCTGCATAAGTCCAGTCCAGTGATACTGCTACATAAGCCCAGTCCAGTGGTACTGCCGTTAAAGTCCAGTCCAGTGATACTGCCATTAAAGTCCATTGTTACTGCCATTAAAGTCCATTGTTACTGCCCTTAAAGTCCAGTGATACTGCCATTATAGTGCATTGTTACTGCCCTTAAAGTCCATTGGTATTGCCGTTAAATTCCAGTGATACTGCCATTAAAGTCCATTGTTACTGCCCTTAAAGTCCATTGGTACTGCCGTTAAATTCCAGTGATACTGCCATTAAAGTTCAGTCCAGTAATACTGCTACGTAAGTCCAGTCCAGTGGTCTGCCGTTAAAGTCCAGTCCAGTGATACTGCCATTAAAGTCCATTGGTACAGCTGTTAAATTCTAGTGATGCTGCCATTAAAGTCCAGTCCAGTGATACTGCTTGTATAATTCCACTCCACTGGTACTGCCGTTAAAGTTCCATGATACTGCCAATAAAGTCCAGTCCAGTGATACTGCTGCATAAAGTAAGTCCATTCCACTGTTATGGCTGCATAAGCCCAGTCCAGTGGTACTGCCGTTAAAGTCCAGTCCAGTGATACCGTCGTTAAAGTCCATTGGTACTGCCGTTAAATTCCAGTGGTACTGCCATTAAAGTCCAGTCCAGTGATACTGCTGTATAATTCCACTCTACTGGTACTGCCGTTAAGGTTCCGTGATACTGCCAATAAAGTCCAGTGGTATTACTGATAAAGTCCAGTTTAGTGATCCTGCTGTTAAAGTCCATTGATACTTCTCTTAAAGTCCATTGGTACTGCCATTAAAGTCCAGTCATACTGCTGTATAATTCCACTCCACTGGTACTGCCGTTAAAGTCCACTGGTATTGCAAATAAAGTCCAGTCCTGTTATACTGCTACATAAGCCCAGTCCAGTGGTATGCCGTTAAAGTTCAGTCCAGTCCAGTGATACTGCCAATAAAGTCCATTGGTACTGCCGTTAAATTCCAGTGATACTGCCATTAAAATCCAGTCCAGTGATACTGCTTGTATAATTCCACTCCACTGGTACTGCCGTTAAAGTTCTGTGATACTGCCAATAAAGTCCAGTCCAGTGATACTGCTGCATAAAGTAAGTCCAGTCCACTGTTACTGCTGCATAAGCCCAGTCCAGTGGTACTGCCGTTAAAGTCCATTATTTCTGCCATAAAAGTCCATTGGTACTTCCGTTCCAGTATAGTGATACTGCCATTAAAGTCCAGTCCAAAGATACTGCTTGTATAATTCCACTCCACTGGTACTGCCGTTAAAGTTCCATGATACTGCCAATAAAGTCCAGTCCAGTGATACTGCTGCATAAGTCCAGTCCACTATTAATGTTGCATAAGTCCAGTCCAGTGATACTGCCGTTAAAGTCCATTGGTACTGCCATTAAATTCCAGTGGTACTGCCATTAAAGTCCAGTCCAGTGATACTGCTGTATAATTCCACTCTACTGGTACTGCCGTTAAGGTTCCGTGATATTGCCAATAAAGTCCAGTGGTATTACTGATAAAGTCCAGTTTAGTGATCCTGCTGTTAAAGTCCATTGATACTTCTCTTAAAGTCCATTGGTACTGCCATTAAAGTCTAGTCATTCTGCTGTATAATTCCACTCCACTGGTACTGCCGTTAAAGTCCACTGGTATTGCAAATAAAGTCCAGTCCAGTTATACTGCTACATAAGCCCAGTCCAGTGGTCTGCCGTTAAAGTCAAGTCCAGTGATACTGCCATTAAAGTCCATTGATACTGCCGTTAAATTCCAGTGATACTGCCATTAAAGTCCAGTCCAGTGATACTGCTTGTATAATTCCACTCCACTGGTACTGCCGTTAAAGTTCCGTGATACTGCCAATAAAGTCCATTGGTACTTCCGTTCCAGTATAGGGATACTGCCGTTAAAGTCCAAATCAGTGATACTGCTGTATAATTCCAGTCCATTGGTACTGCCATTAAAGTTCCGTGATACTGCCGTTAAAGTCCAATGGTACTGCGAATGAAGTCCATTATAGTGATACTGCTGCATAAGTCCAGTCCAGTGATACTGCTACATAAGCCCAGTCCAGTGGTACTGCCGTTAAAGTCCAGTCCAGTGATACTGCCGTTAAAGTCCATTGGTACTGCCCTTAAAGTCTATTGGTACTGACGTTAAATTCCAGTGATACTGCCATTAAAGTCCAGACTAGTAATACTGCTGTATAATTCCACTCCACTGGTACGGCCATTAAGGTTCCGTGATCCTGCCATTAAAGTCCATTGGTACTGCCCTTAAAGTCCATTGGTACTGCCATTAAATTCCAGTGATACTGCTCTTAAAGTACATTGGTACTGCCAACATAGACCAGTGGTACTGCCAACAAAGTCCGGTTCCGTGATACTGCTGCATAAATCCAGTCCAGTGATACTGCTGCATAAGTCCAGTTCAGTGATACCGTTGTTCAAGTCCAGTCCAGTAATACTGCTACATAAGCCCAGTCCAGTGGTCTGCCGTTAAAGTCCATTGGTACTGCCCTTAAAGTCTATTGGTACTGCCGTTAAATTCCAGTGATACTGCCATTAAAGTCCAGACTAGTGATACTGCTGTATAATTCCACATCCACTGGTACGGCCATTAAGGTTCCGTGATCCTGCCATTAAAGTCCATTGGTACTGCCCTTAAAGTCCATTGGTACTGCCATTAAATTCCAGTGATACTGCTCTTAAAGTACATTGGTACTGCCAACATAGACCAGTGGTACTGCCAACAAAGTCCGGTTCCGTGATACTGCTGCATAAATCCAGTCCAGTGATACTGCTGCATAAGTCCAGTTCAGTGATACCGTTGTTCAAGTCCAGTCCAGTAATACTGCTACATAAGCCCAGTCCAGTGGTCTGCCGTTAAAGTCCATTGGAACTGCCGTTAAATTCCAGTGATACTGCCATTAAAGTCCAGTCCAGTGATACTGCTGTATAATTCCACTCCACTGGTACGGCCATTAAGGTTCCGTGATCCTGCCATTAATGTCCATTGGTGCTGCCCTTAAAGTCCATTGGTACTTCTGTTAAATTCCAGTGATACTGCTCTTAAAGTACATTGGTACTGCCAACAAAGACCAGTGGTACTGCCAACAAAGTCCGGTCCCGTGATACTGCTGCATAAATCCAGTTCAGTGATACCGCTGTACAAGTCCAGTCCAGTAATACTGCTATATAAGCCCAGTCCATTGGTACTGCCGATAAATTCCAGTCATAGTCCAGTCCAGTGATACTGCTGTATAATTCCACTCCACTGTCACTGCCGTTAAAGTTCTGTGATACTGCCAATAAAGTCCAGTTCAGTGATACAGCTGCATAAGTCCAGTCCAGTGATACTGCTACATAAGACCAGTCCATTGGTACTGCCGTAAAAGTCCAGTCCAGTGATAATGCCATTAAAGTCCAGTGGTATTACCGATAAAGTCCAGTTTAGTGATCCTGCTGTTAAAGTCCATTGATACTGCTCTTAAAGTCCATTGGTACTGCCATTAAAGTCCAGTCCAGTGATACTGCTGTATAATTCCACTCCACTGGTACTACCGTTAAAGTCCAATGGTATTGCAAATAAAATCCAGTCCAGTGATACAGCTACATAAGCCCAGTCCAGTGGTATGCCGTTAAAGTCCAGTCCAGTCCAGTGATACTGCCATTAAAGTCCATTGGTACTGCCGGTAAATTCCAGTGATACTGCCATTAAAGTCCAGACCAGTGATACTGCTTGTATAATTCCACTCCACTGGTACTGCCGTTAAAGTTCCATGATACTGCCAATAAAGTCCATTGGTACTTCCGTTCCAGTATAGGGATACTGCCGTTAAAGTCCAAATCAGTGATACTGCTGTATAATTCCAGTCCATTGGTACTGCCATTAAAGTTCTGTGATACTGCCGTTAAAGTCAAATGGTACTGCCAATGAAGTCCATTACAGTGATACTGCTGCATAAATCCAGTCCAGTGATACTGCTACATAAGCCTAGTCCAGTGGTACTGCCGTTAAAGTCCATTGGTACTGCCCTTAAAGTCCATTGGTACTGCCGTTAAATTCCAGTGATACTGCCATTAAAGTCCAGACTAGTGATACTGCATGTATAATTCCACTCCACTGGTACTGCCATTAAAGTTCCGTGATACTGCCAATAAAGTCCAGTCCAGTGATACTGCTCCATAAGTCCAGTCCACTGTTACTGCTGCATAAGCCCAGTCCAGTGGTACTGCCGTTAAAGTCCAGTCCAGTGATACTGTTTTTTAATCCAGGCCATTGGTACTGCCATTAAAGTTCTGTGATACTTCCGTTAAAGTCCAATGGTATTGCCAATAAAGTCCATTACAGTGATACTGCTGCATAAGTCCAGTCCAGTGATACTGCTACATAAGCCCAGTCCAGTGATACTGCTGTTAAAGTCCATTGGTACTGCTTTTAAAGTCCATTGGTACTGCCGTTAAATTCCAGTGATACTGCCATTAAAGTCCAGTCTAGTGATACTGCTGTATAATTCCACTCCACTGGTAATGACGTTAAGGTTCCGTGATACTGCCGTTAAAGTCCGGTGGTATAACCGATAAAGTCCAGTTTAGTGATCCTGCTGTTAAAGTCCTTTGATACTGCTCTTAAAGTCCAGAGGTAAAGCTACATAAATCCAATCCAGTGATACTGCTGCATGAGTCCAGTCCAGAGAGATTGCGGCATAAGTCTAGTCCAGTAACACTTCTGCATATGTCCAGTCCAGTGGTACTGCTGTTAAAATCCAGTCCAGTGATACTGCCGTTAAAGTCCATTACTACTACCAATAAAGTCCATTAATACTTCCGTTCCAGTCCAGTGATACTGCCGTTAAAGTCCAAATCAGTGACACTGCTATATAATTCCAGTCCATTGGTACTGCCGTTAAAATTCCGTGATACTGCCGTTAAAGTTCAACGGAATTGGCAATAAAGTGCAGTCTAGTGATACTGCTATATAAGTCCAGTCCGGTAATACTGCTACATAAGACCAGTCCAATGATACTGCCATTAAAATCCATTGGTCCTGCCCTTAAAGTCCATTGGTACTGCCGTTAAATTCCAGTGATACTGCCATTAAAGTCCTGTCCAGTGATACTGCTGTATAATTCCATTCCACTAGAAATGCCGTAAAAGTTCCATGATACTGCCGTTAAAGTCCAGTGGTATTCCTGATAAAGTCCAGTTTAGTGATCCTGCTGTTAAAGTCCATTGATACTGCTCTTAAAGTCCATTGGTACTTCCAATAAAGTCCAGTGGTACTGCCGACAAAGTCCAGTCCCGTGATACTGCTGCATAAATCCAGTCCAGTGATACTGCTGCATAAGTCCAGTCCAGTGATACCGCCGTTAAATTCCAGTCCACATATATTCCAGAAAGATCATGGAGAACCAAAATTTGGAGGATAAAATAGTGAAAGAACAAGAACCACTTCCTCCTAGTGCTGGAAAAGCTGCCACTAGTCATGACATAGAACATGAAATGCCTTCAACGTTGTCTTCCAAGGCCGATACCCTATGTCATCATAGGCCCTCCCTCATTAAACGTTACAGACTACATTTCTAAACATACTTGAATTTTGCATGAATCTCTAATTGCACCCGTCCTTGTTGGCAGGGTGATTTCTCACTAAGTGGCCTGTGTATTATCCCCTAATTTCAACAAAAGTAGGTGAAAACAATTATTTTCATCTACTTTGGTAGAAATTAAGTATCGTTGCCATTCAATAGAAATGCAATGCAGGAGATATCACTGAGATCTCCTGCTCAGATTTCAGCCCTGATCTGGGTCACTGACCGCACTAAATAGTATGAGGGCCTAAATTCATCAACCTATAAAAATACGGTAAGGAAGAGGGTCTATAGAAAACATAAATATTTAATAAATATCCATGTATGCCAGGAATATATCATCGCGCCTTATTACCTGTTGTGGGTCAGCTGCTCCTACCATTCTATCTTCCGTATATGATGTAGCGAAGATGACCTCACAGAAGCCAAGAGATGTAGCTGGCATGGCTGTTGACATCACCATTCGTTCTTGGAGAAGGTCCACCTGAAAAAAGAAGATAGAGGCGCGATAATATGTTCATGACATAAATGCATATTTATTAGTACTGTTTCTAGCTAATGTACCACACATAAACACAGTGCGGTACAGACAACACCAGTCATCCATATCAGTCCCTGCCCCATAGGAGCTTACATTCTACATCTACTAACACACAAACAATCTAAAACACACACATACACAAATACACGTGGTGTTGCATAAACAACTCATTGCACCTGTCCTATTAGTGGGGTGACTTTGCGCTAAAACAGCAGGATTATTGAAAGTGTACTCTTCAACTATAATAAAAGTGATGAACTGCGTAATCATAAATACCCATTCTAGCACAATTTGATTTGTATCGATTGTTTAATTGTTTTTGCACTGTTCAACTTTGTATTTAGAAATGTATGCATTTGCCTCAACATTTAACCCTTGTGCATAAATATTTTGAAATCCGGCCTCCAGTGTATCATTTTGTGATTATTTCTTGTCTCCTTTATTTACTGTATCCTTCCAGGAATCAAGACAGTTTGATTGTTTGCGTGAAACTCCAGTTCAAATCAGCATGTATAGCTAAATGACCTGAAACCTGCCTAAATTAAATGACTTATTGCCCGCTGCGACCTCCCAAAATATATGGAATCGCTACCTGACTTACCTTCTACCTGACTTACCTTCTAACTTACTACTGATTACCTGCTTAATCACAACATATACCTACTTAATCACAACATTTGAGTTTTTGGACCCCCTTTCAATTTGAAATGGATTTTTTTTTTCAAAGCCAAAAATGTGCCCCTTGAAAAGGTGATTTTGAAAAAGTATCACTTACCCTCTTTGGACGGTGATTTTGGTAATCACTGCCAAAAAAAGAACCTTGGTCATCACAGCTCACCTATACACGACTGTCCTGTCTGCTTGTCTCTTCCAACTGTCCGGCTGGCAGGTTCTAAAGTCACAGAGGGCAGCTTGTGATGTCACAGAGGGCAGATTGTGATGTCACAGAGGGCAGATTGTGATGTCACAGTGGGCCTGCCAGAGCAATGCTTGGCCATCTGACTGTGTACTGCTGCTGATTGGACTCATCAGATAAGCCTGCAACCCACCTGATGGAATGACCAGGCAAGATTCCTCCTCTGCAGCAGCTGATTGAGTTAGGCAGCAGCAGTTACTCAGGGACACAGGCATGCAGCAAAGAGCGAGGAGAGCTGGCTGCCTGTCAGTCGTCTAGTGGGTTTGCTGACACGACATCAACAGATGAGGCGGAGAACATGCAAATTTGGCCTACCCAGCCGACGACATCGTAAGTACAGAGTCTGTCGGATGCATACTTGTCTGATTATCCTCCAGACAGGACCTGTGGTGTCCATTGTTACTGCCCTTAAAGTCCATTGGTACTGCCGTTAAATTCCAGTGATACTGCTGTATAATTCCATTCCGCTAGTACTGCCGTAAAAGTCCAGTGGTATTACCGATCAAGTCCAGTTTAGTGATCCTGTGTTAAAATCCATTGATACTGCTGCTAAAGTCCATTGGTACTGAAGTTAAATTCCAGTGATACTGCCATTAAAGTCCAGTCCAGTGATACTGCTGTATAATTCCACTCTACTGGTACTGCCATTAAGGTTCACTGATACTGCCGTTAAAGTCCAGTTGTATTACCGATAAAGTCCAGTTTAGTGATCCTGCTTTTAAAGTTCATTGATACTTCTCTTAAAGTCCATTGGTACTGCCATTAAAGTCCAGTCCAGTGATACTGCTGTATAAATCCACTCCACTGGTACTGCCGTTAAAGTCCAATAGTATTGCAAATAAAGTCCAGTCCAGTTATACTGCTACATAAGCCCAGTCCAGGGGTCTGCCATTAAAGTCCAGTCCAGTGATACTGCCATTAAAGTTCATTGGTACTGCCGTTAAAACCAGTCATACTGCCATTAAAGTCAAGTCCAGTGATACTGCTTGTATAATTCCACTCCACTGGTACTGCCGTTAAAGTTCCGTGATACTGCCAATAAAGTCCATTGGTACTTCCGTTCCAGTATAGTGATACTGCCGTTAAAGTCCAAATCAGTGATACTGCTGTATAATTCCAGTCCATTGGTACTGCCATTAAAGTTCCGTGATACTGACGTTAAAGTCCAATGGTACTGCCAATAAAGTCCATTACAGTGATACTGCTGCATAAGTCCAGTCCAGTGATACTGCTACATAAGCCCAGTCCAGTGGTACTGCCGTTATAGTCCAGTCCAGTGATACTGCCGTTAAAGTCCATTGGTACTGCCTTTAAAGTCTATTGGTACTGCCGTTAAATTCCAGTGATACTGCCATTAAAGTCCAGTCTTGTGATACTGCTGTATAATTCCACTCCACTGGTAAGGCCATTAAGGTTCCGTGATCCTGCCATTAAAGTCCATTGGTACTGCCCTTAAAGTCCATTGGTACTTCCATTAAATTCCAGTGATACTGCTCTTAAAGTACATTGGTACTGCCAACAAAGACCAGTGGTACTGCCAACAAAGTCCAGTCCAGTGATACTGCTGCATAAGTCCAGTTCAGTGATACCGTTGTTCAAGTTCAGTCCAGTAACAGTGCTACATAAGCCCAGTCCAGTGGTCTGCCGTTAAAGTCCATTGGTACTGCCATTAAATTCCAGTGATATTGCCAATAAAGTCCAGTCCAGTGATACTGCTGTATAATTCCACTCCACTGGTACGGCCATTAAGGTTCCCCAATCCTGCCATTAAAGTCCATTGGTACTGCCCTTAAAGTCCATTGGTACTTCCGTTAAATTCCAGTGATACTGCTCTTAAAGTACATTGGTACTGCCAACAAAGACCAGTGGTACTGCCAACAAAGTCCGGTCCCGTGATACTGCTGCATAAATCCAGTTCAGGGATACCACTGTACAAGTCCAGTCCAGTAATACTGCTATATAAGCCCAGTCCATTGGTACTGCCGTTAAATTCCAGTCACAGTCCAGTCCAGTGATACTGCTGTATAATTCCACTCCACTGGTACTGCCGTTAAAGTTCTGTGATACTGCCAATAAAGTCCAGTTCAGTGATACTGCTGCATAAGTCCAGTCCAGTGATACTGCTACATAAGCCCAGTCCAGTGGTACTGCAGTTAAATTCCAGTGATACTGCCATTAAAGTCCAGTCCAGTGATACTGCTGTATAATTCCTCTCTACTGGTACTGCCGTTAAGGTTCCGTAATACTGCTGTTAAAGTCCAGTGGCATTACCGATAAAGTCCAGTTTAGTGATCCTGCTGTTAAAGTCCATTGATACTGCTCATTGGTACTGCCATTAAAGTCCAGCCCAGTGATACTGCTGTATAATTCCACTCCACTGGTACTGCCGTTAAAGTCCAATGGTATTGAAAATAAAGTCCAGTCCAGTGATACTGCTACATAAGCCCAGTCCAGTGGTATGCTGCTAATGTCCAGTCCAGTGATACTGCCATTAAAGTCCATTGGTACTGCCGTTAAATTCCAGTGATACTGCCATTAAAGTCCAGTCCAGTGATACTGCTTGTATAATTCCACTCCACTGGTACTGCCGTTAAGGTTCTGTGTTACTGCCGTTAAAGTCCGGTGGTATAACCGATAAAGTCCAGTCCAGTAATACTGCTATATAAGCCCAGTCCATTCCTACTGCCGTTAAATTCCAGTCACAGTCCAGTCCAGTGATACTGCTGTATAATTCCACTCCACTGGTACTGCCGTTAAAGTTCTGTGATACTGCCAATAAAGTTTAGTTCAGTGATACTGCCAATAAAGTTTAGTTCAGTGTTACTGCTGCATAAGCCCAGCCCAGTGATACTGCCGTTAAATTCCAGTGATACTGCCATTAAAGTCCAGTCCAGTGATACTGCTGTATAATTCCTCTCTACTGGTACTGCCGTTAAGGTTCCGTGATACTGCCGTTAAAGTCCAGTGGTATTACCGTTAAAGTCCAGTTTAGTGATCCTGCTGTTAAAGTCCATTGATACTGCTCATTGGTACTGCCATTAAAGTCCAGTCCAGTGATACTGCTGTATAATTCCACTCCACTGGTACTGCCGTTAAAGTCCAATGGTATTGCAAATAAAGTCCAGTCCAGTGATACTGCTACATAAGCCCAGTCCAGTTGTATGCTGCTAAAGTCCAGTCCAGTGATACTGCCATTAAAGTCCATTGGTACTGCCGTTAAATTCCAGTGATACTGCCATTAAAGTCCAGTCCAGTGATACTGCTTGTATAATTCCACTCCACTGGTACTGCCGTTAAAGTTCCGTGATACTGGCAATAAAGTCCAGTCCAGTGATAGTGCTGCATAAGTCCAGTCCACTGTTACTGCTGCATAAGCCCAGTCCAGTGGTACTGCCGTTAAAGTCCAGTCCAGTGATACAGCCGTTAAAGTCCATTATTACTGCCATTAAAGTCCATTGGTACTTTCGTTCCAGTATAGAGACCTGCCGTTAAAAGTCCAAATAAGTGATACTGCTGTATAATTCCAGTTCATTGGTACTGCCATTAAAGTTCTGTGATACTTCCGTTAAAGTCCAATGGTATTGCCAATAAAGTCCATTACAGTGATACTGCTGCATAAGTCCAGTCCAGTGATACTGCTACATAAGCCTAGTCCAGTGATACTGCTGTTAAAGTCCATTGGTACTGCCCTTAAAGTCCATTGGTACTGCCGTTAAATTCCAGTGATACTGCCATTAAAGTCCAGTCTTGTGATTCTGCTGTATAATTCCACTCCACTGGTACTGCCGTTAAGGTTCCGTGTTACTGCCGTTAAAGTCCGGTAGTATAACCGATAAAGTCCAGTTTAGTGATCCTGCTGTTAAAGTCCATTGATACTGCTCTTAAAGTCCATTGGTACTGCCGTTAAAGTCCAATGGTACTGCTGCATAAATCCAGTCCAGTGATACTGCTGCATAAGTCCAGTCCATTGATACTACCTTTAAAGTCCAGTCCAGTGATACCGCTGTATAATTACAGTCCCATGATACTGCCGTTAAAGTCCAGTGGTACTGCCGATAAAGTCCACGCCAGTGAGACTGCGGCATAAATCTAGTCCAGTAATACTTCTGCTTAAGTCTAGTCCAGTGGTACGGCCGTTATAGTCCAGTCCATTGACACTGCCATTAAAGTCAAAATTAGTGATGCTGCTGTATAATTCCAGTCCATTGGTACTGCCGTTAAAGTTTTGTGATACTGCCAATAAAGTCCAGTCCAGTGATATTGCTTCATAAGTCCAGTCCACTGATACTGCTGCATAAGCTCAGTCCATTAGTACTGCCATTAAAGTCCATTGGTACTTCCGTTCCAGTATAGTGACCTGCCGTTAAAAGTCCAAATAAATCATTGATACTGCTGTATAATTCCAGTCCATTGGTACTGCCGTTAAAGTTCTGTGACACTTCCATTAAAGTCCAACGGTATTGCCACTAAAGTCTAGTCCAGTGAGATTGCGGCATAAGTCTAGTCCAGTAATACTTCTGCATATGTCCAGTCCCGTGGTACTGCTGTTAAAATCCAGTCCAGTGATACTGCCGTTAAAGTCCATTAGTACTACCATTAAATTCCAATAATACTTCCGTTCCAGTCCAGTGATACTGCCATTAAAGTCCAGTCCAGTGATACTGCTGTATAATTCCCTTCCACTAGAAATGCCGTAAAAGTTCCATGATACTGCCGTTAAAGTCCAGTGGTATTACCGATAAAGTCCAATTTAGTGATCCTGCTGTTAAAGTCCATTAATACTGCTCTTAAAGTCCATTGGTACTGCCAATAAAGTCCAGTGGTACTGCCGACAAAGTCCAGTCCCGTGATACTGCTGCATGAATCCAGTCCAGTGATACTGCTGCATAAGTCCAGTCCAGTGATACTGCCGTTAAATTCCAGTCCACATATATTCCAGAAAGATAACGGAGAACCAAAATTTGGAGGATAAAATAGTGAAAGAACAAGAACCACTTCCTCCTAGTGCTGAAAAAGCTGCCACTAGTCATGACATAGAACATGAAATGCCGTCAACTTTGTCTTCCAAGGCCGATACCCCATGTCATCATAGGCCCTCCCTCATTAAACGTTACAGACTACATTTCTAAACACACATGAATTTTGCATGAATCTCTAATTGCACCCGTCCTTGTTGTCAGGGTGATTTCTCACCAAGGGGCCTGTGTATTATCCCTTAATTTCAACAAAAGTAGGTGAAAACAATTATTTTTATCTACTTTTGTAGAAATTAAGTATCGTTGCCATTCAATAGAAATGCAATGCAGGAGATATCAATGATATCTCCTGCTCAGATTTCAGCTCTGATCTGGGTCACTGTCCGCACTAAGTAGTATGAGGGCCTAAATTCATCAACCTATAAAAATACGGTAAGGAAGAGGGTCTATAGAAAACATAAATATTTAATAAATATCCATGTATGCCAGGAATATATCATCGCGCCTTATTACCTGTTGTGGGTCAGCTGCTCCTACCATTCTATCTTCCGTATATGATGTAGCGAAGATGACCTCACAGAAGCCCAGAGATGTAGCTGGCATGGCTGTTGACATCACCATTCGTTCTTGGAGAAGGTCCACCTGAAAAAAGAAGATAGAGGCGCGATAATATGTTCATGAAATAAATGCATATTTATTACTATTATTTCTAGCTAATGTACCACACATAAACACAGTGCGGTACAGACAACACCAGTCATCCATATCAGTCCCTGCCCCATAGGAGCTTACATTGTAAATCTACTAACACACAAATAATCTAAAACACACACAGACACAAATACACGTGGTGTTGCATAAACATCTCATTGCACCTGTCCTATCAGTGGGGTGACTTTGCGCTAAAACAGCAGGATTATTGAAAGTGTCCTCTTCAACTATAATAAAAGTGATGAACTGCGTAATCATAAATACGCATTCTAGCACAATTTGATTTGTATCGATTGTTTAATCGTTTTTGCACTCTTCAACTTTGTATTTAGAAATGTATGCATTTGCTTCAACATTTAACCCTTGTGCATAAATATTTTGAAATCCGGCCTCCAGTGTATCATTTTGTGATTATTTCTTGTCTCCTGTATTTACTGTATCCTTCCAGGAATCAAGACAGTTTGATTGTTTGCGTGAAACTCCAGTTCAAATCAGCATGTGCGGCCTAGCTAAATGACCTGAAACCTGCCTAAATAAAATTACTTATTGCCCGCTGCGACCTCCCAAAATATATGGAATCGCTACCTGACTTACCTACTAACTTACCACTGAAATACCTACTTAATCACAACATTTGAATTTTTGGACCCCCTTTCAATTTGAAATGGATTTTTTTTTCAAAGCCAAAAATGTGCCCCTTGAAAAGGTGATTTTGAAAAAGTATCACTTACCCTCTTTGGACGGTGATTTTGGTAATCACTGCCAAAAAAGAACCTTGGTCCTCACAGCTCACCTATACACAACTGTCCTGTCTGCTTGTCTCTTCCAACTGTCCTGCTGGCAGGCTGGCTGGCAGGTTCTAAAGTCACAGAGGGCAGCTTGTGATGTCATAGAGGGCAGATTGTGATGTCACAGTGGACCTTCCAGAACAATGCTTGGCCATCTGACTGTGTACTGCTGCTGATTGGACACATCAGATAAGCCTGCAATCCACCTGATGGAATGACCAGGCAAGATTCCTCCTCTGCAGCAGCTGATTGATTTAGGCAGCAGCAGTTACTCGGGGACACAGGCATGCAGCAAACAGTGAGGAGAGCTGGCTGCCTGTCAGTCGTCTAGTGGGTGTGCTGAATTGATGTCAACAGATGAGGCGGAGCACATGCAAATTCGGCCTACCCAGCCGACGACATCATAAGTACAGAGTCTGTCGGATGCATACTTGTCTGATTATCCTCCAGACAGGACCTGTGGTGTCCAATTCATCTGTTGAGCAGCCAGGTAAATACAAAGGTGATAGGTGTATAAAATCCATTGTTACTGCCGTTAAATTCCAGTGATATTGCCATTAAAGTCCAGTGACACTGCTGTATAATTCCATTCCGCTAGTACTGCCGTAAAAGTTCCATGATACTGCCGTTAAAGTCCAGTGGTATTACCGATAAAGTCCAGTTTAGTGATCCTGCTGTTAAAGTCCATTGATACTGCTCTTAAAGTCCATTGGTACTGCCAATAAAGTCCAGTGGTACTGCTGCATAAATCCAGTCCAGTGATACTGCTGCATAAGTCCAGTTCAGTCCAGTAATACTGATACATAAGCCCAGTCCAGTGATACTGCCATTAAAGTCCATTGGTACTGCCATTAAAGTCCAGTGGTACTGCCATTAAAGTCTAGTCCAGTGATACTGCTGTATAATTCCACTCCACTGGTACTGCCGTTAAAGTCCAATGGTATTTCAAATAAAGTCCAGTCCAGTGACAATGCTGCATAAGCCCAGCCCAGTGGTACTGCCGTCAAAGTCCACTGATACTGCCATTAAAGTCCATTGGTACTGCCAATAAAGTCCAGTGGTACTGCCAATAAAGTCCAGTGGTACTGCCAATAAAGTCCAGTGGTACTGCCGACAAAGTCCAGTGGTACTGCCGACAAAGTCCAGTCCCGTGATACTGCTGCACAAATTCAGTCCAGTGATACCGCTGCATAAGTCCAGTCCAGTGATACTGCTGTACAAGTCCAGTAATACTGCTACATAAGCCCAGTCCAGTGATACTGCCATTAAAGTCCAGTCCAGTGATACTGCTTGTATAATTCCACTCCACTGGTACTGCCGTTAATGTTCCGTGATACTGCCAATAAAGTCCAGTCCAGTGTTACTGCTGCATAAGTCCAGTCCACTGTTAATGCTGCATAAGCCCAGTCCAGTGGTACTGCCGTTAAAGTCCATTATTACTGCCATTGGTACTTCCGTTCCAGTATAGTGATACTGCCGTTAAAGTCCAAATCAGTGATACTGCTGTATAATTCCAGTCCATTGGTACTGCCATTAAAGTTCCGTGATACTGCCGTTAAAGTCCAATGGTACTGCCAATAAAGTCCATTACAGTGATACTGCTGCATAAGTCCAGTCCAGTGATACTGCCGTTAAAGTCCATTGGTACTGCCGTTAAATTCCAGTGATACTGCCATTAAAGTCCAGTCTAGTGATACTGCTGTATAATTCCACTCCACTGGTACGGCCATTAAGGTTCCATGATACTGCCGTTAAAGTCCAGTGGTATTACCAGTTTAGTGATCCTACTGTTAAAGTCCATTGATACTGCTCTTAAAGTCCATTGCTACTGCCAATAAAGTCCAGTGGTACTGCTGCATAAATCCAGTCCAGTGATACTGCTGAATAAGTCCAGTCCAGTGATACTACCTTTAAAGTCCAGTCAAGTGATACTACCTTTAAAGTCCAGTCCAGTGATACCGCTGTATAATTACAGTCCCATGATACTGCCGTTAAAGTCCAGTGGTATTGCCGATAAAGTCCAGGCCAGTGAGACTGCGGCATAAGTCTAGTCCAGTAATACTTCTGCATAAGTCTAGTCCAGTGGTCCGGCCGTTAAAGTCCAGTCCATTGATACTGCCGTTAAAGTCCAAATTAGTGATGCTGCTGTATAATTCCAGTCCATTGGTACTGTCGTTAAAATTCCATGATACTGCCAATAAAGTCCAGTCCAGTGATACTGCTTCATAAGTCCAGTCCACTGATACTGCTGTATAAGCCCAGTCCATATGTACTGCCATTAAAGTCCATTGGTACTTCCGTTCCAGTATAGTGACCTGCCGTTAAAGTCCAAATCAGTAATACTGCTGTATAATTCCAGTCTATTGGCACTGTCATTAAAGTTCTGTGATACTTCCTTTAAAGTCTAACGGTATTGCCAATAAAGTTGTCACGGTCTGAGGATTGGATGAACTTTTGTGACTATCAGGAACAACTGCTGAGCCAGAGGGGGTAGGTTGAAAACTTGCGGGTTTAATAAGAGACCTCTGCATTTACAAAGAAATTAAACTTGTCCCAAATAATGTCTTTGAGAGTCTGTACGGGAATTTGGCTATCACAATACTTCTTGTGAAAGTCTTTAGCAGGGGACTGCGAAATAATGAAATAAATGAAGAACTGAAGAATAAAGCCACAGGAAGGATGCCGAGGGAATAGGGCCACTGATCACGGGGCCACTGGTTGGTGATGGTATGGCAGATGTGGGAGACTAGGGCAGTAGACCAATCAGGAACCTTCCGGCTGGAATTTAGCAGTAGGCAGACCACAGCACTACAGGAGCAGGATAGCTGGAACTGAAGAGCAGGATCAAAAGGTAACAGGAATAGAGCCAGGATGTGCACAGCTTAACTGACACTTTGCACTGACTCAGAGCTGCCTTGACAGATCCCTCTTATGAGGAGAGGACGGCTGCCATTGGCTGCAGAGAGTCAGGGGAAGGAAATGGGCGTTTCAGGCAAGTTTGGGCAACCAAGATGGCGGTGCCGGCCTTCCGGCGCCATCTAGCACAAACCAGCTCACTGCACCCGCCGGCCGCCTCTCACTGCGCCGGGACCCGATTGCCGCCTCCAGCCTCCTGACTGCCGCACCAGCCCCACAGAGAGCCCCCGCCGGGAACGGACAGGTGAGTAGCGGCCATGCCGAGACCCGCCACGGGCTGCCGTGACAAAAGTCCAGTCCAGTGAGATTGCGGCATAAGTCTAGTCCAGTAATACTTCTGCATATGTCCAGTCCAGTGGTACTGCTGTTAAAATCCAGTCCAATGATACTGCCATTAAAGTCCATTAATACTTCCGTTCCAGTTCAAGAATACTGCTACTTCAGACCAGTCCAGTGGTCTGCTGTTAAAGTCCAGTCCAGTGATACTGCCATTAAAGTCCATTATTACTGCCCTTAAAGTCCATTGGTATTGCCGTTAAATTCCAGTGATACTGCCATTAAAGTCAAGTCCAGTGATACTGTTGTATAATTCCCTTCCACTAGAAATGCTGTAAAAGTTCCATGATACTGACGTTAAAGTCCAGTGGTATTACCGATAAAGTCCAGTTTAGTGATGCTGCTGTTAAAGTCCATTGATACTGCTCTTAAAGTCCATTGGTACTGCCAATAAAGACCAGTGGTACTGCCGACAAAGTCCAGTCCCGTGATACTGCTGCATAAATACAGTCCAGTGATACTGCTGCATAAGTCCAGCCCAGTGATACTGCCGTTAAATTCCAGTCCACATATATTCCAGAAAGATAACGGAGAACCAAAATTTGGAGGATAAAATAGTGAAAGAACAAGAACCACTTCCTCCTAGGGCTGAAAAAGCTGCCACTAGTCATGACATAGAACATGAAATGCCATCAATGTTGTCTGCCAAGACCGATGCCCCATGTCATCATAGGCCCTCCCTCATTAAACGTTACAGACTACATTTCTAAGGGGCCTGTGTATTATCTCTTAATTGCAACAAAAGTAGGTGAAAACAATTATTTTCATCTACTTTTGTAGAAATTAAGTATCATTGCCATTCAATAGAAATGCAATGCAGGAGATATCACTGATATCTCCTGCTCAGATTTCAGCCCTGATCTGGGTCACTGTCCGCACTAAATAGTATGAGAGCCTAAATTCATCAAGCTATAAAAATACGGTAAGGAAGAGGGTCTACAGAAAACATAAATATTTAATAAATATCCATGTATGCCAGGAATATATCACTAATGGTACCAATGAAATACCTACTTAATCACAACATTTTAATTTTTGGACCCCCTTTTAATTTGAAATGCATTTTTTTTTCAAAGCCAAAAATGTGCCCCTTGAAAAGGTGATTTTGAAAAAGCATCACTTACCCTCTTTGGACGGTGATTTTGGTCCTCACAGCTCACCTATACACGACTGTCCTGTCTGCTTGTCTCTTCCAACTGTCCTGCTGGCAGGCTAGCTGGCAGGTTCTAAAGCATGGGTCTTCAAACTGCGGCCCTCCAGATGTTGTGAAACTACAAATCCCAGCATGCCTTGCCACAGTTTTGCTATAAGGGGTGTTAAAACTGTGGCAAGGCATGCTGGGATTTGTAGTTTCACAACATCTGGAGGGCCGCAGTTTGAAGACCCATATTCTAAAGTCACAGAGAGCAGCTTGTGATGTCACAGAGGACAGATTGTGATGTCACAGTGGGCCTGCCAGAACAATGCTTGGCCATCTGACTGTGTACTGCTGCTGATTGGACTCATCAGATAAGCCTGCAATCCACCTGATGGAATGACCAGGCAAGATTCCTCCTCTGCAGCAGCTGATTGAGTTAGGCAGCAGCAGTTACTCAGGGACACAGACATGCAGCAAACAGTGAGGAGAGCTGGCTGCCTGTCAGTCGTCTAGTGGGTGTGCTGACACGACGTCAACAGATGAGGCGGAGCACATGTAAATTCTGCCTACCCAGCCGACGACATCATAAGTACAGAGTCTGTCGGATGCATACTTGTCTGCTTAACCTCCAGACAGGACCTGTGGTGTCCAATTCATCGGTTGAGCAGCCAGGTATCTTTCAGTTTGTAAATACAAAGGTGATAGGTCCATTGTTACTGCCGTTAAAGTCAGTTGGTACTGCCGACACAGTCCAGTCCCGTGATACTGCTGCATAAGTCCAGTCCCGTGATACTGCTGTTAAAGTCCAGACCAGATATATTCCTCCAAAATTTGGAGGATAAAATAGTGAAAGAACAAGAACCACTTCTAGTGCTGAAAAAGCTGCCACTAGTCATGACATAGAACATGAAATGCCATCAACGTTGTCTGCCAAGGCCGATACCCCATGTCATCATAGGCCCTCCCTCATTAAATGTTACAGACTACATTTCTAAACACACATGAATTTTGCATGAATCTCTAATTGCACCCGTCCTTGTTGGCAGGGTGATTTCTCACTAAGGGGCCTGTGTATTATCCCTTAATTTCAACAAAAGTACAGTAGGTGACAACAATTATTTTCATCTACTTTTGTAGAAATTAAGTATCGTTGCCATTCAATAGAAATGCAATGCAGGAGATATCACTGAGATCTCCTGCTCAGATTTCAGCCCTGATCTGGGTCACTGTCCGCACAAAATAGTATGAGGGCCTAAATTCATCAAGCTATAAAAATACGGTAAGGAAGAGGGTCTATAGAAAATATAAATATTACATAAATATCCATGTATGCCAGGGATACTCAGATAAACACAGCACAGTACCAAGTGATCACAAGTATTGTGTTATTGTGCATGCTCCTGTACTAGTGTTGTAGCTAAAGTAAGGACATTATATGAACACCACCAACATTGCAGTACATTGTAGTTAGTGGTATACCACTCAGTAATAATGTTACTGGTAAAGTGGCCTTTAATAGCAATGTGCTATATAATAGTAGTGGGCAGTGCAACTATAAGTAGTGGATATTGCAGTGGGCAGCATTGCAGCTGGCAATGGCGCATACAAAGGGTGATTGTGATTCAGTCGGTTCCGTCTACTGGGAAAATGCATTGTGTCAACATAAACACTAAAACTTAAGACCGCGTCCCCTCGCATGGCTCGCTGCGTACACCACGTTTGGCACACTATTTTATTCTCCCATCCCTAGTGGATGGTAGGGCATGAAATACCGCCTGTCAGCACATGTCGGCTCACAAAACAGTAAGAAAAAAAACATGTCGACCTAATGACCCTGTCGACCTAATGACCCTGTCGACCTAATGACCCGTGTCGACCTAACCCATGTCGAACTAATGACCCTGTCAAATAATCCAATGTCAACCTAAAGTCTTGTCGACATTACTGCATGTCTACCTAAAGTCATGTTGACCTAATCCGTGGTGCCACAACGACAGTATCCCCACTGCACTACATCACTATACTACATCCACCCTATACTCTGCACTACATCACTACATATCTCCTATAAGCCGCACTACATCACTATACTACATCAACCCTATACTCCGCACTACATCACTACATATCCCTTATACACTGCACTACATCACTATACTACATCCACCCTATACTCCGCACTACATATCTCCTATACGCCACACTACATCAATATAGTACATCCATCCATCAATATAGTACATCCACCCTATACTCCGCACTACATCACTCCCCTATACCCTGCATTACATCACTAAACTACATCCACCCTATACTCCGCACTACATCAGTACATATCCCCTATACGCCGCACTACATCACTATACTACATCCATGCTATACTCCGCACTACATCACTACATATCCCCTATATGCCGCACTACATTACTATACTACATCCACCCTATATGCCACACTACATCACTATACTACATCCACCCTATACTCTATGCACTACATCACTACATATCCCCTATACATCCAACCTATACTCTGCATTACATCACTACATATCCCCTATACGGCGCACTACATCACTATACTACATCCACCCTATACTCCGCACTACATCACTACATATCCCCTATACACTGCACTACATCGCTTTACTACATCCACCCTATACTCTGCACTACATCACTACATATCCCATATACACTGCACTACATCACTAAACTACATCCACCCTATACTCCGCACTACATATCCCCTATACGCCACACTACATCACTATACTACATCCATCCTATACTCCACACTACTACACTACATCCCCCAATATGCCAAACTACATGAATGCACTACATTCACCTCAATAACGCATAATTGTGCCTCCCTACACATGAACTTACCATGATGAAGTCTTCTCTCTGTTCTAAGGAGCTTCAGAGTAGAACAAGGGCGACCCTGCCACATGTTAGATTGTAGAGAAGGCAGGACCCTCAGGAGAGAGCTCAGTATAGAAGGTCTTGATCCTCAGGCCTGGACAGGGCATGAAAGAGGGGAAATGGGGACTGGACGAGCAGAAGAAGGGGGCGGGCTTGCTTCTCTGATCTGCATGGGACAGAGCAGTAGAGTACAGGGAAAGCTGGGACTGGGCTGCCTGAGGGGAGAAGGGGTGAGGCTAGCTCCTCTGACCCGGCAGACAAGAAATAATCACAAAATGATACACTGGAGGCCGGATTTCAAACTATTTATGCACAAGGGTTAAATGTTGAAGCAAATGCATATATATATACCAATATATACTCGAGGACAGGTGCAGCCACTACACAGTCATATATTGGTCGGAATGTAGTTATCACTGTCTGGTAAAAGATATATACATATACATTCTTAGATCCTTGCATATAGGTTATAGGTGTTGGTTGCATTCAGGCTAATATTATATTCAAGGTTGTGAGATGTTACATTTTAACCCTTATTCCCAACCCTCATAAAAATTTCACCACTATATACATATATTATCAAGGTCATTATTCCTTCAGAGCGTGTTTTAACAAATGCAAAGTTTAGCACATTTCAAAAAATCCATAGCAGGATGACTTACCCTTTTAGAGATGTGTGCCAGTGAAAAGGTTCAGTGGGAATGAGAGGCTCTATCTGCTGGCCCAGGTATATATAGCGACTAGTCATGACATCACTTCCTGTGGTGGCTTAATTTGAATAAAGCTATAATATAGTTTAAAGTGTTAGAGTTCCTATCTAGTCTATATTGTTCCTAGCACCTCTATGGATAGGCCTTAACTAATTTTGAATATTAAGAATATTATTTATATTATTTACAACTGTCAGGAAATAACTGCCTGGGCCGGACTACCCAGCCTGTTTTGCGGCTGTCAGTCCGGTTCCCCTGGCCGTTTACAGCCTTTCTGTCACAATTATACTTTGCCTCCCTGCCTATTCAGCTCGGGAATTGGCTAGACCTAACGCAGAGGTGCGGAGTCTAACTGTGCCGAGGGTTTTCTGCCCGTGACCCCTCCAATTGGGATTTGGGCTTCTGCGGCACTCGACACGTCGGTCGCGGTCCTCTGGTTAGGTTTCCCTTTATGAGCTGGAGGCCGGGAGTAGGTAATATGGAGAGGCGGTCATCTAGCCGGGTCGGTATCTATGCGGTCAGTTAGGAGCCCAGGGGAGAGGCAAAGAAGGTCCAAAACAAGCCGGGTCATACACGGGAGACACTGTTTGCGGTACACTGGGATGAGACAGAGGGATGGTCCGAAGCAAGCTGAGGTCATACACGGAGAGGTGGATGGGGGGGGTTGGAGTGAATTGCGCTGCTGGTTGTAATTAATAACACACTAATTGGCTGTATAAAGAAAAAATGCAGGACACACTGTATTCCTTTTTATATAAATTTTTATCTAGAAAAAACACATAAATTACACTGTATGCATTTTAATACGATAGCTTGTATGTTTGAGCGCTACACAGCTAAATTAAATGAAAATTGAACTAAGTGACTAATTGCTCAACCCACACCTGAAACAATTGTTCACCTATAAATATAGCACGCCTTCTGGATACAGCCATCCGTCTTGAAAAAGTTCCCAGAATACAATAGGGGACGAAACGCGTTGACACGTTATTCTTATCCACCTGAGAAGGTGATCCAGCCAGCTTTATCCCAGCTAACTTCACGGAGGCAGCGCTAGCCGTTCAACATCATCGGCAAATAGCCACCTCACATCCATCAAGCCAGCAGCACTATTCCGTGCAAGACGCCACCGGCACTTAGCCGCATAAAACCTCTGACCACCGGCTTCACTTCGGGAGAGTGCAATTCCCCCCCCACTCTATCCCTCCCTGGGCTCACTGCGGACTGGGCATCCATCCATCCTCAGCTGAAGTGCGGCTCATTCCCACCCTGAGCTGCCGGCCATCAGCTGCATACAACCCAGCAACGTGAGCCAGAGGAGTTCGTGGAGCACAGCAGGACGGCACCTTATTACTCCTTATCACCGTTGATTGCACGGTGACTTCACCTCACACTGCGGTGAAAATCTGCCGGCGCTCCGCCGAGAGGAGTCTTCATTCTATCTGAGGGGCTCCTTAGACCTGCATATATCTATCTAAATATCCCGAACGGACTCTACTATTCCGGTGAGCATCTATTAATGTGACTGCATTATACCACTTATTTGACTGGCCAGTCTTATTTAAGTCCGGATTTATCTACCTGCTTTATTCTCTACCTGCAGAATAACGACAATTT
Source organism: Crinia signifera (assembly GCF_055691185.1). NCBI lineage: Eukaryota > Metazoa > Chordata > Amphibia > Anura > Myobatrachidae > Crinia > Crinia signifera. The sequence goes on from NC_139220.1 coordinate 191,174,978, forward strand.
TGGCTTGATTTAACCTTGCTGAGTCTAACAGTATATACTGTGACGTTATTTAAGCTAATTAGCTGCTTAACTGGGATCCCATCTCTTAGTGTATTATATATATATATTTTTTATTCATTATTGTATATGTGTATTGTAAATTTATGTGTTTTTTCTAGATAAAAATTTATATAAAAAGGAATACAGTGTGTCCTGCATTTTTTCTTTATACAGCCAATTAGTGTGTTATTAATTACAACCAGCAGCGCAATTCACTCCAACCCCCCCCATCCATTTCTTCTTTCTCTGTGCGCCTAGACGGGCTCACAGGAGTGTATGCTGCAGCTGTAGGATTTTCCTATATTATTATTTCTTTGATATATCTAAATTTGAACAATTGTAATTGCCGAGCGCCAGGTAGTGTGTATATAAGTGCCTCCTTTAGGGTCACTTATCTCACACAAACACCCCCCATACACGGAGAGGTCACAAATGGAGTACAAGGGGTCAAGCGGGAGAATCGTCAGGAACAAGCCGGGTCAATCACAGTAGCAATGGAGATAAGGTACTAAGCACAGTAACACTGGAGTAGGTGTGAGCCTATACTCTGGCAGGGATTTGCCTGCCAGAGACTTCCTTTATACTGTGGACTGAGCAGTTCAATTTCCTGCCTGTCCCTTTAAACATCAGAACGTGCGGCGTGCGCGCCCCTAGTGAGCGCGCGCCCGCGTACCCAGAAGCCGCAGACACGCTGCGGGGACCTCTGCAGAGAGAGACGCCAGCCGCCCGTTACTCCGCCGCCCACCGCCCGCCTCAGACCGGCGTCGCTCGGCCTGCTCAGACCGCTGCCCGAGCCACTGCCTGAGACGCCCAGCCTGCTGCCCGCAGAAGCCACGTCCCCGGACACGGTAAGAGACTCCCGCGGTCCGGGAGACTGTGACACTTTCTTTTATTAAATAATCCTCCTTATGGCGTTGGTGGTGTAGTGGAGGAGTAGGGGATCCATCTCTGCTAGATGGATCACCTCTCCTTCCCTTTGGAGCGGCGGCAGAACTCATCGCCGCCGTATGTAACTATGCTTCCGGATTGCGTTCCACCGCAACAGGAAGTGCGTTCCACAGGCCGGAAGTGCCGTTGTACGGCGCTTCTAGTCGCTGCTATCTATCTGCAGTATTGCTAGGAACCTTTCTAAAGGTTCCTAGATGTGAAATCTAATGCTGGAATCGCCAAATCCCAGCTGGCTCTTTTTACTGGGACTGGATTGGCTCTGTTTATAACTATTAGTGCACATATATATATATATATATATATATATATATATATATATGTGCACTAATAGTTATATATATATATAATCTGTTTGTTTTTCACTTTGAGGGGAAAAGAAATCTGCACACCACATTGTAATACGTTTTCAAAACATTTATGAAAAAAATCCCATAAGTGAGAGGTCAGTTATACATGGCAATATATTGCATAAAAAAGCTGGGTTACTTATCCAAACCGGGTAGGTGACAAAGTGCCCGTGGATGCCCATGCTGGTCCCTTCACCATATTGGCTCGACAGCCTGTTTCGGTGGAACAACCACCTTCATCAAGAGCACACTCACTACTGAATACTTGCCATCTATATAGGACACAAAAGCCCGCCAAAATAAGCAAAACAAAGCCCACCTGTGTAATTCACCTGTAGTTCATTCAATACACACAGCGTCACGCTGCTGGAAAAACAAACAGATATAATTAATTTATATGGGATCTAGCACCCGCCCACTATCTATGTAAGTGGTGTGCGGTTTTTCTCTTTCCATTTGTGTATATATATATATATATACATACAGAAAAGTCCGGTCAATGAGCGCAAATAATCCCTTGTTAAGATAGGAGAACTGTCCATATGCTGGTAGGTCATGTAGTGCAGCTGTATTCTGGCGAGAGGTAACACCAAAACCTCAAGAAGAAGCACATGTAGAAGAAAAAACCAGAGAGCGCACGATGTGATTATAAACGTAAAGAGCACTTTTACTGTAATAATATAGTCAGATACATGTAAAGTTTAAAACAGCAGGCATGCGAAGGTATATTAACCCGGAGAAGCAAATCAGGCATCCACACGCTGACACGAATAGCGCGGCAGCAGCTGAGAACTCCAAGCTGGGACCAAGAACAGATCAGACGACGTCACAGCGTCAACACGTCATCCAGGACCGCCCCAACGCGTTTCGTCATTAGATGACTTCGCCTCCTGACGAGATGAGTAACTGATGAGATACATCGCTCTCTAACTGATGAGATACACAGTACTCCCCTTGAATTTAAATCTGGTGAAGACATCAGTCGGATAGTTTATATATCCATCCTGAATTTTTGATATCCTGCCAGCCTACACCCGTTTCTAGGGTGTTTGATCCAACTCTGGTACTCCTACCATTCGTTATAGAATACATGTTATGATACCTTGTTACCCCTGAGGAAGTCCCTATGGGACGAAACGCGTAGGGTCTCTCGGAAGTTGTATCTCACATCAAATTTATGATGCGAACATCTGTATGAAATACATATTTTATATACTTTTTATTGTATGAAATAAAAACTTTTTACTGCTTTATATGTGGGCATATATACAGTTTTGGTGAAACTGCCATCAGCGCACCTCTACACTTTCTTTCTCTCTCTATGTTTTCCCTATACCTCTATTAACAGCGAGGTATTTAGAGGTGCTGCTAACCCCACAGTGCAGACGGGGACACAACCCCCCTATCCTTAGATAGATATATATATATATATATATATATATATATATGATTGAAGTGGCTAAAACCCTTGATTAGTAGATAATACCCAAATAGACCCATCACTGCGGTACATGCATCGAACAGGGCTCATCATATGTCAAAAATGGCATGTATCGCGGACGCAGCGGGAAGTGTGCTGCTCGCGGAAAATCCGTTGGGCGGAATGGGCGTGGCTTGATGTCATAGGCGTGGCAGACGGTGATGCTGGAGATGTTCCAGGTGGGCGTGGTCAGATGCTGGTCCTGGATGGTTTTGGTGCCGCGCGCCGAGTGACGGTGCTGAGCCGCTGCCGGGGAGCGCGTGAGCTTGGCTGTTGCTGCCAGGCAATGCATGGAGTGGAGTTGCAATGGCGGAGATGATGGTGTAAGGATTTGTGCAGCCAGGAGACCTAGGATGGTTGTCTAGTATTTACTGTTTTTTCCGGTGTGGCCCAGAGTGTTGTAATGGTGGGGTGGCAAAGTGGTGTTATGGGGTGGAAGATTGCTGGGATCATGGTGGGGGGTATCTTGTGTCATTGGTGTGCGGGGAGGGGGGACGAGGGGGCAGTTTGTGCCTTGGGTGTTGTGGGGGGGTGTCTGGTTGTATAGCAATAGTGTCACGTGACTGAAGTTGGCTTCTTATTCAGGACGATCACTTTTACAAGGGTTAATGAGTCTTGGGCCACAAATTTGACACCAGAAATCAACACGGGGGGGGGGGGGTCACTTGCATATGACCCACCTGCAAATGACTTTGACCAAAAAAGGATTTGGGCAGAAGTCGGGCACTAAAATGGGCATAGGTCCCAGATTTCCTCATTTTGAATAAGTAGCTGGTGTCCTGCAAGGGTTAAACAGCGTTGATCAAAAAATATTACACTTGAAACCAGCACAGGGGGTTCACGTACATATGACCCACTTGCAATTTCTTTTGACCAACATGGATTTGGGCAGAAATAGGGAGATACACTGGGCATGGGTCCCAGATTTCATCATTTTGAATAAGTAGCTGGTGTCCTGCAAGGGTTAAACCGTGTTGGTCAAAAGAAATTGCAAGTGGGTCATATGAACGGGAACCCCCTCTGTGGGTTTCAAGTGTCATGCTGTTTGACCAATGGACTCCTGCGTGGGTTTCAAGTGTAATATTTTTTGACCAGCTACTTATTCAAAATTTTGACCAGCTACTTATTCAAAATAATGACATCTGGGACCAATGCCCACTTTAGTGCCCGATTTCTGCCCAATTCATTGTTGGTCAAAAGAAAATGCAAGTGGGTCATATGTACGTTAACCCCATGTGTTGGTTTCAAGTGTAATGTTTTTTGACCAACGGTGTTTAATCCTTGCAGGACGCCAGCTACTTATTAAAAATGATGAAATCTGGGACCTATGCCCATTTTAGTGCCTGACTTCTGCCCAAATCCTTTTTGGTCAAAGTAATTTGCAGGTGGGTCATATGCAAGTGACCCCCCCCCCCCTTCCCCCCTGTGTTGATTTCTGGTGTCAAATTTGTGGCCCAAGACATTAAATAAGAAGCCAACTTCAGCCTCATGTCGCAGTCTGGTGTTAATGGGGGGAGGCAAAGTCTGCTGTCAGTGTCATGATGTGGCATGGCAGTGTGACACGTTGGACCAGTGTGGAGTGACAATGTACTGTGGGGTCCTGAAAAGTGTGACACAGCAGGGTGGGTCAGGGTTAAGCGACAGTGTCTGAAATAATAGTGACTGACACTGATTGCTATGAATTGCTTATGACAGCTTGGTTCTACTTATACCACACTACTGGTGCCACAGGTATTTGTTAGCTGCTTATTATCTTGCTAAACACATGCACACACTGTACATTAACTTATTAAGCAAATCGGCTTTCACTATTTTCTGGTGTGGTTTTTTACACCAAAGGAGGTTTATTTTATGTGCGGACAGATTTAAGAATTAATTGGGAATACATACATATGACTGGCAGTGGGTGTGTTGGTGGCGGTCAGTGTACTGTAATTACCTTCCTGACCGATTAATATCCAGTGGTAACATTCTGCCCAGATCACATTGTAAATGCAATCCATGATAAATGGGCCCCTTAAAGAGATAGTATTAGTGGAAAAAGAAACAAAATAGTAAGTGCTAAGTGTTAATAGAATATAAAGGTGTGCCATACTCGAGCCATCCAGCCCAACCAATCCAGGGGCACTGCACCCCACACCTTCATTACCCTAAATTGGGTATACCATTAACCATGAAAGAGCCACAGTCCCGCCTGCCGATCAGTGAAAAGGGGGTGTGTGACCGCATAAACGGCCGTGGATTGTCGAGATCAGGCCGTGATCATGACAATTCATGGCCGTTCTCGGCAAAAGGGGCCCGACAGCTATTAAAGTCTCGGGAAAGACAGCATTGAATAGCAATGGTAGTCAGCTGGGAACTTTATCAAGACGTCTTGATAAAGTTCCCAGGTGACTACGGGAATGAAACGCGTTGCCGTCACCCAATTCTGTGACTGAGGCCTCCGTTCTGTTGCGGCTAAGTAGACAAGACACTAGCCGGCACGCAGCCCTTTCCTCACGCTGCCGTCTACATTGCTGTTTGCCGACAACTCCGGCCCCCTTTCTGCTGTGGTCCGGGCGGTGACTAGGTCCCCCACTACACGTGGATTCCATAGACGTGCATCTACCTCTGTTACGGGAGGTGGTTCTGTCTCCCGCTGCACGTGGACGCCACGGACGTGCATTCACCTTTATGACCGGACCAAGCTAAAAGCTTTTCAAGGCATTATCTCCTCACAAACCCGGACCCACCATTGATGCAAGGGTGAGCTAACAAATTGATGATTTGGCCACCCAATTGGTACTAGGGATCTGTGGAATACTGTGGGTGTGTTTTTACACTATAACTGTGTCCAGTATTAACCTGAGCCCACATCTGCTCTCTTTATACAAAAATGTGTGTTCCGTTTACATGCTAGACTGGCTCTAATACTAACATCTGCTGTATTAACCCCTCACTTCATAAAAAAAGCAGCTTGCTGATTCCCAATACTATTTAGATTTTGAGCTATACTAACATTGTCTGTTATCAGTAAATCAGAGACCCAGGTGAATAAAGAGTGAATACTGGCATTTAAAATGCCCACACACTGATATTGTGTCCAATCCAATGTCTATCCAATTACCTTGAAACGCAGAAGACCCTGATCATGCTCACAACAATTGAGTAAACAATCAGAGCTAGATGACACATCTAACCCTGCAAATTATATACCACATCATTGCCACATCACTCATCATGCATGGAACGATGTGGCCAAATCGTGCACGTTGGCTCATTCATCTTTCAGCCTGCTGAAGGCTCAATGACCCCCGGGCACTCACATTGAATGGTGATCATGCACACGCATGGTAAGTTTTGGGAATGTCTGGTGTGAACTAAAAGGAAAATAAACCTTTATGGGCACATAGGGCCTGATATTCAGGTCAGTAGAGAAGGATCACAGTTTATTTGAAGAAAAAAAGTTTATTCAGATTGCCTAAACTTCTGTCTCTACTTTCATTGTCCATTCCATGTGTGGTATCCATCTTGGATCGACATTTGAACCAAGGAAGGAAAGAACAGAACACCACATTGCTCCCTGACAGCGCACTCTTGTCCACCACTTTTGTATTTTGTGATTCTGTGATACGAATCACAATTTTAAGAAAAATAAAGTGTGTGGGTCCTCTCAGAATGACTTAGTTGCCCCAGGTATTTCATACCCATATGGTGCATAGACGTTAGGTATATGAGTACACCTCTATACATGTATGAAGTAATTAAAGCAGCAGTACAATGTGTCATGGTGTAATCCGTAACAAAGATAAAAGCAGGTTTTCAAGTTTTAAATATTAAACTCCAGTAACACATTTTATCTAACATTATTTTTTTCTTTCAGCTTTCCATACCTAATGAATGAACTAAACTAATTAATTATAAACACTTAGCTGTGTAACAGTATATTCTATGATATTGTAATTTAATATATTTAATCCATGCAGGTATTTATGGTATTTCATTTGAACAATGAACATAATTATGCTATGAAATTCTATACAACACAAAAAGTGTATGAAGGCAGGGGCATTAAGGAAGCTCATACAGTCAAAACAATCATGTTCAAGATCTACTGAAACACCATCTTTGTTCAGCTGCTGGGCCAAAACCATGCTGTTACCATCGGTGCATCTTTGGTGATTATGGTGGACTCTTCATGGCAACAAGAACATAAGGAACAAGTGTTTGACATCCAGCAGGGTATCCAGGGTAGCTGGGCACATAGATACTGCCAAGTTGTCAGCATACATCACAAGTCCTCTCCAGACCAGTTCTGATGAAAGGTGAATGACCGTTATAGTTGCCTGCTGCTGTTTTCAGATTTTGACAGTGACTATTTTTCAGATCTCCTCATTCCTGCAATACCAACCAGAAGCTGCAGAGAAATACCAGTTGCTATTGGCTGCCTTAATATTGGTGGCTGGTACTGATTCTATTGTTCTGCCCCCTACCCTCACATACAGCTGTGCTTGGTTACAAAGCTATATCTTTGGGGCTTGGCTCAGAAGGAATTCCATTTTTCCTGTAAAAGGTGTCAGTCACAATACGACAACGCCGGTGACGATTATTGTTATCAATATTGACTGTAAGAGAAGAGTTACAGTGGTTAGCAATAGTGGTTTATTTGGCAGAGATTAATTACCATAACAGGAGTTTATCTGCTTCCTGTACAAAAAACTTCAGTAGAAACCGATAACCTGCCTAAATATGACTGACTAAATTCAGTATATTACATCACAGAAGCCAACTTTCAGGTTGCAACACCAGGAGGGTGCTGCCAGGTCTGCGAACCGGAAAGCAGTGTGCGTTGTGTGGCTAAACAAAGAGTCAGTGTGGAGGTGTGACGCAGCAAAGAAAGTTGTACAGGGGCCGTGGCTGTGGGATTGCTCCACGCTATGCAACTCCAAGATTACTGGCATACATTGGCAGTGTGGCTAAATTACGCATTTCAGTGCAAATAATGTCATCACTAATTGGGTGAGCTCATTTCACCTGGGTTTGGGAGACTTGTCCACTCATTCGGGAGCCTCCCAGCCATTCCTGAAGTGTAGGCAAGTATGTATTCATTTATTATATGTATAATAAATAAAATCGCCAGGCCCTGCCAGCCGTCGGAAGGGGGCACGAGACGCTCCCACGCCCCATTCCGATGGAGCTCCCCGTCACGAGGGGTTATTCTGGTTGATTTGCTCGTATGCAAATTCACACCCTTGCCAGTCAATTGAACCCCGCCTTGTGAATGGTTGGCTGCCACCACCCATTCGCAAGCACGACTCGCTCGCAGGGAATCCAAATGGTTATTACACAGTAACATCCATTTGCAGTCCAGGAGATAATGCCCACATCTTTTGATGGTCCCAGACCATCGAAAGATGTGGTGCATGCATACATATGAGCAACCTTACATAGGCGTGCATGTTCAGGGGGAAGTGGTTGGGCAGCTGACATACGGTGATGTCAGCTGCCCGTCCCCAGCATGAGAATGTCCAGCCTTCTCGTGGGAACACCCATAAAATGCTGGGCATTCCCATATGCTAATGTGGCTGCCCGATGCCCCTCTCCATCCCCGCCCGCTGTTGTGGGTGTAACCATCGGTCCCTGTGCGAATGCCGGGCAGCAGCAAATGGACCTGAATACGGTCCTTTGTTCATTTTACAGCAAAGGCCTGGCTAGAATTTCACATTTCTGTGTGGATCATTAAATGCTTGGGCTGCCCACTTCCGGAGACCGGCCTATTCTTGCAGAAGTCTGAAATCTAGATGGCACACATGGTCTTTCCAAGTACAGTACTTTTAACATTAAATCATGCATTAAATGCAATAGTAGACTGACATAGAACAATATTTACTTACTGATAAAGTAAAGCCAGTAATTGACAAAAATATGTTTCAAAGACAGTACTGGCAAGCTGAAAATCTACCTTCAATAATGTAACGGTCACCATAATAACAGGAGGATTACCTAACTAACAGGCAGTGTCCACAGCTCATTCTGCATATATGCCCTGGGTGCCAGAGGACTCACCGGCAGTTGGGATTCTGTCATTACCCCGACTGCTCAAAGCCCGACACATGGGCAGTGGGTATTCTCCCTCGTGGGGGTCCATGACCCCCATAGAGGGAGAATAAAATAGGTGGCGAGCCACTGAGCACGCAAGGAGCTTCGTTGCCCTCCCCCCGCTGTCTGAGTCTAGGCAGTCGGGATTCCGACATCGGGCTAATGACTTTCAGAATCCCGACTGTCGGGGTGTTACACTACACCCAAATGCACTGTATGGATAGATCCTATCTCCCCTTTTCTCTAAAGACATCCATATACTACAGCGATTTCAGCTGATTTCACCGGTTCCCGACTGCTCAGAAATCTGCCCAATTCGAATGTGTGTGATGTCCCGATGCACTGTCCTGTGTCAATGAGACCTGAGTCGGAGGGGTCCGATCTGACTTGGCCCCCCTCCCAGTGGTGGAGAACAGGGGTCGCATCCGATGCATCACATGTGAAAGAACCGCATGCGATTGCAGAGCATCAGATGGCCATACACTGCTGCAATACTTCAAAGTAGTGTTTGGCCAGCTTAACACACCAATCCACTGCCGGGGAGTGACAATATGTACAGATCTAATTACAATAAGTAAAAATCATTCAATTCATTAAATACTTTTTTTCGTTCATTGATATTATCTCTGTCACTTGCAAGGTAACATTCACTTTCTGAAAATGGAAATTGAAAATAGCAGAAAAGATACTTTTTTATACTTTACAAATGAATAAATTTACCTAGTTGCCATCCATAGTCCCAGCTGGTTGTTAAAGGGAAACGGTATTTTTCCTCAGGTTTGAGCTTATTCCTGGTCTTCATATAATGGTACCTGCCCTCTTCCTCTTTGGATGTGCCATGATAGAGAAGACTCCGTGTTCTGGGGCTGACTGGTCTCATCTGTGTGTTCATTGCCCTTTTAGCCCCTATGAAGTCGCTCTTGCTCTGGTCTTTTAGCCTTTGGACATTTTGCTGGATGTTCTCAGATCTGTTGTCAGCACTAGTTACATGACAGCTTGAACCAGTAATAGGAGGCAGCTTCGGTTTCATTTTTGAGGTTGCAATAGAAGGAAAGGTCTGTGCATAGCGCTGTCGCCAATTAATGCGTGTCATCATCTCCTTCAGGTAAGTCTCCTTTATACATTCTTGTTTCTGAGTGGTTAAATTAAACTGCCGAGCCATTGTATTGAATTCTCACAGGTAAAAGAAAAAAAACATCAATATTAATTCAGTATTAGAGACCACTTTGTGAGCTATGCATTAACATCTGAAAAATAGTGTATACTGGAAAAAAATAAGGTTCATTAAAAGCATTAAGAGATAAAAGTATAAATAATAAAACAAAAAAAAATTCTTAAATGCGAGGTACAATAAAGTTCAATAATGTAAATTTCTACAAGAGCTAGGTTTCTAAGGTAAGGAAAACTCCATATTATAACTGGTGATCCTCCTTTTGAATATTACAGACCACTCTCCATGCCTATTTTCTCATTGGACTGAAGTCAATTTGTAGGTGCAGGATGTTGTGCTGTGCAAGAGAACATCTATGAATGGCTGAATGTATAAGTTGTTCTACCACCTTTCACATTATATATAGGAGTGTACATTTGACACCTTAATAATCCATCCCCTTGTGTCATGGCTGGCTAGCTGACTGGGAAACATAATTTTGTTGCCAATTCAAGGTTCATTAATATTGGTTACCTTGGAGTCCACATACACAACTAGCTGTAATACCCAGCTCTGTTTAGAGTGGTACATTTTATTACATTGTTCCCTACTCTCTGTTGTTACAGAATATCTTTATGCAAGATGTAGAGTGAAACAGATACACAAAAGGCGAAAAAAAATCCTGTTTCTGTTCCTTTAACAGATCATCATTGCGCCAGTTATATTTGATGAGGATTGATATCAGATCCTGTGAGTTATGTAGTAACTTTGAAAAGGTTCTAAAATTTTTCGGTACTCTTTACTTAGATGGGCGCCAGCGATTGAAATCGCGGGCGTCGGGGGTAAAAATCGCGGTCATCGCGGGTAAATCGGGATGCCCGCGATGACCGCGATTTTCCCATAGGGAACAATGTTAAAAAGGCAGATTGACCGCGATTTTACTGTTAAATGCCTCAATGGACCCGATTTGGCCATATAATCAATGTTAAATGGGCCACAGAGGCCAAATAGGCACAATTAACCCTTAAATGTCCCCCCCAATTTTTTACGCCACCCCACGATCCACGCCAACCCGAAGCGTGGCGAGCGCAGCGAGCCCGCGTCCTCCGACCTTTTCATGCCCTACTATCCACTAGGGCGTGGAGTGAGAATAGAATAGTGTGGCGAGCGCAGCGAGCCACCGAGCCCGAAGCGTGGCGAGCGCACGCGGATACCTTCACAGGTAGACGTGTCCCCTCGCGGGCTTCACAGGTGTCGGCGTCGCCACGGACACCTGTGAAGCCCGCGAGGGGACGCGTATAACTGTGAAGGTATCCGCGTCCGCTCGCCACGCTTCGGGCACTATTATATTCTCACTCCACGCCCTAGTGGATAGTAGGGCATGAAAAGGTCGGAGGACGCGTACCGCCGCCCCTCGCGGGCTCGCTGCGCTCGCCACGCTTCGGGTTGGCGTGGATCGTGCCTTTTAACATTGATTCCTATGGTAAATCGGGAGCATCGCGTCGCGGGCATCGCGGGTACATTTATGGCCGGCCGCGACGCGACCGACACGATTTCCATGTTTAACATGGGTTTCAATGGGAAATCGCGGGCATCGCGTCGGTCGCGTCGCGGCCACACATAAATGTACCCGCGATGACCGCGACGGGCGCCCAACTAAGTAAAGAGTACCAATTTTTCTTTCAGAAATGTGAGCGTCAGTGTGGCAGGAATGGACTTCTCTGTAAGTAATATCTCTGTGAATAATGCTAGTGTTTACAGTTGCGGAGTGATACAGCAGTGGCTATGTGATGCAGTTTTGGGGACATTTGGAAGACATTCAGGCTTGCGGTAACGCTATGAGGCATGTGATCGTTGGGAAAATGCAGGTCATGTGATCTAGTGAGTGCAATCCTGGTGGTGGGCTTTCTGTCATAAAACACACATCCCACACATTATATATTATTGCACAGTGTGTGGCCCCGTGTTGCAATTCCAGCGGCACCGAGCACTGACACCAATGTCTTTGCTTATGTTGGGTCCATTTCATTTCCACATTGCACAGTGTGTGGCATCACGGTATGCCGATATCATTGCCTCAGTCATCAACCTTCAGTATTTCATTAGTGAACCAGCAATCACTTGCTGACCTATTGCAGTATTGCTTGCATCCATCAGCCACCTGAGTGCATGATCCAACAACACTATGACGGTCCAGCTACACACCCCCTCCCGTTCATCCTACTTCACACTATTGTATGCCATGCCACCACAGTGCACTTTGTGTATGAGGCACGGAGGTGTGGCCTGCGTCACTCGTTGCACGTACTCACCTCGCTGTGCTCCGTCTCTCACCTTCGGGGCGATGATGGTCCCGGTACTTCCCTCTTCCTCCACTGGCTTCCGATGCGACGGCGCCTGTAGAGGAAATGGGGGAGGAGAACCCCACTAGGGGGGGGAATGGGATGCTCATCAAAGGCACTAATGGCCTCAGACTGGTTACACCCACTTGTGGAACACGGGTGTAACTCGGGTGGGGGAACACTCTGGAGAGGGGAAGGACCACAAACAACACAACAACAGATGCAACACGAGTGATGCTCACCGGCCGCCTACCGGTCTTCCGACTCCCTTAGGATGCTGGTTGCGGCACCTGAAAATGAACACACGTAACCTCCTGCTCCCTAGAGCAGGGCAATACGCCAACGCACCTGCGACAAATGGGCACCAGGCAACAAATGGGCATAATGCCCAGCGCAACAAACTTAAGGGCCTAATGCCCAAAACACCAAAGGGGGCTAGTGCCCAACTACCCACTGGCCAAGTGCCCAACTATACCCTCCTGGCTCGCCGCTGCCACCTCTGATTGGCTCCCCTTTGGCGCCAAACTCGAATTGCGGTACCAGGATTGGCGGGGCCTGCATCCTGGAGGACACAGGCCTGCCGCCATTGTTCGCATGGAGCAGCGGTGAGGATTCACCACTGCCTCCACACCCGTCGCCTGAGGTGGGCGCCAGCCACCCCAGGTAAGGGTCAGTGACCACACGAGTACACTGGCCCCGGCTGCAGGAGGTGGCGCCATGTGGTGGGGGCACCGCTCCGGTGCAGGGGGAACCGTCCCTACACCGGGGCGTATTTCTACACTTGCACTGCAGCAGACACCAGCGGGGCTCCGTGTACAAGCCTCTTCTGTAACACGGGGATTCCCTCTGATGCTTCATCCAGCTGCGCCCACCCCCCGCCTGTCACTCATTGTACAGCTGATGTCAAGTGAGCCTCCAAAGGTCATATGGACCTCATTTGCATCACTTTTGGTGCAATTTTCACCACATAAATGCTGGCTTGTCTGTGTGTTCTGTTCCCCTGAAGAAAACTGGCTGTGCCCAGTTGAAACAGCTGCTGTTACGGTTTCTTTCATTAACATGGAATAAATACTTAATTTCTTTATTGGGTTCTTATATGTTAGCCGGGCGCCCGGCTCTATGTAGGGAAGACCACAAGGCAATTTAAAGAAAGAAATTTACAAAAAAAAGAGAAAGGTGTGTCGCTGGGTGATGTACCTGAAGAATGATTCATTTATAATGTAACATTTATTAGTTATATTGTTAAAAAATGTAGCGAAGTATTAGACACACAAATCACACAACACAAAGTGAATTAAAAGGGATAATATACCCCAACTCTGTATTCTCCCCTTTCTGATCTCCCACTAATATCAGTATGGTGGCAGCTGTCAGCCTGGCCGTATATATCCAATGTAGGGATTATACCCTTATCAGTGGGGTATTGGATATTTTAATAAACCCTACATTGGATATATATGGCCAGGCTGACAGCGGAGTCTGCTCCCACACCTGTCACTAACAATTATTATTACATATACCAGTGGGTGCATGACACAATAAAACACCAAACTTATATTAGTGGGAGATCAGAAAGGGGAGAATACAGAGTTGGGGTATATTATCCCTTTTAATTCACTTTGTGTTGTGTGATTTGTGTGTCTAATACTACGCTACATTTTTTAACAATATAACTAATAAAGGTTACATTTTAAATAAATCATTCTTCAGGTGCATCACCCAGCGACACACCTTTCTCTCTTTTTTGTAAATGTGTGTCTTTCGGTGTCCAGTGATAGCACACCCTCTCTCACCTAAGAAATATTTCAGAAAATAATATATGAGGGTCCAATAACAAAACTTAAACTTTATATATCCCTGTGCGACCTTTTCACCCCTTTTTTCCAATTTAAAGAAAGGATGGCGACTCACAGGTCGACCATCTGACAGTCGCTTGAGGGCAAAAAAGTTCAGAATGAACAACTGGTTCCTCGCCATTTCAGAGAGTTTGAGCACAGTTTGGCAACTTTACGATATAAAATTATTGATCGTATCCCCTTTAAGATCAGAGGAGGAGATCGGGGTAAATTGCTCTTACAGCAGGAAACACGGTGCATCCATCCGGCTTAAATGAGCAGTGTAGTTTTACCTGTTTTCTCCAAAAAAAAACCAACATGTTCTATGTGAATGTGTCTTTACTACATTGAATAGGATATAGAATTTTTAGACATTCTATTTGGACATAGAATTTCTCTAATATAGAACTGTAATATTCATGAAACAGCACACTCTTTGATTATTCCTGTATCTTTTAACAAATGTATGCACTTTTGTTGATAAGGGTTGCTAGACAACCGATCTCGAAGTCCGTGCGCACCGGCCGATGCGCATCGCAATCTAGTGACGTCATCTCATGACCGTACGGAGGACGGCAGGCCGCAGCACGGTGATGTGGGGTGCTATTTAGGTAAGTGGCTTGATGTTTGTTTACTATAGCGCACTCCGATAACCCCCATTTGTATCTATGTACACCCTAGGCTCTCACTAACAGGAGAACCTTATCAGAGGAGCTGCTGCCTTTTTAGGATTTAGCGCACTACGGAGGTTAATCCATTTGTGTGTGTGTGTGTGTGTATATATATATATATATATATATATATATTTTACACACACACACACACACACACACACACACACACACACACAACACCTGTGCGGCTGGTTATGCTCAAGGGACAACCTCATGTAGTTTTTTTTTTTTTTTTTTTACTTTACGACACTTTTTGCGACACAACCACACACAGATTTGACGGATCTGGGCATGGGTTCTGTCAAACTTTTGCGGTTGTTGGTAATTCTAAAGGGTGCGAATTGAAAATTCACATCCTATTACATTTGCGTTTTTTATGTTTTCTATGAGAAAACATCTGGATGCAATTTTGAATGATTGATATTTTTTTTAGATAGGTCAAAATACAGGTGTTAAAGAAAGGACACCCTGGAATGGATTACAGAGCACACATGGCAAAACACAGCAACAAAAAGCTTAAAATATTCATAACATTTTAGGGCAGGTGAGACTGATGAAATACATTCATGCCAAAATAGAAGCCTTATACATTGGATAGGATACTATAAAATACATTGTAATAAAATACCAGTTACGTGTGGCTGCCTCTGTATTACTAGGCTCCTTGTTTGCAGGCAGATACTGCATACCTTAATTATCTTTAGTTTATTAAGGGGCAGGCCCAGACATGAGTATCCAGGAGCTGTCTCCACATCACTGCTATACAAACCAGACATGATATCCCCATTGGCCAATATCTTTAGTTTAAAAGGAACATTATTACTTATTGTTATAATCAGGGTAACACACGGTGCAATGTGGTCTATTTAATCCAGATCGAATCGCATGGCGCAGGTTACTCATTTGATTAATGGTGCATACACACGGTAAGATTTATTTTCAATTAGGCCACTATTAGATATGGGTATGGGTCTGGATCTGAAGGTACACATGGTGAGATATGCACTATTTTTATATTCGATTTTGCTTATACAAGCAAAATTTTATAGAAATCTAATAGAAAAATAGTCTTGGCAGGCAAGACGATCCAGATACAGTTAGAATAGAGGTCAAATAGAAAGTAAATCTCACTGTGTGTATGCACCATTAGACTATATAGTCTTGCCTGCAGTCTATTTTTCTATTTAATTTTGATCAGGAACGAATCTAATGCGTTCAATTCGATTTTGCTTATATAAGAAAAAGATTTTGTGGATAGAAAAAAAAGACTAAATCGGACTGTGTGTACAAACCTATAAGGCCTTTTGATTTGCTATACAAATGGTCTTTCTAAAACGAAGTGTACTTGAACAATAAGGAAATATTGACCAATTATTTACTTGGGCAATCAACTTGTACACCTAGAAGATCACATATAAACACTGTCTTCTCTTGACTATTAAATGTTACAAGCTGATGGGCCTGGCTTCAACTGTGCAAAGGTCTGCTGGGTGGAACAGTTTACCCCTTTTCACCTTCTTAGAAGCTGTATTTGGAAAAATCTCTGCGTAATATGTGGCTGCAAAAAAAAAAAAACAAAAAAACACAACCTGTCAGTTTCCACACTACATGTTCCAGGTCAGCCAACAGGAGTACACAGGAAGAGTTCACAAACGGTCACATTGGTGATGTATTGTAAATGGCAGCTGGACGTTTTGCCACATAATTCCGAAACAAAGCAACCAATTACAATGCCATAGAATTCTACAAATATGTGGACTAAGAGCTTTTATTTGGTAAATGATGTGCCCTGCTCACAGCATCTTAGAAATAAGAAATCACTCAAAATACATCCTCCTGATATTACAACCAAAGTGTTTCTTGAGCCTGACTTTCTTGTCCACTTATTTGAAATACAACTTTTTTTTTTTGAGCACCCTCAGTCAGAACATATCCAAGTTTTGAGGATGAGGATCGCTTATGATTCCCTAACAACCCCATGCCCCCACATTCCTAATGACTAAGCTAACTGGAAACTACTTGTTACCTAATTAGTCCATAACTGCTCACCTTCTGTAGTAATGCCATCCTCCTCTGCTTTTTAGTCTTCTTCCTGATCACCCAGGACTGTTAAGCATGTGCCGTGCATGTCAGAGGTACAATTCCTACCTGTCTGTAACATCGGAAGCCTGAGGGAAGGCTGTCCACAAAAAAAAATTAAAAAAAATAGTTTTTTATATTGACTGCCCATGGTAATTTGAAATTGGCCATGTGGATTTTGTAACCAAAATCCCACACCCAATTAAATATGCCCCTTGAACTCTGTTAGAGGCTCATTTATCATTCAATATGTGTGGCTAAATCCCCAAAAACCCCCATTGTATGGGTTTACCTGCAAATTTTAAGTATCATATGTACGGAGGAAGGACCACAGCAGAAATCTCAGATCCCTGCTAGGTTTCCTCTTGCACCGCTGTTGGCCGCATCCCCACAGGTTTCTACATCAACATCGGGCAGCATAGCTTTGAGTCCCTGGGCTACCGCCATTCTGAGATGGAGGTAGCCCGTTGGGGCAGTGCGATAATATTCCGCCCAGATTGCATTGTAAATGCGGTCCTTAATAAATGGGCCCCTTAGTGTAGATCATATAATGTGGAGGGATTGCAATAAGATATTACAGCACAGGTGCATAATATGATATTGCTGGGCTCCACGGCCAGAATATGGAAGGAACACATGTACAGTGTAATAGTTATAAAAAAAAAAAAAAAAAAAACACACACACACACACACCGTAGCTGTGGTACTTCGTTACACCTTGGACTATTTATTTAGAAAACAGTCTGTTTAAAGTGAAAATACGCGTTTGTACATTCCAGATAACCAAGGACATACAATCAAGAAAACTCCAGTCTTAAGTAATTTCCAGTATTTCTATATTTAATGAAACAATTCAACAATAAACGTTTGCAAATGGTATGAACATGAAATACATAGGAAATGGCAAAAGGAATGTATCACAGTAACTATACAAGATCAATTTCTACCCAAATAGTTTTTGTTGAATACATTATTTATAACAATAGTTACTACAGCACATACAAGTGAAGTGGATTTGGAAAGCAGCATGTACATGACATCCTGGGCTCCTCATTCACGATCCAATATAAAGAAAACATGAGAAGCACTCCTCTATGATTTCCGCAGATCTGAGACATAAGCTTTCAATATAGGAAATTTTGAATATGACTATAAGATTGATTTTAGTACAGGAGGGAGATAGTAGAGACTTTATATTTGCTAATCTATGTGGAACAATTTTTCTGCATAGTTTACTACGTGCATATTCAGCAACAGTGGATACATTTGATTTCTATATTATTATCACTAAGTGGGGTATTTATTATCTCTCAGCTTTGATAAATTCCACCCTGGACATGTAATAAGAGAACAGACCATATATCAACAAAGGAAAATCCTACTGTACTGGTGATGGAAGTAAATGGACAAAAAGATGAAAAATCAAATAATAAAACAAAACACAAGAACTAGCCTAGAACAGTAACTCTGTACTGGCATAATGCATAAATTAAAGAATTACAACACAACACCGTTTAGAGGAAATCCCAGACCATGACCCCTTTTCACAGTTATCGCAAGTCGTCAGAGGTGAACATGCCCTTAGCTCTGCGTAGTATGGAATCCTTGTTGGCATCATAGGGGTGCTCTTTGGACGGGATTTCAAGCACGGCTGGGATGGAGATATTATGTGCGTCAATGGCATGTCTGATCATTTCGGCAATGAATTGGTTGATTAATATTATCCCAATATCATCACGTGATAGAAAACTCCTGAGAGAAGGAAAGTAAAATCAGTTAGCACTATTGTGTTTTACATATTTCAATAATGTATTAAGTTAACACATCATATACAGATAGAGATAAAAGTATTAAATAAATTAAAAGATAACTACAAAAAAAAGAAATGATGCACAAATGAAAACTTGTCTAGAAGTGTAAGGATAAAAATAAACAAAAAAACATAATTGGTTTTAAAATATTGTTCTTAAATGCTTATTTTAAAACCTGAAGAAGGAGGAGTTTTTTGCATTATCTGACAGGGCAGGCATCATTTACACAAATGGAGGAGTATGTTTACAAAGAAAACATTGAAGCAAGAGCTTTGCACAATAATGTTATGGAACTACAGTAAAAAGAACATTCATGACCTGACAGTCCAGAATGGGGCAGACATTTCCAGAATAGAAGAAAAACCATGTTTATAGTAAATATAGTTACTGCAATGTACACAAACACATAGCTGTACAGGGTGGAAAAATCATTATCACAAGGCTCAGGACAGATCCCATGACCATGTAAAAAGGGAAGCAGTTATTGTGGAGACTATGGCCCTTATTCTGATCGGTGCGGCCGGATCCGAATATGCAGCCAGGACCGTGCGTGCGAAACCCCGCCTTCCATACGGATCGCCAACTCCGTCCGTACGCGGTAAGAAGCTGGCCGAACGGACCGCACGTGTATTTTTCATGGAATACGCCTCCTCCATCTCAGGGAACCTCCCCCATCATTCGATGGTCGCAGGACCGAGTGGTCCACCAGCTCACGCAACCTCAGACCACACGGACATTTTTCCGTGCAAAAGCAGGGATCTGGGCGGGCAGCTGACATCCGGCGATGTCATATGTCCGCCCCCTACACGTGCGTCACGGCCGCATTACCATACGTACGCCCAGCGTTTGCATGGGAACGCCCATGAAACGCGGGGCGTATGCATATGGTAATGAGCCCAAATAGCCCTTCACGCCCCTCTCCACCCCCTGTTCGGAAGTGTTCACATTTCATGCGGGATTTGGCCGTACACCCCGCTCGCACATGCGCAGAGACGCCTCTGCACATGCGCAGACACAAAACATCGGCGGCACGAACGCACGCGAATATTACCGCACCAACCAGAATAAGGGCCTATGTACTGTACACAGACTGACTGTTGTGGGGTTTGTTTATTTTCATATGGGCCCCTCTGAAACCTTTTGCAATGATTACAGTGTTATCAATTTTCCAATTCTGGGCTTTACGCAGAGATAGGGGCAAAGATTGAATCGTAATGGACCCCAGGAATGCCGGACAAGACAGGCTCCATTCTTCAATCTGTAATTCCCTGTAGTGTGCAGTCTGGGGGTGTCCCATCTTGGGGGGGTAAGGGGGTTGCTGCCTGTGACGCCTGTCATCAGGGAGAGGAGGAGAATAAAATCGAATGTAGTAAAAGTCTGAACGGTCAAGCTCATACGAGGAGGCTATGATCTCCCATTCCCTATGTTCCTGGTGAAAGCCATCACAGGCAGCCCCCAGCCCGGACACTACAAGCTCCAGAATGCACAGCTTAATGAAAGGAGCCTGTCCAGGGTTCCTGGGTCTGGTCTGGTTCCAGTTTTCACTTAGTCCAAAAATTTGTACTGAAACAAATCACATTGCTAAGGGGGGAGTCACCTTCTGTCTGTCCATTCTGCTATGTGCAAAGTATGAAACCATGTTTTAATATTGTGGAACACCATTATCATTCCATTCACCAGCAACAGAGATGCGGCAGCCGAGTGGCTGGCTCCACAGGGCGGTGAGTTGCTCACCTCCATCCATCCTGATCCCTCCTGCCGCCCTCCAGTGGCCAGCGCCCCAGGCAGATGCCTAAAGCTGCCTAGTGGTGGTGCCGGCCCTGACTGGGATATGGTCATCATGTCGACCACTGAAGTTCCACAAGGATTAGGTCAACATGGCTAAGGTTGACACAAACATTAGGTCAACAGTCAATAGGTTGACATGAGGTTTTTCATGGGTTTTTTTTTAGCCACCAAGCGATATACTTAGACCCATGTTGACTAGGTTGACATTCGGGGGAAAAAAAACATGAAAAACTCATGTTGTCCTTTTGACTGTCAACCTTCCCATTGCCAACCTAACGCTTGTATCGACCTTAGCCATGTCAACCTATTTCAAGCATTGACCTAAGCCCTGTCGACCTTAATGCGAAGTATTAGCCCTCTCACCCATAACCCCTGAGCTATGCAGCATACCAGACTGAATAACAGGGACATATGATGTGAAGCTGGAAGGTACTGTCACTGTGCGGGGACAGCAGCACCGCCAGCCATGTCTCCTGTCACTTACTGGACTCGTCTCCATCCAGTACCAAGATGCAAGCAAGGACACGGTACTGAGGAATGCTGCTGCTTCCGTACAGGTTCCGGTCTATCACCCCCAGCCCCGCCCGCTCTCCCAGCGCCTCACCGGAACGTCTCCTCTATCTCAGTTATGCTGGTCTCCTTCTCCACCACCAAGAAGTTCGGCTTGCGGTTTTTGTTCAGCTCACCGATGCCCCCAAGCAGAAAGCCGGTGCAGGTGTCTTCATCCCCGATGACAGCGATCAGTTTGCCCCGGACTAAACCGCCCGCCATGTTTTCTATCACCGGGACCTAAGCGTTCACCACCGGGGCCTCACACAGCAGCTCTCAGATGAGGGATCTGTCATGTGACGTTGCCTGTACATCAGCTGACTGCGGGGGTGGGCTCTGTGGTGGGCGTGCAGATGGGGGGCGTGTCTTCACTCGCTGCCTGGCAATGGTGGTGTAATGTGACGTCCTCTGCCTGTGGCCAGGAGGCGTGTCACACAAGCAGATAGTGGGGATAGGACTTGGGATGGACATCGGAAGCCAACCATCAAATGATGGCTGGGCTTCCACCATTGAAACTTTCGATGCGATGGTAACTAACCATCGCATCAAAAGTATTCGATGGTGAAAACTAGTTATATGACTAGCGCATGCGCAAAAGCCTGTATCGCGATTTGCAAGGTGGTAATTGGGTTTGGTCAGGTGGCAGGGCCCAGGCTCTGAGCAACATATTACTTTATAAGTGGGCATTGTGTGTATAATATACATATATAATATTCACACAATGCCCAATGATGAAGTAGTATATTCATTTTGTACACATTATTAAAACTTTAACAGCAAGTAATCAAAATGTAATAAAATTAAATAATTGTAAACTTACTCACTTTAGGTTTGCTATTTTTTTCAGATAGGAAAATGTCTATTTATTAAGGTAAGTTTAACTACACACACACAAATAAGGAAAATTATGGTATAGTGGTAATCACATCATTTTTATATGGAGGTAAATATTGCATTGAGCAGGGCCGGCTCTACCATTAGGCAGCTGCCTAGGGTGCCAGGATCTGTGGGGGCACCACTAATAATGCTACACACTAGGCCAGGGTTCGCCAACCCGTCGCTCGCGAGCGACGGGTAGCTCGCCTGCTGTTTTACAGTAGCTCGTTTGCCTTTCTGCTGACCTCCTGCCGCGATGAGGCTCCTTGTTTGGCGGCAGGAGGTCAGACACTGCTTTAAAGGCGCTTTCAATCCGCTTTGTGTAGCCGCGACTTTGCGGCTGTGACCCCCTCCTCGCTTTGCGGCAGGTCTTATGCCGCGTGACCTAATGACGTCCCGAGCACGTCCCCAGCGTATGATTTCGCGGGCTTGCTGGAGACGCCACAGCAGCGCCTCTGCAAAATAACACAGTCCTGCGCCACAGCCTCTGATCGAGTCCTGCATCACAGCACTGGTTTAGGTAAAAATTCGGTTGCCACTGCTTGAGCCTCGAGGTATAATGGGCATAATGTGTGTGGCATATGTTTGATCATTAAACATATGCCACACACATGATGCCCATTAAACATATGCCCCACACCTTGGGTGTGGGGCATATGTTTAATGGGCATCATGTGTGTGGCATATGTTTAATGAGCAGCAATGTGTGGGGCATATGTTTAATGGGCATCATTTGGGGGGCATATGTTTAATGGGCATCATTTGGGGGGCATATGTTTAATGGGCATCATTTGTGGGGCATATGTTTAATGGGCATCATTTGTGGGGCATATGTTTAATGAGCAGCAATGTGTGGGGCATATGTTTAATGGGCATCATTTGTGGGGCATATGTTTAATAAGCATCAATGTGTGGGGCATATGTATAAAGGAGCTTCACTTTGTGGGTCATAGGCATAATCGTCATCACGGTGCGTGTTGTGTGGCATATGTATAATGGTGCCTCACGGTGTGTGGCATATGTGTAATGGGCATCATGGTGTGTGGCATATGTATAATGGTGCATCACGGTGTGTGGCATATGTATAATGGTGCATCACGGTGTGGGGCATATGTGTAATGGGCATCATGGTGTGTGGCATATGTATAATGGAGCATTACGGTGTGTGGCATATGTATAATGGGCATCATGGTGTGTGGCATATGTGTAATGGAGCATCACGGTGTGGGGCATATGTATAATGGAGCATCACGGTGTGGGGCATATGTATAATGGAGCATCACGGTGTGGCATATGTATAATGGAGCATCACGTTGTTGGGCATATGTATAATGGGCATTGTGTGTGTGGCATATGTATAATGGAGCATCACACTGTGGGGCATTTGTATAATGGAGCTTCACATTGTGGCATATGTATAATGGAGCATCACGGTGTGGCATATGTATAATGGAGCATCACGGTGTGGCATATGTATAATGGTGCATCACGGTGTGTGTCATATGTATAATGGAGCGTCACGGTGTGTGGCATATGTATAATGGAGCATCACGGTGTGTGGCATATATATAATGGAGCATCACGGTGTGGCATATGTATAATGGAGCATCACGGTGTGTGGCATATGTATAATGGTGCATCACGGTGTGTGTCATATGTATAATGGGCATTGTGTGTGTGTGGCATATGTATAATGGAGCATCACACTGTGGGGTCATTTGTATAATGGAGCTTTACATTGTGGCATATGCATAATGGAGCATCATGGTGTGGCATATGTATAATGGAGTATCACGGTGTGTGGCATATGTATAATGGTGCATCACGGTGTGTGACATATGTATAATGAGCATCACGGTGTGTGGCATATGTATAATGGTGCATCACGGTGTGTGTCATATGTATAATGGAGCGTCACGGTGTGTGGCATATGTATAATGGAGCATCACGGTGTGTGGCATATATATAATGGAGCATCACGGTGTGGCATATGTATAATGGAGCATCACGGTGTGTGGCATATGTATAATGGTGCATCACGGTGTGTGTCATATGTATAATGGGCATTGTGTGTGTGTGGCATATGTATAATGGAGCATCACACTGTGGGGTCATTTGTATAATGGAGCTTTACATTGTGGCATATGCATAATGGAGCATCATGGTGTGGCATATGTATAATGGAGTATCACGGTGTGTGGCATATGTATAATGGTGCATCACGGTGTGTGACATATGTATAATGAGCATCACGGTGTGTGGCATATGTATAATGGTGCATCACGGTGTGTGGCATATGTATAATGGTGCATCACGGTGTGGGGCATATGTATAATGGGCATTGTGTGTGTGTGGCATATGTATAATGGAGCATCACACTGTGGGGTCATTTGTATAATGGAGCTTTACATTGTGGCATATGCATAATGGAGCATCATGGTGTGGCATATGTATAATGGAGTATCACGGTGTGTGGCATATGTATAATGGTGCATCACGGTGTGTGACATATGTATAATGAGCATCACGGTGTGTGGCATATGTATAATGGTGCATCACGGTGTGTGGCATATGTATAATGGTGCATCACGGTGTGGGGCATTTGTATAATGGAGCATCACGGTGCGGGGCATATTTATAATGGGTATCACGGACTGCACTATTGGGGTCATGTGTATCTGGCACTGCACTATTGAGGGCATATGTGTATCACACCCCCATTTTCCATGGCCGCACCCCATGTGGCTACAGCTCTTAGAGAGCTGACCATGCCCCCATAGCGGAAAAAATGGGGGATGTAGCCTTGCAGGAGTTCCACGGTAGTAGCTGAACCCTATAATTTTTGGCGCGTGCCTTCGGCACGCGTAGATGTCTCTTCTCCTCTGCCTCCAGTGTTGGGAGGTATGTTTGTGACATATTGGACATTACAGTGTGTGGCATATTATGTCTGGGGCATTGCAGTGTGTGTTTTTTATATTATGCAGATTTTTTAACATTTTTTACTTTAGTAGCTCTTCGGGCGGTTTATTTTGTCGCGAGTAGCTCCCGACCCAAAAAAGGTTGGAGACCACTGCACTAGGCGATTCTAGCTTCAATCACCGGCTATATGGTCGCTCAGGTGATACCTAGCGACCTGCGCCGGGTGCGCGCTCCCACGGCAGCCCAGCGAAGGTGGCTGGTTGTAGGAACTTGCTAGAATCACTGGTCACTGTTTGACATTAACAACTATATGTAGCTAGTTGTATTGTGTACTTATTATTATAGCTTGCCTGAGCTGGTATAAAGTTCAGTGACATCATTGTCTCCTCCTCTAGTCTGAATCCTCCTGAGCTCTGTGTGTCTGTGTCAGTTGCTGCTGTGTGAGTGACTGGTGCTGCTGCTGCAAGGTGAGGTTTGTGCTCTGATTGGCTCTCTGAGTCAGTGAGAGCCAATTAGTGCTAGCAGTGGGCCATGTTGCCTAGCAGCTGCAGCAACCATAGAGAGGGGAGGGGTATGGAGGGGACTTATACCCCTTTCACACCAGCCAAAATTCCCAGGTTGGTCCCTGGAACAACCCTGGACTAGTGCTGGTGTGAAAGGGTCCAGGGCCAAAATCCAGGGACTAATGTCCTGGGATTTCAACCCTGCTAGCTACCAGGATTGGTCCAGGGACCTTCCAGGGTTAGTGGCTGGTATGACAGGGCCGAAACTAGGGTTTCTGGTGCCCGGGGCAAGACATTCATTTAGTGCCCCCCCCCCCATTTTTTTTTTAAATATATATATATTATATATATTTATATATATGCTTACAGACAACAGAAGGGTGATATTAAACTAACATAAGACAATATATCATATATTATATATACACTGTATTCTGAAATGAATTATATATTTATAAATGATCCCTCTAGAAACTATATGAACCTGAAAACAGGGACAGTGCGCTAAAAATGTAGGGCATTTTTTTTTGGGGTGGGGGGGGGGGGAGAAGTGGTGTGGTCACATAGTGGTATCAATTCACATTATAGCACACACCGTAATGCCCAGTACACATTACAGCACACACCGTAATGCCCAGAGCACATTACACCACAAACCGTAATGCCCCCCCAGTACACATTATAAGCAATGGTTAATTGCTGCTGCCACTGGATAGAACACTGTCCCTGAATGATACACAATGTGCCACACACTGCAATGTCCAATATGTCACAAACATACCTCCCAACACTGGAGGCAGAGGAGAGGAGACATCTGTGTGTGCCGAAGGCACGCGCCCAAAATTAGAGCGTTCACCTACTACCGTGGTACTCCTGCAAAGCTACATCCCCCATTTTTTCCGCTATGAGGGCATGGTCAGCTCTCTAAGAGCTGTAGCCACATGGGGTGCGGCCATGGAAAATGGAGGTGTGATACACATATGCCCACAATAGTGCAGTGCCAGATACACATGACCCCAAAAGTGCAGTCCGTGATGCCCAATATACCTATGCCGCATACTGTGATGCCCATTATAAATATGATACGCACCGTGATGCTCCATTATACATATGCCCCACACCTGGATGCTCATTATACATATGCCCCACACATGATGTCCATTATACATATGCCCCACAACGTGATGCTCCATTATACATATGCCGCACACCGTGATGCCCATTATACATATGCCGCACACCGTGATGCCCATTATACATATGCCGCACACTGTGATGCCCATTATACATGACACACACCATTATGCTCCATTATACATATGCCGCACACTGTGATGCCCATTATACATGACACACACCGTTATGCTCCATTATACATATGCCACACACCGTGATGCCCATTATACATATGCCACACACCGTGATGCCCATTATACATATGACGCACACTGTGATGCCCATTATACATGACACACACCGTGATGCTCCATTAAACATATATGTCACACACATAATGCCCATTATACATATGCCCCACACCGTGATGCTCCATTAAACATATGTCACACACATGATGCCCATTATACATATGCCACACACCTTGATGCTCCTTATTAATGAGCATCAAGGTGTGGGGCATATGTATAATGGGCATCATGTGTGTGGCATATGACATGTTTAATGACTCATTAAACTTTAATGAGTCATTAAACATTTGCCACAGTGCACACATGATATCCATTTATACATCAGTAGGTATGCAGGCTGGAGTCAGACACAGTTTAAAAATGAAACATCGATTACCAGATGCAGGGAGATGATTGGGAGGAGCAGCGGCGTTGACGGCATGTCATGAGGCATGAGGGAAGGAGGAGGAATAAAGCGCGATTTCTAGCGCTGGGGATGGGAAGGCAAGTGCTGCTGTGCTGTGTCCTCACTTGGCGGCAGGAGGTCAGATAGTGACCTCCTGCCTCTCCGCCGTCGGGAAGCGCGTCATCGCTTGGCGGCAGGAGGTCACTATTTGACCTCCTGCCGCCAAGCGAGGAACCGCTACACAGCGGCAGCCCGGCAGGAGGTGAACTTTACTGTAAAGACAGCGCCGAGCCACTGAGCACCCGGCGAGCACTGTGTCTGTTAGCGACGGGTTAGCTAACAGACACAGTTACAATACGGCGGGCCAGCAGCGGGACTCGGGCTACATCAGTCCCCGAAACCCCGCTAGCTGTCTCCCGGACCTGACAGCGCCCCCCCCCCCCCCTCCAGCGCCCGGTGCGCGTGACCCCCCAGCCCCCCCCTAGTTACGGCCCTGGGTATGAAATGTCCCTCTTTCCTGTGTTACCTCTGCTGATGCTGATTGGCTATGCAGGGCAACTTCCTGTTGTAGCAGATTTCCAGAGACACTTAAAAGGCATCATACAGCAGGAAGTCACTTTGCAAGCTCTGTGGCACAACAGACTCCAGCAATGCTATTTAACCCCTGAAAGCCTGCAATGTCTGCATTGGCAATTGCTCAGTGTACAGGAAGACACTGTGCAGGCTCTGTAGCACAACAGACCCCAGCAGTGCTAGTTAACCGCGGAAAGCCTACAATGTCTGCAAAGGCCCGCCCACCCTCTACCCCTCTCCACTCCCTCTCTCTAATGTACTCATCTTTGTGGCCCTAAAAAAGTCAATTTCTAATAACATTCTCATGCTCAGACGCTACCCAGGAGTTCCTGATCCCCAGACTGCAGTCTGGAGCGGGTATGGGCAGTCCGACCTGCGCAGCGTGACCTCTGACCATCACACTGCGCAGGTCGGACTGCCCATACCCGCTCCAGAATCATCTCTGACCTGGACCGGACCTGGCAGCGTCGGCCGCCCGCCCTCCGGGCGGCTCTGCTGCTGCTGCTACCGCCGCTGACGCCTCCTGCTCCTGCCCTGTCTGCCCTGCTCCCGGCCGCCGGTGTGAGTAAATGAATGTGCGGGGCGGCTGTAGCGGGGGGGACTGGGCTTCTTTGTAGCATTTTTTTTGCCTAAACTGATTAGAGATGCCAATCCCGGGATCCCGGGAATCCCGGGATTGAGCATTTTTCAATCCCGATTCCCGGGATTGAAAAAATGCCCCGGGATTGGCATCCCTAGTTCCAGGGATACTGAGGTTAAACCGTTTTTTTCATTACCTAAATGTAATTTCATGACTGTTTATGTTCTTTGAGGGCAGATTTCTCTGGAACCAAACAGCCCAGTTTCACGGGACCAAAATCATTCGAAGCCAACTCAAAAGTTCTTCAATATGATACTGGTATAAATGGGTCAGTTGGTTCAGAAGATATAGCTGGTTGGTTAAAGGGGGGTAGGGAGAGAGGAGAGGTTGTCTCTCCCCCTCACACCAGAAAATGCAGGGACTAGGCTGGTGTATAAGGGGTCAGCCTGGGACCATATTCCCGGGTAAATCCCTGTATTTTCTGTTGTGAAAGGGGTATTATTTAAAACAGCCGTAACCTGCAGTGCTCTGAATACAGCCGGGCAGCCCCCTGCTCTCTGCCCAGCTGTCAATGACTGTCACCCCTGCAGCTTCCGCTCCAATTCTTCTCCCCGCTTTCATCTCAGCCCGCCCCCCCTTTAATCATGTGGTGCCAGCGCCCGGCGTGTTACCCCAATGTCACGCACAACAACAGCGCGCACAATATTTCAAATGTCCACTCAGCTAGAGGGGACACCAGGAGGGGAGTGGGAGCGTGCTCTGCGCTGCGCTCTGCTCCTTTCCCCATAGAAGCAGCTGCACCGCTCTCCATCTCTCCCTGCAGCAGCAGCGAAGGCTCATATAAAAATTTACAGTAAGTGGCACTTTTGGGGGCATTGCTTAAGGGATGCTACAAGTGGCGGTATGTGGGGGCATTACGCATGTGTGGCTTAATGTGTAAGGGGCGTTACGGTGTGCAGCATCATGTGTAAGGGGCATTAAGTGTGCAGCATCATGTGTAAGGGGCATTATGTGTGCAGCATCATGTGTAAGAGGCATTATATGTGCAGCATCATGTGTAAGGGACATTATGTGTGCAGCATCATGTGTAATGGGTACTATGGTGCGCGGCATCATGTGTAATGGGTACTATGGTGTGCAGCATCATGTGTAATGGGTACTATGGTGTGCGGCATCATGTGTAATGGGTACTATGGTGCCATCAAGCAAGAACCCCCTACCAATGAGCACGTAGGTAAGCAGCACTTATGTGGCAAATATGTAATGGGCATTACGGTTTGTTATATAGTATGTAATGGGCATCATGGTGTGTGGCTTTATGTGTAATTGGCATTATGGTGTGTGGCTTTATGTGTAATGGGTATTACGGAGTTTGCTAAAATGTGTAATGGGCATTACTGTGTATGGTCTAAAGTGTAATACCACACCCCTTTTTGTGATGCCACGCCTCCTTCCCATGAGACCACGCCTCCTTTTGCTGCGCAAAGGTCACCTGCTATTGATTCTAGATCTGGGACCACCCATTACCATAATTCTAGATTCGCCTATGTGCAATGCTGATGTTTGCAGATCTGAGCAAAAGCTTGTTGGACTGCGTATACGTCACAGTCGCACTGGGCTTATGTGGCAATTGATTTACCACACAAAATGTAATATGCAATAGACCATAACTGCCTCCAGGTCACACAAACTACACCCTTTTTAGCATTTGGAAATTAGGGCTGCTTGATGAATGTTTAGAAGAGTTTTAAATGGCTCTTGTAGACCACTGAAACAGTAGGCCAGTCTCTTATTTTAGTTGGTGGCACGGGAGTTTTATGATTCACATTCAATTGTTTCGAGCTATACATATGTATAGTTTAGATCAGAGAAGGGAAAGGGGAGACCTGATAGAAACTTTTAAATATATCAAGAGTTTTAAAAAGGTACAGGTGGGAGACATTCTTCACAGCAAAAGGAGCAACAGAACACGAGGAAATGCACTGATGCTAGAGCAAGGAAGATTCAGGAGATATTTGAGGAAGAATCACTTCACAGAAAGAGTAGTGGATAAGTGGAATAGCCTCCCATCAGAGGTGGTAGAGGCAAATACAGTAGAGCAATTTATTAAACATGCTTGGGAAAGGCATATTGATATCCTTACAAAGAAATCAGGATCAAATATGGTTTGAGGTAACATATTTTAAAAAGCGGCAGACTAGATGGGTCAAGTAGTTCTTATCGGCCCTCAAATTCTATGTTTCAATGAGTTCCCACTGTTAAATACAGCAAATTGCGGCTATTAAGAGCACAGGTCAGGGCCGGCTCTACCACTAGGCAGCTTTAGGCAGCTGCCTAGGGCGCTGGGATCTGGGGGGCGCCACCAAGTCTGCAAATCAAAAAATCAAGGATGTCTATGAGGATCCTAGTTGTACTTAATGGAGGTGGTGGCTGTGGAACTTCTAAGACCTCACCTCTATACTTTCCCTTGAGTCATACTTCCTACATTGCTGCCCCCTCCTCCTTGTACTCTGTTGTGGGTGGCATAGGGGAGGCTGCAGAGGACC
Organism: Crinia signifera; assembly: GCF_055691185.1. Taxonomy (NCBI): domain Eukaryota; kingdom Metazoa; phylum Chordata; class Amphibia; order Anura; family Myobatrachidae; genus Crinia; species Crinia signifera. Next base: position 191,205,907 of record NC_139220.1, read on the forward strand.
TCCAGGAAAACCAGGGGACTTCGCCACCTTCCCGGGGGGGGGGGGGGGGGGTTGGGAGGGGGAGTAGGTTGAAGTTTTGGATGACCACATACTGTAAAAAAATTGTGGGGGGGTAGTGTTGGGGGGGGGGGGAGTAGGTTGAAGTTTTGCCTAGGGTGCTGAGAAGCCTTGCACCGGCCCTGGCACAGGTAGAGCTATAATGACAAATCTGTAACCTCTCTCTCTCTCTACTGGTATCTTCCTTCTCTGTTCAAGCATGCACTTATTACTCCCATTCCAAAAAAACCACAATTCGGATCCAAACTGTCTCTCTAACTACCGTCCTATCTCTCAGCTCCCATGCCTCTCCAAGCTACTTGAGAGACTTGCCTACACTCGCCTCACACACTTTCTTAACTTATTGGACCCACTCCAGTCAGGCTTTCGCTCTCAACACTCCACAGAGACATTACTGACTAAAGTAGTCAATGATCTGGCCACTGCTAAATCTAAAGGCCATTTCTCACTTTTTATTCTTCTAGTTCTCTCAGCTGCCTTTGATACTGTTGACCACTATCTTCTCATACAAACACTACAATCCCTACGTCTTCAATACACAGCCCTTTCTTGGTTTTTTTCCTACTTATCTAATCGATCTTTCAGTTTTCGCTTCTCTGATTCTACCTCCTCTTCACTACCTCTGTCCATTGGAGTACCACAAGGTTCAGTCTTAGGTCCTCTGCTTTTCTCAATCTATACCTCCTCACTTGGGGAACTAATCAACTCTTTTGGATTTCAGTATCATCTTTACACTGGTGATACTCAAATCTATCTTTCCTCCCCGGAATTGTCACCATCAGTATTGCTCCATGTCTCTGAATGCCTTTCTGCCATTTCATCCTGGATGTCACCTCGCCACCTCAAACTCAACATTTCCAAAACAGAATTAATTATATTCCCACCAACCAAGAGTAGTTACCAACCTGATATCTCTATCACTGTTGAGAACACAATTAATCCTACACCACAAGCTCGCTGCATAGGGGTCATCCTCAATCCTGTAGTTTATGGTGGTCACTAATGCTGTCTGTAGAACGTGGTGGTCACTAGTGTGGGTTGAAGATCCTGGTGGTCAGTTACACTATCTATAGAACCTGGTGATCAGTAATGGTGTCTGTACTTATGGTGGTCACTAATGCTGTCTGTAGAACCTGGTGGTCACTAGTGTTGTCTGTAGATCTTGGTGGTCAGTTTTGCTGTCTGTAGAACCAGGTAGTCAGTAATGGTGTCTGTAGATCCTGGTGGTGTCTGTAGTTTATGGTGGTCACTAATGTTGTCTGTAGAACCTGTTGATCAGTAATGCTGTCTGTAATTAATGGTGGCCACTAATTCTGTCTGTGGAGCCTGGTGGCCAGCACTTTGTATAGTTTATGGTGGTCTGTAAAACCTGATGGTCACTAATGATGTCTGTAGTACATTATATGGCAGATATTTCAAATATATGGCTGTCGGTAATGCTGTTTGTAGTACTGTACACGGTGGTCACAAATGCTGTCTGCATTATATGATGGTCGCTGAAACTGACACTGATACTGGGGTTTGTAGTGTCTATGCCCTGGGTGATAGAAAGACTAGCTTCACTCCTATCCATGTCACCTCTTAATAATATGGTGGAAACTATAGGCCTTATTGAGAGTGGTAGGAAATGTGATGCAATAACAGGAGCTTTCCCTATTTGGAAATATACACCGATTTTCTGCCTGTATTCAGAATCATTTTGCCGCATTCAATGTGGCCCGCCAGGGGGTTAAACGGCGAGAATCACCAAAACAAGCCACCCTCGCCGTTTAACCCCCGCGTCGGCCGTTCACACTATTCAACGTTCCGGGGATACTTGGATGGCGAGGATTCCCCCAAACGGCAAGGTTCGCGGCTAATGCAGGGAGCCCACTGCATTTAGCCGTGAGCCTCACTGTTTTGGCGGCCGCACGCGCCGTAGCCACCTTGCTGTACAAACCCAGCAAAGTGGAAACAGCGTGTGCAGGGGGGTCAGTTTAATACTGACCCACAAGCTGTGATGGCGAGCAATCAGCACTGCCCGCTGTGCGCAGCTCACATAAGAGCATTGAATATGGCCCTATGTGTCCACGCAACCCTCATCCATTGCTGGTGAATGTGGCCAGATCCCGCATTCATACCTTCTCAAGTTGGGACAACATCCCATCTTCAATAGAACTCCCATCTTAGTAAATTTACCCCTAAGACACCACAGTAAATCAAGAAGAAATACAAGAAAATAAATCACTGCACACAATAAAGCACATTAGCGATACATCTTTATTTCTTTAGTATGCACCAGTCAAAACATCAGTATCAAATGACATGTTTTGTACATTGTGTTTGATACATAGAAAACACCTTCCCTATAAAATGCAGTCACATGGCAAGCGCCATGTGCTATTGGCTCTGCCCTTATAACAGTGCTACGACAACCAATCATATTCTTTAGAGACAGTCCAGATAAGAGGTCATAGAGTTGAATGCAAATATGAATAATATAAACGTTAAGATACATGAGGGATGTGCACTGAATGTATTTGACACTGGGGCATTACTATTAAATAATAAAAACAGCTAAACTTCAATTTGAAGCTAAAATTTGTATCTCCAGAATGGACCAGCTAATTTCCCACTCAAAAATGAATGAGGGAATAAAAATAAAATCTAAAAGTAGTGAAGTGAACATAATAAAAAATAATGACCTGACAATCCTTATTTTTTCTGATTGTCAAGGCATTTTATATAGAGTAACAGTTTCATAGTATTATTTGTTGGCATGTTTTATAGGACAATTATTCTTGACTTTGTGTTTCAGCATTGTGTAAATATGCAAACAATTGCAAATAAATGTATGGCATTCCAGATGGATAGGTTGTACAGTTTGCCAATAGCCAACCGTCACCATATTATAACCTCATGACCTCTGGTGCCTCCCCTAAACATTTCACCCTAAAAATCCCCTACCCTCAAATAAAAATACAAAACAATTAAAGCACATATAAAACACAACAGGTAACAACTTTAAAAAATAAAACACCAACCATAATATAAAGAAAGATTTTGTAAAAAGTAGAAGGACATGGGCATTGTGGGTGATGTGCATGCTTGTTTCCCTTTTCCCCCAACCGTTACCATGCCCTCATGCTATGGGAAAGTCCTTAGATTGGATGAACAAAGGCACTTGGTGAATTTATGCTAATAAAGTTTTCTTTTTTTCAATCAGTGCATTTGCATAAAAAGGGGAAGAGACTGTCCTTCACTGGCAAGTCAGTAGGCATCTTGAGATGCCTTTCAGGTACTAGGATACAGATGAGCTTCTCAAGGTACTGAGACTTGGAAGGGACTTCCAGGAACATTCTGGTCGCCCCACTTGACGATGAGGATATAGTCCCCTTTGTCCTTTACAGTGTAAGTCACATTGTACAATCGATTTCCCATGTGCTTCACGTATACTTCTTCGCATGGGGTCTTTGGCCCATGGACTCCTACCATCAGCATATTGGTACCTGTGGAAAAAACAGTAATCGGTTAAAAGAGAAAAAAAGCATATCCTACAAGGAAGGCTTTCTAGTTGCAAACCCAATCCAGCAAGAAACATATTTTTTTTTAATATGGAACTATTTTTATAAACCCGCAGGTAAATAAATGTTACTTTTGCATAAATGTAAGTAGTATATTTCATATAAAATCATGGCTTCTGCAATAGTCTTATGATATCATCTAAACCGAGTGCACGCACATCTGTAATCGCTACAAAATGGCACCCTTTCGCTCAGTGGCGTAAGTTCGTCCCAGTTGCCAGGAGGCAAGATAAATATTGGTGCCCCCACACACACACACACACATACATACATACACACCACAGCACCTTATATAAATATATGTATTCATGTGTGTATGTATGTTACGTATATTATGTTTTATGTACTGTATTATGTGAAGTCTATGGTCCTGCTAGGATGGGAAATCATACACAGGTGTGATATTAACAGTTTTCAATGAACTAATTCAAACTTGCGGGGAGTAGAGGTGCCCCCTTGGGAGCAGGAGCCTGGTGGCAGATTACTTCATTGCCTCCCAAAGTTATGCCTCTGCTTTCGCTCACCTGCTTTGCTGCAGTCTACTGTGAAGGTGTTTTTCTGTCCCACAAAAGCTTTTGAAAGCCCGGGCCCTCGGGACACCACTTTGGTGGCATCAGATGTAAATTTAGGCACTGCCATCCCATAGCCTCCCACAGAAGCAGAGGATTTGGTGACGGTTTCTACCAACACAGTTGATGTTTCATGGAGACTGTGGCCACCAGAGAGACGTACACCTATTAAATTGAAACAGAAGATACATGGTGTTATACAGCTGTTTCTTCATACACCTCAGACACTCAACACAAGTAAGCCACACTGAGCACCAAGTGGCTTTTTCACACAAAAGTCTCAGAAGTGTATCTTAATTGCAATAGGATATGAAAAACCTGATTCATTTGCTACGAATTGCACTGATTAATTTTCTACTTATGGGGGTATTCAATTCTGTGTTGTATTTTTAGACAGTCAAAAAAACAGCACTTTTTAAAGTTGTTGTAAATTAGACCTATTCAATTAAAGTGACGATTTTCTGATGGTCAAAAATCATGGCCGCAATTTCAACAAAAACACTTAAATCTGTGAGTAATTTGCAAATTCAAGTGTTTTAGTAGAAATTGCGTCAGTTTCCGAATTTTTCAGTCATGTTTCACTGATTCAGCATCGGCGAAATGTGATTAAAAACCGGCCGAAAATGGCCACAATTGAAAACTAAAGTTCATTATTTTTTTTGATAAGCCAAAAATTAGACTTAATTGAATATCCCTTTAGTGTAAAAAAAGCTTGCAGCATCATAGCACTCCGTATACAAATTCGGGCTTAGACGCAAACAGATATACAAGTATTGCATATAAAATTATCACTGCAGTCTCAAGAAGTGATTTTCTTGCATTACATCGAGATTAAAATGCATAGTCATGCAAAAAAAAATGCTCAACCCAAGTTGAGACACACCAAATGTGGTGCAGTCAGAAGGGATGTTTTGTGCAAATGCAGCAATGTGTGAGGACACATTTGTATATAGACAGAAGAATTATTATGCATTTTCATTCTAAGTAGACAGTTTCTAGTATTCAATCTAATGAGCAAACATGCGCAAAATACATTTCTGTTTTGTTTGATATCGTTTTGAGTATAGATTGTACTATGGTCTATTCGCACTCACCTGTTACCCTGGCCTTAAATGGACTTCCAACTATGTGCTGGGGTCCTCCATATTTGATAGAGATCAGGTAGTTTCCAGGTGCCATTGGAGTATATGAGACTTTATAACCATCAGAAGAATCCTGGCAGTCCAACTTCACTTTGGAAGGTCCATCAATAGTTACTGATAAAGACCCTGCTCCGGCATTAAAGGTGTTCACTACAAATTCTGAAGGTCTTCCTGTGTAAGAAACAGAAGAGGAAAGACAAGAATAGTATGAGGATACTATTATATTACCTGTCTGTATGCAAAGGATTAAGAATGTCCGAGTTTATCACTTGCAAAGGATTAGTGATGTCACATGTTTCAACTTTAAACTACAGTAATTCTACTGACTGACTCAATAAATAATATTACAATAAGTATCAGCAAATGAATGTCCAAATTTATGCAGAGTTTTGTGAAAGAAACTAAGCAATAAAAATAAAGGAAGATGCTTGTTTGATTCAAATGCAGGTAGATACATGGTTTTGTAGCATTTTTCCATTTTCATTAAAAAAAATGGGCTACAACATATACATAAAAATGTTTGCAACAAATTCTTTAAGTACTGTACTTGTGACTCTCACCTGTGACTCCACCCTCTAGCCCAGGTCCATAGGCTGTAACAAGGCCAGGGTCACCAGCCTGACTCTGCTCACCCACGCGGATCTTGAATGGGCTTCCTGGGATGTGGCGTCCATTGAATTTGACATCAATAGAGTGAACCCCATTTTCATGAGGAATGAAACGAATTGAGTATTTGTCTGGAGGTGCAAAAACACTTAAAGTTAATTGCACAAAAACATTATAATAGGCAACATTGTGACACATTAAGATAATCATTACTCTTACCACTGTCCACTTCAGACACGTAGCATTCTTCTACCACACCCGATGGTGTGTGTACCTTGGCATCTATTACTCCACGTGCTCCATTCAACTGCACTGCGAATGAGGCTGGTTGGTTGACTATCATCCCTGTCTCCTGTGAAGCAGTACAGTTTGATTACTTTAGGTGGTAGAAAACCTTAACCCACTTTAATCAATGTAATTGTAAATGTTCACAAAAGAATATCTCAAAAGAGTAAACTGTTTATAAAATAAGAGTCTCTATGGATTCCCACCCATTAAGTGGCTTTACATATTTGTGTTGAATTAAAAATAGTAACTTCTCACCTGTAGGCTAGTGACAGTTAATCTACGGGCATCATCAGAGCGGGAGGCAACTGGTACCACAAAAGGACTGTCAGGGATGTGTTCATCATTAAATTTGATAGACACCTCGTAGTCACCTGCATTAAAATGATAATAAGAATACCAATAGTTTAGAAAAGTAAAGCGTCCATTTGTAAATATAATCTAAAGAACATAGAACAATATACATCAGATATAGAATTAATTTAGTGAATTCTACCAAATAGAAACCAAATAGAAAACCTAAGAGATCTTTTCTTTAACCTCATATTGTATCAAACTTCTAGGTATTTACCCATGAGTTGATTTGTGTTTTGCACTCACCAGCTTCCTGGACAATGTAGGATACGCCACAGGACCCATCTTTTCGGTCCTCAAAAGAGATCTCTGCTTTGCTAGGTCCTTCTACAGCAATAGACAGACCACCTGCTCCTGCCTCTCGTGTCCATATGCTGAATTCAGCTGTGTAGATTAAATCACAGTTACCATAAAGAAAATGTTAAGCTCCACTCTACCTTAAAATATTTATATCCATATTGAATATCTCATAAGTGTTTACCTGGAACTCCTGCTACTCCTCTCTCCAAGCCAGTGCCTCCTGCCCTGACTTTGTGGGAACCACCTTCACCCATGGGGCCAACTGTGAACTGGAAAGGACTGCCAGGAACATGTTGGCCTCTATACTTGACACTAACGGTGTGAGCTCCCATCTCCTGTGGTACGAACCGCACGCTATATGTACTGTCTTCACCATCAATAATTTCTGCATCTGTGGTTTTTCCAGAAGGGCTGGTCACCTGAGCGGTCATATCCTGATGACCTGCTTCACCTGAAACAGAAGGAGAACACTATTTAACAATGTTTACAGATGACATAACTTTTCCCACTGAGATCAAATAAATGTACTCTGCGCACTTCTATATTACTCACCTTCCTGTCGTGCAATGCTGCTGAATGAGCCCAGGCTCTCCCGACCAAGGAAGTCCCCAAACACATTGTGAAAAGGGTCACCCCCAACCTGTGTAGATTCCTCCACCCGCACTTCTCGCTTTGTTTCACCTGCACGCGTTTTGCTAATCTCTGTGCGTTCAGTGCGAGTGTAAGTATGGCTGCTGCGTGTGAAAGTGCGTGTGAGGCGTTCTTGGGCTGAGACCATCTGGAACCAGTTGCCTAAAGCAAGATGTGGAGACAACAAACAGGAAAAAATGTAACATTAGTATTTTTCTACTTTGATGGCACATATTACCAGTCTTTATGTAATTAATGCAACAGTTATGTAGAACTAAATGGATAGAATGAACCAATGTGTCAGTATTTTTACAATCTGCCTCAAGTTGTATTATTTCCCCTCATTGAGATGTGAAATATTCCGGAATGCTTGGAAAGTAGGAAATTTTGAATTAGGGTTTATTGCATAGATCGGAAGATAATGTCTTAAGGTGCCTATACACGGTACAATAATTGGATGTGTTTTGGACTACATTGCATGTGATTTGTGTGTGATGCGATCCGAAACTAGTTAAAAAAGTATATGCAGTGCATACATCTTGAACTACGCGATAGGATGTGTGCGGGAGCGCACATCGCATTGCACCCACAAAACGCACAGTGTATGGACACCTTAGGATATACTATAGTATTTAAAATTAAAATATTATTTTATTTCCCCTTCATTTCCCTGGTATTCAGATCCTCATTAAATTGCCTGACAGGGCTCATCTCAGTAACCTGAGGGAACAATCTATGATCATATCTGTGTGTTAAACTTTTAGAAGAAACAATTATTTAAAATGCTTTCTTTCTGAACATGCTGGATAATAGGTTTCTGGATAAGATATGCACTATTTCCATATTATGTGTGTGTGATAGGATTGTGCATATATACAGTATACTGTATGATTTTATTGATTGCTGTCATTCTGTACTGTACATTTGTTTTCATGAACTTACCTGGAATCTTCAGATTGAGGTCACATGTGCTGCCTATGCTGGCAATAGACGGGGCTTGGCGTCTTCTGGTTATGCTCTCTTTCATACGCCCTTCACCTGTTACCTTTACCATAAATGGACTTCCTGCAAGGAACATGAGAAAGGGTTGTCATTTTTGTGTGTATTATATGCTCCAGAAGAAGTTAGGAAGTCCTTGTTATGATTTTTTACCAAATGTGTTCTAGTATGTAATCTGAGGTGTTCTGTTCAGGGGGCATAAATACAGGAGACAAAGGAAGTTGGTTGCTTCTGGGCGACAGCCCTATGGTGTGCACCCTGACTTCCTCCGTTGCTCTAGATTCTGTGTTATGCACCCCAGAGCATGGATTAGAATGTGCTACATTCCTCCCTTTCACAGGGCCCCCACCCCAGAATTCTGCCAAATGGATGTGTGTAACTGTAATATATGTGCACAGTATATGTGTGTGACTGTATGCATTTATGTGTGACTGTGTATATCTATGTGTACTCCTATGTATGTCTGCATACCCCCCTACTATCCCAATTTTTCTGGACAGGCCGACTTTTCAAGTACTGTGTGCCTTTGGGCTGCAGTGTCGCACAGAGAGAAAACATTCTCACCTGTTGTGTGTTGCAAGTCATGGAGAAGCCCTGCCACTGTGTGACTGAGGAACAGTACATGCATGGTGTGTGACATCAAAATGTGTAATCACACCCCATTTTCATGTACTCACTATATGCTTGACCCACAAAAAACAAACCCAATTTTGTTCTTTAGGGTCCCCCAAAGCCTTAATCCAGCTCTGCTGAGTGTCGCCGGGGTGTTGGCAGTGAATATTGGTATAGGTGTGTCTCGGTGCTGCTGGGGTGTTGGTAATGAATGCAGGCTAGGGGGAGTGTGTGTCTGGATGCTACTGGGATTTGACAGTGAATATGAGCAGGTGGAGAGACTAACAAGTATATTGTCTCCAGACTCCTGGTATAAAACGCCACTGGCTCAGATTGTGTATGTCAATGTACCTGCCCATCAGGTTTGTGCTTTAATATTAGATATAAGTATCCTTATTATTTCATTTACTTGAGTTTATATATCCAAAATGTCACGCGGTGCATGCTGCTGAGTACCAAAGTGGATAGTGAAGTGTATATGCACCTATATGTGTCACTGGCATTCCACACATGTATGGAACTTGTTCTACCCACCTGGCACATGCTTTTCTGCAAACTTGATGTTTATAATGTATGTTCCAGGCTCAGTAGGACAATAAGACACTTTACATGTTCCATCTTCCACATCTTCACAGTTTATATCCACTTTGCTTGGGCCTTCAATGGACAAGCCTAAACCCCCATAACCTTACAAGCAAACAGACAGATTCAGGTTTATGAAGAGGATATTAGAGGAATTACAGTGAGCAAGTAAGCAATGACTGTATTTACCTGCATTCCTGGTGTCGACTATGAATTCAGACACCTCAAACGTTATACCTTCCAGCAGTCCCTTCCCTGACACTTTTACCCTGCTTGCATCTCCGATCTCAGACTGTCCCACCATGATCTTGAATGGACTGTTAGTTACATGTTTTCCATTCTTTTTTACACTGACCACATGTTCTCCCACCTCTTTTGGGGTGAAGGAAATTCCTGCAGTAGATAAAACACAGTAGTCTAAGATGACTGCCTGGCATGAACAATGGTATATAGCAAATCTATTCTATCAAACACAACTTATCTTTGTGTATAAAGATTTAACACAAGTGTCATGCCTAGCTTTTAACATATTTAAGAGACCAATAGCACTTTAATATTGTGTGAAGTGCAACAGCATAAAGCGTTACTGTAACATAGTTTATGGTCATATGAAATACGCAGTCATTTTCTATCAACAGCCCTGTACCACATGGTGCCTTTTCTCAACTGCTTAAATACTCTGAGTATCCATCTCATTCTGTAACTTGTGACGCTTTGTTCTCTCACCAATGTGCCTGTTGGGCAGTCTCTTAAGCAGACAGGGCTCCTCATTGCCGGATGGGGCTCTGATACTGGCAGTTAACAGGCTAAGATCGGTCTCTGTGATCTTGAGGGAAACATCTGTAGAGGTCCCCACGTTGAGCTGAGACGTTCTCATTGAGTCATCACCTAATAAGACATTATGTTACAAGATATATTAGTGAATTCTTAAAGAAGAACTTAACTGAAAATGTAAAATATAGTACAACGTGTACTTTCTTTTATTGAAGCATTAGAAAACAATAAGTTGTGTACATAGTTCATAGTATAGTATACATTTTAAGTGTACTATTTTAAGATGAATCTGGCGACATTTTATGATAACCACATGACCAATGAAGCTTCAGTTCTAACAGTTCCCAAGCAGCTGTTTTATAGATAACATGCACTCGCTTAAATCAAACAGTAGTTGAAACTCCTCCATAGTGTAGCCTCTGTGAAGTGAAGGGAATTGTGCTTGCACTAGGGAAGAGGCATAGACAACTACTGAGTTAAGGCCCATGGGCAATTTTGAGCTGACAGCGCCGGGCAGGGGGAAAAGCCGCTCAGTGTGTGTGCATTGAGCGGCTTTCCCCCCAGTGATGACAGCGATCATCGCTGTCCATAGACACTGGGCAAAATCGCACAGTGTGTACTGACGTTTAAGCAAGTGGTATTAGACTACAGACTGTGTATTATACCACATTTAAAGTTTGAAATAGATTACTGTATTCTACTGCAAGAGAAAAAAGTTAAATAATAGCTAAAGGAACTATTCTATAGTATTAAACAGCAGTATATGGAAACTACAGTAATCAAACACTCAACAATGAACTTTCTAATTGGACAGTGGATGTTGATTATCTCTTGTATGCAAAATGGTTGACTATGAAATTCAATTGTTTTGGGTGTGTAACTGGCACATGTATATCCTGGCTGTTGCACCCAAACTCCTGCTTTGGGTGCACAAACTACTGTTTGGATGGCTAAAGTGCTCAGTTTGCCCACATTTTTTCTTGGATCCCAAGATTCTGAGAGAATAAAATAAATGTGACCTCTGTGTCTGCCTGGTGCCTGAACAGCAGAACAGTTGCATTGCTGCTGTTGGACGCCATCTAGTGACGGCTGAATTACCCCCTGAGTGTTTGACCAAACTATAGCATATTCCTTTCTCATCACCTGTAATCTTAGCTGTGAAAGGACTGCCTGGGATGTGCTTGTCATCAAATCGCACAATAATGTTATAGTCTCCAGGAGCTGTAGGCAAGTAGGACACAGTGCATGTACCATCCTTATTGTCCTTGCATGTGATTTCTGCTTTTGATGGACCTTCCACAGCCAATGATAAGCCACCTGTGTTAGATGAAATAAATTAGACATTTTCACTAACCACTCTGCAAATGATTATATTTTGCAATTAATAGCAACAGAGATGGTAACATTAATATGGAACTAGCAAACATTACATATTATATATACATACCCATAAACATCATGTTATATTATGTTAGCATTACATAAGAGTATACTCAGATTTAATTTCAATATCTGAAGTCACAAACCTTCTCCGGCATCCTTAGTAACAATGGTAAATGTGGCTGGCTTGTTTACCATCCCATGAATAAGGCCTTGTCCATATGCATTCACATGTCGGCTGTTCATGGCATCTACATAAAACTGCAGTGGACTCCCTAGAAGTAAAAAATCATTGAATGTTTCTAATATAAAAATGATACAATGGAAGTTCTACCTAAAAACCCCTGAATTAGCTTGCAAATGAGTGTTTCCATTTTCTTTCTTAGATATATCCCTTATATACAGGAGTATGTCTTCTTTAGACTACTGCCACTAGCATACACAGGGGAAGATGTACTAAGCTTTGGAGAGTATAAAGTACCATCAAATCAGCTCCTAACTGCCATGTTACAGGTTGTTTTTTGACAAATGAAAGAAGCTGATTGGCTGTTACCACATCTCTCTCCACTTTATCACTCTTCACGCTTAGTACATCTCCCCCATATACTTTTTTGGTTATTGTCATCTCATAAATGATTTACCTGGAATGTGATTTCCATCATACTTTATGTCCATTTCATGTAGTCCCTTCTCCACTGGGGCAAATTTCACAGTGACAGTGCCATCTTTGTTATCAGTGATATTAGGTCGAGCGGTCTTACCGGATGGCATACGGACTTCCCCTAGATAAAAAAGACAAATGTAAAACATGGCTCCATGTCTGTCACTGGGGTCAGTTTTGGGTTACATAACAAAAATGTTTAGTGCTCCTTTGTTTCATTGGGAATAAAAAGTATATGCATGTGCTCTTTTTCTATAAGGATTATGTATTGTAAAATAACGTGCTAAAATAACTAGTGGGCTCAAAATGTGTAATACAGTTATTTTAATCACAATCCAATGACCTAAATGTACATATTTGGGGCAGTACGGATGGTGTAATGGTTAGTATTACTGCCTCACAGCACTGAGGTCATGGGTTCCATTCCCACCATGGCTCTAACTGTGCGCAGTTTGTATATTCTCCCTGTACTTGCATAGGTTTCCTCCCACAATCCCCCCAAAAATATACTGGTAGGCTAATTGGCTCCCAACAAATTAACCCTAGAATGTCTGTGTGCATGTACATGTGCTAGGGAACATAGATTGTAAGCTCCACTGGGGCAGGGACTGGTGTGAACATTCAAATATTCTCTGTAAAGCGCTGCAGAATATGTGTGTGCTATATAAGAAACTATTAGTAAATAAATAAAAATATTTACAGCTCACTGTAACTAATGGTGTGTACACATGGTCAAATGTGTCTTCAGATACTATCCACGATCCGATCAGATCGGATCTTGGGTAGTATCTGAAGGCACATCCGATTTGCATACAAGTCTAACTATATAGTGCAGATCTGCACTATATAGTCAAGGCAGACAAGACTTTCTGTCTTGCGATACGTGAACGCGCATCGGAATCGGATCGGGATCTGAAGGGTTAAAACCCTTGCGATCTGCATCCGATTCCGATCCGATGTTGACTATATCGTCAACATCGGAAGGCAAAAAGTACCGTGTGTACACACCATAACTTACAAGAGGCTGGTTATAAGTTAAGATATTTTCTTGCTAAATCATTAAAAGTGACGAAAGTCATTGAAGAATGCTTTACTTGTGAATATTTCCCTTCTTGGCACTTGTCTCTAAAAAGTTTTCTACTTCTTTTCAAACAATGTTAAGTGGATCAGTTTCTGTAGTTTATAGGAACATAATTGAGAGAAAATTGTTGGCTCATTAACTATACCTGTAATCTCTCCTTTCTGAACAGTGAAAGGAATGACTAGATTGAATGGCCTGAGCATGGTATCCAAATTATCAACAGGAACCACAGGCTCTTCTGTTGCCTGCAGAGTTTAAAAGAGGATTGTAAATGATTTAATCCCTTATAGAAAATGACAATACAACAAAAAATAAGAGTCTAAAAATGAAAGACTGGAAAAACAGAAATAGAATCTGAATAAAACATAACAAAAAGCAAAACTAAAGTATGGTAAGTTATAAAGCAAAGGTGACATTGAGAGCAAAAAGTAAATAACAATGAAGATGAATACTTTTATATTCCATATATATGCCCAGGATTTAAAGTGAAGAACAGGAGTATTATGAGCACAGTTTTAGAGCAATAAGATGCAGGGAAGATGAGTGTCCAGAAAATCAATTATTGGTAAAATCAGAGCAATGTACAGACGGGGATCTTTTTGTCCTTCTAGGCCTCCATAATAAAGGAAATTTATGGTTTCTGACTTTTTATTCTAAACGTCACAGTGGTGGAGCGGATGGCAAAAATATTAACAAAGATATTAAACCGTTTTAAATCTAGGGTTATTCCATAAGAATAATATGCTTTAGACGGCATGTCTTCAGAAGTGTACGCATAGGTACGCCACAGTTTTACCATTATAAATCAGTATATTCTCATCTACCAATATATATACTGCTGTAATACATCGGCTGTTCCTGTGATTAGCTTGTTACTATGTCAGTTGCATTCAGTACATTTTCTAACTCTTTCATAAACAGTATTTAAATGGTACCCAATGTACTTTTTAAGTAGGCCAAAATCTATTATAAATGTGTATTACAGGACTCTGATCTATCACCCTGAGGTATGCCGGAAACATGAGACAGAAGATAAGCTAGTAAGAGAAGCTGCATGTAGGAAAGTAATGGCTGGAGATCAGAGATCTAGAATGAGAGGGTTATAATAATAGAGTTCTCTCTGTTATACCCAGTGAGCTGGATAGCCGGGGAGGTGTGCAGCATAGGGCTGCTGTAGCTGCACAGTGTCACATGGCTCCTCTATGATGGGAATGGTATCACAAGCCTGGCAGGAGGGAGGGAAGTCATTAGTTACATGTTTGGGACAGCACACGTTACATGGGGAGTGTCAAATGTGTAGCCTCTCTCACCATGCATTGGAAACTTACCACTACATGGAAGGGACTGTTGGGAATTTGTTCTCCACCAAATCGAATGGTGATAACATATTTCCCTGGCTCAGGTGCAGTGTAGTAAATATCGAAAGTGCCATCTTGGTTTTCCACCACGTCTACATCCAGTTCTGCCCCATCTGGTGTAGACACCTTGCAGGTAACTTTCCCCTTTCCTGCAGCTTTTGCATCCACTGTGATGACAGTCTCTTCTCCAATCTGGATAGTGGGTCCTAGACAGGCTCCTAAGGGTCCAAAGACACAGCAGTATTCACTAATCACAGCTTCAGGTGTATTAACATGCACTTGTGGCATAACATCAAGTTTTATATAAATAGCCAGATAAATTAGCAGCTAATGCTCGGTGTGAATTAAAAATCAAGTATATGTCGTATTGGTCATGTATTTCATAATTGTTTACAGCTGTGATTAATGAAACAACTCACCTAATCCATGTCCTCCAATAGACACTGTGGAAAAAATGAGATCATAGGAATTACATATGTGATACTGTATGTAGATGTATAGATTTTTTTCTCCTGTTGATGATAAGATTTATCCAGGAGCTCACCTGTCACTAAGCACTTGCTGGCATCTCCAGTCGGTACAGCGTGAATACGGAAAGGGGAGTAAGGGATTTCATCGCCTCCATACTTGATGGTAATCGTGTATCTTCCTGCCATGTCTGGCAGATAAGACACTGTGTAGGTCCCATCTCCATTTCCTCGAATATTAGCTTTCTTTGGCTTTCCTTCAGGGTCCTATAAGGAAAGAAAATGATCAGCCCTGTTATTTTACAATATACATAGTGGGAATCATTGGCAGCACTTTATGGCAGCCTGTATTTGCAGAAAAGTGTTCGCTACCACATAGGGTAGGGAGCAATTTTCAGAGATTTAGGGCTGAAAAATAGAATAGATAGAATTCCTTTATTCATCTCACAATGGAGAAATTTGCAACCAGCATGCAAAGAGTGCGAGACTGCGTGCCTTTGCCGGCGTTTAAACACCACTGGAATGTCATCTCGTGCAGTTCGCAACTAATACTTTCAATCCTATTGCGTGAAAAAAACATTTACCTAACTATTTCAAACAAACACATCAAATTTACTACAGTGACATAATGATATATTCCAAAATGGGATGTAATATATGAGATGTATATATAGGCACAACTGTAGGTCACTACATATAACTAACTTGTAATGTCCCTTCATCTTTTTTTAATCATGTCCTAAAGATGGAAAGGTCCCCTTTCTGTCTGCAGAATATCAGATATCCAGAGCTGCGTGACTCACTAATGCCTGCGTGAATATTTCACTGTTGCCAGCTGGTGATGGTTTGCTGAGGATTAATCCTTATACTGACTGAGTTCCAACTTCTCCATTACATTCCCACCTATTTATTTTAAACCGGCAGTCATCCTGGTACAGAATGTATGTTTGAATATATAAGTTATGGAATCAATAAAAAACATCTTCCCCATTTTTTTATAGTTTGGTGAGGATATTACACTTCTCTTTTAAAACAAAACAATCTAGAGTTGAAAAAGAAACAATGGGAAAAATTGTGAAGAATATAAGCTCCTGAAGCTGTATACCCACTTAATCTTAAACCCTTAAGACTGTGATTCCAAACTGTGTGCCTAGGCAGGGTGTGGTACAAGGGTCCGATAGTCGGGATCCCAATAGTCATTAGCCCGACGTCGGGATCCAAACTGGCCGTACCTAGAGAGCATGGTGAGCGCAACTAAGCCCCTTGCGGGCTCGCTGCGCTCGCCACGTTGCGGGCACGGTGGCTCAATACATGAGCCACCTATTCTTTTCTCCCTCTATGGGGGTCGTGGACCCCCATGAGGGAAAATAGCCGACGGCCGTCGGGAACCCGGCTGTTGGTGTTTTGACAGTCGGGATCCCAACGTCGGGTGAATGCCTGTCGGGATCCCGCCTAGGCACCCTAGGGTGCTGAAAATTAAAATATTTGTAGTCAGAATGATAGGCAAAACCACCATTGGTGGCTGCCAATCACAGAACATATGGGCACATAACTGGCCCTAAGGATGACAGATAGGCACAATTTACTTAATTTAATATTTTTCCAACAATATTTCATTCTAGGGGTGCCATGAAAAAAATTCTGATACTCTAGGGAAGGAATAGGGAATCTTTGGCGCTACAGCTGTTGTTGAACTACAGTACATGTCCCAGCATGCCCTGCAACAGTTTTAGCATGGCCATATAACAAAACTATAGCAGGGCATGCTTGGGATGTGTAGTTCAACAACAGCTAGAGGGCCAAAGTTTCCCCATCCCTGCTCTATGGTTCCACGATTCAGGAAAGTTTGCTGCCTTAAGAATTGTATTAATAATTGTTGTATTATGATAACCTGAACAGTGTAGATTTTCTTAAGAATATGAGTTTTATTAATAATAATAACAACAATAATATTAATATTTTAATATAACCTGTTAACTTTTATTGATAAACTTTAGTAATAATTTACTTAAAATTGGGGCATTTGTATAACCAGTACACTGATGGAATATTTTCAGGTCATGTCCCTTGTTCTGCAGCTATACAGGACATTCAGGGGAACTTCTCCTATCTCCCACTAGATGGAGATTTACTGTCCACTCCCAGCAAAGCCTAAATATGAATGAGCTCATTTTAATGGGATGTACAAATCTTCCAGCTGCTCTAGATGCATACTAGGGGTCACTTGTTTTTATAAATATACCATATGGACAGGGATTGTGTTCCGAGATAAGCAGTGTTTCTATTAACTGTTTCATAGCAATAAGAAAGGAAACTATTTTCAGTTACTATTTATCATTAATTATCACAAACTCTGAAGATAACTGATCACAGCATGATGGGAGTTGTAGTCTTGAACACTTGTAAAACAATGTGGAAAATGTATTAATAGTACATTTATTGTTACAGAAATAAAGGTCCTCCGTTTTTTTAAACAGGAAGCAATAGCACCTAGATGAATTAATATGTTAACCACCGGAGTAGGGCATAACCCCCTTCCCCACCACCATCACAACCACCACCATCCATCATTAATTTCAGCATGCCTATTGCATATTTGTGGAATACGTGTATGTGGTCTGAAGAAGGTGCCAGGTTGGGAGTACCAGTACTTACATTTAGTGGCCCATTTATAAACAAATGATAAAACCCCCTGTCATGTGTTCAGCTGTTAACTGTCATGTGCTGAGTTCCTAACTGTCATGTGTTTAAAAAATGACAGCTAGGAGCTAATTGGCTGGGACATCTATTATCATACACAATTAGTTTTATCATTCACAATAAGATTTATCACTCATTGATACATGGGCCCCTTATTTTGATACATACTGTACTAAACATTAAACTTAGATGCCTTAAATTAAAAAAAAAAATGTTCAAATAGCAATACTAACAGCTGGATGTTGGTTCAGAAATAGGTAGCATTATGTAAAATGGAGTTATAAAAAGGCAGAGGTCAGAAAGATAATTGTATAAGTTTGTATGTAGTTTTACATTTCTAAGATACTTTTGGCCAGTGTACTCACCAGAATTTGAACAGTCAAAAGCCCCTCGCCAGCATCACGGGCATCAATGGTAAATTCAACAGGCAGGCTGGCTGGGATGCCTGCTGTGTTGAGACCTGGGCCACTGGCACGCACTTTGCTTGCATCATGGGTTGGCAGTACCTTGATTTTAAATGGGCTGTAGAGAAAAATATTGTTTAACATTTTATTTACACTGACAATTAGAACAGAATGTGTTCTGATCAGCGTTAGGCAGGAGGAACATCTGACCTTCGTGGCACCTCCTGGTCTGCATATCTCACAGATACAGTGTATGGTCCATCTGTGGCTGGAGTATAATGTACAGTGTGAGTCCCATCACCATTGTCTCGTACATCCACTGGCTCTGCCAAACCTTGGGAAATAAATGTAAAGAAAATGGACTTTTGTATTATTCTGCGGGAGACTACCCCTTTCCCCTTCTTTTCTTCCATTTTTTAATGCTACTTAAATACCTGATGGTCCTTGCACCAGCACTTCTAGAGGTGCCAGCCCTGCTTTGCTGCAGTCTACAGTGAAGTTCTGCGGTACATGTGCTCTTACACCAGCCCCCAAACCAGGACCTGAACACTTCACTTTGCTAGGGTCCACAACATCTTTTACTGGCACACGAAAAGGGCTTCCTGCAGGAGTTAACAAGTCAGTAATTACACATCAGTCCACAATGTGGTATCATTGCATGTACATCTGGAGAAGGTAGGCTATTGTGTGCGTTTCACAAAAATGGACTGTATTTGCTTTACCTGGGATTGGTCGACCTCCAAAAGTGATATTAACATCATACTCTCCTGGCGTGAAAGGGATGTACTCCACACTACAGCTGCCATCTTTATTGTCTTTACATGACATTTTTGCTTCAGAGGGTCCTTCAATTGCAAGGCCAAGACCTCCTGTTCCAGCTCCCCTGTATTCAAAAAAATGGAGAAATTGATGCAGATAATGCTATGACAGGACACAGGTGAGTGTACTACACATTCTGCCACTATACTCCACACTCTTACCTGGTTTCAACAGTGAAGCGATTAGACTTGTTAAGCAATCCACCTTCTAGCCCCGGGCCGTATGCTCGTACACGGGATGGATCACAGCCCTCAGTAACAGTGACACGGAATGGGCTCTTAGGCACTGGAACTTCATCATATAGAACCTCAACCAAATGAACTCCTGTGGTCCAAAGGGGACAAACGAAACAATGTCCACTCAGAATAACATTATAGCAATAGTATAATTATAGTTGTCAGTTGACCTAGTATTGAGGCATAAGATTTGCCTAATATTTTCCATATTTATAATTTTAGCAAATGCTAAAACTTTGAAGTGTTCACAGTTGGGATGAATATTGCGACCATCAAACATTTGAGACTGCAAGCCTGAGGAAGTCTGACCTTACTCAAGATATGGGGGTATTGCAAGGCCAAGGAAACTGCAAATGCAGCGCGGTTCTTGTCCTCGGGATAGGTAAATGTGTTCACATATTTGAGATGTGCTCACAGGATCCCTTCTGTACTAGCACAGAACAGGTACAGTACTGCACTGTTTCCCGATTATCAGGATACTGTGCTACTGATTGCTTATGTGATCAGTATTGAATTAGGCCCTTTTTATCCTGTACATTTATTAGCACAATAGAGAACGTATCACTGCAAAGTGTGGCAGAATGTATTGCCATATATAAGTACATCCCACTCTCAGGAATTTTTTTTAAACTGGTGAAAACTGCATACCTCATGGATGTCCAGGTTTATATGCACCTTTACAATGATGATGTGGCAAGCCAATGTACACAATTGCCAATATGTTACATTAAACCTAATAATGCAATGCATTGAAATACCGAGCTACCAGCATGATCTAAATCTCCTTCATATAGTTATATAGCTTGGTATAAATATTATGCATGGAGCTTACCATCCTCATATGCTGTGTATTGCACATGATATGTGCCATCCCCATTGTCAGCTATCAAGCTGTCAGTTACAGCGCCTGAAGGGCTGATGATACGGGTGGTCACATGACTGCCCCCAGTCTTGGTTAAAGAGCGGGCATCCACCGTAAATTCTGTGGTAACCTCACGCAGTACACCTGAAAGAAGGGAGAGAGAGAATAATACTGTATATATTACATTCATTATGTATCAGGCACATCATTCAGTGGCTAGTCTACAGTGATTTTTAATATATCTTAAAATCACCAGCCCTGTTTTTTTAATTATCTGTAAGATATAGCCTAGTCATTTTCTTGCCCTTCTTACTAACCTCTGGGTTCTACTCCTGAGCCGAAAACCTTCACTCCACTGGTGTCCACAGCTGGTTCTACATTTACCCGGACAGGGAATTTGGGTACTGCATGTCCTCCATATTTGATGGTTATTGTGTAAGCACCAGGGCATGATGGGATGTAGGTAATACTATAGGTCCCATCACTGTTGTTCTGAATCAAAACTTCAGCTTTAGCTCCCGAATCTGATAGAATCTCAATGGTGAGCTCAGCATCACCAGCTTTGGAGCAGTCCACAGTAAAGGTGGCCACCTCGCCAGCTTTTCCTCTTTCTAGGCCAGGCCCACTGGCTGTCACTTTGCTTGGGTCAAATACAGGCCTGATGTCAGCCTTGAAGGGTGAGCCAGGAATGTGTGCCTCGGCAAATAAGATGTTGATAGAATACTCTCCTGGTTCTGTTGGTAAGTATGAAACTGAACAGGATCCATCTCCATTATCCTGGCACTCAATCTTAGCCTCACATGGTCCTTCTACTGTCAGACCAAGACCTCCTGTACCAGCTCCTTTGGTGTCAATTGCAAATGGAGCCGGCTTACCTACAAACCCACCTTTCAGGCCAGGTCCATAGGCACGGACCTAAAAAAGAAAGATTGAAAAAGAAAAATAATGATTATTAATTATACCATGATTATTTTGTTTATAGGCTGTGCATTAATGTACTTAGTAGCTTTCTACCATTACATTGACATCTGACAATTGTCCAGGAGCATAAAGACTTTCTGCCTAGTCTGATTGTAAGCTGGTGGCGCTCTTAATTGAATAGTTATCAGCTGCACAAGTTACGCCCATTCCTTTCATGTTATCACATTTCCGTAGCATGTGGAAGATCATATTTTACCCTTCATAATTCTGTGATACAGACATAAACATCATAAATAAGAAAAAACTACTACAGGGGGTTTCAGCAGTGTCCACTACTGAAGTCTATTTCCAAAGCAGCGGGTGTGATAATATGAAAATACACCTTGTGTACTATTGTGCTCCTTAGTGTTCAAGCCCTGAGGCTCACACTTTTAACACCTGTGCATGCGATGACACCACCACCATCAGGACACTAATGAGTGCACAATAAACACATACATCTGCCCTAATGCAGGCGCTGTTTCTCCATCTGGCCTTTTTGGAAGGGGCTATGCATTTGGGAGTGCAATTGCTTTTACTGACACACCTGTGAAACCTCCATATCACTTCACTCCCAGACACTGCCTATCGGTTTCCTGCTCTATGGGCCAGATTCTCTAAGCTTCAAAAGTGATAAATTGGAGAGGGATAAACAGCCAGCCAACCAGCTCCTACCTGCCATGTCACAGACTGCATTTGAAAAATGTCAGACAGGAGCTGTTCTGCTGGCTGTTTATCACTCTCCAAGCTTAGAGAATCTGGCCCTATATCTGATCCTATCTGAGCCGTAAACAACAGCATATTTTTATGTACACACCGTTTCTCACCCTATATGAGCTGTATAGAACAGGGCATTTGTGTGTACTCTGGGTAACACACTCTGGGTAACACATGTGCCATATGAGGCTTTCAGGTTTTGTACATGCTCAGTGGCTAATAATCACTCAACTACGTAAACACTGAAACATTGTGTGATTTGCATGCACCTCTGTATCAGGCCTATGGTTACCACCCACCCAGGATTATTTTGGACAGTCCAGCAGTTATTGTATAATCCGGGAGCGCCACCCCTCCGGTTTTAATCACCAGACTCTCCGGAGTAATCCCGGCCGAGTGGTGGTAACCCTAATCAGGCCATACAGTATATTGTCTACTAAAATACAAAGTTACATAACAATTAAGCAGTATTAATACATAAATGACATAAGGCACATGCCCTCCCCCATAATGCAAGGAAATAAGAACTCTTATAAAGTAATAAAGCAGAATGAGCTGTTTCCAGTAATGACTTGGACGAGGTGTTTCTCTGCTATGTAGTAATGTCATCTTCCAGGCCATATGTTTTTGTCACATCTTTACCATCTTTATTCTATGTGTAAAAGGCTTTCTGTTTATTAGAGATGTTCTTTTTATGTTTAGTACCTTTATCCGACAGCACAGTACTGTATGTAAGTGCACTTCCATTCAGTAACCTCTTCCCCTGCTGCATCAGATTTTTCCCCTTGACAGAGGATAGCTCACTCCTATTGTCTCACGGACTGTTACACTAACTAATATTTCTGTGTTGCTCTGTCACACTAAGCAGCAAAAAGCAATAGCCTGTAGAAAATATAGTAAATGATATGTAATTTGCATGGGGTGGATGTCCTCCACTGCTGGGTCTGATGTTTCCCCAGGGCCTGTTTGCAAATCCAAGCTAAGGGTTTATTTAAACACAGATATATATCTCCTCCTCTTTGGCTGATCCGACCTGACACTCACCCTGCATCTTGCACATACAGCAATGAGAAACACATGGCTGAAAACTCTGCCTGTGCCAGGACTGGGGAAGACAGAGAGAAGGGGAGAGGGACTGAAACCAATATGAATGATGCCTTGAGGTATAACAGCAGCGACACGTGACACATATTAGTTATATTGTGTGGAAAAAGCAGAAGTGCAGAGAGCTGGGATACAAGGAAATACCAAAACAGAAACACCACACTGATGGGACCTGCAGAATGAAGTCATCTTATACAGGAAACAGTATAACAAAGAACAACAGAGATTTGAGGGGAAAAAAACAACAATGAAAAGTGAAAGGAAAAGAAACCATAAGCACAATCATTCCTGACTTTCTGTACCTTGGAAGGATCAGGGGGCATTACTGCCTCCACTGAGAATGGGCTTCCTGGCACAGGATGCCCATCATAACTGATGTCCACCTTGTATGGTCCTTCCTCAGGGGGCATGTATTTTACTGTGTGAATCTCACTGGTGACTCCAGTCTCCACCTTGCAGGGAATTGGACGGCGTGAGGGGGATGTTATCTTCACGTCCACCTTCCCCTGACCTCCAGCCCCACTGGTGTTAATGGAGAACTCCTGATCCTTCCCAACATCCACTTCTGTGAAGAGAAAGCAAAATGACTGATGTACTAAATATACCAGAGAGAGGTGGCATGCACAAGTACATGTCTGGGATGCACCTCTCAGAATGCAGGCTGAGAGGGAACTGCAATACAAGCTGCTACTCACTGTTGTTAAGTCCTTGAACTTTAACCTTTCCCAGGTCAAGAGGAGGAGCCACATTGACAATAAAGGGGCTCTTAGGGATGGGATCCCCTCCATATGTTACAGAGACAGTTATGTTACCCTGTAGAAAAAGACAAGAATAATGAGTAACATAAATTCAACGACAATTTTACCAAATTTACTGCAAGTATACCTAGAAACAATGACTAGTAACTGCAATATCATTACAATAATAATCAATCCATAAATACTAATGTGTTTCATGAAATAAAAATACACATATTATATTGACTATACCTGCTGAATGGCTGTATACTTCACAGTGAACGAGTAGTCATGGTTATCAATTATTTCAAAATCTTGCACAGCTTCACCCTTTATAGAGCCAGTGAACTGAACATCCAGTTTTGCTTTTCCAGCACCCTTAGTGTACACTGTGAAGTGGGTGGGCTTTCCGACCTCCACTCCTGGATAACAAGAAAGAGATGAGAATGTTTTATTTTCTACCCCTACACATGGCATTAGCTGAAAAATGTTTCCAAACTAAGAAGACACAATAAGGAAGGCATTGCTGGTGGCGCCCTCACAGTACTGATTATCCCAACTCTTCTGCATTCAAGGAGCGGTAAAGTTTAAGTTACCTGCTACATTTTCCTTACGTGTTCGCTTTACTGTAGGATAATTATGAAGGTATGATGTGAAGGATTATGCTATATCACTAAACACTAAGCCTGAATTCACCAAAAGAAATTGTAACAATGATTTATATTAGCTCCAACAGCGTGTTATTATGTAGCACATTGTAAACAAACATAGGGGGGCTATTCAATCCTGGTCGCATTTGCAGGCCTAGCAATTATCAAATGACTGCGCATGCATTTGGCTCACAGTACGCATACAGGGAGCCATCCTGTGATGAAATCCAGCATCTCTTTAACAGCTGCCCTAGGCAAGTTGATTGACAGGAAGCCAGCATTTGTGGGTGTCACCCAGCCATTTACTGGGAGTGTCAGGTAAAACACAGGCATGCCCAGGCGTTTTCAGGGAGGGTGTGTGATGTCAGCTCCGGCCCTGATCAGTCTGTTTTTTATCGCACCGGAGTAGGTCCAGGGCTGCGCACAGACGGCACACAATAAAACATCATTTCATGGTGAGCATTTGCGAATGGATTTACAGCTCATTGCAGGGCTGTGAAATTTTTGAAAGCTGGCGGGATTTAACTCTGGCGATTAACTGACAGCAGGGCTCTGTAAATTGGCAGCCCAGCGATCAGGTCTGACTAACCCCCACCGTTCCACCCATTTTCCTTTCTCACAGTTTGTCATAAAGTTTCTATACATGAAAGGAATTACGTTTCAGTTAAAGGAAACTTTGCGGTGGTGATCATAACAGTGCTCAGTTGTATTTAACTATCGATAATCCAACTCTTACCTGTGCGGTTGAGTCCTGGACCCTCTGCTCGTACTTTGCTGGCATCATGTGATGGATCCACCTTAACCCGGAAGGGGCTGATGGGTATTTCCTGTGGTAAAAAAATATATAAATGATTACACTTATATAGTCTATCAGTAGAAAGGACTCAGGAGACAAAAGTAAGTGTTCACATGTCATGTTGCTGTATTGCTTCCTTAGAAGAGGATTTCTAAAAATGCACATGCAGCGATTGCCATAAATCCCCCCAAAAATAAATAAATGAAAAGGCTTTTTTAAGTAATGTATCTGTGTCTGGATTTAGCTGTTTTCGCTGTTAAATCATGGAATTTATTTGTGCTAGCTCTGTAGTACCGCACCTGGTCAGCGAATAGCACCATGATGGTATATTTCCCAGCACCAGGTGGAGTGTATTTCACTGTGAAAGTATCATTATCATTCTTAATGATGTCAAAGTCAATATCTGCTTCTGCTGGTCCCACCACGCCAGGTGCGCATTTAATGCCGATGCTGACATCCCCTGTAGGCAAAAGAAAGCAATGCAGTCTAAGTGATATCAATATAATAAAAGTATTCTGCTATAATAACCTGTTCACACACCGTGTTATTCCATGACAATGACCATGCAATGTCCTATATATAGGATATATATATATATATATATATCCTACTAAGCAGAGCCTTACCTTGTCCTGCCTCACTGCAGTCTACAGTGAAATAAGTTGGCTCATTGGCTTTTAAACCTGTCTTTTCTACACCGGGTCCATAAACTTTAACTTTGTTGGGGTGGCTGCCCTCACCCACTGACACCTTAAATGAATAATAAAATGCATTAGAAAATGTCAACGCAGACTGCACAATTTACTGTACATAATAAATATGTTTCAATATTGAATAGAATGTATGCAGTACACAATAATCAAACACTGAAAAACAGTTGCCACATATTACTGTATTAAACGCACCAACCAGTGCACCAGAGATATCACTCACCCGGTACGGGCTGTTAGGGATGTTAACTCCTCCCCATGAGATGATGATAGTGTGTTTGATTGGCTTGGTCGGTACATAAACACACACATATGTATTATCTCCATTGTCTTTAATCTTGATGTCAATGGGTGTTCCCTCTGCATCCTGAATGGACAGACAAGACAAAGATGTCTTTATCAAATATATTTCATGTGCTTTTACTTTAAAGAAACATAATTATTCACACATCATAAATTCCTTACCATCCAGAATAATTTTTGTCCAATACTTAAAAATCCAAACACATACACACTTGCAGCCAACTGCTTTATATTCATATATTGTGTACTATATTGTGCATTTCTATGATAATGTTCAGTTACCTGTGCATAGATCTTCAGTTCAGCAGTTCCAGCAGCACGAGCATCAATAGTGAATTCAGCAGGGTGTTCTACTATGCAGCCTGTGGGTTCTAGACCTGGCCCAAATGCTTTAACCTGGAGAGAGATGAAACAAGAATGTTTGGCTTCTGTGTGCACTTCCTGTAATTGTACAATAAGCCGGATCTGCATTTTTTTCTACAAATAAACCCTCGTTCACCTTCATCCTACCTACTCATGTCATCATTTCTTGCAAAGAGCCCTATCTATTTTTTCAATAAGCCAAAGTAGTGTTATCTCTTTCCTCCTGACAGGATGCCCCCACCATTGCCCCCGTCAGTATCCATGTTCATATGTCAGAGATGTTCTGTGCTCCTTTGATGCTAGTAATAGTTTTCCAGTCATATAAAATATGTTTAGAAAGGAACAAGGGATTATCAAAAGGATCCTACAAAGGTCAGAGTCCAGTTAGACAAATGTGTCCTCCTCACCCTCCCTCATCAACTTATAAAAGAACAGCTGTTCGGAGAGACAAGGATACCAGTGACATGAGAGCAAGGTGACTGTAACGGAACTCCAAGGTGGCCTCTGATATCCCTAATAATCCACAGTTTGGTTTGTGTGTGGGTTATGTTTTATACTAAATGAAAAAATACATCATCAAATTGCCATTTATACAGATTATGGGCCTGATTCGGGTTTGATCAGCCCCATTTCCGATGGTGGCGGTCTGCGAATTAGTGAATCTACACATGTGCAGACCCCTGTGCGAGCGGCTTTGGTGAGTATTACACTCACCAAGGAGTTTGCACTGTCAGGGGTGGGAAGGGGGCGGACAGGGGGCTGGTGCAGGTGAACACCCAGCATGTTATGGGCATCCCCATGAAAATACCAGGCGTTCCCCTGGGAATGCAGGTGGGTCGATGACTGCCGGGATGGGCGGCTGACATCACATGGTGTCAGCACCGTACCCTTTTTTGTCCATCTCCGTCGGAAATAAAAGTCAGTCTAGAATTGCTTTAATTTGTGAACAGGAGAGAAAATAATTTGATGGTCAGTGACCATCAAAGGATTTTTCAACCATGTGGCTGCATGCGAGGGGATGTGTAAGCATACACATCCCCTCGTATGGAAATGTAGGGATTCGTGTGCCAGGGAGAGGCGGGCGTTTGATCGGAGTTTACCTATTTGCTAGGCTGCGAACATACAGTACTCAGCCTAGTGAACAGGCCTGAACAGGCCCAATATTAAATATGATTATAGTGAATGGGAATCTCCTGTTCGCGGTACTAATATACTGTTGAAATATTCATTTTTGAAACGTCCTTAAAGTAAAGGGTACATTATGTAGCACATTATTTGATGTGTGACAGCTACAAATTGCCTGTAGGTGATGCTATATGACTTATCATGACTATGGACAGCATTTTATCTCATGATAATGTACAGGCTATATGCAAGTTACAGGGCAGGCACACTGGTGCAGCCCACATTGCCATGCACTGCAAGTTACAGGGCAGGCACACTGGTGCAGCCCACATTGCCATGCACTGCAAGTTACAGGGCAGGCACACTGGTGCAGCCCACATTGCCATGCATTGCAGGTTACAGGGAAGGCACACTGGTGCAGCCCACATTGCCATGCATTGCAAGTTACAGGGTAGGCACACTGGTGCAGCCCACATTGCCATGCATTGCAAGTTACAGGGTAGGCACACTGGTGCAGCCCACATTGCCATGCATTGCAAGTTACAGGGTAGGCACACTGGTGCAGCCCACATTGCCATGCATTGCAAGTTACAGAGAAGGCAAAGCAAGATTACTGAATTCAGATCAAGGGGGTTCAAATGAGGGGATACATTAGTCTAAGGGGTTTTTCTTGCTGTATGGAGGGTCCCATAGCCATTTCAAGTCAGCATCTAGACTTGATTTGTATACCAGCTATGAACAGAAAGATAACTGTTCACTATTTGTGCCTCACAACTATTTTCCAGAGAAGGAAGGACAAAACAGAGAGATAAAGGGGGAAATTTACTAAGATGTGTATTCTACTTCACATGGGATGTAGCAATGGACAACCAATCAGAATCTACTTCTTATTTATTTAGCACCCTCTGGAACATGGGTCTTCAACCTGTGGCCCTCCAGATGTTGTGAAACTACATGTCCCAACATGCATTGCCACATTTTTTCCTATAAGAGCATGCCAAAAAACCTCAGGGCATGCTCGGACATGTAGTTCCACAATATCTGGAGGGCCACAGGTTGAAGACCTATGCTCTAGAAGATAGTAGACATTATCTGATTGGTTGCCCATAGCAACATCCCATGTGAAGTAGAATACACATCTTAGTAAATTTCCCCCAAAGTATCAACTAACCAACTCCTATCCTTTTACAAACACACCCTGTAATGTTATCGCATTCCACATTGTCTCAATGCACACCTTAGCTTATCCCTTCATTTGTTTTGTTCTGTCACTGGTTATTTGTCATTTACACTAGATGCTCCTATATGTTTAAAGTTGGTCTACCTACTAATTCAGAACATTTCACCCACAGAACATATTATTACTTGACTATTACCTTTTCTGGGAAGCCTTTGTTGCTAGCGGGTAGAATATGAGCAATGAAGGGACTATCCTTGATATCCTCATCATCACAGATCACATGCACAGCATACTCCCCGGGCTCAGTGGGCCAATAGCGAACATCACATGATCCATCTCCCTTGTCATCACACTCAATCTTTGCCTGTGAGGGGCCCTCAATGGAAAAGCCTGTGGGGTACAAATCAGGGATGAGAATTATTTTTACAAACAAGTTCAATGTACAGTGATGTATGACATATGGTGATTTGCTTGCGATCTTGCTTTTTTATATTTTAAAATGAAATCCGTGTTGTACAGTATTTGTCACTGAGAGAATCTTACCAAGTGTTCCAACTTCTGTGCCTATAGCTTCCACCACAAAATCAGCTGATTTGCCCACCATGCCCGTCTCAAGACCAGGACCCCATGCTCGCACTTTTTGAACTCCTACTTCAGGGCTGATAATAACTTCAAATGGGCTGTGTATAAATTGAAAGGTTAAATGAAAATTAAAATAATATATCAGAAGCAATGAAAGGTAATACATAAAGTAAGAATGCAGTAAAGATTGGTAAAGAGTATAGAGAGTAGTAAAATACAACTTTGGGCATTCAAATTACATAGCACAGCGTAATGTGCACAACTAATTGATATAGTGAACATAAATTTGTGAACATTGGAACTTGGGCACATTTAGGGGTGATGTTGTCATGAATTATATAAGAAGACATTTTGGGGGGTATGCAATGTGGGATCACGGCTGTCGATCCCTGCCGACAGCCGTGATCCAGGCCCGTTTGCAGTCAGATCGACTGCATGACGACAGACGGGATTCAATGTCCTGCCTGCCGATGGGTGCAAAGGGGGCGTCGCCACAAAAACGGCCGTGGATTGTCGATCTGCGGTCTGGATAACGACAATCCACTGGGCCCGAAAGCTTCTGAAGTCGGGCCCGTTCTGCCGTCATCCTGCATCAATGCTGTCGTTAATGACAGCATTGAATAGGGAGCTGCTGCTATTTCCCACATTGGAAATAGCGGCGGCACATTGCATACCCCCATTAGTTTGAAATATAATTAGACAAAAAAAAAAAGAATACATAAAAAAAAAAGACCAGAATTGCGGCTCCATTTATTGCAAGATCGTACCTTTCCAAAACTTGTGTGTTCTTTACATAATGTCACAAAGCACTTATGAGAACAGGACAGGATTATACGTGTGTGTACTATGGGGGGTTAGTCTGGTTGATTCATTCAGATGCGAAGTCGCACCCTTGCGAGTCAATCGGAACCCACCCTGCAAATAGTGGTATGCCCGTTCCTCCTCGCAGCGTAAGAATATCAGTGCGCTGCTTCCGATGTCTATAAATGCAGCTGTACCGTTGGCCAAATCAATGTGGTGAAATTCCTTTCCTGGTCTGCTGCATACATAGGTTATTTCACAGTTCCCTGAGGAATTTTTTGGAGTTACACCTTAAATGCCAGGAAAGCCTTCTGAGATATGTATGGCTTTTTCTGTTATAACCCAAAATTGGAGTTATAAATTAAATATATCATAAACATATACAAAATGTAAAGTCTATGCAAATACAGTGGTTGACCCTGGTGATAACGCTCTGTGATATATAGTACCATTCTATACCTTTTTCATCAGATATTCTGCCCCAGTCCAAGTGAGGCACAGAAAGGAGGCACATGAAGCCAGTCTATATTCATGCTCACCTTCTTGGGATGGCGTGTCCACCCCACGTGATTGTTACAGTATATTTTCCTGGCACTATTGGGTAATAGTCACATTCGTACACACCATTTCCAACATCACGGACTTTCACTGGTTCCTCTGTGCCCTCTGATAATCAGGAAAGGTACAGGTTATGTGAGACACTTTCATCAGAGGCTATCACTAAAACACAATATTAAGCTGACTATTTATCATTTTTTTCAGTTTCGTTGTCATTTTGGGGTTCTCCGGTTCCCTGTTCAATAGGTAGCTTTCTGAGAATAATATATTATTTCCCTGCACTCAGAGTAGTGATTACAGCAGGGGTTCCCAATCTTTTTCAAATCATGGCACCTTAGAGTATCAGAATTTTTCCACGGCACCCCTAGGCCCCCCAAATAATATATAAAATTAAGTAGATTGGGTTTATATATGCTTCTTAGGTTCAGTTATGTGGCAAAGGACATGATTTGCTTCTGATTGTACACATATTTATGATTGGCAGCCACCAGCACTGGATTTGTCCATAAATAATTTCAATTGGTCCTGGACCAACAACCCGGGGCACCCCTGCAAGTGTACCGCGGCACCCCAGGGAGCCACGGCACACAGTTTGGGAACCACTGGATTACAGTAACCAATGCTCCGTTTGCATCTATACCATGTCAACCCTACAGTGAGACGGAAAACTGACTTTACTTTACACTTGGGCCCAGCATAGTACAGATAGATCTACAGTAAAAACATAGCCAGTCAATAGGTCAACCCAAAATGGTCAACATGAAAGGGTCAAAAGGTTGACAGGTAAAACTTAGATAGGTCGACAGGTTCAAACGGTCGACGTGGCAAAGTTTTTTAATAATATTTTTCCGTTTTTAGCATTTACATATCATCCACATAGACTACAACTGCCGAATAGTAACTTATTTTGAGTTCAGCAGTAGCTGAGTAAGCGAGACCTCACAGGTATACATTTCCAATAATTTGGCTCAGATATGGCGAAACATATAAAATGAAAAAAAAAAGAAAACTAACTAAACTTGTTTCGGCCATTTTTGTGTTTGTCAACTTTTTCTACTGTCTACTTATTCTTTGTCAACCTTTTGACCCTATCAACTTTTTGCAGGTGAACTACTTGGGGATGTACTTTTTACTGTAGATCTGTTGAACCACACTCCAGTCTGACACTGCTAGATATTGTATTTATGTCCACGTTTACATTGGATCTAGCACTGGAGGGCCAGGTTTAATAGTAGGATGAATTTGACATGGCTCAGTCCATGGTAAGGCATGTGCCATAGTAAACATGATGATGCCATTTCTATCAATTTTTTATTGTTACATTTGCATTTCAGTATATTATCATATAATCCGTATGATGTCTGTAATTGCTGCACTTTTAAAAATAAATCTTTGTTAATGTCCTACATGTGCTTCATTTTAAAAGTTAAATGTATTGATCTCTACTTACTGGGTCCTTTTACTGAGACTTTAAGTTCTCCACTTCCTGCTCCTTTGGTGAATACCTTGAAGTCAGCCACTTCCTTCACACGGACACCTTTGGGCTGCAGCCCCCGGCCAGAAGCTCTGCAGGCATTAGGGTTACATGCTGCAAAAGACGTAAGATGCTCTAGTTCAAAATTAAACAAATAAAGAGAAAGCCACCAGCTATACACTAGACAAATATGGAGACATATACCACAATCATTTGCACAACAATCATATACACACACACAGTGCTATCCTGGAAAGCTGGCATGTAGCAGAAGAACTTTTCAGGAATAGACATTAAGCCCTAAATTACAATGAATATTCCAAACATGTTGAACAATGTGTGCTCATATGACTGTATCATGAATATGCATTGTTTACACTGAGAGCTAGAAGCTACATGCAAGTGCAAACAGCAGACAAACAGACCGTTGCTCTCTTCTTGATTATTCCCTAAGTAGGGATGCAATTCATCATTTAGTATTTGGACAATCACTGAATCCTGTTTTATAAGATTCCAGTGCTACAATCTACAAATACAATCCTTTGCAGAATATGTAAAACATTGGGTTAGAAGAACGTGTATTTTGGAAGAGGGTTATTCATATACTCGAAAAAGTTGAATAACCTATCTGTATACATATATGTACAACTAAATAAACATATACATACATAGCTTAACCATGTTTCTGCTCAATTTTATTAGCGTTTCCCTAGTACCTATAAAGATGATTAAAATGAGAAAATTCTTCAGACTTTGGAACTCCTAAGATAGATAACGATATACTTTCCAATATAATCAATATTTTGGAAATGATTACAGCTTAATTTTATAAGAATCAGAGAGAGTACAGTAGAATGCACGATGTGAAGCGCAGTGTGCCGTGGAGGGGGCGTGTCACACTCACCACAAATGGCGTGTCTAGTTCAACATGTGGGTGGTTCTATGCTTAAATGCTTCTTGCTATGAGATAGTAACAATAACAATATATATATATATATAATATATATATATATATACTAAAACTATATATTCGTAGTGATACTGTATTTATTTTCTCTTCAATCAGTACAGTATACAATAAATGCAATTTGACCTTGTATGAATTCACCCCTAAGCATGTTTTCGGTGTAGTAAATGTTATTATATTGTGAACAAAGGACTGTCTGCAACTTGTAGGCAATACCTATATTTATTGGATGTGTTGTTTTCCATAATATTACTGTATATCATTAGTCAAATCAGTAGTAACACCAGATGCTCAATGAAAAATGACTAACAAAAAATCTTCTCCTAAGTGACTCAATACTAGCAACAGAAGCAGCAGCATGCTATAGATCAGTGCACACCAGCACAGATAAGGAGACCCTGTGTGACCAATCATATGTTGCCATGTGTGTGTGTGTCTCTCCTGTCAGAAATTCCCAAAGGGGGCATAATGAGAATAGTCAGCAGGGACTCCTGAGCAGCTACAGCAAATCACAATGATTAAAGCAAATCACTGTCCTTGTAAATAAACCCAATAGCAGCACCCCTGGCCGAATCTGTAGAATCCAAGGAGATTAGAAGTACAATGCCAGACCGCAGGAGATTTATGTCAAAAACCGGAGCCTCCTGCAGGATGCATGATGGTAGGCAACTATTGCCTACAGGCTACAGGTGAATGAGGGAGCTTTTGGTTAGTGATTAGGAGGATTAGGATAGACATTTGTCATATTGGGGTTGGAATACTTTTGTCTTGCTTTTGCCTGGATAAATGTGGGAAGTATAGCAAGAATCTATAGCTCTACAGCCATTAAGTGTCCTGTGATAATATCGAAAACCCCATCAAGGTTTCTTAAATACGAATACAGTACATGATTTAATAAGTTCTATATACCCAGGAAAGAAACAAATAGCAATAAGCAATAAGTGCACCTACGGCAATGTTTAAGATGTACTTTACTTGTAGTTTAATTACAACTGTTGAGTTATTTACTACAATATATGTATTACATATATATATAACTATATAGTATATAGTGTAACTGTCCTGATGACGGGCAATGCCCGAAACGCCGTAGACGCGATGCAGTAAAATTTGTTTGTTTCACTGAAGTCCCGGAGTGACGCTGTCTTCATTGCAGTATATATATATATATATATGAAACAATTTTGTCCGGCACTCCTGCATGGACACACCACAGTTGTCGCGTATTTTTCTTTGAAATTATTCTCTGAGTGACATCCATACCGGGACTTTTTATATATATATATATATATATATATATATATATATATATATATATATATGTGTCCAAGGTTCTCTATCAGAGAAATACGCACTCTCCACAATAATCAAAGTCAGTGAACTTTTGATAAAATCCAATTTGGGATATTTATTTCTTATAAGTTCATCATAATAGTATATCAACAGAAACAGCCCAGACGTTTCGGTCCAACAGCAGGACCTTTATCAAGGAGCGAATCTGAAGTAATGTCATGTCAACAACAAGTACAGCTGGGTAACACGGATCAGCAGGGTGCAGGTACCATGGCTGTGGTAAGTGCTGCACATACTTTTTGTACTTGCTTTTCATCACATCGCATTGCATTGCATGTACAAGGCATGCACAAGGCATGCAATGCGATGTGATGGATGCTATTTAAGCCCACAACGCACGCCGGGATCGCAGCGTGTATGGGCAGCTTTAGTAGTCAGTAAGTAGTGTTACATGCAGGACAGGTTCTGTTCACACTGAGCAATGTCCATATACACAGTGCTGTGCTCACACAACTCTACATATGATGCCATTCATTTAAGAAATTCAGTGCCATTGACTAACTAACTTCTAAAAAGCCGTATGCAGGTACTGCTACAGGACAGGCCATGCTTATACCGTGCAGGATTACACATGGACATGTTTCTTATTCTAACACTTGCTGACAATAAGATGTCCATGCACAGGCTGAGCCTGCTTTATCTGGGCAAGCCATGCCAAGGCTGTACCCTCTCACTCTTGGCAGGCCATGCTCAGGCCATACTAACTTGACTTGCGTGGTTTAGGTTTGGGTGGAGGTGGGGGGGCCACTTTCTTAGCCTTTTCAGGAGGCGGAGTGGCAATGGCCTGAGGGGTGACCTGAAGGGGAGGGGTGCTGGGTGCCAATGGCAAGACAGCAGCTATTGGGAAAGCAAAGAAACACGGGGAGAAAAGGTCACTTAAAGCAAAGACAGTTATGCAGAAATTGCAGAAACACATTGATCGAAAGTGGTAACCAATGATACAAGCACAGGGACATTTACATTTATACAATGGCAGACAACACCATTTAGACATGCAGCGGCCCATGCTAAATAATAGGAAATATCTACAACTTCTCTCATACCTGTGAAATCACTGGCAAGATATCTCAAAAATGCTATTATGGGTCAATGCAGAAAATAAAATGACAGCTTACACTAATGACTACAAACGTTCATGGACAGAAAACAACAATTTATCGGTGATGCTAATAATGTGCGATGGGCACTATTCTAAACAAATAACTATTACACGTGTGAACCAAGTGTTTTACATAAAGATCACAGGTGAATGTTTTAGGCATGTGCAGCTCTATACAGGGGCAAACGCAGGATTTTCAGAAGGGGGTTTCCAGAGAGGGGCGGAGCAAAGCACGCAGATGGACACTTAGGTGACCCAGTATAAGCCGGTCAGTTAAAGTATTATAGATAGACCAAATGTATATAAATAATAATAATATACATATATATATATATATATATATATATATATATATATACATACATAACAGCAGTGTAGACCCCTGGGCATAGCAATGTATTGGGGCCCCTACCTATCCTCCAGCGGTAGTGGTGGTGGGTGCTATGAGTGCTATGAGTGCTATAATAACCGCTGAGCATGTAGGGCCTGGATCACTAATTTCCACTAATTACCCCTTTACTGCACGGATAGTGGGAGATGGGGTGGGAGAAGGGGGCATTGGGCTGAATGAAGGGGCCCTGATACATAACTTCCAGGGTGGTAGAGGATGTTTAATATGCAGAGGAGGGGTGTATAGTGGACTGGGCTTATTATTCATCATTTTCTGGTGGGAGGACAGCTTGCTTGACTGCAGATATCTCCAGTTCCCGGAACTAGATTTCTTAGCATTTAATGGAATTAAAAACTAGAGAATCCCACTTACAGTACCAAATGGTATTGGGGACTAGGGGATCAGAGTTCAGGAGGCAGAGCAATCTGCCAACGAGTATATAAAACTACATACCAGGAGTGTGGAGCTGGAGCAGTAACCAGCTGCTGGAAGGCTGAGTTCTCTGGTTCTGGGCACAGTAGAGACAAATTACTAGTGTGCATCAAAGGGAGAGAGTCCCAGCTTTTGGAATATACCCTCAGAAAAACTCTAAATCAGATAGAAACTGAAATATCTGACTGGGAAGAGCAATTAACAGGCTTGGATGGGGTCCACTGCTTTGAAGTCAGATATCTCTGGTTCCCAAGGG
The DNA here is from genome assembly GCF_055691185.1 of Crinia signifera. Classification (NCBI taxonomy): domain Eukaryota; kingdom Metazoa; phylum Chordata; class Amphibia; order Anura; family Myobatrachidae; genus Crinia; species Crinia signifera. Next base: position 191,242,906 of record NC_139220.1, read on the forward strand.
CCGATTTTTAAAATTCTTGTACCCATGGAAAGAGGGGACCCTCAGAAACACCCCCCCCCCCCTGCGTGCGCTACTGCTATATTATCATTATCATTATCGGCAGCTGTAAAAGGGTACAGGCTGTGCCTAACCTCAACCAACTCAAGTTTCAGCCAAAATCGCCCTGGGAGCTATGTGCATGTAAATATATATTAGGAGGCATATGACACAGAAATATGAATGCACAATGGGAAGGATGTATTAAGCCTGGAGAGGAGATCACATTGAAGGTGATAATGCAAATGTCAACCAGCCCCTAAATGTTATTTTTTTAAACCCAGTCTACAGCTCGACAGTTCGGGGCTGATTGACTGGAGCATTATCACCTTCAATTTTATCTCCTCTCCGGGCTTAATACATTTGTCTCAATAACACTTATATGTTGAGTCTCTGTATTCTGGCTAATAATGAGTGGAGAGGAATAGATAGAATATGGATATCTTACTGTCTTTGTTTGATGAGTAAATTTAGAATGTTTCGGAGGAAAATTATTCTTCAATCACTTAATTCATGGAGTAACTGTTGACCTGATCATTTGTTCCTACCATTACCATAAGTTAAGAGTACACCTGTACAGTGCATAATTAGCTTAGCTTTAAAAAAAATATAGTGGTATAGGGGTTCTAACTTAGCTTTAATAAAACATAGTGTACCAAAGAGAAAATGTTAGTTATGGACACTATGAACCATCATCGGTGCTTATATCACTAACCTAATGCAACAACTATAATTAGAAAGCCATGATTCCATTGGTAGTAGTGTCCATCATAAGCATGAACTAGAGACAAAATGTGGTTGATGAATGGTTAGATCAATCGGCACCATAACAAGGGCTCTGAGCACCCTGTGCATGTCCTGCCCTTTGCACTGGACATCATGATGCTGTGTATAGGGGATGGGCATGCTGGTACCTAGAACTGCAGCAGTGCCTAGAGAGTCTTGAAGATGATACAGGCAGCAATAAACATTGAGGAGTGCCTGCCCATATCATCCAAAGGACGCTAAGGGGGGCATTCAATGTGGGATCATGGCTGTCGATCCCCGCCGACAGCCGTGATCCAGGCCCGTTTGCGGTCAGATCGACCGCAGAACAACAGGCGGGATTTAATGTTCCACCTGACGCTCGGCGCAAAGGGGGCGTGGCCGCTAAAAACGGCCGTGGATTGTCGATCTGCGGCCTGGATAACGTCAATCCACGGCCGTTATCGGCAGAACAGGCCATACAGCTTCTGAAGTCGGGCCCGTTCTGCTGTGATCCCTCATGAATGCTGTCATTAATTACAGCATTTAATAGGGAGCTGCTGCTATTTCCCACGTCGGAAATAGTGGCACCAGATTGAATACCCCCTAAGGGTGGCACAGCTGCAGCACAACTGGCAGTTAAAGGCACCCTGCTAGCCAGTAACAAGGTCTGTGGGGAGGTGATGGTCCTGGCCACGGAGCCTTGTCCCAGTTGCAGACCCCTAGTTACAGCCGTGATATCGATGTTGTGAGATGGAGAGACCATGACAAAGGGAATACTGACAACAACAAGACATAATTATATGTAGAATGAAGGAACATAATGTTTGAGACATGAATTACATAATAAAACATACATAAGATACTGTACAATGGTAGTGAGACTGCACACAGGACATGGATGCAGACAAAATAAGCACAAATATCAGTGATGGTAATCTCACCCTCTGAAATGTTAACAACATAAGGACACTTGGGAATCTGCGTTCCAGCGAAGGTAATGAAGACCTTGTGAGGTCCTTCCATGTTGGGCCTGTAGGTACAGCGATAGATGCTATCACCTTTATCTTCAAGAACAACTTCCACTGTGTCCTGTCGATTCTGGGGATCAACAATAACCACCCCAACATCACCGGAACCGGCACCTGTCGATATAAGACAAGAATCTGTATATTAGATTCTGCTGTGACAAAACAGTTAGAGGCAAAAGGAATTATATGCGTCAACCTTGCCTATACTTTATATTGATATGTATGTATTAAAGCATTTTTGGTACTAGTACCCTGTACTCTGCTACTTACACCCGTTTCCTCCCTGTTCTATCATCCACTCATGTAACTGCTTTCAAGCTGTAAAGTCCTGTCCATTGAATATTTGTATTAGCAACTGAAGTGACCATTACCTGCTGTATAGATATCAAAGTAGGTTGGCTTGTTGGCGACATTCCCCACAGGTTCCAGACCAGGTCCTCGTGCTGTCACTTTATTAGCATCTCCAAGGGCCATAGCAACATTAACATTAAATGGACTTTTATTGATGTTCTGACCAGCAAATAAGACTGTGACCTATGTAATACAGGAAGAGGTTATGAATGTGAATACAGTCGCTGGTCATGTTCTATATATAAATAAGCGAGGCTAGAATACATTTTGTTGTTGTAGAGACGTACATAGAAACATTATTTAGGGAAAAAGATTTGGTACATGCTTAACTGCTTGAACACTGGGCATATACATGCATATATTGTACATTCTACACCAAGGGAATAGTGAGTAAACCCTCTGGGCAGGTGACGGTTGTGTGATGCTCACCTTGTGAAGACCTGCCACCTTTGGCACATAGCTGACCGAGTAAGTTCTGTTCTTATCATTGTTGGGGATAACTTTGGCCTGAAAGTAAAGGAAAAGTAAGTGATATAGCAGTGTTTCAACTGCTGAACCGAGCTGCTGAGCTGATTTTAACACTTAGGGCGGGATGTATTAAAATACATCGCCGCCCTTCGCGCCCCCCCCGCCGCGATGCCGCCGCATATGTACTAACATATGCGGCTGGCATCGCGATGCGGTGACGGAGCCCCCCCGCGATACCTGTACTGTGGTCTGCGGGGGGGCTCCGTCACCTCCCAGCCGGCTTCTGCAGCTTTCACGCCGGGGACAGCTAAGCAAGCTGTCCCCGGCGCTTCCTCCTCCCCCTGCAGCCGGAAGGACGTCCGGCTGCGTTGCTAGGGGGAGGAAGGGCTTACCTTCCGGGGTCCAGGAGGACCTGCAAGAAGGTAAGCCCAAGGGAGGGGGGAAAGGGGGGGTCGGCGAGGCGGCGGGGTTGTGGCGACGCGGCGGGTGGCGAAAAGAAGCCCATAGGCTTCTATAGGGTATCGCCACCCAAAGGTGGCGATACCCTGCCCTGCGAAACCGCTGCGAACGGGTTTTAGTACATAGGAAAATGCGGTAAAACGGGGGTTTTACCGCATTTTCCCTTTAGTACATCTCGCCCTAAGTTACACTATTCCTACTGTTTCCAGTAAACTAGACATGGAATTAATATAAGAAGATAACACCTGTGGAAAACCATTTTGTAATAAATTATAACATTTCATAGATACCAAGTTCAGCTTTTCCTAGAATACAGATGTTACCTATATATTCTTTATTACTGGAAGACTTATATTGTTAGTATCCCAGCTTTTTCAGTAGTATATATTTCATGAGCAAGAAGAGCTCAGTAGTATTAGTTCAATTTGTTCCAGGGAGACCCAATGGCTTCATACTAGTAAACTGAATTTTCACCTCTTCAGTATGTCCTTCAGGATCTTCAACAAATACCAGCACTTCTCCAAGGCCGGCATCAATGGTCTCCACTGTGAAAAAGGCGGGCTTCAAAACCATGTTTCCTTGAGGCTCAATACCTGTTAAGAATAGGATAGTGTGCAATAATTATTAAACTGCAACACACAACCTAAAAGTGAAGAACCCAGGAACTTGGGAGAAAGGAACATTGTATGAACTACTAGTTACGTTAAGTAGTTATGCTCTCAGAACCGTCATATGTTGTGTTTTTAATAACATAAAATGGATAATGTAAATCACTTTTAGGGGACTATCCTGGTATAGGTGGTTAAATTGAATAGATCCAGCACTTTCCATTACAACTAACAGAATAAAATGTGCACTACACCTTACATACTTATGTCCAAAATGAGGACCATCCCTAGAGGTATCTAGATGCAGGAACTCACAATGCCCCATGATGACTATGCTAAACATGATATCAAATAATATAATACAAAGTTGCACAATATGGGGGAAATTTACCAATATGAAAAACCTAGTTTTTCGTATTGGTTGTTTCCCTACGACTGCATACGACTGTTTAAGTCGTATGCAAAGTCGTGTTCCGGAGGGGGATTTACAAAGCAGTCAGATACGACTGCTTTGTAACCCTCCGATGGTGTAATGATTCGTATTAGCGGCCGTATATACGGCCGCTAATACGAATTATTTCTAGCAGTCTGCACGGATCAAGTCAGATCCGTGCAGGCTGCAAGGTGTAAAAAAAAATAGAAAAATAAATAAATAAAAAAAAAAACGGCGTGGGGTCCCCCCCACAGCCGAAACCAGCACCAGGCTGAAGGAGCCGGGGCCGGTAATTAAAAATCAGGGAGCCCGACAAATAGGGGTTCCCCGATTTTTAACAACCAGCCCCAGGCTCCAGGTCCGGGGCTGGTTCCCAAAATACGGGGGACAAAATGAGTAGGGGTCCCCCGTATTTTAAGAACCAGCCCCAGGCACAACCAGCCGGCAGGGTAATGTCACAGCCGGGGGACACTTATAATATAAGGTCCCGCGGCCAAAACATTCTCCCTACCGACCAGTCAGCCTGGCCAGGGGCCCTGGGGGAGTGGGGACCCCCCCAATAAAGGGGTCCCCCCCCTCCAGGACTTACCTGACCAGGCTGAAGCCTGGTGCTGTCCCCGGTGACCCTGGAGCGGTGGTCACCGGGCTGATGGTATTGTGTAAAAAATAGATAAACCATTGTTTTTTACTGTGGCACTACAAGTGCCAGCAAGCCTCCCCAGCAAGCTGGGACTTGGAGAACCACAAGTCCCAGCCTGCTGGGCATTAAAGGGCCCGCTGGCACTTGTAGTTCTACAGTTAAAAAAATAGTGCACAAAACACACTGACACACTTTTAAAATAAAACTTTATTACACACAAAGCCCACACATACTGATACTTACCTATCTTCTTCCCATAGGTCGCCCTGATGTCCTGTGTCGTCTTCGGGATCCATGTCGACGTCCTTCTTCATGTCGACGTCGCTGTCGGCGATGGTGTCCCCGTCCGGATCCGAAGAAATCCATTTGGGAAGCTGTGGAAGGAAACCATACTCACCTGTCCCAGCGCGACGTAGTCCAGGTAAGGGTCTTTGCAAAAAAACAAACCGACAGCCCCGAAACCAAACCGGACACGACGGAGACACACGGTGTGTTTACATCGTGCGGCTCCGCCTCCCGAATGCCGCTATTGGCCGCCTTGCGGCCTAGCGGCCAATCAGGAGCCGCTAGGCCGCAAGGCGGCCAATAGCGGCATTCGGGAGGCGGAGCCGCACGATGTAAATAAACACACGTGCGTCTCCGTCAGAGTCCGGTTTGGTTTCGGGGCTGTCGGTTTGTTTTTTTGCAAAGACCCTTACCTGGACTACGTCGCGCTGGGACAGGTGAGTATGGTTTCCTTCCACAGCTTCCCAAATGGATTTCTTCGGATCCGGACGGGGACACCATCGCCGACAGCGACGTCGACATGAAGAAGGACGTCGACATGGATCCCGAAGACGACACAGGACATCAGGGCGACCTATGGGAAGAAGATAGGTAAGTATCAGTATGTGTGGGCTTTGTGTGTAATAAAGTTTTATTTTAAAAGTGTGTCAGTGTGTTTTGTGCACTATTTTTTTAACTGTAGAACTACAAGTGCCAGCGGGCCCTTTAATGCCCAGCAGGCTGGGACTTGTGGTTCTCCAAGTCCCAGCTTGCTGGGGAGGCTTGCTGGCACTTGTAGTGCCACAGTAAAAAACAATGGTTTATCTATTTTTTACACAATACCATCAGCCCGGTGACCACCGCTCCAGGGTCACCGGGGACAGCACCAGGCTTCAGCCTGGTCAGGTAAGTCCTGGAGGGGGGGGACCCCTTTATTGGGGGGGTCCCCACTCCCCCAGGGCCCCTGGCCAGGCTGACTGGTCGGTAGGGAGAATGTTTTGGCCGCGGGACCTTATATTATAAGTGTCCCCCGGCTGTGACATTACCCTGCCGGCTGGTTGTGCCTGGGGCTGGTTCTTAAAATACGGGGGACCCCTACTCATTTTGTCCCCCGTATTTTGGGAACCAGCCCCGGACCTGGAGCCTGGGGCTGGTTGTTAAAAATCGGGGAACCCCTATTTGTCGGGCTCCCTGATTTTTAATTACCGGCCCCGGCTCCTTCAGCCTGGTGCTGGTTTCGGCTGTGGGGGGGACCCCACGCCGTTTTTTTTTTAAATTTATTTATTTTTTCTATTTTTTTACACTGCAGCCTGCACGGATCTGACTGATCCGTGCAGGCTAAAACGCAAATAGAACAGGAAAATGGTGTTCTATTTTCCTGTCGTATTTGCGTGGGTGTTTCACACCACTAAGCAGCCGTATTGTCAGTACGGCTGCTTAGTAAATCAGAAACCACCATTCTTTTGAATGGTGATTTCTGTCGTATCCTATCGATGGTGTAGACATTCGTATTTGTAACTACAAATACGAATGTTCCATCTTTAGGACTACGAATTGTTGTATTTTTGGGATTGTAAATCCCGAAAATACAAATTCGTAAAAAAAAGGTGTATTTCTCCCTACGAATACACCTTTTTTCTACGAATCCATTTTGGTAAATGTCCCCCTATGTTTCCAAAAATAGTTCATTGTTCACCCAAAAACTTTGTAGTTACAATATATAATGAATACAAAAAGAGTGAAGAAGGGTCCCTCTGTGCGCCTAGGCAGCCTGCGGGAAGGTACACCTAGATGATATCCCTTAATATCAAAAAACAGAACAAATACAGGCAAAGTAAAGGTGTTCCTCCCAGTGGCGCCCTATAAAGAAGAGTACATCCCTGTAGATAAAGGGACGGTCCTCTTCTCCGTATAGACGTGGTAATGTATAATACCCCGGACTTCCCTCCTTTTGATACAAGGATCCTCTTCTCCGTATCACAAAGGAAAGCCAAATGCAGATGTTAATCCCTTGGACCATCCACAGGGGGGCAGAATTCCATCCAATAGTGTAGGTACCGGAAAAAGAGTGAAAAGGAGGTACATAGAATAATACCCTTTATTTATACACAAAATAAAATCCACAAGAACAGAGGTAAACAGTGGCCAATTACCCAGGTGTTGGAGAACTTAAGTGGGTACAGAAGTTCTCTAATGCGCATGAGAGGAAGGTGAATACCCGGGATACACCTCCACATCCAGGCCAAAGGGGTAACAGGTCCAAAGTCCAGTCCTCACTAGAATAATAGGCATTGTGGATAATAGTAGGTTCTTGTGGATTTTATTTTGTGTATAAATAAAGGGTATTATTCTATGTACCTCCTTTTCACTCTTTTTCCGGTACCTACACTATTGGAGGGAATTCTGCCCCCCTGTGGATGGTCCAAGGGATTAACATCTGCATTTGGCTTTCCTTTGTGATACGGAGAAGAGGATCCTTGTATCAAAAGGAGGGAAGTCCGGGGTATTATACATTACCACGTTTATACGGAGAAGAGGACCGTCCCTTTATCTACAGGGACGTACTCTTCTTTAAAGGGCGCCACTGGGAGGAACACCTTTACTTTGACAATATATAATGATTTCAGATGGATTAAATAAATTCACTTTAGAAAACTTCACTGCTTTGTTGGGTCCTGCATCTCTCTACATTTCACATTCGGTAAATAAATGAATATATAACACTTATATTGAATGAATACATATATGGTGGAAAAGGCTAAGTCACTGCCCTATTTGCACAGTTTGAAACTTCAATTTATAGAAATAATGTTATCTTTATATTTAACTATATCTCAAGGACATTTCAGGAGCAGTACCAATGGAACACATGGCTAGCCGGACTGTGCGGTATGTTCTCATTACTCCATCTCTAGATCTGTCTGGAACTGCTGGGACTTAGTAAGGCCACAGTGAAGTTTATGTTTTGGTCCTGGCTGTCTCCTAATTGTCCACATTTGGGAGTTTTGGCAGCAGGCAGTTTGACTGCTTCAGATCAACATATTGTAACAATCCTGACGCTGCCAAGTGGAGATGGAGCAGAGCGGATTGAGAGCATGAGCTCACCCAGACATCGTGTTACACTAAGAGAGCCAGCAGGAAGGGAACTGCGGGGGCTACCTGGTTTCCCATTTTAACCCTTCATTACCAATGCAAGAAGAGTATTTGTAATGATTCTACCTTTATGTGCAGTCTTTATGTAAACGGTTAAAACAAAAATCCTTGAAGTTTTCCAATTACGATAAAAGCTTTTTAAAGTCATAATTAGCAATCATCAAAGGACTATAATTTCTCTTACCAGGCCCATAGGCAATGGCTTTCTTGGGATGCAGCTGCTTAGATCGCAGAGGTGCTCCTGGCTTCAGCTTGGCCTTGGGGAACTGTGAGAGGTAGGTCATGACTGAGTGCTCATCTACATTGGGATCCACAATCTCTTCAGGAGCGATGACCTACAACAGAAATATATAACAATCTGTGATTATCATATTTATATGTAATCTTACTCTTCTGACAATATGGATTTGATCAGGTGCAGACACAGGTGAACAAGAATGATGACTAATACACTGTGCAATCAAATGTGAACCGTGCAGCAAAATGTTCTAAAACTGGTAACATTTCTATCCAATTTGAAATTGGTTCCGAATTTTCAAACATCTTTACTAAATGAAATACTTGATTTACAGCTGGTTATTTCTAGGTACTCATTATTAGAGTTACCATGGAGTTATTATTACCATTTATTTATACGGAACCACAACACTCTGCAGTACTGTACTTAGCAAAGTTACAAAGCATAATAAACAATGTAAAAAAAATACATATATACATAAGTACTTTACAAGTGTAGGTACAGTTACAAGCATATTATTGGCTAAGTTAATGAGCCTAATGGACGGCTGAAACAAGAGGATGGTAGAACTACAAACAAGTGGGAAATTTACTTAGATGGGATGGGGATTATTTCACATGTGATGTTGCTATGGGCAACCAATCAGAATCTACTTCTTATATATTTAGCACCTTCTAGAACTGTGGTTCTCAGCCTCGGTCCTCAGGACTCACCAGCACCTACAGACTGCCTGGTTTCCTTTCAACTTCATCTCTAATACAAAGTTATTTCCTTACATTATCTATATCTCTGATGCAAGTTTTCCTCATTGGAATACATTTGCTACTTTGTGTTTCTCTTCCTTCAAATTAAAAGTGGCCACACAAAGAATGATTTTTAGTTTGTCATGTTATAGTTTACATTTAGCACTACAATGCACAGAGCACTATATTTTGAAGCATCTAAACATCCCTTCAGAAATGTAAGTACCCATGTTTGATCTTTATGCCTGCAGACAATTCTATAGCCTTTTGTGGGAAGATGGTATGATCATAATTAACCATTGTTTTTACTGCACATGCTCAAAATTCTGCAGTATGAAATCTTCATTGGTCATATTATGGCCCTTATTCAGATCTGATTGCAGTACAAATTTGTTCTCAAACTGGGAAAACCATGTGCACTGCAGGTGGGGCAGATGTAACATGTGCAGAGAGAGTTACATTTGGGTGGGGTGTGTTGAAACTGAAATCTAAATTGCAGTGTAAAAATAATGCCGGCAGTATTTACCCTGCACAGAAACAAAATAACTCACCCAAATCTAACTCTCTCTGCACATGTTACATCTGCCCTACCTGCAGTGCAAATGTTTTTTCCCATTTTGAGAACAAATTTGTGATGCAATCTGATCTGAATAAGGTCCTATGTCTGTGCAAATGGTGCAAAAGTACGTTTAATAAGATAAAATGAATTGGACTGTAAGTTTATTGCATCTAGTAGAAAGTAATTTACTAAAGCTTCTGAAAATAAAAGAGGTAACATACATAGTTGGTGAGGTTGAAAAAAGTCCATCAAGGAATCCCATGGCAGCCAATTAGATTCTGTCTATCATTTCTCTATTGCATCCTAGAAAATTATAGACAGAATCTGATTGGTTGCTATGGGCAACATCACCTTTTTCCATTTTTAGAAGCTTTAATAAATTTACTCCTTAGGGGGTATTTAATCCTGTCCATTTTCTCCCCTCGTGCAGATTAATTTGTATTGTCAAAAACGTTCATTTGGATTGGATCCATGGGCATTTTTGACTATCGGAGGCCGTTTTCACAGATCCATAAAGTTTCCTAATGTCGGAATCTATTCTGACAGTTGGCAAAATTTACCTGACATTGAAAAGGTCCAACGTCACACACTGCCGCACACTTGTGGTAAACCTAGCTATTTATCTGCCTAATGCATTGCCTCTTACCTGTGGTACACCTAGCCAGTCATCTGCCTGCTGCATTGCCTCTCTTGCATTTTCCACAGGCTGGTTGGGGTCCCAGGCTTCCCAGTCTGGGCAGAGACCTAAAAGAAGAATGGAGCATTAGTATTATTATGTACCACAATTCCTTGGAGCACTACAATGGACAGACAAATAGATGTGTATGGGGTAAAAGCAACACACTTATGAAAAGTACAGTCCACTCTTGGAATGCAATTTAAAATCATTTTAACTTAAAAAAGAATAGTACATTCAAGGAAACAGATTTCTGGAAGTCCTTATGTGTATATGGCCTTGCTGCTATTATACATGTACTCTGTATATATATATATATATATATATATATATATATATATATATATATATATATATATATATATATTTAGATCTATTCATTAAAAATATTAGTACATGACATTTAATGGTGTGATCTCATCACAGAAGCTAGTCAATAGTGCTTCTTTCCTAGATGTGCAGTGGAGTCTGTGAACAGAGAGGCACTGTCACAGCCACCACCGCACCACCCCCCATCTTCAGATCCAGCTGACGAGGACACCCCCCCCCCCCCAACACCACCACCACCCCCCGACTGCCGCCGACAGCCGCACCACCCCCCCCCCCCCCGGCAGGTGGTGGGAGAGGAGATGGGGATGGGAGGGGAGAGCCAAAGTGGGTCTTCCAGAAGCTGAAAAGCTGAAGTTAATTTATAGGGGCTGCTGTGATTGGACAGCAGCTGGATCTGATGTTTTATCACAGCAGCCCCTGTCAATGAAACACTTCTAGAAGTGCCGCTTTTGCCTTTATTTTTAATGGACTTTTTTGGCCCATGGCTTAGCCGTGCCCCCCGCTTCATCGCCTTGTACACTTTTTTGGGAGGCACACTTATTGGTGCCTCACAAACTATTTTAAAGATTACAATTTGCTAAAGACAATACTTATGAAACAGAATATGTGTCATAGGTATATTCATTGTATTATTTTAAGCAAAATGACAGGGGAAGGACTGCCTCCCCTGAATGCACGTCCCCGCTGTGACAGTATGCTGTTTTATGCAGTTGGTGCGAGCTTGTGTAATCTGGGGTATACTTGCTGCCTCTTGCCTTATATGAGATTACACATTTCTCCTCCCCACCTTCCTGCTCCCTGGCAGACAGGCAGACAGCTAACCTGGATAATGTTACAGCCGCATTTCTCACTTGTCATGGGGAGGAACAGACAGCAGTGTACAGTACAGTCACACTTAAAACAGCGGCATGACTACATATAAATGAACAACAGTATTCTCCTTTCGAAACCTGACCTTTCGATTTCAAGCTGTAATACACTATCAATACTTTCAGAGGATAATAATAAGGGTAGACTGTATTTGTTATTTATTTATTTACAGTTTCTTATATAGCGCAGCATATTCCGTTGCGCTTTACAATTGGAAACAACAGTGATGAAACAAACTGGGTAGTAACAAACCAACATTGGGGTAGGAGGGCCCTGCTCAAAGCTGTACATATAGACTCTTGTTTTCAAAATATTACCACTCAGGGCCTTCTTAACAGGATTGTAGGCACTGTGGCCCCTACGCACCACTTCTTGTAAATAAGTTAAAATAACTTCCTCTCTTGTAGTGCTGAACCATCTCTCCACATGCATTCATACAGTAATTGGCTGTAAGCACACTAATTGGTGGATAAGGCCAGCCATTCACCAATCAACATTCTGACAGTCATTTATTGGTTGCAGACCAGGAGGCAGGTAGAGAATGCTGCCTGACCACTTAGTGTCATTCATAGTCAGAACAGTTGGACAACGTCTTCTACCTTCCTCCCAATAAGAATACATTTGCTCAAAGTCCCCTAGTATCTAGGCCCCTGGGCAGCTGCCCAGTGTGTTCATACACTACGTTAAGATGGCCTTGTACCACTGTGCAAAACACCAGCACAGTTACCCTGTATAGGCTGTGGGCATATAATGATTCCACAACAGTGGTACTTAACTTATGGGAATGGTCCTTGTTGCTGTTAAATATCCAATATTATGTAATTTATGTCTATATGTGAGGAAAATAAATGAGCGGAACCAGGAGTGCACACAGGGATACCCATTGTTCCCCATACCAAATCACAGTGAAGGGGGGTATTCCCAGGGATAGCCACGGATATTTCTGTCTATGACCTAATACTTGGATGCTGATCACAAGGATCCAGTTCACCCCTGGGTTGGAATGTGCTTTTTAGAGTCAAATCTTTAACGACTTATTTACAAAAACAAATATTCACTTCTTTCTACACTGATAATCATCTCATAATGCAAGCATTGCCGAAAACTAGACAGCACTGGTCACTATCAGAAATCTGTCAATCAATAAACCTCTAGACAGGCAGTGAGATGTAAAATATCTGTGAATTGACATTGTGATCGAAGTGTTTTACATAATAAATGTTATTTTTCTATGCTAAATACAAAGCTTTTCTGACTGTTGTTTTACTGGATAGTAAATCTAATTTGACTGTCAGTGAATATATGAAGATGGTGAGATTCGTTTGTACTTTACTTACCAGGGGCACAGTTGTCTACCAGTGCACCCAGCGCTTTTCCATCCTGCCAATCCCGGTGGAAGTTGGTGATAGGCAGCTGTGGTATTTTATTCTGAATCCATCCCAGAAGCCTTTGCTTTGGTGTTTGTTTCTTAGCATCTTCTTCATCCTCATCTTCCCACATGGGCATAGAGATGGAGTAGTGCAGAATAAGTGTCCAGATCAGACCCAGGATAAGTTTGAGGTTTCCATCCACAATGGCTTTTGAATCTGTAATTTAAATAATAATATTGAGTTCAACCAATATTGTGTATGAACTATTAAATACTAGTATCTATTTCATAAACAGAACTCACATAATAAACACACTGCATTAAAGTAAGAATTTACACTTACAAAACAAATGTTTATATATATTTCACCACTTATGTATATAAAATATGTCCATACCTGTCCCAATGACAAGTTATAACACTTGACTTATGCCCCACAGAACAGTTAATTCCTGAATTCCTGCCCTATGGGACCACTGGCTAATCTAATATTCAGTGAAATGGTCCCATAATACTTGTCCTGTGGTGTCACTGTTTAGGCTATAGTACTGTACCTGTCTTATGATTCCGTTGGTTAATCTACCATTTATGGTGCCAATGATTACTCTATCATATCTGTTATATCATCCTACTGACTATTCTACAATAATACCTATCCAATACTGCCACCGGCTAGTGGGAACAGTGGTTCCCAAGCTGCGTGCCGTGGCTCCCTGGGGTGCCTTGGGGCACATGGATGTGTGCCTTGGATTGATAGTCCAGGACCAAATCAAACTATTTATGGACCGTGTAATAGGTGAAACCAGTGCTTGTGGCTGCCAGTCATAATGCAAGCAAGTCCCTCATAACATAATTGAACCTAAGGATGACATACAGTATAAGCACAATTGACTTAATTTCTTTTTTCTAAATTCTCATACTTTAGAGCGCTGTGATTAAAAAAAGTTTGGGAACCACTGGGCTAGTCTATAAAAACTAGTCTACAGTATGTCTAGTGTCCGTTTGTGTGTCTCCGAAATACTGCCGTCTGTTGTCAGCGTGTGAAACTACATCCATTTCCCTCTCACACATGCACAAACACAGAGGCAATCACAAGGTAGCTGACTAGCTTTCAACGCATTTGCTTTGAGAGGGCTTACTAGTCTATAATACCTATCCTATATTACCACTGGTTTGTCTATAACACTTGTCCCATGGTCCTATATTTGCAGGTGTATTATGATGATGATGATGATGATTATTATTAGTAGTAATAATAATAATAATAATAATATTTATAGGCATATACAACTACCCACTGTTTACCATTTGAGTTTAATGCTGGAGTTATTCAGGTTTTCTGCCTTTTTTTTCCCATGATGAGTTATGTGTGTGAACCCACAGATTCTATGTGAAGTGCAGAAACGTATGGCTTACACTGTGCATTGAACCCAATATGGTGCATTTATCACAGAAATCTGTGTGCAGTGCAGCCTCTGGGGCTCAATATGCAGGGTTTAGGTAGGTGATTGCAAAGCTCAGGACAGAGCAATTAACCATGGGTAAACCCTACCACAAATTATATCTGCCTCTTATTAAACATTGAAAACAATTATATGCAGTAAGTCAGGTATATGTTTCCTGAGTGTACACTGGTGCACACCCTACTACAAGATGCACCCAAATCCCTAGATCATTTTTTTTTTTTACTATGAACTAAGGTGATTCACCATCCAGATAGTTTAGGTTTTAATCTGCTTAAATCATTTTAGGGCTTTGAAAGATTAATTTAAGTTACGAAATCTCACAGTGTTCTATGCATTGACTTAACCTAATAATTCCTCAGATAAAGTAGTTTGTGCGCATTTCACAGATAAAATCCTCCTTCATTGTATTATGCTTGAATGCGTCACTCTGTCCTACACTTCCACTGGCCACCTTTAAGCTTCAGTAAGGCGTGATACTCTGCTTCAGACAATCTGTATGTTTTGGGTAACATTAAAATGTTTAACCAAATGCGTTGCTTTATCTTTCTGATTACATTCATGTTTTATTTACCAGAGCCGTAATTGTCAGGCAAAACCAGATTACTGGCAATTGTAGTAGGGAGACAGAAAGATGAACCAATGATTTAGGCATAAAACAGTCAATGTATAAAAAAAAATCAAAGAGTGGAATCAATCACAAATAGTAATATCTAAAAGCAAAAGTGAGTTGAATTATTTTGGAGACACTTCAGTTGATGATATTATTACAACATATATACAACAATTGTATGCAGCATTGGACTACAGACTATTTACTATTCAGAATATTAATTATTCTCTGCCCACACAAGTATTCCTGCTTCCTGTACACATCGTGCTTGATTCAGTGGCGGATGCAGTGCCAACGTTTGCTCAGTTGAGCGATCATTTGCAACTGCGCATGTGCAAAAACTCTTGACAACCCCTAGGGCACATTCGTACATCTGAATGCACAACTCAGTGCACGAAATTGCTGGCAATAGTAAGGCAAAACTCTGGGCAATAGTAAGGCAAAACTCTGCCAGGCGGTGACTGGCAGTGAACATTAAAAAGTTCATCCCGTGCGCATGTCCTGAAAGTGTGGTAGACGTCAATGGAAGCGGCTGACCTCTCAGAAACAGTAAAGGTGGCCATACACTTGTGCGATTTTGCCTGATTTAATCCGAATTCGACACATCAGACATCTACAGTATTGTAAAGCGTAATGGAATTTGCAGTGTTATATAAGAAACTATAAATAAATAAATAATAAATCAGGCTGATAAATCAGATGTAAAGTGGCAAATCACATGTGTTTTAACTCCGATCTGATGCACAGCCCCTTGTGGAGGGAATCGGAGCCCCTAGAATGGAAGCACTGCACTAAGGGCCTTATTCTTGTTCACTCTTTCTGACACAATCCTTCTTAGATGGACAAAAACATGTGCACTGCAGGGGGCAGATGTAACTTGTGCAGAGAGAATTAGATTTGGGTGGGGTTTTACTTCAAAGTGAGATCTATAATGCAGTGTAAAAATAAAGCAGCCAGTATTTTCCCTGCACAGAAACAAAATAACTCACCCAGATATAACTCTCTCTGCACATGTTACATCTGCCCCCCTGCAGTGCACATGGTTTTGTCCATCTAAGAAAAATTTTGTCAGAAAGAGTGAACTAGAATAAGGCCCTAAGAATTTGCCGTACCCGCAGCCCTTACGGGGATAGCATGTCATATATCGTATGCAAAAGAACCGCATACGATATATCGTATGTGATCCAGTCACCAGGGAAGCTGCCGGGTCATTTGCCTGGGTATCGCATGCAATGTTTGCATGTGATACCTTGCACAAGTGTATGGGAACCTTTACACATCCACAGAGGCTATGTTAACTGCAGTTCAGGAGGAGACACTGCATCTATTCTTGCAGCCAGAGGGGCTGGGGGCATAGCCAGCAGCTCAGCGTCGAAAAACGGGGTGTGGCCTCGTGGGAGCATCGCAGGTATAGGCCACGCCTCAAAACACCTTGTCCCGCCAGTAGTGCAGCGGTTCTCAAACTGTGGGTCCAGACCCCAAAGTGGGTCCCAACCTTCTCAGCATGGGGTCGTGACGCCATGTTGCTGACCATCAGGCTAATGACTTTTATAATCTCAGGCAGTGAGTCTGAAAAGTCTGTTGAATTGTCTGTTACTTTAGGCTCCTCCCATCACTTTGTGCCTCCGCAATACTGCCATTTATGTGCCGTCTGCTAACTACACATGTGATGTGATGTGATGACCTTCTGCAGTAAGTGCTTCTTGCTGGGGTCCCGTAATTCAATTTATTGTCTGATGGGGTCCCAGAGCAAATTAGTTTGAGGACCCTGCAGTAGTGAATTCAGAAAAAAGACATTAGCAGCTGAATAGGGCCCAGAGTGACTGGAGTTTCTACCTCTGGCTGCAGGGAAACTGTCCGTCTACAAGTGCAAATAAAACTAATATGCATGCCCTATATTTGGAAATGTTTACTTATTGTTTTGTAGGCATAGATTCCACAAATATAAACTGCATAAAGTTACTATGAATTGTAATGTCATTATCAATAGCATCCATATTAAATTACATTTTATAAACCAGACAGATCAGTGCAGCATGAATTTCACTGCATGCTTCAATCACAAGGGAAACATTTGCATCTATTTAAAGAAACATTCAGCAGCACTCACTATAACGACCATTTACATTCCCTGAGGGAACTGACATCTACAAGTAAGTCCTCTCTTACCAAGAGATGAATTTATGACCTGATCCGTAAAACTAAAGAAGTGGAGTTTAGATTAAAAACAGATGACAAGCTCACACGTGTGTCAAATAAACTGTAAACTCACTGTATAAAAATATATTTCTATATTTTATTTTATGTTGCATTGCTGATATAAGGTATACAATAATATTCCTCACTCTAAAGGCCCCCATACACTAGTCAGACTTGTCTGAGGCACAAGTTGGACCTGATTTCCCTTGAACTTTCCCGGGAGCTCTCTAGGATTGCTTCCATCTGATTTTGCACTGAAGGCTGCAAATCCGATTTATCTTCTGTGCAGCAAGTCCGACCTCCAGCTCTGAACCAATGCGCATGGAACCCGTGCATCGGATCAGATGGGATGCCAAACACATGCGATTTGGCCATTTTTCCTCATAGGAAGAGGACTTAAGGCCCCCATACAGGGGGGTTATTCTAGTTCACTCGCAAAGGCACAATCACTCTGTAATGGACAAAACCATATGCACTGCAGGTGGGGCTGATGTAACATGTGCAGAGAGAGTTAGATTTGGGTGGAGTTTGTACTTAAAACTGATATCTATATTGCAGTGTAAAAATAAAGCAGACAGTATTTACCCTGCACAGAAACAATAAAACACCCAAATCTAACTCTCTCTGCACATGTTACATCAGCCCCACCTGCAGTGCACATGGTTTTGTCCATAAGAGAGTGATTGTGCCTTTCCGAGTGAACCAGAATAATCCCCTAGGGCCAACTTGCATTAAGGACAAGTGGGACCTGATTTCCCTGGCAGCTCCCTGGGAGAGCTCACATACGATTTGGCACCTGATGTGCCATTTTTTAAATGTGATAAATCGTATGCGGTTTATCGCATGTAACTCCCGGGGGGGCTGCAGGTGGAGGGAGATGGGAACCAGACAGGGGGACGCTGAGAGCCGGGTGGAGGGAGCAGCCACTAATTGACTGAGAAAGCTCGCTTAGTCAATCAGCGGCCGCCTGTTCATTTGTATGGGTTTTCTTTTTATTTGCCTGCCGTCTGGCTCCCAGCTCCCTCTGTCTGGCTCCCCCCCCCCCAGCTCTCGTCATCACCCCCGCCTGGTTCCTGGCGACACCCCTGCGAATGGATCTTGGTTTCCCCTGCATGGGATGCGATACATTGCGGGTGTTAAAAAGCACCCATGATGTGCTCTGGAGCAGGTATGATCTCTGTATGTCACCCATTTTCACAACATGGGCTTTTCAAAAACCTTCCAACCATGCCAGCCTTAAGCATGTCGACCTATTTCTGGTGTCGACCTAAGCCATGTAGACCTTTAGTGGTTAACCCAATGCATGTCAACCTTTTGTGTGTCGTTCCAATGAACGTATACCAGCCCTACAATGTAAACTAGGCTTGGCCTTATTTTGTAAGTAGAGATATCAGTCAGGGAGGACCATATCCGAAGAGATTTGCTTTATGTATTATTGTGTATTATAAGGAGTCATTTATCCCCTAACTGTGATACATACAGGATGGCAGAAGTTACATGGAAATCCTACGACCAGCAGAACTCAGCTGGCTTATGGTATAAGAGACAGACAATGTATAAGTCGACAGTCACCCTGGAAAATGATCGACATACCATAGGTCGACATTGCCAGAAGGTTGACACAAGATTAAGGTCGAAATGGACAACACAAGCTTAAGATCAACACTCAAAAGGTCGACAAGTTTTCACAGGGTTTTTTTGTGTCCATGTTGTCATGGATACCATATAAGTGTACCGCGCTTGGTACACTATTATCTTCTCCCTCTATGCCCAATTGGATTGTAAAGTAAAAACCAAGTCGGTCTACACAAAAAAACGTGAAAAACCTGTGTCGACCTCTTAACGTGTCGATCCGGTCCATGCTGACCTTAAGCTTGTATTGACCTTCTGTCAATGCCGACCTACGGTATGTTGACCATTTTCAGGTGTCGACCTAGTAACTATCAACTTAGACATTGTCGACCCAAGGACCACAGACCACTCAGCTTGCAGCCTTTTCCAGACAGATTATTTCCCTTCCATTACATGGTTTTTCTAAATCTACTTTACTTGCTTTGGATATACTGCATCATATTTAAAGCTGAATATCAATCAGGTGCAGTTTGATAAATGAAGAGGGCCATGCAGAAGTTTTCGTGCTGGCCCCATCCTCAAAATTATAAATCATTTTGGTAACTGTACTTGCACTACTGGAAATGAATGTACCCAGTGCTACGACCACATTGGTGAAGTCTCAGAAGTAATGTCTAGAAGGGTGCGGCGCATAGTTAAGACATTCACATTAAAAGGTAAAAAGACTGCCAGCAATGCAGAGACAGCTGCCATGTTAAGGAATGCTGTTGTGACTCCAGATCCTGTGGTCTTTGGTGTTCTCAGCTGTTTCCTTCTGGAGAATCAGGAGCAACTGCCGAAGTGGTAGGACCAAATGTGTGTGTGTTTGTTTGTGTGTGTGTGATTGTGTGTGAGAGAGAGACACCTGTCACTAAGCCAGGAAACCTATACCACCTGTCCAAGCAACAATTCTGCTGCTATCTCCCCTCAAGTCTGCACTGCTCATACCATGTGCCCCCTAGTAATCAACAGACAATGAGGCAATCTGTCACCAGCACAGGATGAGTTAACATTACTGGCAATTATAGCAGACATTTGGAGATTTATTACATTATCACCTGCAGCTGCCAACTGTTTAATTGTTAAGGACAATCAGCTGCATTCTTATTGTTATTATTAAATTTCATTTATAAGGCGCGACAAGTGGTTTGCAGCGCCGTACATAGGTCACATAAATAGAACAATACAGGGTACACAGGACTAAACATAAATGTAAATGAAGAACTAAAACAGTGGCCACAAATGTGGGTGACATGCATATCAATAGTTACACTGGAGATATACACAATCCTAAAAAGTGTTCTATAACTTAAGGTCCATACATAGCGTGTATGGACAACGATGCATACACACGGCTTTCCCCGTGCCAGGCCCAGATGGAGGGGAGAGGATGGCTTTCCATAGCGCAGAGCTATGCAAAGTATTACCAGCAGATGAGCGGCTTTCCCGGCAATGATGCGGTAGCGCGCAGCAGCACTCACCACTCAATGTCGGAGCATACACAATGGGCGGCTTTGAGCTGAAAGCTGCTCAAACTTGCTGTTTTGAGTGTCTTTTATCTCAAAGTCGCCCAGTGTGTATGTACATTGTTTTAAAGATTTTGATAATTGAGTATAAATGGAGTTTGGGAGTAATTCAGGCGATCCTCTGGCTGATTAATCACTTAAGTCAAATCCCTTTACACATAGGGCAATTTTTCCCTTCTTTGAACTTAAGCACACATTGCGACGGTGATGCTCGGTCTTGCGCATCGCCATCGCCTGACTAGATTTTGACTGAAAAAATCTAGTCAGAGCTCCAGTATTCTCACCAGAAAATACTGGTTGTTAGCACAGATCGCTCATCACACATCGCTGGTGCATCGCAAGTGTGTCAGCGATGTATTCTAAACGATCTGTGCTTAAGTACGTCACTCAGCACAAGGATGAAGTCACCCCGTATGTAGGACTAAGAGCATTGATGTCACATTCTCCCTTTAGTTCTCATTATGTCATAAACAATTGTTTGGAACTAGTAGGACAGTAGATAGTAGACTATATGAAACAGCTCTCCTGCTCATTTATCTATTTCATCTATGTTGGGGCAGGTCTGAAAACAATAAATATGCACTTTTATTTTTTATGATTTTAATAAGGGATTACTAAAGGATATTTAACAAAAAAAAATGTGTTCCCCTGGACCAGATGTACTAAGCTTAAAAAGTGATAAAATGGAGAGTGATAAGCCACCAGCCAATCAGCTCATAACTGCTATGTCACAGGCTGTGAAAATGACAGGTAAGAGCTGATGGTTGGTGGTCATCTCTCCCCCTGCAACTATTCCAAAACCTAACAAATGTAGAAAGGTGATTGACATAACAGCAAAGTTTGCAGTGAGATATCTGGGCTGTTATTAAAGCAACTCTTCTGTTGGATGTCACACGTAAGACAACAAATGAAAGAGTCAATCCTGCTGTTAATCATGTACAAAGCTCTGTCTGCTGAGAGGCACAGGTGACATTTTTTTTTTATGAAGGAAAGCTACACAGGCATTTAATCTGTCACTCTCCATTCATGACAGCTGTCAGCTGACTCTGTGCTAAGCAGCTGTATCTAGTACCCACTGAGGTGCCACAGCGGAGGTCATTTACAAAGCATGCTCAATATGCTTTGCAGAATGGTTGGGTGCACCTGAATGACCAATGTGCAGGTCTCGCTTCAGCAAATGAGAAGTGCACCCAGGTACAGTATGTGTGGATAATAATTATTATCAACATTGGTAAAAGTTACATCAGACACCCTGTTCTACCAATTTAATAGCACCATTTGCACATTATTTTACACTAGGTATAATAAAACCCCTCAAAAACAGATAACCCTAATTCCTAATATGCGGTTTATCCGCAAAACCGGGGCTGAAATAGCCTAAATGTGTTTTATATTGGGGCGAAAAATAATGACAAACCATTGTTAAAAATAAAAAAAAAACATAACGTTTTCGCTCCCTTAGTTTTATCGGGGGTAATTGGGTGCCCTCATTGTTGGACAATGCATAAAGATTTAAATGGAGAGTGATATGGTAAAATAAATAAAAGCTGTATTCAGGATAGAATCATCTGGTACAAATCAAATGGAAAAATAATGAGGCCCCGTATCCCGTAGGAAGACTAGGAAGCCGCAAAGGAGGATAGGATAAGAGAATTTCATGTTAATGATTCCTGGAAAAACTAAGGGGGCTCTCCTACATAGAACACAGGCCATCACTGGGTAAAACTTAATATTTACTTTTAGTCCTATTTTATTATTATATGATAGTCATGTTTTTACTTAAAGCAGTTTCTATGCCCTATTGTCTTAATAGTTAGGAGTTATCTTTACTGCCTACATCAGAGCAGAAATGAAAAAAAGAAATCTCTAAATTGTGCCCTGGAAGCTTGCACTTAGGTCCTGGCTTTCTCTCACTCTCTCAGCTATGTGCTGTGTCACTGGCAGATACTTTTTCTGTCCTCCAATGGCTGCCTTGTATGCAAGAGGACAGGAGGCCAGTAACAGCTGTGTCCCAGGATGCCAAAGTAGAAGGAAGGATCTGTGCCAACAGCAGACCAATAAACCTTTCTCTGCTATGCAGGGGAGCAATCTGCACCTTAACACCTCTTTTCTCAATGTTAAAGTTTATATATTAACGTATCCCATCTACATCAAAGAAGAGGAATCAAGGAGTGGTGTTACAAAGGGTCTCCGTACCAAAAGCTATTTTAACATTTTAACACCAGGAGACAATTGTTTGTATCTCCTGCACTTCGCTTCTAAACTGTACGGGAGTTAATCAATTGTTTGCATGACTACTTAAGGTTGATTTCTGCTCACACCCTCCTAAAGTAGGATTTTGGTTCTGGTTGGGAGTGCCTGGCGTGCTGTAACTGGATACCTCCCAAATGTCATGATTACAGCGGGAGTCGGGACAGTCCTGCCAATTGGACACTGTGCTGCATGTGCACAGAATGTGCATTAGGGATGGCCATCGACCATCGATGATTTAAAATCATCGATGGAATGTGAACGCTGCTGAATACTTTTGCCATCAATCTGGGAGTACCAGATAGTGTCCCTATATCGATGGCAAAGGAGAAGCGATGTTTACTTCTTCTTTTTTTCTCAAGGTGCCTGGATCACGGAGCATAGCTCCGCCCCCTAACACCCGGAAGTCCCGCCCACGAGTACTGATTGGCCCACGGGCCATTCAGTCACATATAATGGCTGACCATCGATAGATAAAACTATCGATGGTTATCCATCAAGTAGTTTGCCACTATCGATGTCTGGGTGCAGAATCGCCATCGATGGCATCTGCACTGATGGCCATCCCTAATGTGCATGCGCATGGTGTCTACCAGTGCAGGAAGGGGATCCGTGGACTGGTCAGCTGCTATGGGGGATTGCAGTACTAGGCTATGCCCCTCCCCCTGATGCCACGCCCATCCCTTCTGTAGCACAGTTCCCTTTTCGGGGCAGCCTTTCCTCCAGCGTGGCAAGTCCGAATCCAAGAAAAACTAATTTGGGAGGTATATAACTGCATCATGCTTGGCACTTAGCATGGGAGAAGCTGCTTAACATGAATAATCCCATGTACTCTCTCATGAGAAAGGGGATGGTCATTCAAACAATTGACTAGCTCCTATGGCATTTAGATGCCAGTTGCAAACCATTGAGCTTTTATAGAATGGTACACCTATAATGGTACAGCTTAAAAATGAAACAGATTTCTCACCATTATTAAAATATATATATTTAATAATGGCACTTACAATATTGCTGATAAATTCTGGGGTTTTGGCATGTGAAGGTCCATCTACCTGGTATTTCTGCATATGTGACTGCAAATTTTACCAGGGTTGGCGCTCAAACCAGCAAATTCACGGCTCGCATATCTGAAAGGGGTACTGTCACAGTCGGATTGGCCCTCTCGGGAAACCCCTGGTGGGCCCTAGTGTTTGGGGCCATTCCCATCCCCTAGGGTTCAGGTTCCCGACTAAGCACATAGCACAGGGCTATGATGTATTTTCTACAGCGCATTGAAGTTATTAATCTGGTACATTATCATGCATGCTCTAGCAGCAGTTCCTAAATATATATATCAAGGGCCCAGACCATGCACTCTGTAATGGTTAGTCAAACCTCTAAGCATGGTCGCCTTTGTTGGCCCTTTATGCCTCAGTCCTAGACTGGACCATATTATAGAGGGAACATATCCTGTTGCAATGCAAGGGGAGAAAATAAATTTATATTTATTTCTGTACAGAGTAAATACTATCTGCCTTTGTATGTAGCCCACATATAATAGACAGCTTTATATTTACACTGCAATTTAGTTTAGTGATGGAAATTTTGCTCCGCTCCCTGGCATTCCCATGAAGCTAAGCTCCTGGTCTATCACTGGCCCACATCCTACTGAACTGTAAAGCAGGGGAGACCATCAGTGGGTGAAATAATCAAAGGTTCCCTAGCAGATGGTTTCACAACATCGATGTTACCATGGTACCATCCATGAGTAACACACTGGTCAGTTTGGACACACTCCACATAAACCTATCACCCCGAATGTAGCCCTATTTCTAAGTGATCTGATTAGATCAATTAGAAATTAAGCACGGATCGCTGCACGCGTAGGCACCCCAGCAGACTAGATTTATATTGCATGTAGTATAAATCTAGTCATGGCCAGTGTTCTCTAACCAGAGAACACTAGCTGTGCCAGATCGCTCAGCTCACATTGCTGGTGCAACGCTTTGTGCTGAGCAATCTAGGCTGAGCGATCTGTTCCAAGCAGAATCACACAGCGCAGAGGCTCAGTTGTCCCGTGTGTATGAGGCATTACTCTTCCTGCACATAACATCTGCCCCACCTGCAGTGGATTTGCCCAGGTGCACAGTAATTTTCTATAATTTTTTTTTTTTTGCTTTAATTCCAAATCAAATCAGAATCAGGCCCTATATTGTGTATATTTCTAGCAAACAGCCAAGCAAGT
Organism: Crinia signifera; assembly: GCF_055691185.1. NCBI lineage: Eukaryota > Metazoa > Chordata > Amphibia > Anura > Myobatrachidae > Crinia > Crinia signifera. The sequence continues at coordinate 191,267,767 of NC_139220.1, forward strand.
ATAAGGCTTCAGTGCTTTCTAAAGCAGAACAGCATATGTTTTGTGAAAAGAAAAAATAGTTTTAACATAATAAAAATTATATTTTATCCCGTAAACTATGATACACCCTTCAACAACTAATAAATTGCAGGGCAAATATCTGGTTTTAATAAATTGATGTGCCCTTCCAGCTAAGAACAATGAACTTGATCATTAAATTATATGCACATTTTGCCAAGTAAGACATATGTTGCTCATAATCTCTATAATTAAAATCTGCTTTATCACACAAACCAAAAGCATTGAGTTGCTTAGTATGATGCTCAAGGGAGCGGTTGTCTGTCCTCGTGTCAGAGCTGGTAACATACATCATATTAGGATGGCATATATTACCATTATTAACATGTTTATATATCACATGACTCATCAGTCTGTTTACACGGTACTAATGCCCTGCAAACTGCTTTGTTTATACAATCACAAGGTAGAACATTATGACAGATGTTTAAATCAGTCTGGTCATGTAATAATATGTGCCCATTCTCTGCCTCCTTTTTTCCCGTGGCCTGTATTATTATCATTATCATTTATTTATCTGGCGCCACAAGGCTTCCGCAGCGCCTGCCAATACATAGATGATAAAAAAAAAAAAATTAACTAAAGTAAAGGCAAATGGTAGTAGATGGTAAATAAAGTCATTTGCGACAGGTGACAGGACACTGACGCACTGTACATATCTGTAAAATGAGGTAACATTATATCTGTATCAGATATGTGTATCCATGAAGATCAGAGGGAGCTCATTGTCTCACAGGTGCCCATACACCGTGCAAAAATAAAAGTCATAGCATCTACGTCACGTTTCAAGGCCGAAGCCCCTTCCTCAGGACAGCTGACAATGACAAAGGTCCTTATTCTGGTCCACGCGCAATGTTTCTTTACTGCGCATGCTTATTTCTGCACATGTGCATGTGGCGGGTTCGAGTAGCCAAGTTGCCACCAGTACGGGGGGGGGGGGGGCGGCGGGTAGTCGCAACCATGGAAACGCCCACCGTTTCATGGCCTTTCCCATGAAAATGCTGGGTGTTCTCATACTAATGGGTGGATGACGCGTATGCCGGGGGTGGGCAGCTGACATCACCGGATGTCAGCTGCCTGCCATGTTCCCCTCCAGGACGCATGCAAGCCTAAGACACCTGAGAGTGTCTTAGATTTGTGTGTGTGCTCCACATCATTCGATGGTCAATGAAATACCTATTCAATGCATTTTCGTCTGGCATTTCTGCCGATGAAGATTCAACTTTGTTTAAAGTTGAATCTGCATCAGCGGAAAGCGTAAACATTTTTACGTATTGTTGGCTAAAACACACGGTTAGCGAGTAATTCACCAATCTGTGTTTTTCAAATGTGCCAATTTTTCTGACAGTCGAAAACTGGCACTTGGATTGAAAAGGTAGAATGTAAATTTGACCTAAAGTCTGATAAAAGTGCCAATTTTCTGACTGTCGGAAAAATTTGAATACAGCCCACAGCATTTAGTCAATCGATTTCCCTCTAGTTTATACCTATTTCCGCTTCTTATTCTCTTGTCTGTAATTTATTACAAACATGTAAATGTGCCATACGTTACTGGCGCTATATAAATAAATACTGCATACAAATCAGTGTTTGCCTTAGAAAGATGCCCCAGAGGAGAACTGCAAGGAGCACATGTTCACTTCTACAGAGGCTGAGTGAACACTGAACATAGGAATGTACTGTTTCTGAAAAGGCCTGTTGGGTCCATATCAAACCTTCCCCCTTCTGGCCTGTGTTTATATACACTGGAAGATAAGGAGCACTTAGACTTCCAAATCAACATTGCATTCACTGTTTTCCACCTGGTTTCAGTCAGTATTTGTTACTTCACTATTTTTAAACGTCCTGTTTATTACAAATAATTGTATTTTGTTTTGTTTTAATTGTTTACACGCACTTAATTTAACAGTACAAATATCTTGCTAAACAATGGGTAAAACAATATACTGTAAATAGTTGACCGTTTACATTAAAATAAAGCAAACAAAAAGCATAATACATTTTGTATACTTATGCCAAAATGTTCGATGCAAATCACAATAGTGTTTTTCAGGCTGCCTTGCACCAGCTGTGGTTATATTTAATATTAATACCCACACTTTTACAGCTGCGATTATTACCATGGTAGGGTTTGGTAAATGGGATTGATCATGGCAAAGCTAGAAGAAATGTATGATATATTTATTATTATTATTTTATTTATAAGGCGCCACAAGTGTTTCGCAGCGCCGTACAAAGGAACAATACTGGGAGACAAAACTTGGCATAACATTGAATAAATAACAAAAATACAGTACAAATAAAGAGCGCCACAGTTCAATACACATTACAGCTTAAATGTAAGTAGTGAGGACCCAATCAACATACAACTAGAGGCTTGAGGCCAATGATGGAGATGAGTATGAAGATGGTCACTGAGTGTTGGAGTAAAGGAGAGCTGTGAGTGAAATGTGTAATATTTCACACATGCACCAGGGATGGGCAGCCTCAGGCACATAGACTGTCCACTCATTCATAGGGGTTTATTTACTAAGACGGGAGTTCTGTTGAAGATTGGATATTGCTATGGGTAGATCCTATCTCCTATCTTCTAGAAGGTGCTAAATAAATAAGAAGTACATTCTGATTGGTTGCTCTGGGCAGCATCCTATCTACAATAGAACTCCCATCTCAGTAAATAAACCCCCATACAGGAGCCAGGGATCCCTGTGGCTATACACTGCTGCAACTTCTCACAGCAGCGTCGAGCCATCTGATCCCCCTACATCGCATGCGATGCTTTGACATGTGATGTATCGCATGTGACCCCATTCTACGCTGCCGGGAGGGGGTCCAAGTTGGAAGATCCAATGCACACTGGACCATGCATCGGATCAGATTGGATGTCAAACACATACGTTTTGGACACTGTTCACCCGATTTTTCTTGCTGATCCATCAGAATTGGTTGAAGAGTGGCCATATTGGTCAAAGGTATGGGGGCCTTTAGACACCCATATACTTAATAAGCTTGCGATCACTTACTGCAGTGAAAAAGCTACTTTTTATCAAATCCAGTTCTAGCCGTTGATCTGGATCAGGATCATGGGATAAAGCAAATAACATCCAATCTACACATATACATCTGTGAAATAACACAAAGGCATACTGCTAGACATTCCAACATATCTAGAAGAGATCTGGCCCTAGTTAAAATTTGTTACTTTTTATTGGCTGGTGCAGCATGCAGTACTAATGTTTGTGCCAAACTGATGATTACAGTATGCCTGCAGTGTAATAATGCTTTCATAATGCTGGCTTTTAGCATGGTAATACAATATTTATTATTTCATATTACTAATTATTTATATAGTGAACACACATTAGGGGATGTGATCAGGATCCCGGCAGTTGGGAGCCAATTGCTATAATAATACATTAAATTACTTGACATACAACTCACAGGTAGGATTGTCAAATAGGTTGCAATCACACAGTAACAAACTGCCTGGCAAACAATGTACAAAGCATAAAATAAGATACATATTTCTGAAATTGAACTTCCATATGGCTGATAACAAGTTTGAGTGTGTTGGTTAAGAAGTTAGTTCTAAGCCAGTGGTTCCCAAACTTTTTTGAATCACGGCACCCTAGAGCATCAAAATATTTTCAAGGCACCCCTAGGCCAAATGTTTCTTATTGAGAAATTCAGGAAAAAAAATATTGAATTAAGTGCATTGTGTTTATATGTCACAGTTATCTGGTGAGGGACAGGATTTGCTTCTATTTGTCCACATATATTATGATTGGCAGCCACAAGCACTGGTTTTGCCTGGTACATTGACCATACATAATATGAATTGATCCTGGTCCACCAACCCAAGGTGCCTAGGCACACAGTTTGGGAACCACTGTTCTAAGCTATAAAAGGTATTCACAACTATTTACAATGTTTTCCTTATGTTGAAGGTCACATTACTGTATTTGTCTTTTTAATCAATTGTTATGACACCTTTCATAGCATACCTGGGGCACAAATGTCTAAAATGCTTTGCTGTGAATAGAGATGGATGATGTCATTACTATTCATCAACTTGTGGCAACAAAATTAAGGGCCTTATTTTGGTTCACTCTTTCTGACAAAATCCTTCTTAGATGGACAAAACCATGTGCACTGCAGGGGGGCAGATGTAAAATGTGCAGAGAGAATTAGATTTGGGTGAGTTATTTTGTTTCTGTGAAGGGAAAATACTGGCTGCTTTATTTTTACACTGCAATATAGATCTCACTTTGAAGTAAAACCCCACCCAAATCTAATTATATCTGCACAAGTTACATCTGCCCCCCTGCAGTGCACATGGTTTTGCCCATCTAAGAAGGATTTTGTCGGAAAGAGTGAACTAAAATAAGGCCCTAATGCTGGGTACACACCAGGACGACTAGGGCCCGATCCCCACAATCTAGATCCAATTCCGATCAATTGGATGTAGATTGTGTGCTGATTGGGCCCTTTTCTGACCTGGTGTGGACCGATACCGATCCGATGCGCGGTCCCGCGGGTCGGTCGGTCGTTATTGAGATCCTATCTGCTGCAGGTAGGATCTCAATGACGACCATACAGCCGGGTGCGGGTCGCCATCGGATCGGACCCGCTCACGGTGCACATCGTGAGCGGGTCGTGCCCCCCCGCGTCACCGTGAGCGGGTCGGACGAGACACTGGCGACCCGCTCACGATATGCATCGTGAGCGGGTCGTCCTGGTGTGTACCCTACATTAGTGAGAAAATCAAAGCAATCAATCAGATCCTATTCATTTATTTAACACTATCTAAAAGATACATTGATAGAGAGCCAGATGCACTAAGCTTCGAAAGTGATACAATGGAGAGTGATAAACAGCCAGCCAGCTAGGGATGGCCATGGTTGCCATCGATGGCAAAAGTGCAACTGGCCATCGATGGTTTATAAGTCTGCAATGGATGGCCATCGATGTTTTTACATATCGATGGTCATCCATTTGCTTTGAAAGATTGGCCTTTGGGCCAATCCAAATCCGGGGGCGGGCCTTTGCATGTGTAGGGGGAGGAGCTATGCTCAGTGTCCCAGCACCTTGGTGAAAAAATAAAAACAAAACTATTCAGTTAAGCCTGACATCGATGGTGGGAAACCATCTGGTTCTCCCCCATCAATTTCAAAACTATTCGACATCGGCAATAAACCTATGGTTGATGGCCATCCCTACAGCCAGCCAATCACCTCCTAACTGCCATGTTACAGGCTGGGTTTTAAAAAATGTCAGGCAGGAGCTGATTGGTTGGTTGTTTATCACTCTCCATTGCATCACTTTTGAAGCTTAGTGCATCTGGCCCAGAATCTGATTGGTTGCTATGGGCAACATACCATCTTCAATGGAACTCCCATCTTAGTAAATGTACCCCTAAGAGTCCACGCATCTGCTGAGTGACACACAAATCAGACAGACATTTCTTTCTAACAGATGACAGACTAAAAATAGACTGGTCAGAATGAGCTATCGCCCATTTGAGAAAATGTTATTGTGTGCTGTAAGTTTCACAAAGGAATCAAATGTCATATGGGTCCTAAATGCAACAAATAAAAACTCTCCGAAGTGTGTGAAAATGGCGGTCACAGTAGCTATAGTATTTTTCAGTTTTTTTATGTTTTCAGCTGAGGCTACTATCACCTTCTAAGGAAATAGAAGTGTAACTCTGCAAAATAATGTGTTAAATATATTATTAGCATCACTGTTTGTTGTATAAAACTATTAGCAGTGCGTTCATTTTAAATAAAACTGTTCTGTTGGATTTGATGTACATAATCCAGGTTTATAGAAGCTTTTGTCCCCCTGTCTTACCACTTATTACAGTATATGTTCTCACCATATGGGTAGTGAGTACTCTGCTCTGTGTCACCCACAGCTGTCACACACAGTCATGTCTTATCAGCCCTGTCCCAATGCATACAGAGGCATCGTGTTGTTTCATTGATAGATAACATTTGCTAATACAATCTATTGTCTCTTTTAAGCAGGAAAGGAAGCTTAAACTTTTTTCAATTATTTAAAATTAAAACAATGCTTTCATTATATGCTATTTTTGTGTAAAATCATTTGTAGTTATTGCTACTTTGTGGAAATGTTTTTACAACTTTTTGGTTTTTGAAAATGTTTGTGACCAGGGATTTCTTATAAACCGTATATATCTACAAGTTCATGGTCATCTGGATTAAGTAAAGTTGATTCAGCAGAAGAGAGTGTCCACAGGAACTTGGTAGCACTATTGCATATATTTCCCATTACCAGGGTGTACTATATACCCATGCTGGCAGTGGGTAAGTTATTGGGTGTGTAGAAAAGAACTCCAAGTAGCAGGAATTTAAGTAATTTCCCAGCAACTGGTTATGTTGAATAAATAACACACATTGCATCTGCTTTTATGGTGTCTACTGTTCATCCTGGAGAGGACCTCAGCAGCGGAGGAATGTACCAATGGACCAGTTCACTTGGTTATCTTTAATTATTTGTTTGTTATCTGTAAAAGCTGTTATAATTGCTGGCATAAAGGATACCCACCCCTTTAATAAATTCAGTGTTTCCCTTTATCTGGTTGAGGATCCTGGGTTACAGCATATAGGCCCTTATTCTGATCTGTGCGGATATTCCCGCATTCTTACGGAGCGGTCCGCACGCCACGGTGTTTTGCCGCATGCGGCCATCGTCCGTAGAAACGCCCACGTGTCCTCCGCATTCGGACGGACTCACTCTTTAAGAACAGGGCGTGTTTACGGACGACATACAAACCATGCGTGTGCGGGAGAAACACTCCGATTCGGCACGGTATTACAGAGTATTACAGAGTATGCTCGGGAATACCGCATCCGAACGGGAGCCAAGCGGTGCTACCGCACGTAAGCGGAGGATTTACGCCAAACAACCCACTATGAAGTATCTTCTGCAAGACATCACATGACCCACTTATTCAATTACCTATCCTCATAAAAAACTGCTTATTTGGAATTGGAATCAATTAGATGCCAATATATCCTTACAAGCATGCCTAACACATGCATTGCACACATTAACCCTTACAGCAATTGAAGTGCAATGGTTTCAATTAAAGCACTGACAAGCGTCCTATTAGTGAGTAATGAGTAAAGGAGTAGATTGTATTGGGTTCAGGTGTTAATGGTTGTAGTCATTAGGCGTACGTTCGCCTACCGCATGAACGAGTGGTGTCCGCAAAGCAATAGTACACTTGTGGACACCGCACATTTCAGCCCTTTTTGCTCGCGTGCATTCGGAGTGGTTTCCGAATGTACGCCCCCCAACATAAGTGTACTCCCCCGTGTCCGCCCATGTTTCCGCCCCGTTTTGCCCACTTTGAAACTACGCCCATGTGTCATTCCGCATGACGCCCATAATACGCCCCTATTTCCCGACTGATTGCGGTGACCAGTTTTGGACGGGCTTTGTCCGAACTGGTACCGAGTCAAGGCGTGGCACATGCGCGTAGCGTTCTCCACGCATGCGCAGACGCCGTAAAGACGCGATCCGTAAGAACGCGGTAAAGTCCGCATCAATCAGAATAAGGGCCATAATATCAATCACAGCCACACAAAAATACCAGCACAGACATATAAAGGCATGGAGGATGTCAGAAAAGCAGCCCTATCCCGATAGCCTGATAAATATGCATATGAAGATTCAGAACCAATGTTCTAAGAGCTGGCACAGGATATTTCTCAGTAGTACATTGAGCTTGCATCTGCTAATACTGTAATACATATGCTGTTTGCATCCATAAATACTTATGGATAGTACTATTAATTTATTAACAGTTTCTTAGTTTCTTATATAGCGCACACATATTCCGCAGCGCTTTACAGAGTATAGTTGATCATTCACATCAGTCCCTGCCCCAGTGGAGCTTACAATCTATATTCCCTACCACATGTACCTGCACACAGAGATTCTGGGGTTAATTTTGTTGGGAGCCAATTAGCCTACCAGCATATTTTTGGATTGTGGTAGGAAACCAGAGTACCCCGAGGAAACCCACGCAAGTACGGGGAGAATATACAAACTCTGCACAGTTAGAGCCATGGTGGGAATTGAACCCATGACCTCAGTGCTGTGAGGCAGTAATGCTAACCATTACACCATCCGTGTTGCCCCAAAAGTTAGCAAACCATGCAGAGAAAAAATGTGGCTATAGAAGAATCTATACAGCTCTAACCCACATAAGTGTACACATCCTGTATGTTTAGTTTAGTAGTGTTGTGTCTCTATTCATATCTTTAATGTGCAGATGAGTGTAGGTGATGGGTTTGCAGACTCTTTAGAGGTGTACACGTGGAGAAATTTTAACAGGAGATTTTGACTAGATAGTCAAAATCTCCTAGAAGGTTAGTCAAAATCTCCCTATTTTTCTCCTGCTTAGTCAATATTGACTAGCATGATTGCTTAGCATAGATTGACTGTGCAGGCAAGGAAATTTTGACTAGATCATAGACTATTATTGCTTAGACAAAATCGCTTAGTCAAAATCTCCAGTGCATCCTGCCAAAATCTCTCCCAAAATTGCTTAGTCAAAATTGTCCATTAGGCAAAATCTCCCCGTGTGTACACCCCTCCTGAAGAATTACATTATAAATGTACTATTCAGTGGTAAACATCTCTGTGATTGATTAAAGTAACAATGCAGATGATTTTTACACTGGCTGGTGTTCACATGTGCCATTTAAAATGAGTCTTCAAGTTGAAGAATAATGATAGCTTTATTACTATATAAGAAACTGTCAATAAATAAATAAATTATTACCAGAATACATTTTTCATTAAATGTCCTTTTAACCACTGAATTCCCAAATATCCATAAAATCACCTCGGGCAAATTAAGGGAGTCTTCATGGGATGCCAGATGACTGCCCAACAGTCGGGATTCTGACTGTTTAAATGCCGATAGTCGGGATCCCAACTGATGGGCTATTATCTTTTGTGGTGGTCCACAACCCCCATAGAGGGAGAACAGAACCTGTGGCAAGCGAAGCGAGCCACCGAGCCTGCAGTGTGGCGAGCGCAGTGAGCCCACAAAGGGTATATTTGCACTCGCCCCCCTGTCGGAGCACTGGCAGTCGGGATTACGATGTTGGACCGCCATACCACACCCATCTTGATGCATGCCCCCTCTTTTGGATGAGTTGACTCTGGCACCCAGTGATTTCAGCTAGATAGAGGTCTCCAGAGAGGTGAGTATAATATATGGGTGTAGGATGTGCAGTGTGGGCCCTCCTGATCCAGTACACCCTGCACCCACTATAAATATGTAACTGAATCACCTATACTGTATGTGGTACCTTTATTGTGTTTTTACTAAATACCTAGCACAACATTGGGATAAAGAAATACAAAAAATGTCACTAATATCTAAACCAATAGCAAAGCTGGATTGCCCAGTGTAAAGCTTTCCAGTTCTACATTGCACATGAGAAAAAAATCCTAGCTATGTGGTTTTATATACTGTCTATGGAAGAATTGTTCTAACCCATTGATCCTGGTTTGTATCATGCAAAAAGCATCTTTTAACTATTAGTGTATAAATTAGTCATAGCTGAATCTGGAAACAAGAGCCTCTTTAAACTGTATATGCTTTGTATGGGATGTCAATATTAAAAATTAAACAGAATTAAACTGATACGGTATCAGCCCTTAGAACAATCAGTTGTAGCCACTGCATGACAGATGAAAGGTCATTTTTTAGAGGATAATGTTTGATAACTGGGAATTCAATTATTTTGTGTGTGCCCTGTACCAGGCAGAGTAATTCAATTGTTGCTCTGTTTGGGTGCAAATACACATGGGCACTCATTACTTCTGCTCGCCCCCTCGTGTGGGGTGAGCAGAAATGTGCACATTTTTGTAGTCACGCTTATGATGGCTTAGACTTCTGCGCAGCTAAAATTGGTCTTTTTCAGCATAAAAAGTATTGGGTACACTGAAATGGAAAAAAACTATTGCTTATTGCTCTATCTAAAATGACGGGCGATATGCCATGATGGGCGTAAATTTTTTAGAGTCTTTTGGTATTAATGTGTTTTACGAAGACATTAGAGAACAAGCTTAGAACAAGAGCTGACCATAAATCTTCCCCCTTGTATACAGCTGAAGCACATTTTGCAAATATGTACCGTAAATAATAACTAACTTTCTGCACTGATACATTTTTCAGATAATAGTCATCCATTTACGCTGCCAAGTCATCAAGTATATAATTCTCTTACTGCACATTTCATTATACTCAGTCTATTGCAGGTTTATGTTTATGAGCTTCTCCAAGTTTTGCCCAATGATGCAAAGAAACTCAAATAGAAACATAGAACATGAGGGCAGAGAGCATTTGGCCCTTCTAGACTGTCCATTGATGAGTTCCGGTTAACTTCCTAGTCTGATTGGGCAAATGGATAGAAAACACAGAACTGCCAAAATGGAGAAAATGCTAATAGTGTATATCTAGTCAAGTTGGAAGTTTATATATATCAATGAAATATAATATAATCCAATATTTCTACAGCAACCCAGAAGTAATTGTGTATTAAAAGAAGTGTATATATTGTCAATTGATTGACACCGGATAGTCAACAATCAGTAGGTAGTCATGGTCAAAAGGTCGACATGCATATTGTTGAAAGAGAAACGTTTGACACCTTTTTTTATTTTTATTTTACCTAACTATCCCCCATTGCCTAACCTTAATCTTCTGCTAAGTGTCTAACCCCTAACCCCAAAGACCAGGAAAAAATGTATCAAATATATTTTAATGTTTTGATTAAATAAACAAAAATAACACCCTAGTCCAGTGGTTCCCAAACTGTGTGCCGTGGCACCCTGGGGTGCTTTGGAGAACATGCAGGGGTGCCCTGGGCTGGTGGTCCAGAACCAATTCAAGTTTTTATGTCCATTATAATAGTCAAATTGTGGACAAACAGAAGTGAATCCTGTCCATTACCACATAACTGACCCTAAGGATGAGATATAAACACAATTAAGTTAATATTTGTTTCTGACTTACGCAATAAGAAATCTTTAGCCTAGGGCAGGGGTTCCCAATCTTTTTTGAATCACGGCACCCTAGAGTATCAGATTTTTTTTTCACGGCACCCCTATGCCAAAACAAAATTAATTAGATTGGGTTTATATACGATTCCTAGGGTCAGTTATGTGGTAAAGGGCAGGATTTGCTTCTGTTTGTACACATTTTATGATTAGCAGCCACCAGCACTGGTTTTGCTCATAAATAATTAACCATTAATAATTTGAGTTGGTCCTGGACCACCAACCCAGGGCACCCCTGCATGTGTCCCGAGGCACCCCAGGGAGCCACGGCGCACAGTTTGGGAACCACTGGCCTAGGGGGTGCCGCTGCTTCGGGGGTGCCGTGATTCAAAAACTTTGTGAACCCCTGTCCTAGTCTTAAGCTCTGTACACACTGGGCAATGTCAACACATATCCCCGTACGTACAGGGCGACAGTTGCCTGGAGCGCGCTCCTGAGAACAGCCCTGCAGTGGTCGCTGGTCACCAGAGCATGGTCCAGCAATCAGTGGTGTCTCGTTTTCATCAGCGACCAGCGTCACCGACTGGTATTGACCGATTGGCGACCTGGCAACCATGAGCATGGCTCCAACTGTACTATGATTAGAAACATCAAGCACTGGTTTTGCCTACTACATTTACCATGAAATTTTTTTTATTCATCCTGGACCACCAATGCAGGGCACACTTACAAGTACCCCAAAAATGCAACAGATCTATCAGACTCCTTGTATCATTGACTGAGATTACAAAAAGTCATCAGCTTGATGGTCAGCAACATGGAGTCGCGACCCCATGCTGAGAAGGTCGGGACCAACTATGGGGTCAGGACCCACAGTTTGAGAACCGCTGATCTATATGAAGCAAAAGCAGCGTGATTAACATGGAAGAACATGATCATCTCTTTTTGGAATGTGAATGCTGGGACATGCAGTACTACAGCAGTTAGAAGACCACAAACTGCTTAATCAATTTCAATGATAAGTAGACATGAATGCTGGAACTTGTAGTACAACAACAGCTAAAAAGCTACTGGTTGTCTAATGAATTTCAATAACAAGTAGAACCAGGGTGATGAGGCGTACTGAAGTCATTACTTTAGAATTCCCATTCCTCCGCCCACTTAACATAACTTAAATGAATGCCTCTGGGTATTTACATTGTGTTTTTGAAAACCATGGATATAATCCTAAACAGTGTTATATATATATAGCAGATATAGGCAACCAGATGTTGAATAATAAGCAAGTATTACGTTATTGAACATTAAGGTAATTGTCTAATTAGAATCCATCAATGACCAAATTTGATGACATAACCTTAACGTACCAGCTTCCTTTACTTGCAATATGTTCTTGACGTGCAGATAATCAGGTGCAGTATAAAGGAGCTACTGTACACCTGCTATCTGTTAATGGCCAGACAAGGTTTGTGTATTCCCACTATAAGATTATTATATGCTGGTTACTAAATAATGATGTCACCTGAAGACACCTAATATCATATCATTTCTTCACATTTTAAAGTGAGTTACATCACCCTGTGAGACTGGTTTGTGCAATGATTCATTTTTAAATATATGCTTTTTGCTTAAATTCCCACATATACAATTATTTATATCAAATCAGCACTTATAATAACAATACAGAATGTATTGGGGCGTATCCAATTGCTATATATAATAACTATTCTAGAAGCCATGCACAGAAAGATTGTAGAATTATGCATGTGCTTCCACCAAGCTGCCCAGAGACAGCTCTTTGTGAACAACCAATCCACAATAAATCACATGGTGTACAGATATGTTAGAAGGTCAGGTGGATAATCTACACTCAGGGTCATCCCCAAACCAAAAGAGTGGCATATGACTCGCCTCTTTTTGTTCAATGTCCAGTAGGGCTGCATAATAAAATCCACGAGTCAGGGGAGAGATGGACGCCAGCTTGCTGGTGTGTCCTCACTGTTGCAACGACAATCCACCCATCTTGCTTCCACTTAATTCTAACCATAATTGTAATGCTGGGTACACACTGGAGCGATTTCCACAGCACCGGACTATATAGGGCATACACACTGATTCTGTGATCATCACCCGAACCCCCTCCATACATGCAGTTGATGGTAAGATTTTCCGATTGAGCTGCATGTACGACGACGGGAGGGTCATCAACGAAATAGACAGACTTGGCGATAAGCACACGATTTTGTTAAAATTATAGAAATCTTCCATATCGTTAAGTACATTTTGTCCAATGTGTACCCAGCTTAAGTTTGTTACAGTCTTTTAATTAAAATCTATTGCATAATTTTATTTTCAATCACCAGCTACCAGCTATTTGAAGGCAATGCATAGGATATGCTGGCATAGTGTGTACACACTATACAATCTGCATCACATCATACATTGCATCGTCCCATATAAGGTGTCGCACATCAGATGCGATGAACACTGGGTGAAAATGACAGAATAGGTGTACACTCTGTAACATGGTGATCTACCTCTGAATGATATATTGGACAGAAGATCTTATAGTGTGTACCCAGCTTAAGATAACTAATGTAACCAGGATGTAATAAAGTCCGAGTTCAGCAGTCGTGTGGTATGCTGGCCAAACTCAGACTTTCTTTAAAGGGGCAATCTTTTACAAGGCAAAATCATGACTTGTAATTGATTGCCCCTTTAAAAAAAACTTGAGTTGGACTTCAGTACATTCCACCCTTGCTGTCTTTTGGAATCAATTTTCATTTGCTACTTATCAATACAGCATGAAATCACTCCAAGCTCATACAGATAGAACTAAAAAGAATTAAAAAGAAAACTGCTATAGTATAAAATGACTTAATCTAGAATTAAACATGAATAAATTATATAATATAGTATAATATGCAATAGTTTATGGTCTTAAATGTATAAGAAATGACTGAATATGAAATTCCCCAAGTTAATTGCGATGATGTAACTTCAATTGTAACCTACATTCGACCTACACTCAGCAATGCATATTAGATACCTCCTGAATGGATTCACAACACACAATTCTTATAAGCTATTTACAGGAAAATCATTTTTTAGTTTTCCCTATTCTCATCAATAACAGTGATATTATCGGTCAGACATACATAACATCAACATACAGAAGACTCATGATATATATATATATATATATATATATATATATATATATATATATATATATATATATATATATACACAGGGATATCCGTTATCCGAATTATTCCAAAACCGTGTTTTTTGGAATAGTTCGAATTCCCCCCCCCCCCGACTCTTTTTATACTTACCTAGTCCCCCGGCGTCCACGGCAGGTCTTCAGCTTCATCTCCGGCGTCTCCAGCGGTCCCAGGAGTGCATTGCGCGAGTTCCCAGGTGTGCCGGTGACGTCACCAGTGCGCCTGGGAAGTCGCGCAATGCACTTCTGGGACCGCTGGAGACGCCGGAGATGAAGCTAAAGGCGTGCCGTGGTACCAGAGGACTCCATGGACATCGAGGGACCATCGGGGACCCACCAGGGGATAGGTAAGTATGTAAAAAAAAAAATATTCCAAAAACCGGAAAAATCCCTTATTCGGAATGCTTGTGGTCCCGAGCATTTCGGATAAGGGATACTCAACCTGTATATATATATATATATATATATATATATATATATATATATATATATATATATATATATATATATATATATATATTAAAACACATTGAAACTACTTTTGGAATAGACTTGGAGTGCCGCTCTCCTTCCTATTGTGTGTGTATGTATATATATAAAGCAACAGTGTATTGGTGCTAGTAACTATTATTATTATTATTTTTTACAGTTTCTTATATAGCGTAGCATATTCCGTTGCGCTTTACAATTGAAAACAACAGTGATTAAACAAATTGGGTAGATACAAACTGACATTAATTAATGTCCATAATGTGGTTTCCCAAAGTCCCGTGGGAAAACTGTATTCATGCAGATGCTTACTTCCACCAGTTTCACAGTAATGGCATATTATCACATACGCTACCTCGCAATTTATTCTACACTATATATATATATATATATATATATATATATATATATATATATATATATATATATATATATATATATGCCACTGAGCATTAAATGCTGACTATAGTATACAAGAATTTCACCAGCAGCCCTTATAGTCCCTGGCAGCACCAAAATGCCACAAAATTGTCAGTATGGCTTTCTGTTACAAAAAAGAGAGAGAGAGAGAGAGAGAGAGAGAGAGAGAGAGAGAGAATACTGTATGACTACAAGTAGTAAGGCTTTGGTCATGGAGCTATGATCCTTTTCTTCCTAAATACTGCTGCTGCTGCTACTACTACTACTACTACTGCTGCTGCTGTTACTACTACTGCTGCTGCTACTACTACTACTACTACACTACTACTACTGCTGCTGCTACTACTACTACTACTACTACAGAGCTTTTATTTGTTTTAGTAACTTTTGCAAGTAACGTTTGTTAGTAAGAATGTTTGTCAGTAAATGATGACAAGTATGTACCTATAGACACCAGCTTGATGTGTTCTCTGTCCAGGAATTCCAGCGCCACAGACACATTCTCCAGCTTCATCTGCCTGAAATTTGGCCTGGAGTGGTACTTTCTGTACATCTTCTTCTGACTCAGCACCTCCAGCAGGGCTATGAGCTTCAGCCCATCGGTCAGGTCTTTCTGAAGGTCTCCAATGCGCTTGTTCATACATTTGAGATGCTCATTGCACCACCTGGTGAAGGTGTTCTGCTGGATCTTCTTCCAGGGGGCATCTTCAGCCAGATCCTTCTCTGTAGCTGGCATCTCGTCTGCCTCCTCTCCTTGGTACAGTTGCTGCTGTTCGTAGTAATCGTTAGTGCTCATGATGATTTTGGATTTGGAGCTTTCTGCTTTTTATATGGGGATCAGCAAGTGAAAAAAAAAGGGTGGAGGAAAAAAAAAAAGGGTGTAAGGACGGCTGGATCCAAAACCCACACTGTGAAATCGAGTTCAAGCTGCTGAAACAGACCTCAACAATCAGATTAGTTCCCTTATTATTCGTCCTCTTGTTGGAAACAGTGAGATGTTTCTTGGCAAGTCCTAGTTAACCCTTTCAGGAGCAGCAGCTTTTCCCACTCCCCGAGTGCTGGGGCAGAGAGCAGGGAGGGGTGTGACAGTTATCACAGTGTAATCCGCTTCCACCTTTCTACTTCTTCCTGTCTTCTGTTTCCTTTCAGTTCTCTCTTTGTGGGGAGCACAGGATAAATGCAGCGGGACAAGGCTGTGATAAAGATGCTGTCAGAGAAAAGTCAGAAGAATAATATAAAGTGATGCAGCCAGAAGTAGAGATGTCCCAGCAACCAGGAAGAAAGAGAAAGGAGAGGTAGCTGAGAGCAGAGAGCTTTAGCAACTTGTATGAAAGTGTGGAGACCAGGATGGAGTTGGTTTTAAAGAAAACAGATCCCCCCTCCCTCTTTGGTCTCCACTCCATATCCCTCCCCCCAAACGTCAGAGGCATGGACTCCCAGGAATGCCTTAGCCATGACCATATACAACTAAGATGAGTATTTTCTAATCCCCAGTGGGATAATGAGCAGTTGCTGGATTGGGTGCTATGGATAGCAGGGCCTGGGATTGGTTTAGATTGACCATGTCCCAACTGCTTGTAGCATCACTGTATTTTTAGACACCCCATGTCAGGGATGTCTGTCTGTGAGGGGACAAGGAGAGGGGGCAGAGGGAAGAGGATCTTACAACACAAGTTAACAAAAGAAGCAGATGTAATGCAAGTCAGACCACCACCACCCCAAATTACTCAGCTCCTAAAGAAAAATAGTACCTATATACTGTAATATAAGCAATATATGTCATTACTAGACATTAGATAATCATAACTAGCAAAAGGCAGCAGTTCTATAAAACTTTCTGAAACTTTATAAAAAGCTGTAATAGGTGACACTTCTTATTATAGAGATTGGCCATTATGTTATTTATTCATTGTTGGTGTAAAACGTTTCCCCAGAGTATATTATGTATATATATATAGAAGAAATAGAGAAAGCAGACAATAACATGTATGTTGTTATAATGTTGTTATATATGCGGAGTGTACATTTCAGAAGGGTAGGGGTTATTGGGCCGACCTATATTAGGTCAACTTGCATTGTGTCGACTACGGAAGGTCGACAGGTCAACACATGAAATATGTCGTCATGGTTAAAGTTCACAGTGTTGGGAAGTCGATGCAAGCATTAGGTCCACAATGTGAAGGTCGACGGTCCAAATGTCAACATGAAGTTTCCGTTTTTTGTCCCGAATGTCGACATAGTCGACATGGACACCATCAAAGTGTACCGCGTCCCCTCGCATGGCTCCCTGCACTTGCCATGCTTCCAGCACAGTATCCTATTCTCCCACCACGCCCTAGTGGATGCCAGGGCATAAATTCTCGCCTGTCGGCACATGTTGGCTCAAAAATATGTGAAAAACTCATGTCGACCTTTTGACTGTTGACCTTCCCTATTGTTGACCTATTGCTTGTGTAGACGTTCCAACCCTCTTGACCTTAGCCATGTCAACTTTTTTCATGTGTCGATCTAAGCCATATCGACCGTCAGTGGTCGACCCAATGCATGTAACCTAATATGGGTCATCTAATGACCGTATACCGTTCAGGACAGCCTGAGATTGCCGCCTTTATGGCATAAAAGAGTTTGTGTTCTACTGTCTGTGTTAATAAAATGCAGAGGAGTATAAAACCAAATAGCTCTCAGCTGGAATAAATAAGGAACATGACTAATCTGGGGCTACCCTTATCGGGATTACTCTGTGACACCAACACATTGCTTTGTGTCTATACAAATCCATCTGTCATTCAAGTTAAAAAAAAAAATGAAATAGTTCTTAGTGTGTGGTTTGTCATCCTTCCAATCACTGCTTGGGTCTTCCACCTAGGAGATGTTTCCAGCATGTTCTTTTTAGTAACACTTCTCCAATTAGAAATACGGGTCATATGTATTGTAGCTGATCTACTATTGCTGACTTCATTTAGTGGTAGGTCAAAGGTCAGGACACTGACTCACAGCATGTTTTACAATACCGTGTGCTGGCTGCAGGCAGGGAAGAAGTTAATGTAGGTCAGTATCATACATAAGCTGTCTGGGAATGCTCATTAACTGCGCTCAACCTAATGGGGGAATCTCCTTTGGGCTTTCACTTAGGATTTCCCTTAACCGTTTTAACGCTTAGCGTCTGATGATACATACAATACGTTCCATACTTGCCAACGTTTGAAACTATTTCTAGGAAAATACTAGGCTGTTAAATCACAACTCAGGTCATTGGAACATAAGCGATGATGTCAGGCTTTCAAATGAAGATTTTCAGATGCTTTTTCAAGTTGAATAGTATAGGCCAACGTGTAACCAATCAGAAACAACCATGCAGGGTAGTTATGTGAGTCTCCTCATATTGTATAATATATTCAAATCCCTATTAATTGTGTAATAATAATGTTATTTATTTAGCAGTTTTTAAAATAAGACTCAATGGGGCATACAGTAATCTGCCCTTAACCACTTGAGTGGTATGCCCAGGCTCTGTTGCGTTGCCGCAGCGGGCTGTCCCGGAAAATTTCCGGGCATACCACTTTGCAGTAGGTGCGGGCAACTTTATGCCCCCATCACCGCAACTCCAGGGGAGCTCCGATGTACAAAGCCGGAGCAGAGGTGAGGGGGGAACCTTCCTACAATCTGTGGTGGGTTTTGCTGGGGCAGGACAAACCTGCCCTGGTAGCTCAGAGAAGTAAAGGTTTGTCCTGCCCCAGCAAAACCCACCACTCAAGGGGTTAATGTTTGTAAAATAATGGGTTCCGCTTCTCCTGCATAACATGGAGAAGCGGGTACCTGTTACTGCCTGATGTATTAAACCCCCCTCGCGCCAATAAGGAGAGCCATTATGCCAAGTGTTAAAGGCTCTCCTTATAGGCGCCCCCACAGCTCTGCGCATTTAAAAAGAAAAAACTTCTCTCCCTCCAGTCGGCTCTCTGGGCATGCGCAAGATCTATTGCGAGATCTCCAGCCCCGCCCGGAGCCAGCAGCAGGGATAGGACAACACCTAGGCAGCTGTTACTACATCACCCCGGCCGCTAATTACTGGGGGGATTGCAGGGGACAGCCCCGCCATGCGTTACTCGGCGGGCTGTCCCTAGCGCATGTTAGGTGCACTTTTAGTACAGCTGCAAAAAATGTAATCCCCCCCCCCCCCAGTTAACTAAAATTAAATGCACTTAACGCTATTTCATTCTGCCCCAAAGTGCTTTACATTCTACCTAGAAATGGTATGTATGTCACCTCATTCTGCATAGGGGAGCTCCAGGGTCTGCTCAGCTAGGGGCAGAACCAGAAAAGGGTAGCGGTCAGTACAATCGCTCCTTCCCGCACATCCTTCTGAGAGAGACTGACTACTGCTGCTTAAGGCCCATACACACTGGGCGATTCTGAGCTGAAAGCAGCCCAGTTTTGTCTTTTGAGCTGCTTTCAGTTCAAAAGCCACTCAGTGTGTACGGGGCAGCGATGAGTGGTCAGCGCTAATGCAGGCCCCCGCATCATCAGCGGCGGGCGTCGCTCATCTGATGGTATTACTAGCGGATGAGTGATGGGGTGGACGGCTTTCCATAGCGCCCTGCTATTGAAAGTCGTGCATCCCCGGGAAAATCGATTTTCAGCCCAGCAATTTTCCCCATAATTGCTCACCATACACGCTGGGCAAAATCGCCCAGTTTGTATATACCTTTAGCCTCAGCAGCCTTCCTAGACATCTGTAGCCCAGAACACGGCTGCAAGTGTTGGAGAGAGAGCAGCAGTCTCCTCTCTCTCACTCTCTCTTTCTACCTGACCGGTGCCTGTTATGGGGGACAGGTGATAGCAGGGTCTCTATAACAAGGTAGGTATCTCCTAGTTTGGCTATATTTGAGTATGGAGCCAAGATCATGTGTCTCTTTGCTAGTTAATTATACCCAGATTGGGGTAGCATGGGTCTGGCGTGCGGTGCCTGTGGATTGGCGGAGCTGGATGGCTCTGAGGTTGCACACCCTTTCATTCTGTCTAACCCCTACTAATCTCTTCACTAACATTATTTATTTCATATTTTAAACACAATCATTACTTTTGGATCACTTTTTGTATATATCGAACACTCGCAACCCAGCGACCAGGTGTGAATTATCCGCTATACCATTTAGTCCACTAAAAAAATTCAGGCCCTCAAATAGAATCCTATAGTCCAAGGTATCAAAAGCTGCAGAGAAATCCAGAAGGATTAAGATTGAACAGTCACCTCTGTCTCTTGCCAGAAGATCATTCAGCACACATACCAGGGCTGATTCAGTGCTGTGTCTTCTCCTGAATCCTGACTGGAATGGATCATAAGTATCATGGGTTGACAGATGGATTTCCAATTGAGTAGTAACCACTTTCACAATAACCTTTCCAAAAACAGGAAGGTTTGATATTGGTCTATAGTTAGTCATGCAGTCAGGATCTATATTGGGTTTTTTTTTATTAGAAGAGATTCAACAATTGCTTGCTTTAGGGTTTCAGGAAAAATGTCTGTCTGCAAAGAGCATTGTACTATTTTTGAAATAAAAGTGCTAATTATGTCCTTATGTATAGGAGGGGGGGACCTGTGTCCTGTCTCTCTTTGGGTCCCCTCATCTGTAGCCGACAGGGCAACAGACTCTGAGCCCTAGGACCCTTAGTAGACCCTAGCACTTTGCCGGACTTAAGTGCGTATGCGCAGGTTTCTGGGAAAATGGCGCCATTCCATCGTGATTTTCCTACTGTGTATGCATGAAACACTGGTAAAATGG
Source organism: Crinia signifera (assembly GCF_055691185.1). Lineage (NCBI taxonomy): Eukaryota > Metazoa > Chordata > Amphibia > Anura > Myobatrachidae > Crinia > Crinia signifera. The sequence goes on from NC_139220.1 coordinate 191,288,788, forward strand.
ACCCAGTGCCATCTTTCCAGTGATTTGTGCAGTGCTGCTGTCACCAATGCGGGACTTCAGAGGGGTAAGTATTGACTCAGGAGCACATGTGCACTGCACACCTGGCCTGCACCCATTATAGATACTTCACTACATACACACTATTAGAAGCTTGGTTGAGGGGGGTCAGTATGATACAATTGAAATACTGCAATCACTTGGCCCACACTGTTATACCATCAGGGTGTAAATACCAATGCTCAACTGCCCAACAGGTACATAATACAGACAGTTTAAATGCCACCACGCAATGGACATAACACCGAACATGTTAAAATGTCGAAACAGTTGAAATGTGCTCACCATGCTTCAGGCACACTACGAGGGGTGATTGATAAGTACCCATGTTTGAAGACAGATGGTGCCACTGACCTCAAACCTGTATATCATCGTTTAGTGTAATCTGTCAAACATCCGTAATTGAATGACAACTTCAAAGCAGTGTTTGGACCTGTTTAAGCGCATTCTGAAGGAGTTTGTGTCATTACGTGACTGTTGATGAAACATGGATCCATCACTACATTCCAAAAATGAAGGAACAGTCAAAATAGTGGACTTCACCTGGCTAACGCGCACTAAAGAAGGTGAAGAAGGTTCCATCGGCCGGAAAGGTCATGGCCACCATTTTCTGGTATTCGAAAGGCATAATCTTCATCGACTGGAAAAGGAAAGACCGATCACAGGGCAGTATTACTGTATGCTGAATTATTGGGCAGATTCGACGACGGATTAAAGAAAAAACGTCTCCACTTGTCGAAAAAAGTGCTGTTCCACCATGTCAATACGCTGGCACACTCGTCCCACATCACCACAGTAAAATTGGTGGAATAGGGCTACAAATTGCTGCTGTATCTACCGTATTGTCCAGATTGGCACCCTCCAACTGAGAAGAGATTTGCATCAAATGGGAAGCTCATCGCCGAAACTGAATCCTATTTCCTAGAGTTCGACAAATCCTATTTTATGGAGGGCTTGAAAAAGTTGGCATATCGTTGGGCCAAGTGTATCAAGCTAAATGTGGACTATGTTGAAAAATCAATCACCCCTAGGATTATATTCTCCCTCTATGGCCACTGGGATGGTAAAGTATGAAAAAAAAAGCGCTTTTTTTGAAAAAAATCATAAAAAACTGTATTCGGAATTATGTGTCAATATTTTGTTAATCTGTGCTTTGAACCTGTCAGTGTTTTGATTGTTGGTATTTTGATGTTGTTTGTATTTTGATTGTCAATATTCTAAACCTGTCAGTATTTTGTCCGTCGCAATTTGGTTGTGGGGATTCTGTCACTCTGTATTTCCTTCGTCTGTAAATTAACTAATACGGGTTGAAGCAGTATCCAGATCACAGGTGTATAATACTTTTAATTTATGTACAGCAGTATACTGGATAAAAATACTCACTGAGAATTGCATCCATCAATGAAAGTGAAAAACGTACTACACTACATTTTTCAAATTGGTCAACAGAGACTGCAAGTTTGAAATCCTGGCAGTGCTCCTGAGTATCAGGACAGTTGGCAACCACAGAATGATAATGTTCCTTCCAGCTAGTGATACATCCTAATAAGGCTATGTGAATTAATGGTGCCTGTTGTAGTCCTCTATGTGAAACAAGGCAGCAGCCTAATACTGTGGTTCAGTAAATACTTGAGAGTGACAGAAGTATGTGCTGTTTGAGTGAGACTGTACAGTTGTATCATAATGTAGGAAGCAAATTAAGAACACCAATGAGCACTAGAAAACCAATATTGTAAACATAATACTGCATTTTCAATACCAAAATGCACCAGGATGAGAGATTCAGAAAGTGAGAGATTTGTTAAGAAATCTGCAGGTTTTTTTAAAGCGGCAATCATTTACACTACAAAATCAAACTGGTTTTGCAGTGAGAATGATTGCCACTTTTAAAAAAAAAACTGTTGATTCCTTACCATATCTCTCACTTTCTGATTATCTCATCCTATTAAATTTCATTCATAGACTACAGTTAACTACTTTTATGGTATATGTGAAATTAACAGAAGTGTGCTAATTACAGTACTGTACAGCTCCATCTATCGGTACATTTTTGACTGGGTTTTTTTTTAAAGCGGCAATCATTTACACTGCAAAACCAATTTGATTTGCAGTGTAAATGATTGTCGCTTTTAAAAAAACTGGAGATTTCTTACCAGATCTCTCACTTTCTGAATCTCTCATGCTTTTAAATTTCACCCATGGTTTTTGTTTATGGGCAGGAGAGCATTTTGTGCCTTATTATACCCATTATTGCTCCTGTACATGTGGGGACACCAGCATTTGTAAGAGTGGAGTCCCCTCTTTCAAATAATGTGAAACCTTAGCAGCTATTTACACAGTGCTACATGCTACAAAGCATATTTTCCCACATATGGCATACCCCCTCCAATAGCTTTGGCACTGTCCAGGAGAGAGGAGAAGGATAGGGCTATCCTTTCAAATGTTTCATCGCACCCAATCTCCCATATAAAGTAATGGGAGATCACAGGGCAATATTCAAATAGCCGCTTTAATTGTGCATATTACACTCATTAACCCCTTCAGTGGTGGGGTTTTTTTTTGGGAGCGCTCCCCACTGGGCAAGTTTTTTATGGGGAGCGCTCCCTTAAAAAAAAACCACCACTACCTCCCTGGGTCCGGGCAGCGCCGCTGCACTGTCAATCAGCGGCTGCCCAGACCTGCGCCCCCCACGCCGCGTCCCTGTCCCCGGTAGCCGGCTTGTCATAAGCTGGCGCCGGGGACTTCAATAAGAAACCCAGAGGGGAGGGGGTAGTAGAAGGGAGAAGGCGGCGCTGCAGAGGGGAGGGAGCCGGGCAGCGCGAAGCTGCCTGAGATCAGTGAGTGCCCGGCTCCAAACAGTGGCAATCCGGAGAATTTTCCGGGCTTGCCAGACCGGGCACTGAGGTACAGCCCGGAAAATTCTCGGGATTGCCATGGAAGGGGTTAAGGTCGGATTTGGGCCCTTATTCTGGTTCACTCAAAAAGGCAAATTCCTTCTCAAATAGTCAAAACCATGTGCACTGCAGTTGGGGCAGATGTAACTTGTGCAGAGAGAATTAGATTTGGGTGAGTATTTTGTTTCTGTGCAGGGAAAATACTGACTGCTTTATTTTTACACAGCAATGTAGATCTCACTTTGAAGTAAATCCCCACCCAAATCTAACTTTCTCTGTACAAGTAACATCTACCCCACCTGCAGTGCACATTGTTTTGTTCATTTGAGAAAAAATGTGCCTTTGCGAGTGAACCAGAATAAGGGCCTTAGACACAATGCGTGATGGGAATGGGTGATCACTTTTCAAGCATTTCAGCTCACCACGCCAGCTTAGTATTTTGGTTATTTGTGTGTGTGGGTACTGTTAGTAATTACTAAATGTTGAAAAATTAGCAGAACATCGAGTACTAATAAAACCTGCGGAAGCAAAAGGGTTCAAAATCATTGTTAATTCACCTAAATCTTTATGTTCCAAATAAACAAAGTCTAAAGCAGCATTTAATAGGTGGCAGGTGCAGTAAATTGTTCTATAAACCTAATTTCACTCATCTTTATAAACCAGGTACATTAGGTGTCTTAATAAAAAGACTAGTAGACTCTAAGTTAAAGATTTCACATGTCTATAAAGCTATGACTGTCCTAGGAAACCAATGACACATAGGAGCCTAGTATGGATATTATAAAGTGACAGAATGTGAACATCAAATAAAAAAATATGATGACTAAAATAGAAGATAATAATACATATGTATACCGGGGTGGAACACATAGTCTACCAGATCCCATTTGCTCTTGGCCAGGGGCTGGCTGGCAACTTTTAGCCTAGGGGGCAAGTCCAGAGCACTGGCCCATAATCAGCCAAGTCACCGTCGGAAGGAATGCTTTTGCGCGCCGTAGGCGCGCTGAAAAATTAGGGGCGTGGCCTATCATAAGGGGCGTTGCCTGTACCATGATTGTATTGTGTACCTGCAGATTGCACATTTTAGCGAACCTTGTAATACCCATTACACATAAAGCCACATGCCGTAATGCCAATTACACATTATGCTGAACACCATGATGCCAGTTACACATTACGCCCAACACTGCGATGCTAATTACTCAATACACCGCACACTGTGATGCTAATTACACATTATGCTGCACACCTTGATGCCCATTACACCCCATACTGTGATGGCAATTACCCAATGCTCCCCACACCGTAATGTCCATTACGCCCCATACCATGATGCCCATTACACCGCACAATGTGATGTCCACAGTGCCAGATATCCCCCCACAGTGCAAGATATTCCGCCACAGTACCAAATACACATATGCCCCCACAGTGCCAGACACAAATGCCACCACAGTGCCAGATATTCTGCCACAGTGCCAAATACGCATATTCCTCCACAGTGCCAGATATGCCCCCACAGTGCCAGAGACACATATGCCCCCACAGTGCCAGAGACACATATGCCCCCACAGTGCCAGAGACACATATTCCCCCACAGTGCCAAAGACACATATGCCCCCACAGTGCCAGATATGCCCCCACAGTGCCAGAGACACATATGCCCCCACAGTGCCAGAGACACATATGCCCCCTCAGTGCCAGAGACACATATTCCCCCACAGTGCCAAAGACACATATGCCCCCACAGTGCCAGATATGCCCCCACAGTGCCAGAGACACATATGCCCCCACAGTGCCAGAGACACATATGCCCCCACAGTGCCAGATACACATATGCCCCCACAGTGCCAGATATGCCCCCACAGTGCCAAATACACATATGCCCCACAGTGCCAGATACACATATGCCCCCACAGTGCCAAATACACATATGCCCCCACAGTGCCAGATACACATATGCCCCCACAGTGCCAAATACATATATGCCCCCACAGTGCCAGATATGCCCCCCACAGTGCCAGATACACATATGCCCCCACACAGTGCCAGATATGCCCCCACACAGTGCCAGATATGCCCCCACACAGTGCCAGATATGCCCCCACACAGTGCCAGATATGCCCCCACACAGTGCCAGATATGCCCCCACAGTGACAGAAACACATATGCTGGGGTGAGGGAGGGGGGGGGGGGAGCGCTTACCCACTCGCTAGCTGCGGGCCGTGCTGCGGCTGGATCAGCTTCTCCAGCCCTCCTGCGCTGGCCGCGGCTTCCAGAACACGGCCGCGGCTACAGGAAAATGGCCGCCGGCCTCCTGCACTGAGAACATGTCCTCAGTGCAGGGGGCCGGCGGCCATTTTCCTGTAGCCGCGGCCGTGTTCTGTAAGCCGCGGCCAGTGCAGGAGGGCTGGAGAAGCTGATCCAGCCGCAGCACGGCCCGCAGCCAGTGGGTGGGTAAGCGGCCCGGGGGGCATATGGCACTCTGCCCCCCGGCCCAGCCCGCCCCTGCAGTCTTGGCCTCTTGTGTAGAGAACTAGCTTTGGAGGGAATCATGGTTCCCTCCCTACAGTACCTTTGGCACTGTATATGCTGCACCCTTGGTTGTTCCACCCTTTAGAATAAATCTTACAAGGCAGTTGTCAGTTTTACAGTTGGAAGTTGTGGAATGGAGGAATGAGGTCAGCTTTGAGGAACATGCCAATACAGTAGCCTTTGTTGTATGCTTAGAACATCAAGTAATACAAAAGTAATACAATATATTAAATAAATAGATTCAAATGCAGTATACCAGCTGTATTATCTAGGTTTTTCATCTATTTTCATGAGAAAAAAAATTGGAAATAAAAAGCCAGGAGCATTTGAGGGTAACTAGTCTGAAAGTTTATACTTCTCTTCTTCTAAATTCTCAGGAGTGCAGGAGTGGGGTCTCACGAGAAATTTCCGGGCATGCCACTGTAAAGAAAGGGTGTGCCTGTGGTGCCTCCAGTCAGGGGAGCCAAGAGAGGGGGGGAGCAGGTACTAATTACCCGGGCCCAGGCTTGCTGAAGGGGCCCCGCAGGGGCCCTGGTTCGACCCCTCCCTTCCCCCTCCGTCCCTCCCAGGTATCAACAGTAGCACACACTTCTACAGCATGTGCTGTTCTGACAGCAGGCTCAGCATGAGTTTTCTTTTACCCACCTCTAAACATTTTTGGGGTGTGGCCTGTGTGGAAGGTGCCCACACCACACACACACTTAGGCCACACCCCCAAAATTTTACCAGGGCCCGGCATTCCTCTCGGCTGCCCTGCCTCCAGTGGTGAACCACTGGCGCACCACCATCTCCCCTGTCGCTGCCCCCCCCCCCCCCGTTGTCGATCCTCCCCTTTGCTGAACCCCCAACGCCATTCAGGAAAGATCAGGGCCGCTCAGGGAGGATCAGGGTTGCTCAGTGAGGTTCATCCGCACTCGCCCATTCATGTGCACAGACACATCTGTATGAACAGATGAACAGCTTAAAGCTTGGATGCCTGAGCACTCATGAGCCCCCCCAAGTGGCCCCGAACTTCTCCAATCGACAGCAAACAGCTGAAGCCGGCAGCAGGAGTCCCAGGGGACCAGCACACAGGCCACACCCCCTGCTAATTTTTACATGATGTGGCCATGCCCCCTCCAGTTGGCCACTCCCATTTACTACACCTCTTTTTGTCAGGGCCCGGCAGCACTTTTGAGCAGCACTGGTTGTGTATTCAGAAAGTCATAAGCTTTCCATCAACATATCACAATGCATGAAGACTACATAAATAGCATGGACCCTTATGACAGCACCCTTAAGGGGTTGTCTGACTAAAAACCCATCTTCGAACTTAGATTTTCCCTTAAGATGATAAGGTAGTGTGCAAAGTTTAAAGAGGATTAGTTAAAGTCTCTCGAGAGTTATCCTGGAACATCCATACACACACACATCATTCATTTATTTATTTACAGTTTCTTATATAGTGCAACATATTCCGTTGTGCTTTATACTTATGTAGATAAGCACTTTTTTAAAGAATTTCATTGAGTTTCGTTTGCTTTGTTCTCAAGTGATAGAACTATATATAGAGAGAGAGAGAGAGAGAGAGAGAGAGAGAGAAAAGGGGAGTTTCAGGGTGCGCTAAAACCTTAAGTTATTAAGTGATAGATTTCACAATAAAATCAATTTAATGACACATTGCTCACAGAGCATAGCAGTATATAACAAAAAGGTCCAATTAATACAATTACAGTGCATAAAATAACGATGTATCCACTTAGAAAGTTTGACAGTGGTTGAAATGCGCCCAATAGGCCCAACGCGTTTCGTCGTGAACACGACTTCCTCAGGGGCACAGTACAATGGTAGGCAATGGTGGTCACACTTTTATACCATGCAGTTCACCCAGTGCCGACTGCTCGCCAGAGTGGGACCGTCCACCCGTCCGGTGGTTGCAGTGTAGTAATGTCAGACGCTGCACCCTGAGCTCTGACGCGTGCTCCCCTTCACCATAGCAACCAGATGCTGTTCGAGCTTTTGTGCTGGACCTTGGGGTGTTCTCTGTGTGCTGAATTCACTGTCTGGTAGTGTGAGCTGCTATATATATATATAGAGCTGTGGTGGCGGATCGGCACTCCAACTTTCCAATGTAAATACCTGGGTGCCCTCCGGATCAGATTGGTAGCAAGAAGGTAGCAGGCAGGCGGCGGCACTCCAATAGGAATTTTTTTATTTGTGCAAAAAAATCTCCAACGTTTCGGGGACTAGCCCCTTTGTCAAGGTGAAAACCTTGACAAAGGGGCTAGTCCCCGAAACGTTGGAGATTTTTTTGCACAAATAAAAAAATTCCTATTGGAGTGCCGCCGCCTGCCTGCTACCTTCTTGCTATATATATATATATATATATATATATATATATATATATATATATATATATATATATATATATATATATATATATACATAAAGTCCAATAAAGAGCACTCACCAGGCTTTCATTAAAGATGCAATTTAAGAAGTTTAATACGTCACCACAAACTCATGACGATATGTCGACGTTTCGAGCCTCACAGGGCCCTTTGTCAATACCAGAATATAGATGGTTTACAGCTCCAAATGCGCATTTGGAGCTGTAAACCATCTATATTCTGACATCCTTGTTGTACTTGATACAAGTGTCCGCTATGGATCTTCTAAGATGCCACCTTCGCACATTGAATTAAGTGGCATTGTGCGGTAAGGGGACAATAAGTCTTATATGGGCCCTGGATTTGTACCATATGTTAAAGAATGTGTTTAAAATGCGTTTTCAGGATAGCAGTGTATCCCAATACATCATAGCTAGCATCCCCGACTTCCCCTGCCCTCTCCCCCCCCCCCCCCCAGCAGTCATGGGCAATCCGAATGATCACCCCCTATTACTGGCTGCTCTTCCTTCTGTAAGAAGTGTTTTAAAATGGTTTATATTCTAAAAAACAGTTTAGGATACATATAGTTTTTGTAATTGCATCAAACATTTTTTTCCAAAAATGTCCATGAAATTGTTACATATTTTTTAAAATGATCACATTATGAAATATTCATGGCAAACAATTTAAAATTTATGAACCTATGTATTTCCATAATTATTCATATCAAAAGAATATACTAAATAATTTATCTATATGTTGTAATCTCATTGTTTTCTTAATATGTCTTTTAAGGGGTGTAGACATGGCAGGCAGGCAAAGCAATTTTGACTAAGCCGATTTTGGCTAAGCCCATTTGCGATTTTGAATCAAGGGACATACACACTAGTGATTTTAGCCCATTTTTTAAGCAATCTGTCTAGATCACTTAGAAATTAAGCACAGATCGCTCGTGTGTATGCCCCCGAGAAACGGTGATGCACTAGGCTGATTTGGCCAGAGGCCAATACAATGTGTGTGCAGCTTACTCAACATTGCCTTGCCTGCACAGACTATTTGGACGGACTGACGTGGGGCCGCACATCGCTATTGAACGCAGTATACGCATGGTGCTGTTCTGGCTAACCTTGCTAGGTCATTTTCACTACCAAGTCAAAACTGCCGGGCACATCGTACTGTGTTTACACAGCTTTAGGCTGGGTTTGGTTGCAACATTATAGAGTAAACACCATGTTTTTGACCCTCTTATTTCTTTGAAACAATAGCTGGGAATGGAAACAATCCTTTTAAACGTTCTCTATCCATTACTCTGATAGTCTGTATTTTCCTGGAACACTCACCTTTGGCACATTTGGCCACATTCTAGATACATGTATTGGCACTGAACACATGCTGAAAGATGGGGGACATAGAGTTGTTATAAGAAGGCTTTTTTCACAAGAAAAACTGAAAATAGGATACTAAAGAGTTTGGACTAAGATCAGGGGCATAACTAGATATTCCTAGGCAAAAGTTGTTAAGGGCCCTCTAGTTAGCAACTGATGGTGATACATGTATGTAAAACATATTACTTTGATAGTAAAGATGGGTCCCCTTCAGCTCTGGCCCCATAGCAGCTGCACCCCTTGCACCTATGGTAGTTATGCCCTTGACTAAGATCTAATCTGGGAAAGTAAAATATAAATATACATTTTTACTATGGATGCACTAACCAACATTACAAAATATCTGCATCCAAATCTAATATTACTAAACCTTTAGTTTCATATTACGTTAAGAACAATGGGTGTTAATAATTAGCTCATATCTGTAATGTAAGGGTGCAAAACTACATTTTCCCCAAGTTTCCCTTGATGAGTAGATGGGTTTAGGAAAGTACTCTTGCGCTAATCAGCCCCATGTGGACTAGGATGGGGGGAGAGAGAGAAAGAGAGAGACAGTATAATTGGGCCTACACGCGTAGCAATCCCCGGGCATTTTCTAAGCGATCTCCCCAGATCACTTAGGAAATGCCCCTACGTTGTGCGGTGTGTAGGGGCATAGCGATAGAGATACGTAGCCCCGGGTGTCGCTATCGCCCCTGCGATTAATATTAAGCACGCTGCATAAATCAAGTTAATCGCCAGGGTCATTGAGGTCAGGGCCAGTATTCTCATGGAGAACACTGGCCCTGACTGATCGCTCAGCGGCACATCGCTATGCAGTGCTGTGTGCTAAGCAATCTAGCATCGCTCAGAACGCTCATCTTTCCATGTGTAGGCGCTTCAGGCAGTTGTACCTACTGTAGGTGTTTAGGTCTTCCTAAGGCCCATACACAGTTACACACTGGGCGATGTTGAGCTGAAAGCCACTCAAAATACAGAGTTTGAGCGGTTTTCAGCTCAAAGCCTCGCAGTGTGTATGGCCCGGCGATGAGCGGTCATCCGCTTGTATTACCAGCAGACAAGCGGCTTTTGGACGGCTTTGCATAGCGATGCACTATGCAAAGCCGTCCGCCCACCCCCCACTGACTCAGTGTGTATGCACTAAGCGGCTTTCCTCCCAGCAATGACAGCAATCATCGCTGTCCATACACGCTGGGAAAGCCCAGTGTGTATGGACCTTTAGAAGCACACAAATGCTGAGGGACTGACTGCAGGCTGCTGATATTAAGGTGGTGATAGAAAGCATTTTTATATACACCAGCACCTGCTTCTAGACTTCAGCATTGACACTATTTAAAATGTATTTAAAATGCTGCAACATACTTCACACTAAGGGTCCCAGAGTGCACACAGTGTCCCCAGTTAAGTAGTGACCTGGGATATCACCATTAAAAGTTATTTCTATGCTCGGAAAAATCCTTCGAATCTTGTTCACACAAGTTAAAGAACCTTACTTTTTTATTGTGTTCATTGAACATAGTAGTTTATTTTGTATGCAAAACTATGGGGGTTATTCTAGTCCATTCTTTCTGATAAAATCCTTCTTAGATGGACAAAACCATGTGCACTGCGGGTGGGGCAGATGTAACTTGTGCAGAGAGAATTAGATTTGGGTGGGGTTTTTCTTCAAAGTGAGATCTATATTGCAGTGTAAAATCATGCAGTCAGTATTTTCCCTGCACAGAAACAAAATAACTCACCCAAATCTAATTCTCTCTGCACATGTTACATCTGCCCCCCTGCAGTGCACATGGTTTTGTCCATCTAAGAAGGATTTTGTCAGAAAGAATGAACTAGAATAAACCCCTATGTTTGCTTGGTAGATAGTAGAGCTGGATTATTGTATGTATATATATATATATATATATATATATATATATATATATATATATATATATATATATATATATATATATATATATATATATATATATATAGCAAACTATTAAGCCATCTCAAAGCTAATGCTTCAAAAGCTAGATGTAGTTTCACTTGCTGCCAACTGATGGCAGTCTTTCGGTGACACGGACACTGGACATATATATATAGATGACTAGCTAAGCCTGCTCGAAGGAAAAGCTTCAAAAGCTATTCTGCTACCTTGTGATTGCCTCTGAGTTTCTGTATGTGTGTAATTCTCTCGCTGCCAGCAGATGGCCGTGTTTCAGTTACACACACATATATAGTCAAATCATTTTACAGTAGATTATTTTTTGGGAAATTCTCTTTTTATTCAATACGTGTTCAATTAACCAAAAGAATGCACAACTGTAGCAACACATAAGATACAAATAAACAAAGACATGCCAATAAGAAAAGAGAAGGCAAGACACCTACTGTATGTCAATAAATGTTAAGAGAGTCGTGGATTTGTAAAGTACAAATGAAGACGGCAGGAGTCAATAAGTGGAGATGTATCGCTCTGCCAACACTGCGCATCACATAGTGGTCAGCTCTTAACTGTGAAGTAATAGGCTTGGTTTGAAAAATGACAGGTATGTGATGATTGGCCGGTGATAAAAAACAGACAAGTTATCACTTCACCGAGCTTAATAAATGTACCCCAAAGTTACTCCCTGCGCAAGACCCTAGCGGCCACGTACCACACATGGGGGCAGATGTATTAAGCCTGATGAATTGATAAATTAACCGGTGATAACGCAGCAGCCAATAAGCTCATAATTGTCATTTCTCAAACCCAGTGGCTGGAACTTTTTCTCTCTCCACTTTATCAAATTTTCCAGGCTTAATACATTAGCCCCAAGATGCTAATGGACTCTCCTCGCACAAGATCCTAGCAGCTGCTCCCTACACAAGACCCTAGTGGCCACACATCAGGAAATACCCTAGTTGCCACTCCCTGCACCAGACCCTGGAGACCACTCCCCGTACAAGTTCCAAATATTGCTTGCTTTTAAAAAAGAGGTTTCTTGTCCAACAAATAAGATACACAATGCCTGTTTTTACATTCAGGCAAATTACAGCAAGCCCATCTTACTACACTGTACATAAAATAAATAAGACCGCCTAAATTCTCCTCACAAAATGCCCACACTCAGTTACCATCCTGTATGTCCATTTATGTGGCCATCTGTCTCCTCATCTCTTGCTGTTTGTACACCCCATTCTTAAGGGGTGTATACACAGAGCGATTGTTGCTAGTGAGTGACTTTAACTAAGCGATTTTGACTAAGCGATTTGACTAAATGCACCAGCAATTTTGACTAATTGTCTATATGCGATTTTGACTATACTAGAACTATCATACTTGGTTGGTATTCATTGCAGATCGCCTAGTGAATATCTCCCTCAGCAGTGAACACCAGCGATTTTGACTAGACAGCCAGCGATCTAGTCAAAATATTCTTGCCTGGCAACCCTTTTTTTACTAAGCGATATTATAGCGCGATGTGTCTAACCTTGACAAAGGCTTTACTAACCTAATTCATTTTGACTATGTAGTCAAAATTGCTTAGAAGGATCGCTCCGTGTGTACACCCCTTTACATTTGTGTCTCCACTTTGTGAGCATTCTATCTTCTGCTCTCCTTGTTCCACTTTTGCAATTTCCACTCCTTAACATTCTCCTCTTTCAGCAAGAGGCATAAAAATTGTCTGTAAGAAATTAACTATAATAAACAAATAAATTGAAGAATGGGTATGAAGAATGAACAATGAATGTCGACAGTCAGTAGGTCAACCACTATTGGTTGACAGGCAAAAGGCCGACATATTAAAAAGGTTGACATGTATTTAGATGACATGGTCAAATGTTGACACAAGGAAAATATGGAAAAGGTCAACATGCGGTTTTTGTGTTTCCGTTGATATGGACAATGTATAAATGTACTGTGTCCTCTTGCATGGCTCGCTGCACTTGCCATGCTTCGGGCACAATTATATTACCCCTCCATACCCACTAGGATGATAAAGTATAAAAAAGCCAATTTAAAAAAAAAAAAACGTGAAGAACTCATGTCGACCTAATGCACGTCGACCTTTTTCATGTGTCAACCTTTTGACCAACGATCAATTGTGGTCGACCTTTTGACTGTCGAGAAATTAGTATATACTGCATCTGAATTAGAGAGAAGTGAGGAGGTTCTATAGTCAGCTGAGGGTGGTCAGGAAAAGATAGGAAAGTATAGAAAAGGAAGATGAGGGGACTGATTACTGGAAGATGGATACAATGAAGGATATAACGTTGGAGGAAAGGAAAGAGAAGGATAGACAAAGAAAAAAAGAACTGGAAAGATAGGGAACAAACTGGGGAGGGGAAGTCTCATATTTCTCCTCTGATGCTGCTCCTAGAATAGCAGATGATGTGTGTGGTCACTGAGCTGGATACATGCAGCTCACGTCTGGAACAGTGACACTGCCTCTTACTAACCGCCCCCGTCACGCAGTTCCCCTTTCCCAGAATTCCTTCCTCCTGAAGAGAGCTGCAGAGTCACTGTCACAGTGCTGCCTCCTCACTGACACCATCACAAATGTAATTATTTATAGCATGCTGTCTAAAAAGGGTACATCAAATGATTTCCTTTACAATCTCCCCTCTCTCCCCCCATCACTGACTCTCCCCCAGCCTCGCTGACCAACTCTTACACCCCCCCCCCCCCTTCATGCTGGCTCCCCCTACAGGAAGATGGCGCCGCAAATGGCTGCCTAGGAACTGTGCACTCAGCCATATGTAACCCTGTGTCCCCAGTGTGATAACTGTACTGTCCGCTATAACTGTACTGTCTTTGCCTATACTGTTACCTACCTGGCTGCTGCAATGTCCAATGGCGCCGCTGATGGCTGCCTAGGCACTGTGCAGCTCGGTGGGTAAGTGTCCCTGTGTGACAACTGTACTGTCTCCGCTAAAAGTGTACTGTTTCTGCTCATACTGTTACCTACCTGGCTGCTGCAGAGACTAGTGGCGCTGCCGATGGCTGCCTAGGCGCTGTGCAGCTTGGTGAGTATGTGTTCCCATGTGATAACTGTACTGTCCCTGCTGATATTGTTGCCCACCTAGCTGCTGCAACGACCAGTGGCGCCGCTGATGGCTGCCTAGGCGCTGTGCAGCTCGGTGAGCATGTGTCCCCCGCACACAATGTTTTTAATGTAATGTATGTAATTTCTCCCCCCCCCCCCCTTCATCCCTGATTGATGCTGCACTGTAATCCACAAAAAATTCCTAGTGTGCGCAAGCATTCATGGCCAATAGTTGATTCTGATTCTGACTTCATGTAAAAAGGATTGGATCCCCAGGAATATCAAGTGGCCCACGACCATTAAGGATGCAGGGTGGGGGTCTATTTCTGTATTTTTCCTGAAAAATAAAGTTCCCTATGATCATAGTGTGTCACATTGTAATGTTTATTTTCTGGGCTATTTGTGATGATAGGAGTCTGTCCTGATGAAGATAAAAGGAATATATTGATAGCCTAGGCTTTAATTTTTCTTCCAAGTTTTAATGCAGATGTCTGTTATGTAGACCCCTCTCCAAAATGATAATGCATACAGTCATCCAATAGGCTACAATTAGGGATTAGGCAGTACATGCGCAGAATTATCATTATTATTTTTTTACTGACATTAGCAGCAGCATTTGGTAGCCACAGCCTCATATGTTGCCTGGTTGTGCGAGGTGTGACGCTGTGCATCCCGCTCATGCAGCACCGCACCACCTGACAGTCAGTTAAGTGACCTGTCCTGGCCTGCTTGCTCCTGCTCTGCAGTGACAAAGCCTGTGCTGCACTGCTGTTGTGAGAAGTGGACTAAAGCCTCCTGATTTGTTCAATTTACTGCTGCCTGGATCTGAAGTGAAGTTGTGTGGCTGGCGGTGGGGCCATGAAGTTATGTTATTTCTTTGGGGTGAGGGGAGGGTTGGGGGCATGACTGTTATTTTATTCCTGTCTCTGTGATCTCCCGGCCTGACCAAGGGTCATGAAAGATTTATTTATTTTCAATCCCAGGAATCCCTGGAATCCTGGGATTGAGAGTTTTTCAATCCCAAATCCCTGAACTAGACACAGAAACAGCTGTGTCATATGTTAATGTCTTGGCCAATTTTCTAAAAACTGAGAAGCCCATTTGCAGTACCTTCAGTAGGTGAATTTCTATCATGGTTTGGTGGAACGCACAGCTATACTATTTCTGTTTTTTGGACATGCGCAGTAGGCACTAAATGCTGATTACCATCAGATTCCAATCAGCTGTTATTGGTCATTTCTTGGTATAAATTCCAGTCGGATAAAAGCCTTTCCATGCCTCTAAAGAAGGATCCACCTGATCCGAAACACTTTAAGCCTGTCTCATCCCAGCGTCTGATCTGCTGTGTAGTCACGATCCCTGAAGAATGGCTTTTGTATCCGGACTTTCACGTGGACTTTTTCTATTTCAGGACAGTTTCAACCTGTCAGCAGTTTTGCCACAGGTTTTTGCTTTTATGCTGTATAATTCATGTTTGTTGTAAGTGCAAAATAGTAAATGCATCTATTTTATCCGGTGGGGTTGGGGATGGTCGAACACACCTGGAGCTCCCATCCCCAATCCCCTGGAGAAGCGGAGAAGGGGCTCTCCATCATCGCGCAGCCAGAGGAGGAGAAGGACGGAGGAGAAGACAAAGGTGAGGACGGAGGGAAGCAGATGGACCCTGGCTCGGCAGCCCCCCAGCCTGGAGACAAGCTTGGCAGAAACCCTGGCTGGAGACTAGGGCGCTCCATCATCGTATGGCCAGAGGAGGACTCATTGTCCGGACATCATGCTTGTGTGCACATACCTTCTACCATACCAACACCAAACATGCACCCAGGTGAGAACAGAGGGAAGCGGACAGCCCTCGGCACAGCAGCCCCCGGCTGGGCCTGGAGACAGGCACCACAAAAAGCAGCCATGAGCACCCCGCCGGGGCCTTCACCAGCCCGGGAGACACCCTGGTGCAGCAGCAGGACAGCAGGATCTCCTGGCCATGCGAACACCCAGCATGCCCTGTTTGTTGCAGCAGAGGAAGCCCCCGGCCAGTAGGCCCTGGCCAAGATCTGATTCCACCTCCTCACTCTCTCGGGGTACAATGGAGGAGGCCCTAGAGGAGGAGGTATAGCTGGATCTCCCTCCAGCTGCAGCTCTAGCCAGGGCCCTGACATGCTGCCCAGCACCCCTATAGCCTTAGGTTCCATTCTGTGGTGTGCTGTAGGGGAGATGGTCTGTTGAGCCCTTCTACTGCTGTCTGTGAGCAGCATGATCAAGATGGCACCGCTAATGGCTGCCTAGGAACTGTGCCATATGTACCCCCGTGTCTACCCTGTCTTGTACACTGCATAGCAACCTTTAACTGTACTGTCTCTGCTCAACTGTTACCCACATGGCCGCTGCAGCGACCAGTGGTGCTGCTGATGGCTGCCTAGGCACTGTGCAGCTCAGCGGGATATATGTTCCCTGTGTGATAACTGTACTGTCTCTGCTTATATTGTTACCTACCTGGCTGTTTCAATGACCAGTGGCGCTGTGCAGCTCAGCGAATATACTGTATGTTCATTGTGTCTATAATCCCCAGGGTACATCTAGCTTACACCTGTTTGTGCTATGTATGCCTGTACTGTCACTGTTGAACTGTTACCTAATCCGGCTGTTGCACAGCAATCCAAATTTAATTCCTAGTATACCCGGCCAGCTTGCCGAGTCAATTAGAATAAGGCCCTTTATTTGCAGTTATTTCTGACAAAGGATCTATTGAGAGGGTGATTGTGGATCACCATATACAGTAATGGACAGTATTATTTAAAATCGTTACCTTTGAGTGAGACGGTGATCATATGCTACTACTGTATACATGGTCACCTCTGCAGCGCTTTGCTAAGCTGTACAACCTACTATATATTATAGCATAATTGCTATGCCTTTTAATGACTTTTCATAATGTCAAAAAGAAAAAGATACATAGATGTACAGCCAGATTGAGTAACTATAATAATTTTATTGTGATTGTACTATTAAGAATATCAAGTGAAAGTATAGAGGTGATATCTTAGAAGTTCCACAGCTGCCACCTGCAGACAAGGATGTCTTCCTCATTGATATCCTTAATTTTGTGATAGGCAGGCTTGGTGCCCCCCCTTCCACCACCAGACACCGGCACCCTTGGCAGCCGCCCAATGATAGGAGAGGTGGCCCTGCCATATGGGATAATACATGATTGGGAAGATCACACATATAATTATTGCTAGGAAAGATCCACCTAGGAAAGATCCACCAGTTATGTCAATTTGCTGTTCAGTGGACATTTACATGGATGTTAGGTGTGGTAGATTAGTCCGACCTCCACAAGGTGAGCAGTAACGGGTGTGGTATGACACACCGACAGTCGGGATTCCAACAGTCATTTCTCCGACGTCGGAATCCGACTGCACAGTGGGGGGAGCGCAATGAAGCCCCTTGCAGGCTCACTGCGCTCGCCACGCTGCGGGCACAGTGGCGAGCTGCACTCGCTACCTATTTTATTCTCCCTCTATGGGGGTCGTGGACCCCCACGAGGGAGCAGTCGGAGTACTGACTGTCGGAATCCCGACTGTCGGGGAGCCGTCCGGCACCCAGCAGTAACAAAAGGATGGCACAAGAAAAACATTGACTCAGAATAGATTAACATGTGAAATTGTCAACATGAACTTTTTTTGGTGTCAGTGTTGTCCCTAAGCACGTGTATCCCCAAGTAGTGTACTGCGTCCCCTCACAGGTGCCTTGCTCTATTACCGCTGCATTTGGCACACTTTACCTTCCTAATCATAGTCCACGTGGATGTATGAAAAAGTCCCAAAAATAAAATAAAAATCCCAAAATGCAAACCGTTTCATGTGTTGACCATATCCATGTTGGCATTTTGCTTTTTGACCATGTCGACCATACATGTCAAACATATTTTGTCCGCCTACTGTCTGTTGACCTAGACATTGTCGACCTACCATACCGATCCCATTGTTGTTGATTCCTCTGGATGACCATTAATGCTTTCATTTTGGTTATACTCACCTCTCCTTCAGCCCGGTGCTGACTGGTGGTACGGACGCGGACACCATGTTCCTGGACACCTGCTTATGCAAAGTAAGCTCTGGCACAGTGCCAGAGTCTACTGCACCGCTGAAGAGTAGGGGGTCCAATCGGACCCTGTGCAAGGACCTCCTCCTCTCTTAAAGTGCCTCTGCTCAGTTGAACCAGTCTTCTTGTTATGTGTTTGATTCCTAAGAAATGTACTAATTAAGACAGTGGTTCCCAAACTTTTTCAAATCACGGCACCCTAGAGCATCAGAATTTCATTCACGGCACCCCAGGCTAAAAGTTTCTTATTCAGAAAATTGTTTTTTTTTATGTCATACGAAGGTTTAATTATGAATTAGGGAGAGGATTAGCTTCTGTTTGTTTACATATTTTATTATTGACATCCCACCAGCAATGATTTTGCCTTTTACATTAACCATAAATAATTGGAATTGGTCCTGGACCACCAATCCAAGGCACCCCTGCAAGTGTCCCGAGGCACCCCTAGGTAGCCACGGAACACAGGCCCTTATTCTGATTGAGTTGGATGGCTCCGAATGCAGACAGCCGGCCAATGGTTGGAGTTTGTGCATGTGCAGAGGCGTATCTGCGCATGTGCGAACGCCGCGCACGTCCGAATACGGCATGAATTCTGTACAGAAAACGATCGTGTGGAACAATCCGAACAGGGGGTGGAGAGGGGCTGAAGGGCTGTGTGGGCTCATTACCATATGCGTATGCCCCGCGTTTCATGGGCGTTCCCATGAAAACGCTGGGCATACGTATGGTAATGCTGCCGTGACGCATGTGTGGGGGGCGGACATATGACATAGCCGGATGCCAGCTGCCCGCCCATATCCCTGCTTTTGTATGGAGAAATGTCCGAGTGGTCTGGAGCACTCGGTGCTGTCTGATCACTCGGTCCATCATTCGATGGTCGGCGACCATCGAATGATGGGGGAAGTTCCCACAGATGGAGGAGGTGTTCACATGAAAAATCCACTCGTGGTCCGTTCGGTCAGCATCTTACCGCATTCGGACAGTGCGAGCGATCCGTACAGAAGGCGGGGCTAAGAACACTCGGTTCCTGTCCGAAAATACGCATCCGAACGAATCAACTAGATTAAGGGCCACAGTTTGGGAACCACTGGATTAAGAGGAATTTAAATATAAATGATTGCTTCAATCCATTACTATTTTTTTATCGTTTATTCTCGGTTCCACTCACATTCTCCTTTGCGCTTTCTTCTTTATTTGCTATACTTTGAATTTTAAAACGTAAGAGAAAATATGTTGATTTTGCTTTTATATCATAAAGTTGTGGCGTGCTCCCTGCTCCTTTCAGTCCAGTCATAAAGAATGATTTAGAGTAGTACTTAAAACATGCCACTGTTATTACATCACTTCATCCACTGGGGGGCTGACCCGTTCACACATTAAACTAGTTTTTCATGACGTCACTGTACTCCTAAGAGGACAGACCTTTTAATTCATTAAACATATCAGTGTCAGTAGGTTACTCAGCTCATATTTCAGAGGAAGGGAAATGCCAGGAAAGCAGTTCATGTTTGGAAACTGGAGGATTGCTGGCTCAGAAATTATGTTCACAATCACTATCTTAGATCACATAAAAGGCTTCAGTAGGGCCATCTAAGGGGATAGAAATATCAGAAATATAAGGACACACAATGTATAAATGTCTATACATAAATAAAATGAACATTAAATTTTAGTATTGTTATGTAGAGAAGACATGGGGAGAGTGCTCTGCTCAAACAAGTTTACAATCTATATGGGATATGGATTGACAAAGTGCGGTGAAGAACATTTAATCCTCTTCCCTCCACAGAATGATTTCTCCCCACTTCTGCTGCATGCGATGGGATGTGTTCTCATATTTGATGCTGTCACTCTCGCTCTCCTTGATGCTGTCACTCTATCTCTGATTTTCTCTCTCCCTCTCTATCTCCCTGATGCTTAGGGTTACCACCTTTTCCCTTTAATTCCGGACACATATTAATTACACAGGTTCTGTGGCTGGCTGACTTCAAGACTCCATTTCACCTGGTTTTAAACTTCCACCGAACCTGTGTAAATAATATGTGTCCGGAATTAAAGGGGAAAGGTGGTAACCCTACTGATGCTGTCACTCTCTCCCTGATGTTCTCTCTTTCCTGATCCAGTCACTCTCTCTCCCTGATAATCAGTGGCTAGAAATGTTGTCGTCCTCCCCAGCCATGGCATTCTGATAAGGCAAACAGGGTTGTTTCTTGCCAATTTGGCTTTAAGTGTGAACAGTTAAATATACCGCCCCACAAAAAAATTATAAAAAATAATTTACACACATTTATGGCATTGCTGTAAGGGGGTGCGGCCTTGTAATAAAAGACCAACTTATACCCCAATTTTACAACCTGATCGTTTAGACAGGAATGCAACCACAGGGAAAAAATGCCTGATTCATGGACCTTTTTTGTAATTTATCCTCCTTACACATTATGATACACACTGTAATGCCTATTACACATTATGCCACACACTGTCATGTCCCTTACACATTATGCCCCACACCGTAATGTCCATTACACATTATACTAAACACCATAATGCCCATTACACATTATACTAAACATCATAATGCCCATTACACATTATGACACACACCATAATACTCATTACAGAATATGCCACACGCTATAATGTCCATTGCACATTATGCCACAGGCTGTAATGCCCATTACACATTATGTCACAAACCATAATGTTCCTTACACATTATGCCACATATTTTAATGATAGTTATATATGGGAAGAGGTCAGAATCCTGCAGACAGCACAGGACAGCACCCCAAGACTACACTCTAATACAGCACTCCAAGATAGCACCCACCCCACACCAACCGCAGACAGACAGAGGTCCATCTTCTACCCTCTCCAATGCTGGAGTGAAGATGGCATTGATCCGCAATGTCTTATATAGGATCCAGAACCCCACGAGAAACAGACAGCTAGATGATGACATTTTGCCTTGATCTGGGATTCGAGTCTGGTTGGAAAACACGAGTGGGACTCGGATCCCCCCTTGGGTTGAGAAGTTCGGGGGGCTTGGATCTAGGAGATCTGAACTCGCTCATCCCTATTAGTACAAAGAGGTATCAAGCTCCTCCTATGAAAAGCCATTAAACATGCATTTACACTGGGAAGTGATGCCAGACTTTTGCCACCACTTAAATGATCTAAACAGTGGTTGACAATAAAACATGATGGAAATGTATGGAAATGCAGTTCTTAGAAAGGACTGTATGAACAGAATGAGTTTGGTATAATATGCTCTTGTACTGTATGCTATAACTTTGTAGTGATGTCATTTGAAATAGTTAGGCAATGTACTGTACTGTTTAACTTTTGCTTTGCTTCAAGTGATTTTTATGAAGTACTCCGACAGTGTTATGTACACAGTTATGTTAGGGACTGACATTTACAGCTCTGTCAAGTCTCAAGCGTTTTGTGATGGCAAATATCCTGGGCACCAGGAATCCCAGCTTCTGAGAATCACCTGTCATTCTCAGATTGTAAAATTGAATGTAAATGGTCACTATAAGCTCCTGTATCATCATGTCATTTGTAAACAATCATTCTGTGATATGTTGGCACATTATAAAAACATATTAATGAGTATAATAATAATAATAATAATAAAACTCAAACACTCTTATACTAATAATGGTACTTGTTTCCTAGCACGGCGCCCATCGCATCGCATACCATAAGGCATACGATGCGATGCAATGTTAACCGATGTTATACAAATTTAAATTGTATACCATCGAATTGTATGCCATTGTATGTCATATACAATGGTATACGATTTTAAATTGTATAAGCACCCTAATGGGTGTTTTCAATGTTAAATGTGCCCCCTATAAGATAAATAATTGTATAAGCACCGTAATAGGTACTTACAATGTTAAAAGTACCCCCACGCCACCCGTACTATCAACGGCAATCCGAAGCGTGGCGAGCACAGCGAGCCCGCAAGGGGCGGCTGTACATGTCCTCCAACCTTTTCATACCCCCACTATCCACGTCGGCAGTTGATTCTATATAGTGTGGCGAGCGCAGCGAGTCACCGAGCCTGAAGCGTGGCGAGCGCACGCGGAATACATGTGAATTAATGCACGCTGCGTTCGCCACACTTCGGGCTCGGACAAGCTTAGACACTGTCATGCTCTCCCATTCTTGCAGATTGCACAGTTGACTTTTCTTTAGTACTCAGCAGGTTTGAGCGGCTTTCAGCTCAAAGCCACCCAGTGTGTATGGCCCAGCAGATGAGCGGCTTTCAGGGTGGCTTTGCATAGCGCTCCGCTATGCAACGCCCCCCCCCCCCTTCATCTGCGCCGGGCAGGGGGAAAGCCGCTCAGTGTGTATGCACTGAGCGGCTTTCCCCGCAGCGATGAACGCTATCATCGCTGTCCATACACGCTGGGCATAGTCGCCCAGTGTGTATAGACCTTTAGAGGCAGAAACAGCAGCGGTGTAGCCAGTGCATTTCACCAGGGTCTGCTGCTATAAGGGGCCCCGCAGCCAGCGGTATTACAATAAGTGACTCATTACAACATTCTCCACTGGCCGCCAAGAATGCCAGTACCATACAGTTTAATGACCAGCCACAGCTGAGACCGTGACACTGTATGTGCAGTGATTGTTTGGCCAAAGGGAGAGGATTATTTGGCCTTTCCCTGGCATCACCCACTACCTCTCTCTGTCATCCACTCTGTGGTACTCAGTGTCTTTTAGTGCCTCTCCCTGGCATCACTCATTGCCTCTCCCTGTCACCTACTACCTCTCCAAGTCATGTATTGCCTCTCCCCTTCACTCTCTGTCACCCACATCACCCCCTGCCTCTACCTGCTTTCACCCACTGAATCTCCCTTGCATCACCTACTGCCACTCCCCATCATCCACTACTGTCACCCACTTGATGTTACCCTTTCACGTCAAACTTTTCCTCTCCCCATCAACCTCTGCTTCTCTCCATCACCTAATATCTATCTCTGTCACCAATTGTCTCTCTCTGTCACCCTCTGTTGTGTGGCGTATTATGAATTTGGGTGGAGTGGAGGAGGGGGTCCCAAAGTATATTCTTGCACCTGGGCCATCCACTTACAAGTTTATTTATTAATCTAAAAGTCTGTTTACTTGAAACTTCCTTTCTCATTAATGCAATGGACAATACAGGGTTCTTGCATTGCATGTAACATAATTGGATACATATTCATTTTTGGTTAAACGTTTTACAACACTGAAATAAAAAAAAATAAACTGGAAATTTGGCGGCAGGGAAAAAAAACATAAAATTATTTTATCAAAATTGTTTTAAAATTTTTATTTCTCCATAGTAGCCACTACCTGCAGAAATTCACACAAATGTGTTGTCATTGAAGAAAGCTTTGCTTTTACCCTTCTGTCCAGTTCATACCACACAACTCATCCTGCAGAGCACGCTCGTCATTCCAGGATTTGAAGCCTACAGTCTTGCTTTCTTCTTGACACAGCCTGAAGGTATGTTTTAGATCATTTCTGGAGGATGAACCCTTTGCCAATTAGGCATAGACAAAAACATACACTCAATTTTAGGCGCTTATTAGAACACAGGAAAAAATAATTAAAATAATTCTAATATAAATTCAATTTTAAAAGGGAAAATTATTTAAAAACTGCAGGCTTCTAGTGTGTTGATGTCTACACACTTATTATTTTGGCACTACTTATGCCCCTTTCCCACTCCAGCTCTTAAACGGTAAATTGCCGTTTTTTCCCCACTATTTACCGTTTAAGGCTGCATTGGGAAAGCGCCAGAGTTGATTTACCGGTTAAAGTTAACCGGTATTTCAACCCGTTTAAAAAGCAGAGTCCTACACGTTTAAATACCATTTTTTAGGCAGTGGGAATGCCTCTTAAATGGTATTTAAAATCCCACACTACTTCCCCCTCCCCTGGTACCTGCCCTGTGCCCACCCTCCCCTGATACTTACCTGCGTGGGGGATCCGGGCAGCGGGGTTCACGCACTGCTGAGGAGGTAGGAGGGTCCGGCATGGGCACAGTACTTCGGGTCCCTCTACATGCTGGGCAGTGGGGACGCAGCGTGGTCCATCCCGCATGGGCACTGTGCTGTGGGTGCTGGTGGTGCAGCAGGGCCCATTTGGGGTCCATTCAGCGTCGGGACAGTCCCTGCAGCTGATGGGAACTAATACTTCCCACTATGCGCATGCCTAATGAGCGCTGTGCATATCAATGAGCCGCTCATTACATATGCGCATAGTGGGAAGTATTAGTTCCCATCAGCTGCAGGGACTGCCCCGACGCTGAATGGACCCCAAATGGGCCCTGCTGCACCACCAGCACCCACAGCACAGTGCCCATGCGGGATGGACCACGCTGCGTCCCCACTGCCCAGCATGCAGAGGGACCCAAAGTACTGTGCTCATGCCGGACCCCGCTGCCTCCTCAGCAGTGCGTGAACCCCGCTGCCCGGATCCCCCACGCAGGTAAGTATCAGGGGAGGGTGGGCACAGGCAGGTACCAGGGGAGCGGGAGTATATTACTGGTTAATTACCGTTTTGTAGCTTTCACAAGGGGTTCAATGTGAAAGGTACAAAAACGGTAATTAACCAGTAATATACCGTTTACTAAATGCAGTGGGAAAGGGGTTAAACCTGCTTTGACCCGTTTAAAGAACCGTTTAAAAAAAACGGGTCAAAGCAGGTTTGGCAGTGGGAAAGCAGCATTAGACTTTAATGTGCAAACAGTGTCAATTTAAAAGGATATATAAAGGGAATGGAAGCACTGCGCTGAATAATCACACCACGTATCAATTCACATGACCAATTGGTTGATACAATAGTTATATTTATTCATAAATAGTAATAATAGCTTGTTATGATGGCCACCACAAATTGAAATATGCGCGTTACATATATAAAATTACAAATAATTTCAAAAAGGTAAATAGCAAATATAATTAATAAAACATATATATCTATTTTAATTTATGGACGTTGTTAATTAATAATCCAAATAATGCTGTGTAGTTAAGATCAGGTTCACACCTGTAATGGACAGTTCTCAGACGTGTCCGATGAAAAGTCACTGAACTGGAACAAAGTACTTACCAAAATTGATGGTACAAATAACGCCCAGTGTTTTCATGGGAACCACCCCATGACCCCCACCCGCACTGCTGCGTGCAAGCGACCAGCGAATAATCAATTTGCCGCGGCCTTGCGAACAATGCAGCTGCACATACAACTGCAGGTGCACATGCGCATAAATGCTTTCAAGCTAAAATCAGGGCATTTGTCACTCCAGGTCACTAACCCTGTGGACTACTGTTTAAGCAATGCTGTCTCCTCCACTGTGACAAGAGCTGTGGTTAGTGATGCCTACAGGGCCGGCAACAGAAATTTTGGGACCCCATACATTGATATCTCTGAGGGCCCCCTCAAACACTATCACCCCCCTTTGCTGAGACATAAACTGGAAGCGCATGCCCATTACTGGAGTGGTGCATTCTATCACTCTGATGCACTCCCTCACCCCATGGTCTGCGCTTCAGCACACTGACGCAATCCCTCACCCTGTGCTCTATCAATTGAAATGCTCCCTCATAACGCGGTCTGCGCTTTAGCATACTGACGCACTCCCTTGCCCATGGCCTGTGTTCTGACGCACTCCCTCACCCCGCGCTCTGCCCTTTAGCAAACTGGCGAAATCCCTCACCCTGCATTCTATCACACTGACACGCTCCCTTACCCTGCAGCCTGCGCTCTATCAATCGATGTGCTACCTCACCCCGCAGCCTGTGCTCTATCACACTGAGGCACTCACCCTGCGGCACTCCCTCACCCCGTGGCCTGAACTCTATCACATTGACATGCTCCCTCACCCCGCAGCCAGCGCTATATCACACTGATGCACTCACTCACCATGCAGCTCTTGCTCTCATACTTACGCAGTCCCTCATGCCCTGCGCAGTCCCTGTGCTCTATTACACAACATGCTCCATAACCCACCAACACCACCCCCCACCCACCCCCACAGCCTAATCCCATTTCTCCTCACTAGTGCCAACCCTGGTATGCTGTAACCTAACCCTTACCTCCCCCCACCCCCTAACCATAACCCACCCCACATGTATGCACACACAACACTTACTCTTACCTCAGAAACACCAGCAGGGTGCAGTCTTACTGGCTGGGCATCCCTGCCTGCAAGTTCCTGGAACTGCAGCAGCCTCTCTTCCTGCTCAGGCAGCAGCAGCAGCAGCATCTGTGAGTGCCCTGTAGCCCTGTCCCCATTGAGCCATGTGTAACTCCAACCCATTAAGCCCCGTGTAGCCCCGCCCCCATTGAGCTCCGTGTTGCTCCGCCCACATCCCTCCTAGTTGGGAGGGGGGCCCCGGGCTATCTGAGCTGCTGATTGAGCTGTGTCTGAGACGCTGCGGGAATGTAAGCTGTCGGACGGCTG
Source organism: Crinia signifera (assembly GCF_055691185.1). NCBI lineage: Eukaryota > Metazoa > Chordata > Amphibia > Anura > Myobatrachidae > Crinia > Crinia signifera. The sequence goes on from NC_139220.1 coordinate 191,315,608, forward strand.
AGCAGGGGGGTTAGCAGGGGGAGGAGATGGTCCTGGGACCCCTGGAATCGTCAGGGCCCGGGTCAGCTGTCCCCTTTGACCTCCCCTGTCGCCGGGCCTGGATGCCTATCATTTTTCGCCTGCCTCTATTTATCTCATCTCTCTTCCGTTTCCTTCTTTCTTCCTCTCTCACTATAATATTCCTTTCTCTCTGTGTCTATCTCTCTCTCTCCCTTCCTCTCGCTCCCTCCCTCTCTCATTTGGCCATATCTCATTTGCCATTAAATGTATGGGCAATGCAACCTTGTTTCTAAACAAAATATGAATAAAAGGGTTTGGATTTTTTCATGAAAAGGGCACCAAAAGCCATTAAATACTTTCAGCCAAGGGTGTAACTACCATAGGTGCAAGGGGTGCAGTTGCTATGGGCCCAGAGCTGAGAGGGGCCCACTTTGCCTGTCAAAGTAACATGTGCTGTATACATTTTTCAGCATTAGGTGATAAATAGGGGCCCTTACAAACTCTTGCTATGGGGCCCACATGTATCTAGTTACACCACTGCATTCAGCTGATGCTGAAATAATGTGAAAGGGAGAATCCAACATGATTCAATCCTAATGGCCTTTATGAGCACAGTAGGCATACTGCCAACTGTACAATATAAACTATATTGCTAGGGTAGTGACCACCCTGACAAACCTTGTGGGATCTGCCGGTCCCCCACAAGAATAGCCAGTGCTAAATGCAGTGGTGGCAGTTGTAAGTAAATGCAGGTATAATACTCAAGTATGGAGATACTTAAGGTGCCTATACACGTACAATTATTGGATACAAAATCGCATCTCATAGCATCTTGGTTTTACCATCAGTGGATAAATTACACCACATCAGTCAATCCACACCTGTGATATTATTATCCTTATCCCCAGCAGACTTCTACAGAGTCTGACAGACGCATCCACCAACCCCATCCCCCTCTGAGACCGCTGCTGCGGTCACCTGCTATTGGACATAGGTCCCCATAAAGGGATCTATGGTTTAAAGCACAGGTCTTCAACCTGTGGCCCTCCAGATGTTGTGAAACTACATGTCCCAGCATGCCCTGACAGTTTTGGCATGCTCTTATAGGAAAAAAATGTAGCAATGCATGTTGGAACATGTAGTTTCACAACATCTGAAGGGCCACAGGTTGAAGACCCATGGTTTAAAGGGTTCCCTTCAGATACCCTTAAGCCCCGCACTAAGGCCAGGCAGAGTGATACCTCTCTGGCCTTATTCCTGTTGAGATACCCAGGACTTGACATTTGCACGTCAATTTAGAAACCTGTCGCCCCTCCTGGCGGCGGCCATCTTGTTGGTTTCTCCTATCAGGCTGCACTGCCAATTTCCATTCAACCAATCACAGTTCAGCTCTCCCTTCAAATACTGACTGGCTGGGCCAAACCAGCAGTCAGTACAATGATGTCCTTATGCTAGGCATCTGACTCTCCTTGCTGCTGGTAGCGCTGATACTTCTAGTTCCAGAGACTCTATCCGGTATCCTGCTACACCCGCTGTCTTAAACCATCACATCGCAGACCCCTGCTGCCGCCTTAATGGACCGGACAAGGTTAGCCCCCAAAGGGGTCATCCTTTCTCCAGCCTGACGGTTATTCCTCTGCGATCCCTTCTGGTTACAGCTATTAGGGTTGTCAGCACACCCTTCCCGGATTCATCCAATCATCCAACCGTCCAACCATCTAATCATCCAATCTGTCATTAAATCATTCAATCATCCAATTCGGCAATCCAATCATCCAATTCTTCAAGTTTTCATTTATTTCTTCAAACCTTCAAGTCAAGTCATCTCTTCATCCCAATCACCTGCAAGCTCTACAATAAGTATTGCATATCATTGACTTTGTTTACTCATTATCTACAGTATTATCCTTGTGCCATTCCTAATCTTCTGTACCATCGTATCTTTATTAAAACTGGTTTTTCTTTTATCCAATTGCCGTCCTCCCTTCTGTCGTCTATGCAAAAACCATATATCAAAGCACCTAGCCTCCGTTTCACTCCAGCTGGTGCTACTGGAAACGTAACACATACTCAGTGAATGTAGACACTGAGAAAGCATGTTATGCATGTGAGACATGTTTGGAATCTTGTGTATTCTTCTTGGAACATGGGTGGAATGCAAGTAGGACTTCTGGTTCCTCCAGGGAGAAGAACATAGGGCAAATGAATGACTGGCTTCTACTTTCAGTATTCAGCACTAGGGGTTTGGAGAAGGCAGGTGCATATGGGCTAGGGAAAGAGATTTAGAAGGAGAATTCAGACTAAAGCCCCGTACACACGGGGGAGATATATTGCTCAGTTTCTCCTTTTCATCAGCGACCAGAGATGGTCACTGATGAAAAGGGACCTCAGCCGGCGGTGCCGCAGAGGTAATCAGCTGGTCGCAGGAGCAAGCTCCTGCGACCAGCGATTAGAATGGGGCAGAAAACGGGAGCACACACCCGGCGATTTATTGCCGGGGCACACTCCCATCACTGGCAATATGGTCGCCAGCGACCATATTCCCAGTAATTTCAGCCCCTATCGCCCCCGTGTGTACACAGCATAAGAAGGGCTGTGGGGAGGGACTGATAGAGAGAGACAATGGGGGTTATTCTGTTTGGTACGGTGGGACCGTATACGGGTGGATCGGTTTTTTTTTTTCATCTGCGCATGCGTATCTTTCGCAATGCGCATGTGCGGCGACCTCACACCGCTCACGGACGGGTCTCTCCGTGCGAAAAAACCTGTCCGCAAGAACACGGTCATTGTGGGCGGCATGTGGGCGTTTTTATGGGAGAATAATGAGGAAAACTGGGCGTAAACATGGGCGTACACGGGGGTGTGCACACAAAATGCACAGTGCCACAACCGCCTCGATTGGCGAACGCACCTTGCATTTTGGCCCAAAAACAGGCAGAGGCCAAAGATAGCTCATGACCTCCCCTAGAGATACCGATTGAGAGCGGACGCCTGGGTCTGCTAATTAACGCTGATTACTAGTCAAACACATACACTTGAATGTAATAAGCAATGCTGCAGGCTATTAAGTGAAAACCATTATTTCACTACCTGCAAGCCACACATAGCCTTCAAACACATTGGAAGCATATCTTTCTACACTTCTCAACATGTAAAGGTTGGTTTAATTTTAGGTAATATTCATTCTAATACCTGGTTATATATGTCCAGGTAGATATTTTATAACCATCTACACCCATACAGAAAGTGTTTTTTCTACTTTAAAAAGCAGGACACTCAATTCACAGGAGTCGACGTGTCAACTTTTTCACTGTAACACAAACATACCAGTTTTTTATTATGAAAAAGACACATAAACCACGTCTAAGAGCAGCAATGATGTTTTTGGACTCAATTTCTACTTGCAATGGTGGAGCAATGTCCTAAGGCCATGGCCACTATTTTGCACACAATCTGTATTTTTTTCCCCAAGAACATACATTCAGGGCCGGATTTCTCACTAGGCACGGGCCTAGGGGCGGCACCTTTCATGGACGGCACCAGAGCCGGGCATAGGAAAACCAGGCATTTACCTGGGGCATCTGGATTGCCTAGGGGCTGGCTCAGCGTCACAGTGGTGGGTGGAGAGGCAGGCGGCAAAGGCTCTGGTCTTGTGCTGCCTTTGGCAGGTCAGCTCCCGCATATGCTGAGCCTCTGCAGCGTGAGGGTGGGAGCGCTGGAGCGGGTACCTGCAGAGGGACGGGCGGATGCACAGAATAGAGATGCTGGTGTGATGATGCGGCCACTGGCAGAGCTCACATACGGTAAAGTGAACCTAATTAAAAGCACGGGGTGCAGACTGCAGATACGCGGCGCTAGATATACATACCGTACTTACTAAAGTGGATGGGAGGAGGGAGCAGAGGCTGTCTGGGCTGGCCCGCCTGGCTGCCACTGTCAAAGATGGCTGCCGGTCCTTGAGGAGTGCTGCTGCGCATGCCCAGACACAGCAGCTCCTCCCATGGGCCTTTGCGGAGTCTGAGACTTGTCGCTCGTGACTCCGTGAAGTGCAGCCAGCCACCTTCCTTACGTGACTGTTGTTCCACTGGAAGGCAGCAAGTGCAGGGGTATATTTAAAAAGTTTTTTTTTTTTTTTAAATACAGTGTTGTAAAAAATGTGTGTCCACATTACTCATATATGTAATAATAATTCTGAATAGCTGATCTTAATACCTGCCGTAAGGGTTAGTAAGTTAACTAAAGTATCCCGATTTTTAGAGGAAAAACATCTAATAGCAGAAAATCAACCCTTACGGCAGGCATTAAGATCTATATTTAACAGATATTGTACTTTCCGTTTATAAAATAAATATTTATTTTCATGATTAATTCAGCTTTGTCCTTTTTATCATAATTTTGGTTGTGAGTTAAATGATTGATGCTAGCTTGACTCTAGCTTGCAAGGTGTGTCTAAGGGGCGGCCAAAAATGTTGTGCCTAGGGGCGGCCTGACCCCTAAATTCGCCCCTGCATACATTATGCACTTTCATATCTGCTATGAACTTAATGTAGCACACTCTGTATGTAAGATGCCACAAGCACATTATTGCAACCACATATCTCTAACAAAGGATCCCAGCATCTGCCTATCACACTCTAAAGTCTTATTTTGAACAATATTAGAACATGTTTGCATGTGGCGTATGCTCACATATACGGAAGGTGTCGGTGGGAAAACGGACGAGATCCGTCCGTGCACTGTGGCGTACGCTCTGATGTACGCCAGGTATCGGTGGCTAAGAGGGAGATCTGTCCGTACATGGTGGCGTACGCTCAAGTGAACGCCACTCCCCATTGTCGGTGTTTGCGACCGTCTGTGTGCGGCCGTTCTGTGGGCGGACTTATGCTCACCGCGAGCATACGGAAAACGCACGGTGTGACGGACTGTACGTACCAAACAGAATAACCCCCAATGAGTAGAGAAGGGCTGTGGAGCTGAAGGATACGGAGGAAGCACCACCCTTCTTTGGTTGGTGCCACTCAGGGGCAGATTTATTAAGCTCTGTGAAGTGATAATGTGGCTGGTACTTTATCACTGGCCAATCAGCTCCTAACTGTGAAGTTACAGGCTTGGTTTGAAAAATGACAGGTAGGAGCTGTCACTTTATCTGACACTTTATTACAAAGACCTGACACTTTATCACTTCACCGAGCTTAATAAATCTACCCCACAGTTTGAAGTGACCTCAAGCTGATCCTGACCATATCACTCAACACAATCAGTAATCCTTACCATATTAACAACTATTGATCAAATAATTCACCTAGAACTTAATAATCTACAAGTGTACAAGAGCACCATTATAGTACTCAAACTGTCCCAGCGGCGGGAGGGGGGAGTCACTGGGTTAATTCGCCTATGTACACCACTGTTTCAAGGACACGTCCCTTTTGGTGATGTGGTAGGGTTTAGCAGGCTGTGATGCTGTGCAGGTAATAGATACATTTCTGCTTAACGGCAAGCACTGTCAATTTATAAGCATGTTGCTAAAGTGTACTTTTGAATCAGCAGCATAGATGGAAAACAGACATGCCTGTGAGCCAATCAGCATAGAAGGGGGGCATGACCTGTGTAATGTCATCATGATGGCAGCGGCATCTAGTGCATGCACACCACATTACACGCAAGCGAGACGGCAGCAGAAGGGGCCCTCTTCCTGGAGTCCGTGAGATGTCCCAGGATTCTGGGAGTCTCACGGACATTCCGGGAGAGTTGGCAACCCTGCAAGAATCAGGCAATGCAGTACACACACACTATCAACACACATTTCACACACTAACACAATCATATCCCCACTATCCACGTCATACCCCCAGTGACCACATGGGCGTGGATTTGATATTATAAAGCAGGCATGTCCAACGTTGGCCCTCCAGATGTTGTGAAACTACACATCCCAGCATGCTTTGCCACAGTTTTTCTATTAGAGAATGCTAAAACTATTGCAAAGCATGCTGGAATGTGTAGTTTCACAACATCTGGAGGGCCAACGTTGGACATGCCTGTTATAAAGTGTGGCGAGCGCAGCGAGCCACCGAGCCCAAAGCGTGGCTAGCGCAGTGAGCCCTGTGAGGGGACGCGTATCCGTGTCTCGCTGCGCTCGCCACGCTTTATAAAATCAACTCCATGTGGACACTGGGGGTATGACGTGGATAGTGGGGACATTAACCATTGTGTAGTTTCAGGGCTCCAGAAGCAGTTACATAGGTTACGTAGGCAGCATCGTGCTGTATTGCTATATATATCTCACAACAGCACTACGTAAACTACGGAACTGCAGCCCTGAAACTAAACAAGTACCTAAGTTTGTTTTTATCCTTAGCAGGAAACAGACAAATCTCGATTTTTGGGGTGTGCCTGTGGACAGATTTTGGATATGATATGGTGTCCATGTCAAACTGTAAATAGCCTGGACTATGGGAGCTGATTCAGACCTGATCGTTTGGGTCCCAATTCGTCCTCGTCCCCAGTGTTCGGGGTTTGCTCATGTGTGATTATGCGCATGTGCAAATCCTGGGAGCGAATGGCTTTGGCGAGTTTCACTCTGGCTGAGCTATTCGCTCCGGGAGGGCTGGGGCAGGCAGGGGAACGCCCAGCGTTTTTTTTTGGGGGGGGGAGTCCCCATAAAACCGCTGGGTGTTCCCCTACAAATGCAAACGTGGCAATCCCTGTTCGGCGCAGGATGCCTGTGCCAGCTCCAAATTTGCCAGATAGTGGCAGCGAACACATCACCTTGCATGTAAGAGAGAGGATTTGTGTGTGTGTGTGTGTGTGTGTGGGAGGGTTGGGCATTCTGGCGGGCGGCATTTATCTGTTCGCTAGCCTGCGAACATATGCAGTTAAGCGAACATGTTGGAATCAGGCCCTACGTTACTAAACATTGTAGTCTGAGTCCATCTAGTGGCTGAGGAAGGTAATGTGTAATTGTGAAGATAAGTCAGAAGCTACAGTATGAAACAGACAGAGCAAAGTTTGCTGCTGAAGATGTCTGGAAGATATACTGATGCATAATTGTCCCAGATAATCATAACTCTCATTGTTACCTGTTATTAATCTATTGTCACCATGTGCGTCTGCAAGATGCTGACTGTTTTCCGTATGCCTCCATTACCCCCATCACAGTTCCATTTAGGGATGCCAATCCTGTGGCATATTTTCAATCCCGAAAAATGCTCAATCCCATGATTCCCGGGATTCCCGGGATTGGCTTCCCTATTTAAACAAAATGCCCCGGCCGCCCGCATATTTACATGCCTGGGCGGGTGCGGCCAGGATCCAGGAGGTGTGGCAGAACTTATGAGGCTTTAACAGTGGGGAACAAGCTGAGCGGTGCGACTGAAGTAAATGCGGCCGTGTCCGGGAGTGGCGGTGCAGCTTTCTGGCCTGCGCAGTGTGACTACTGACATCACGCTACGCAGAGCCGCGCTACGCAGAGCCGCTCCGGCGTCGGAAGAAGCAGGGCACCATCTGAGTAGGAGCTCAGACGCTGCCCGGCATTAGACGGCACATGCGCCATCTAATCCCGAAATCCCGGCATTGCAACCTCCAATCCCGGGATTGAAATCCCGGAGATTTTGGGGCCAAATCCCGGGTTCCCGCCGATCCCGATCCCGGGATTGGCCACCCTAGTTCCATTCCTTACAACTTTGGTGAAAAGTGAGTAGGGACACCCGGTGTATGGAAGTTGCACATCTAAAATTTGTGGGCCACTGTGGGGGAATGGCCAGCACTCCAAGAGTTGCTGGCCTTGCCCACATACCCTCTATCACAATGAAAAGACACTGTTCACAGCATCTAATCACCGCTGCTTTCCCAACTCCACCCCCCGCAGGTGGGATGCAGGACAGTCCCCCCAAAAAAACAGGATAGTTGGGATGGGAATATCCATGTTTCGTTCCCCCTTCTCTACTATACATCCCTTAATCTTTTATTATTTATGCTTCAGAAAAAACAGGCAAAACAGTGCGAAGAGATGTGATGAGATGCGATAAGATGCGATTTTATGACACATAAATGTGCGATTTCCCCCGCCGGCCATGTGCGAGTTTAGGACCAACCGGAATGCGAATTACAATACTGCCTCTGCATGCCAAATAACCCCCTAACCTATTGGGCCAACTAAGTCCTCTACATTATTAGGAGAGGCGCGATGTCTGGGAGAGGAGTGGCAGTAAGTGCAGGTGGCAGAGGGAGCAGTGGCACAGTCACAGGCAGCAGCAGAGCCAGAGGAGCCAGGGGGAGAGGCAGCAGAGGCACACTGAGAGGCAGCACTGTGAGAGGGAGAGGCAGCAGTGTGGCAGCCAGCATGGCCACAGCAAGTCCTGGGCCAGCCCGGACCCAGGTGGAGCAGGCCCAGCAGGGGGAGGTGGAGGACCCTCTTGCATCCCCATCCCATCCACTCACACAGTACCTGTTCAGCACACAGTCCATGGAGGAGCAGCAAGAGGCCCACATGTCTGATGCTGACTGGCCTGAGGTGGAGGAAGATGGAGATGAGTAGGAGGGTGAGACTGCCCTGGAGGAGGAGGGGGAAATGGCAGCAGAAGAGGTGGAGGCAGAAAGTGGGTGCACCCAAAGTGGCCGTAAGGTGTGGTTCTCATACTAGTCCGTGCTATAGTCCCTGTCTATGACCGGCTGCTGGAGAAACATAACAACCGGACCACTGCACAGCGGAAGAGGGTCATGTGGGACTCTATTACAGGGGCCGTGAACGCAGTCAGCAGCCACAAATGATTGTAATTGTTTAGTATGTAAATGGACACATTGCAGCACTATACATAATGGGCAAACATTTCTATATGTTAAAATGCACTTACCAGGTAGCCAGCCCTCCGGCATTTGGTGGTCCTGGAATCGGTCCCAGAGGGCTGAGGGCCGCAGAATATAGGCATCATGGCAGTTCCCTGGGTAGCCTGCAACCACACTGAGGATTTTTAGGTTGGCATCACATACCACCTGCACGTTCAGAGAGTGACGCCCACGCCTATTGACGTAGACATGTCCCCACACGTGCAGTGGCCGAAGCCCAATGTGGGTGCAATCTATGGCTCCCAGCACATTTGGGAATGCTGAGAGCCGATAGAAAGCCACCTAAAGGTCCTGCCGCTCGGACTTGATAAGTGTTACTTGCTTTCAAGAAGTTGTGGCGCACATATGAGTTAATTGCTTAGAGAAAGTGGCTTGTGAGACCACCAACGACCATGAGGTCACAAACTGAGTGGAGCCTGTGGCCAAGAAGTAGAGGGCACACATTAATTTCTGCAGCCCAGACACTGCATAGTTGGCAACCCCGTAAGGGTCCAAATCATCTCTAACCTGCTCATATAAGTCCAACAGGTTAATGCGGTTCAGCCTAAACATCCCCACAACCTGTTGATCAGAGAGGGAGTCCAGGTACACGATACCTCACGATACATCTCTCAAACCCTCACAGGTGTCCTTAATGATGTTGGGGTATATGTAAGGTAACAATATGTACACTCTGCAAGGTAAAGTGTACAGGTGCCAGGACATACTGTCCTGGCACCTGTACACTTTACCTTGCAGCCCACATCCTGACGAAATGGCCGTAGTGGCCATGAAACGTTGATGACACTGCTGGAGCACCTTGTAATGTATCTGCTTTATTGAATACAAACCTTTCTGTTTGATTACCGTTGAGTGCCGACTCACTTTGTCATTTAGACAAGGAACTGTTTTTTATCTACTGCGTTGGTAGGGCACCAAGGGAGTTGTCTGGATACTCCAGAGTGCCAAAGTATTGCATATATATATATATAAATATATATATATATATATATATATATATATATATATATATATCTTAGGTAACCATTTGTTTAATCACATTGAAGGTTTATAGGGTAGAGTATAGATGGGATGCGGTCATTTGGTCTACTGCATTATGGTAGAAAGTCATTAGGTCGAATCCATTAGGTCGACATGCTAAAAGGTCGACATGACTCTAGGTCGACATGGGAAAAGGTCGACATGATTCTAGTTCGAAAGGTCATTAGTTCGACAAGGTCATTAGTTCGACATTGTCTATGTCGACATTCACAAGGTCGACATGGAGTTTTTCACTGTTTTTTGAGCCAACATGTGCCGACAGGCGGTATTTCATGCCCTACCATCCACTAGGGCGTGGTGGGAGAATAAAATAGTGTGCCGAGCGTAGCGAGGCACCGTGCCCGATGCATCGCGAGCGCAGCGAGCGATGCGAGGGGATGCAGTGCACTTTAAACTGTGTCCATGTCGACTGTGTTGACATTCAGGTAAAAAACAGTGAAAAACCCCATGTCGACCTTGTGAATGTCGACATAGACAATGTCGAACTAATGACCTTGTCGAACTAATGACCTGTCGAACTAATGACCTTTCGCCCTAGAATCATGTCGACCTTTTCCCATGTCGACCTAGAATCATGTCGACCTTTTAGCATGTCGACCTAATGGATTCGACCTAATGACTTTCTACCATAATGCAATAGACCAAATGATCCCAACCCGTATAGATTAGTGTTTTCATGACTCATGATCTGTCTGTAATTGTCACTGTTCCCAAAATGTCTCCTATTACAAACATACTGTAGATAGTGCTCGTTCATTAGTATCAAAATAAGTCTAGAGACAAATATTTATACATCAGTTGGTCTGAGGAGATGTGGATATTGGATATTGTCCCAGTGTGGTAGAAATGTACTATATAGTACTATCTTGGTTTGTCCTGCGATGCATAGTTGTCTCATAGTTTTCTCTCCAGGAGAAGCCAAGAGAGTAGATGCAGACAGGGCCGCCGAGGAGGGAGGGGGGGGGGGGCTACTAATTACCAGGGTCCAGGTTTGCTGGAGGGTCTGACCCCCTCTTCCACCTCTGTCCCTCCCTGGCAGCAGCTGATAGCAGGCTCAGCATGAGCGTCTCACTGACAGCGTGAGAGCTCATGCTGAGCCTGCTGTCAGCACAGCACATGCTGTAGGTGTGTGCCACTGCTGCTGGGGGGGGGGGGGGGAGACAATAACACGCCCCTCAACTTTAGACTGTTTTTTCACGCACACTTTAAACATTTTGGAGGCATGGCCTAATCACAGTAGGTGGCCACGCCTCCTGCAAATTTTACAGAGGCCCTGTAAACTTCTAGTATTATCTGTGCTTATACTGGTTATGACTCGTAGTGCTTATACGAGTCATAACCAGTATAACCACAGATAATACTGGAGGTTTAACGGCGTCATCCGTACATAAATACCGACAAATCTCTATTATGTAAGCAACACAGTATTATATATAAAAATCGACCATATGTGTGATAATGAGATAATGCCAGTCAGTTAGCGGTAACGCGGTATATAATATAGACTCACAGATAGCCTGTAAAGGCAGTAAGCAGCAAAAGACCTTCCGTACTGATTATGAGAACATAGATGCGAAAAAAGATCATTAACCCTAAATTAGGATCTGATAATAAAATGAAATCAGAAGTTATAATCTAAATAAATCAAACAAAATCCATTTGGAATGTGTATATACGCTACAAAGAATGTCCTCAGCACATTATTATATCAATATTGATCAGCAGATGAGCAGATGATATTCCCCTGTCTAACAAAAGGATACAAAACTTACAAATCCGTTCAGACAGAAAAAACAGATGAGGGGGAATTTGATACAATTATAACCCAGTTGAGAAACATTGTATAAATATTTGCAAGAATCATCTGCAAGGTTAGATATGATTAAGTAACGTGTATTGATGCTAAAAATGTTTTCTTTCTGACTAATGAATCAAAACAAAGATTAAATAAGACACACTGATACCGGTTTTTAAGAAACCATTGTTTATTGCATAAATATTTCACGTGATAAGCAGTTTTAAACTGACAAATTAAACGTTCATTTTTAAAGAAATATTACAATCTCCTTCAATTCCTGTGCGCCAAAAAAAGAAGACTTTCCCCCCTTTGTTTTATCTAAAAGATTATTAAGATAGAGATTGTAGAACTCCTTTATGAATTTACTAAACAACCTACAAATGAGATAATAAAATAAAACGAAAGGAAGAAAGTGAGTGTAGGTAAAGGGGAGAGGAAAGCGTTTAGTTCAGTATCTCTTTTTTACTGTATGAGAGAAGGTGTCCTCTGATTACTGCCTTGGAGAATTGCCAATATAAGGCTGGGTTTTCTATCAATGTTTGTTCATTATGTAAATGAAAATCTATCCAAGCAGCTTCTAGGGCAGAACAAAATGATTTAGAGCTACTAAGGTGAGAGGGGAAGTGCCAGGGGCGATTAGGATTTTTCTCAGAGGAAAGCACAACTTTTAACCAACATAGGGCATGGTCAGACAAACAAATGCCTTCTATTTTCGAATCGACTACCTTAGAAAAGAGGGATTCGGACATTAGCAGGTAGTCTATTCTGGATAGCGTCTGGTGGGCCGCGGAAAGACATGTGAATTTTTTTTCCAAAGGGTAACAAGCCCGCCAAACGTCCACCAGCGATAATTTGGAGAATATTTGAGGGATATCAAGTTTGGGAATAGAAATAGATGTCTTGGGAGAGATATTTTTGTCTAATATCTGAGAGGAGACCATGTTGAAATCTCCCCCTAAGATTATGGGGACATCCATGTGCTTAAGGAGCTTATTTATAATGTGACTGAAAATGTTTTCGAGTAATTGTTAGGTGCGTATATGTTGCAAAGCATAAATCTGGAACCCTCTATTGTAGCATCTGTCAAAACATATCTGCCTTGAGTGTCTTCTCTACTGGTATGGATCGAGAAAGAAATAGAGCTTCTAATCAGTATTATAACCCCTCTTGATTTATAAGAATATGAAGCGGATGCCACCACAGACCAACCCAACATGTTTAATTTTGCCACCTCTTTTGGCATGAGATGAGACTCTTGCAAAAAATTTATATCAATTTTTTTCTTTACGAAGGTATAGTAATATCTTTTTACATTTTGCTGGGGATCCTATGCCACCTATATTCCAAGTACCAATTTTTAGACTAGACATATCTCAAATCTGTGGATTGTATGTGGGCCCTGTGAACCTTGTATATTGAAGTCTCAAAACCCATCATCTCCAAACATAAATTTACACTTGGTAGGTCCATTGTAGGGGAGGTATAACACATGAGGTAAGAGGGAAAGGAGAGAAAAATTGTAAAAACAAAGACAATGTATTTAAACATTAAGTCAGCAACTCTGTGTAGTAACAGTACTTCACAAAAAATTAACATGTAAACCACCAGGAGCAAAACAATTAAATAGGGAAATCTTAAGAGCCATAGCTTTGCACGGTCTTGTCTACTCTCTATCAATTAAACTAAAAGGAACTTTTCTAAGTCACTCTAACAGGTAGTGAGAAGTGTATGGCCATGAGTAAGAGTTAGAAAACAGCTATACCTTATAATAATATGACAATATTTTTTAAGATATAAACTTCGTTAAGTACTAAGAGGGAGACTAATCTCTTATTAACATCGAAGAAATTAGCCTTTATCAAAGAACAGGGGATTCTCTTATGGGGCTTCAGATAGATTAAACGAGGCTGAGCTTGCCCTAATATCTTTTGCTCAAAATCCATATCTAATCTGGTTCCAAAGCGTAGAACCATCTAAGAGCTAACGGGGACAATCCCAATGCATAAAAATCTGCTGACGTTTTTTTTTTTTTTTTCAGAAAATTTACTCAAGGTATAATAAGTACAGGTGGTAGCGTATCTACATCTATGACTGTAGTAATATTACAAATTAAGTCTAAAAGTATAATGGCAACTAAAACCAGGCAAAGAGCATCTTTTTCAAACAGGAGTCAAATCAAGAGGTTATTTTAACACATTGAGCTAGATTAAATGACAACCTTTCCGAAGGATAGATTAAGTTGTTTGCTTTAATCTTCAACGCCCTGATGGGTTTCCGCTTCAGCCAAATCTATCTCTGCAAGGTAGGCCTCTGCATTGGCAGCAGTATTAAAGTCTTTAAATGAAGATCCACTGTAGATTCTTAAGCGGGCAGGAAATAGAAGTGCACATTTTCTATTTCCTTTATAAAGTCTGGTACACAATGGGGAAAACTCATGTCGGACGCGAGACACCTCTTATGAGTAGTCCTGGAAAACGGTTAAACGAGAGTCTTCGCATTGGAGGTTTTTATTTTTGCTTGAAGCGGCCCAGATCTTTCTTTACGGACGAAATTTAAGCACTTAAATATGACCACACAAGGATTACCATTAGAAGATTCCCTTGGAGGCCCAAGCCTATGCGCTCTTTCGATGATCAGACCAGAGCATTCTTCCTTGATATTTAGTTGTTCCAACAAGGAGGTTTGTAGGAAAGATAGGCGATCCGGTCCCTTTATTGTCTCCGGTATTCCCAGGATTCTGAGATTCGATCTTATAGATCTATTTTCAAGATCATCGAGTTTTGAAGTAAGTTGATAGTTTGACTTCTGTAAAACATCTATTTTCTGTTTAAGTTCAGCTACATCTTGAAATGTCTCACCTATTATGTATTCATTGGTGACTACAGACTTTGAGAGCTGTTTGTATTGAGACTTGAGATCTTTAACGGCTTACTGCATCTTAGAAGCGTGTGTTTCCATTATAGGTTCTATAGCCTCCTTTATTGCGTCCCTTACTGCTCTGACCACATCTGCGTAAGTCACTGTGGAATTAGGGGAGCGATCGGATGTTCCAGAGTCAGAATCCGGTGCAGAGTGCAAGTTAATGTCTACTTCACTTTGATCATATGGAGAAGGATGTGTATTCGGTTTAGTAGCCATTTTTGGGTCTGGGAGGCCTTTTTCTGCTCTTTTTTCAGATCATGACCTCTATGATTTAGGGGCATTGATGTGGACAGGAATTTGTCCATCTATAATGGCCCTGTCTCTTTTTTTTTTTTTTTTTTTTTATTAGTATGGGTTAAGGCTCAATAGGTGTATGGTTATGTTATCTATGACATCTTGTCTGAGGATGCCAGAAGTGAAGAGTTAAAGCTCCAAAGAAGCTACCATGTGAAGCTTAACCACACCAGCCAGGCGTTAGCAAATAGCTCCAAGGTGGGACACGTCAATCAAAGATTATCCTAAAGGACATTGTGTGCAGCAGGGTTGACATGCTGCCCCATTACACAGAGAGGTTAGAATAAATGTCTAACAGGTGAAGTCTCTTGTTGTTTTCTAGAATAAATGTTAGGCTTGACCAGCAAAGCCTTGCTGTGCTTTGTGTTTAGAGACAATAACACTGTATATCAGTCGGAAAGAGAATTATAGGGTTATACCCCAGAGGATGTTTTTCTATTGGGGTAGTGGTCAGTCAAGATTATAAAATGTTTGTGGTGTGTGGCTCACCAGAGGAGAGGTAAAGTGCAGGAGCCCCTGAGTTTACTATGAAGGAATTTCCCCTCTCCCGGCGTGTAACCAATTTTTAGACTAGACATATCTCAAATCTGTGGATTGTATGTGGGCCCTGTGAACCTTGTATATTGAAGTCTCAAAACCCATCATCTCCAAACATAAATTTACACTTGGTAGGTCCATTGTAGGGGAGGTATAACACATCAGGTAAGAGGGAAAGGAGAGAAAAATTGTAAAAACAAAGACAATGTATTTAAACATTAAGTCAGCAACTCTGTGTAGTAACAGTACTTCACAAAAAATTAACATGTAAACCACCAGGAGCAAAACAATTAAATAGGGAAATCTTAAGAGCCATAGCTTTGCAAGGTCTTGTCTACTCTCTATCAATTAAACTAAAAGGAACTTTTCTAAGTCACTCTAACAGGTAGTGAGAAGTTACATAGTTACATAGTAGGTAAGGCTGAAAAAAGACTTGCGTCCATCTAGTTCAACCTGGTATAGATATCCATTGCTGATTTGGTAGGTTCTGGTATTTTACAGACAAATTATATTTCTTATTTGTACCCATGGATGTTTTTCTCCAGTAAATGTTTGTCCAACTTTGCCTTGAACGCATTTAATGAGCCAGCCATTACCACCTCTCTGGGAAGAGAGTTCCAAAGTTTGACTGTTCTGACCGTAAAGAAATTCTTTCTACTAGCTGAATGAAATCTTTTTTCTTCTAATCTATACTCATGCCCTCGCGTCCTAGATTCCTTTCTAGTAGAAAATAGGGTGTGTGACAGTTCCTTATATTGGCCCTTGATATACTTGTACATGTTGAGCATGTCCCCCCTTAAACGTCTCTTTTCTAATGTAAATAGTCCCAAATTGCTTAATCTCTCCCCGTAGCTTAAATTCTCCATTCCCCTAATAAGCTTTGTTGCTCGCCTTTGGACTTTTTCTAATTCTATGATGTCCTTTTTATAGTGTGGCGCCCAGAACTGTACTCCATACTCTAGGTGAGGTCTCACCAATGCTTTATATAGTGGCATAATTACCCTTGAGTCCCTAGTTTCCATTCCCCTCTTAATACATGCCAGAATTTTGTTGGCCTTTTTTGTAGCTACATTACAATGGGCACTACATCCTAGATTGCTGTCTATTTGGACTCCTAGATCCTTTTCAAGTATGGAATTACCCAGTTCCTCTCCGCTAAGGTTGTAACTTGCACACTGGTTGTGTCTCCCAAGGTGCATAACCTTACATTTATCTACATTGAACCTCATCTTCCATTTTTTAGCCCACTCATATAGAATTGCAAGATCATTTTGAAGCATGGTGACATCTTCTGGTGATTTGATGACTTTGCTAAGTTTTGTATCGTCCGCAAAGATGGATACATTGCTGAGTAACCCTATCCCAATATCGTTAATAAAAATGTTAAACAAAATGGGCCCCAAAACCGAGCCCTGGGGCACTCCACTTAGTACCGGTATCATATCTGATACGGCACCATTCACAACCACTCTTTGTTCTCTATTACATAGCCAATTCCCTACCCATCTGCAGATATTTTCACCCAATCCTAGGTTCTCCATTTTATTAATCAATCTTTTGTGTGGGACAGTATCAAATGATTTAGCGAAATCTAGGAAAATCAATCTACAGCATTTCCATTATCGAGGTTTTTGCTAACCTCTTCATAGAACCATAGTAGATTAGTTTGGCATGAACGATTTTTCACGAACCCATGTTGGTTAGTACTGAGTAGACGGTGATTATCTAAATATTCCTGGATACCATCCCTTAAAAATCCTTCAAATAGTTTACCCACAATTGATGTTAAACTAACGGGTCTGTAATTAGCGGGATCTTCCTTTTTTCCTTTTTTGAATATTGGCACTACCTCTGCTATTCTCCAATCTTTTGGTACTATACCTGACGATAGTGACTTGCTAAAAATATAATGTAGGGGGGTAGCTAGTTCATCCCTTAATTCCATTAATACCCTCGGATGAATCCCATCTGGCCCTGGTGACTTATTTGTTTTGATTTTGCTTAGCCTCAGTATTATTTCCTTCGGCGTGAAATCCACAATGAGATCTGGCTTATTTGTCCCGTTTGTGGTAAATGTTCGTTCCACAGTCTGCTCTCCCTTAGTAAATACTGATGAGAAGAACTCATTTAACAGTTTTGCTTTTCCCTTGTCCTCAGTAACACTTTTTCCACTAGTATCAGTTAGTGGGCCTATGTTTTCCTTAATTAAACGTTTACTATTTATGTATTTAAAAAACTTCTTTGGGTTGGTTTTGCTTTCAGTGGCTATGCACTCTTCATATAATATTTTAGCTGCTTTGATTACCCCTTTACAAGTTTTTTACCCCTTTACAAGTTTTGTACAAGTGTATGGCCATGAGTAAGAGTTAGAAAACAGCTATACCTCATAATAATATGACAATATTTTTTAAGATATAAACTTCGTTAAGTACTAAGAGGGAGACTAATCTCTTATTAACATCGAAGAAATTAGCCTTTATCAAAGAACAGGGGATTCTCTTATGGGGCTTCAGATAGATTAAACGAGGCTGAGCTTGCCCTAATATCTTTTGCTCAAAATCCATATCTAATCTGGTTCCAAAGCGTAGAACCATCTAAGAGCTAACGGGGACAATCACAATGCATAAAAATCTGCTGAAGTTTTTTTTTTTTCAGAAAATGTACTCAAGGTATAATAAGTACAGGTGGTAGCGTATCTACATCTATGACTGTAGTAATATTACAAATTAAGTCTAAAAGTATAATGGCACCTAAAACCAGGCAAAGAGCATCTTTTTCAAACAGGAGTCAAATCAAGAGGTTATTTTAACACATTGAGCTAGATTAAATGACAACCTTTCCGAAGGATAGATTAAGTTGTTTGCTTTAATCTTCAACGCCCTGATGGGTTTCCGCTTCAGCCAAATCTATCTCTGCAAGGTAGGCCTCTGCGTTGGCAGCAGTATTAAAGTCTTTAAATGAAGATCCACTGTAGATTCTTAAGCGGGCAGGAAATAGAAGTGCACATTTTCTATTTCCTTTATAAAGTCTGGTACACAATGGGGAAAACTCATGTCGGACGCGAGACACCTCTTATGAGTAGTCCTGGAAAACGGTTAAACGAGAGTCTTCGCATTGGAGGTTTTTATTTTTGCTTGAAGCGGCCCAGATCTTTCTTTATGGACGAAATTTAAGCACTTAAATATGACCACACAAGGATTACCATTAGAAGATTCCCTTGGAGGCCCAAGCCTATGCGCTCTTTCGATGATCAGACCAGAGCATTCTTCCTTGATATTTAGTTGTTCCAACAAGGAGGTTTGTAGGAAAGATAGGCGATCCGGTCCCTTTATTGTCTCCGGTATTCCCAGGATTCTGAGATTCGATCTTATAGATCTATTTTCAAGATCATCGAGTTTTGAAGTAAGTTGATAGTTTGACTTCTGTAAAACATCTATTTTCTGTTTAAGTTCAGCTACATCTTGAAATGTCTCACCTATTCTGTATTCATTGGTGACTACAGACTTTGAGAGCTGTTTGTATTGAGACTTGAGATCTTTAACGGCTTACTGCATCTTAGAAGCGTGTGTTTCCATTATAGGTTCTATAGCCTCCTTTATTGCGTCCCTTACTGCTCTGACCACATCTGCGTAAGTCACTGTGGAATTAGGGGAGCGATCGGATGTTCCAGAGTCAGAATCCGGTGCAGAGTGCAAGTTAATGTCTACTTCACTTTGATCATATGGAGAAGGATGTGTATTCGGTTTAGTAGCCATTTTTGGGTCTGGGAGGCCTTTTTCTGCTCTTTTTTCAGATCGTGACCTCTATGATTTAGGGGCATTGATGTGGACAGGAATTTGTCCATCTATAATGGCCCTGTCTCTTTTTTTTTTTTTTTTTTTATTAGTATGGGTTAAGGCTCAATAGGTGTATGGTTATGTTATCTATGACATCTTGTCTGAGGATGCCAGAAGTGAGGAGTTAAAGCTCCAAAGAAGCTACCATGTGAAGCTTAACCACACCAGCCAGGCGTTAGCAAATAGCTCCAAGGTGGGACACGTCAATCAAAGATTATCCTAAAGGACATTGTGTGCAGCAGGGTTGACATGCTGCCCCATTACACAGAGAGGTTAGAATAAATGTCTAACAGGTGAAGTCTCTTGTTGTTTTCTAGAATAAATGTTAGGCTTGACCAGCAAAGCCTTGCTGTGCTTTGTGTTTAGAGACAATAACACTGTATATCAGTCGGAAAGAGAATTATAGGGTTATACCCCAGAGGATGTTTTTCTATTGGGGTAGTGGTCAGTCAAGATTATAAAATGTTTGTGGTGTGTGGCTCACCAGAGGAGAGGTAAAGTGCAGGAGCCCCTGAGTTTACTATGGAGGAATTTCCCCTCTCCCGGCGTGTAACTCACTGTGAGGTGTAAAATGGCGCCTCTCTGTCTCCGCTGCGCAGACTGTCATCCACCTCTATGTCAGGCTTTCCTTTAAATCAGCAGGTCTAGAGGATGTCCTCTGCCCAGACAGATCGGGAAGAGCTTCAGGATTAGGCTGATATTTGTCCTTCTCTCTTACGTCCGGAAGCCGCGCTATAGGCTCCGGGCCCAGCGGGATCCCGGGAGAACTCCAGTCCGCGGCCTCCGACTGTTTGATAGGCCTCACCCGCAGCACACGGCGGGGGGATGACGGAAAGCCGTCTTCTCGTCTACTCCCTCTCCGGACCTGGTGTTTCAGCAAGCTTTGGGAGTCAGGGGAGCCCCGGAATCAGAGACAAATGAGGTATATCGGGGAGCTCTCTGTGGATGTGTCCTCTCTCTTTAGCCACCAGGCCACACCCCCACTATAGACCTAATTTATGTTTTTTTTTATCTTTAAAGTTGATGAAATGATCCGTTTTAAACAGTATATGTAACTTTACACAACATAGGGGTTTGCTTGCTTTGTACATACACTTAAGACATTACTAGTGTGAGTTAAACAGCTGCCCCCCTCTCTCACCCTGGAGGATTGTCAGCTGTGCCTGGAATACAGACTGTCCTGGTCAGAATGAGTCAGCGAGCGCGCGAGGCTGCCTCACTCTCTAAATCAGGACTCTGACATGCAGACCATGGGACTGAGCCACTGCAGTCAGACCATAACACCTTCTAATGCAAACTACTTATTTCTAGAATACAGCACTTCTCAAAGTAGCATCTTCCTATATAATTCTAAGAGATAAAGGAGCATATTAATAATCAGGTTTTTGACCACATAATGCATTCTTATCACCATAATAACACATGATGCATCGCTTGAATGTTCTCTAAACTAAATAAAATTAATTTCTCTAAATTAAATACTACAAATTATTAGAAGCAGTCATATATTCAAATATTTTAGCCTGTCCTGTGGGCGCCTCCATTAACTTATATTATTGTCGATTTTAAGTATAGTTATTATATGGTAGTATATGATTTTTTATTGTATCATTTTAACTGTCTAGTGTAATTGCATAGAATCTATTGCAATTGTTCAATGTGCATTATAAAAAAATCCATTCCATCAGCGCTGTATTCTGGATTTTCGTTTTCTGAAAGTAAGGAGTAATAGTTATTTATCAGTGGCCCCTTAATATAATTCTAACCAGCACTGTAGTGCTAGTTAGCACAGCTCTGTATTCCCTCAGGGTAATACATACCCTCCAACATGACCCATTGCATTCGGTACACAATGCTCTGCTCCTGGACTTCCCTGGTAATCAGTGGCGTAACTTCAAAAATTGCGCCCCCCCCCACCAAAGGTGATGATGCGCCCGCCACCCGCCACATATACATACATACTACATGTATACTTACTCAGGAGTCTGGCTGCGATGCGGGTCGGAGTGCGGTTGTCATCGGCGCGGGTGGGAGCTGGGATGCCTGTCAGCGCTGCAGTGGTCCCGGCTCCCGTCCTGGCTTCATTCTGATATGAAGAACGGACCATCACAAAATGTCTGCCCCCATACAGCAGACAGTTTCAGAGAACTGTCTGCTATATGGGGGCGGAGATTTTATGATGGTCCATGCTTCATATAATCAGAATGAAGCCAGGACGGGAGCCGGGACCACTGCAGCGCTGACAGGTATCCCAGGTCCCACCCGCACCGCACCGCTATTACAATAGCACCGCAGCCCCCCGGCGCCCGCACTTACACTGCGCCTCCCCGCGACCGCGGGGGCTGCGGTGCTATTGTTACGCCACTGCTGGTAATGTATGATTGCCAGCACCTGTGGGAAACTAGGTAATTGATAAGAAGGGTGTTTCAACACAGGTGCTGGCAATCATACATTACCAGGGAAGTCCAGGAGCAGAACATTGTGTACCGAATGCAATGGGTCATGTTGGAGAGTATGGTAATAGTCCACACAACTAGCATCCTACTCACAGTACTAGAGCTAATCCCATAAACCTGGAAAGTGAGTGTACATTAATTAGGTTCACAATTACATACCTCACAACATGACCCATGCCAGGAGGGACAAACTACTCTACTCCTGGACTGTCCTCTTACTTTATGATTGCTGTCACCTGTTTTGAATAGGTTATCTAATAAGAAAGGTGTTTCACCACAGGTGATGGCAATCATACATTAAGAGGGAAGTCCAGGAACAGAGCATTGTGTCCCTCCTGGAGAGGGTCATATTGGGAGGTATGCAATTACATTAAATTATTTTCTGGTGGTCTATAGGTCAGAGCATTACCCATTAATTCCTTTTTTGGTTGTCAGAACTGTGAGTTCCAGGGCACACATGGCGAAGTGTCAGACTAGAGCTGGGTTAGCCAATTTTAATCCTCGAGAGCTACCAACAGCTAATGTTTTCCAGGTCTCCTCACAGAATCACAAGTTAAGTTATTAGCTCCACCAGTGGATCTTTTAAAATGTATTAGTCAGTATCGAGTGCACCTGTGTACCTGCAAGGTGAGCTGGAAAACGTTAACTGTTGGTAGCTCTCGAGGACTGGAGTTGGCTACCCCTGGACTAGAGCATAAAGGGCCCACTGGGGAAACGCAATAGTAGGGGCTCATTGATGGGAGGTGGTGCAAAGCTGTGTGACCTTTGCATCTAAAGCAGCATCAATTATTCTAGGTACACTTGCACAAAATGATGACTTTGGTAGGATTATAGGCAGGTGTATAATTAACCAATCATATGAAAAAGATGATGATCATAATTTTCATATGTAGACTGAAATACAGTCATAAACTGAAACAGCTGTGCAGGAGGCTTGAGGCTGAGTGAGGAACAGCCAAACCTCTGCTACAAATGTTAGGTTGTGGACACAGGTCATACACCTTGGCAATACTGAGCACCAGGGCCGTTTCTAGACAATTTAGCTCCCAGGGCAGGAAAAAAAAATGCGCCCCCCCAAATACATAACATGGAATAGACGAAATTGCGCGCGCCGAAGGCGCGCGCCGAAATAGTGGGTGTGGCTTAATTCAAAAGGGGGTGTGGCTTAATATAAGGGCTTGGCCTGGCAGGAAAACAATTACCTTACATCACACCTAGTACGCCTCACAGATCAAGGTCAAACAATGACAGGCTACTTAAATCATTATACACTATTTATCCATGATGCCAATTACACACGACGCTGCACACCGTATTGACAATTACACATTACGTCGCACACCGTGATGACAAGTACACCTTATGCCGCACACTATGAGGCCAATTACATATTACGCCGCACACCGTGATAAAAATTACACATTTTTGTTGCACACCGTGATGACAATTACACATTATGTCGCACACCATGATGCCCATTAGACCCCACACTGTGATGCCCATTACACCCCACACTGGGATGGCAATTACGCAATACTCCCCACACCGTAATGCCCATTACACATTATGCCCCACGAGCCGCTGCCGCACAACTGATGCCGTTTACTAATATGCCCCCACAGTGCCAGATATGCCCCCACAGTGCCACACATATATGCCCCCACAGTGACAGCTATGCCCCCACAGTGCCACACATATGCCCCCACAGTGCCAAATATTCCCCACAGGTATGCCCCCACAGTGCCAAATATGCCCCCACAGTGCCACACATATATGCCCCCACAGTGCCACACATATATGCCCCCACAGTGCTGGATATGCCCCCCACAGCGCCACACATATGCCCCCACAGTGACAGCTATTCCCCTAAAGGCCACACATATGCCCCCACAGCGCCACACATATATTCCCCCACAGTGACAGCTATGCCCCACAGTGCCACAGATATATGCCCCCACAGTGCCACAGATATATGCCCCCACAGTGCCACAGATATATGCCCCCACAGTGCCACAGATATATGCCCCCACTTTGCCACAGATATATGCCCCCACAGTGCCAAATATGCCCCCACAGTGCCAAATATGCCCCCACAGTGCCACAGATATATGCCCCCACAGTGCCCAATATGCCCCCCCACAGTGCCACAGATATATGCCCCCCCACAGTGCCACAGATATATGCCCCCACAGTGCCAAATATGCCCCACAGTGCCGGAAGCAGCATACAGTGACTCACTGTTTGCGTCTCCCCCTGCTTCCATCGCCTGTGCTGCTGCCTCTTCTTCATCTTCATTGGGGAGGGGAGGGGAGCGCATCACATCTCTCTCCTTCCCCTTCACTGAGCTGTCAGCCATTCATACATCGCGGGCTGTCTCCTGATTGGCTGACAGCCCAGTGACATAGTGAGAGAGGGGAAGGAGACGCACGATGCGCTCCCCTCCCCTCCCCTGGGAAATTAATCAGCGGCGCCGGCGGCGGACACCGGCGGTGACCGTGAGAGGCGAGCTGGGAGGGAGAGCAAGGGAGGCAGTGCTGGGGGGAGCTGCCGGGCGCCCCGGCTGTTTATTAGAGACGGACAAGCCGTGCGGCGCCCCGGGCTGCTGCACGGCTTGTCCGCCTCTAGAAACGGCCCTGCTGAGCACAGCAACAAGACCAAGGTAGTTACACTGAATTAGGTAAAGAGTTAAAAGCAGACTAGGGTTTCAAGATGTGCACAAAAAAGCTTAGTCTGACCTTTTTCATGTTGACCTTTTTGCTTGCTCTGACCTTTTGGAGGCCTATGGCATGAGGGAGTGTGGCATGGGACCAAGAAATAAGGATCAAACAGTGTTGAGATTATACCTAAAGAATAAAAATGGGGCAGACTACAAGAGCCAAGTGGTTCTTATCTGCCGTCATACTTGAATACATTAGATTGGGATCAACAGAGCAATTCAAGTTTTGCACACAGCTGCTAGTGCTAACATTACTGTTATGTTGTTCACGCATTTTGACAGGCTGGTAACTAGTATCCATATAATTTACAGTAGGACATGCATTATCCCACATACTGTATAATACTAAAATCATACTTGTTAACTCTTTCTAGTTGTCAGGGAGATGCTCTGGAATAGTATGAATCCTCCTGACTCTCTGAGGAGTCTACAGATCTCCTTGATGGCACCTGATCCCTACTATATAGCTGTTATGAACAGTCAAATGGGATCATCAATGCCATTTCCCTGCATTGGTTATAAGGCACAGTGGGACACATGTATTAAGCCTGGTTAAGTGGTGATAAAATTATGATTAAGTGGAAGGTGATAGCACATTAGTTGTGTTTGAAAAATGACAGTTAAGTGCTGATTGACTGGCGCGTTATCTCCACTTTAGCACTTTGCTCGGCTTAATACATCTACTACTATGATCCCTATGGCTACATTTATTTTCAAATAATGGCTAGTGGCCACATATGGAACCAAGGGCCTAATTCAGGTTGGATCTCAAAATTATAATCTCTCTCTAATGGGCAAAACCATTTGCACTGCAAGTTGGGCAGATGTAACATGTGCAGTGAGAGTTACATCAGCCCCACCTGCAGTGCACATGGTTTTGTACATTAAAGAAGAAGTTTGCTTTTTCAAACCAACCTGAAACACCACCCAAATGCGAGTAATACATAATACATGAGCAAGCCCTGAAATGTATGATTTACTTTTCTTCAACAAGTAGATTTTATTGAACAAAAATGCTCAGAAAGATCAGTACACATCTACCGCACTCATACTGTAGGTGTTACTTTCACAATCACCCTGAAATGCTTTGTCAAAAATAGGCAAGTATGAGTAAAATACATTCTCTATATTCAGGGCCGTTTCTAGAGGCGGACAAGCCGTGCAGCCGCCCGGGGCGCCGCACGGCTTGTCCGCCTCTGTTAAGAAGCCGGGGTGCCCAGCAGCTTCCCCCAGCGCTGCCGCCTCCCTTCCTCCCCCTCTCCCCGTCCGCGGCGCCACAGCTGATTAATTTCCCAGGGGAGGGTAGAGGAGCGCATCACGCGTCTCTCCTTCCCCTCGCTCACTGGGCTGTCAGCCAATCAGAGCTCGCGGGCCGGCAGCCAATCAGGAGCCAGCCTGCGAGCTATGAATGGCTGACGGCTCAGGTACACACAGTGAAGGAGAGGCGCGCGATGCACTCCGCTCCCCTCCCCAGGAAAGCAGCAGCAACGATGGAGACCCAGACAGTGAGTTGTGCTGCTTCTGGCACTTTGGTGGCATATGTGTGGCACTTTGGGGCATATGTGTGGCACTTTGGGAGCATATGTGTGGCACTGTGGGGGCATATGTGTGGCACTGTGCGGGCATATGTGGCACTGTGGGGGCATATGTGTTGCACTGTAGAGGCGTATCTGTGTCACTGTGGGGGCGTATCTGTGCCACTGTGGGGGCATATCTGTGGCACTGTGGGGGCATATCTGTGGCACTGTGGGGGCATATGTGTGGCACTGTGGGGGCGTATGTGTGGCACTGTGGGGGCGTATCTGTGCCACTGTGGGGGCATATGTGTGGCACTGTGGGGGCATAGCTGTCACTGTGGGGGCAGTGGCAGATTAAGCCTTTGGGGGGCCCGGGGTACTTTAGAGCGGGGGGCCCCCTTGCACTTGTCATTACTGGCCGCACACTGCATGGGCGAATATTATACTGTCAAAACATAGAGTAAAGGCAGAATAAACTTGGTCAATGGTTACCTGCAGGGGATATATATATATATATATATATATATATATATATATATATATATATATATATATATATATATATATATATATAGACAGGGGGTTGGCGGCACTCGGAATAATAATAGACACCATATATATATATATATACACACACCACATGAAAAGCCTGTGTTTGTCCCTCTGCCCCTTACTCTGGAGGTCTCCTAGTGCTGCCTCTGATTAAAAACCCTCCTATGACTAAGCTGCTGCTGCTGTTCTCCATGGACCTGAGAAGCATGTAATGAGCTCCACCAATCAGAGCTCAGCACAAACTTCTCAGCCTCTGTCCTCTGGTGCAAAGTGTCATGGGACTTAGTCAACTCCCAGAAATGCACTGCACACTTGTGCAATCAGTGTGCCTTGGCTCCCGATGCTCAGCACCATAAATCATTGTCACATTGGCAGATAGGTGAAGCTGCAGCACTACCCCACCCATGCACAAAACATTTAGCTAAAAAAGAAAAAAAACAACTTACACATTTTTTTGGTCAAAAATACATGACAACCACAGGGGGCCCCTAGCTAGAGGGGGGCCCAGGGGCACTGACCCCTTGTGCCTCCATTATAATCCGGCCCTGTGTGGGGGCATATATGTGTGGCACTGTGGGGGCATATCTGCCACTGTGGAGGTATATATGTATGGCACTGTGGGGGCATATCTGGCACTGTGGGGGAATATTAGTAAACGGCATCATTACGGTGAGGGGAGTATTGTGTAATTGCCATCACAGTGTGGGGTGTAACGGGCATCACAGTGTGGGGTCTAATGGCATCATGGTGTGCGACATAATGTGTAATTGTCATCATGGTGTGCAACATAATGTGTAATTGTCATCACAGTGTGCGGCGTCATGTGTAATTAGCATCACGGATAAATAGTGTATAATGATTTAAGTAGCCTGTCATTGTTTGGCCTTGATCTGTGAGGCGTACTAGGTCACTGTGTGGGCCTTTATATTTTTATGTCACTGTGTGGCCTTCAGCCGGCCAACTTAAGTGCGGGAGGACAATGACAATTCCTGCGGTAACCAATGTCTGGACATGCAGGTTGCAAAAGTGAGATGTAAGGTAATTGTTTTCCTGCTAGACCACGCCCTTATATTAAGCCACACCCATTTTAAAATAAACCACGCCCCCTTTCTTCTGTGCCATGTTATGTATTTGGGGGGGGGGGGGGGGGGGAGGGGGGGCATTTTTATTTCTTTGCCCTGGGAGCTAAATTGTCTAGAAAGGCCTTGTCTATATTTTATATCACATTACATTTTCTCTCGTTTGCTGATAGCAAGCTGATTTTTCATCATACTCATACATCATACCTCCCAACATGACCCTCTCCAGGAGGGACAGACTTAATTAATGATTGCCATCACCTGTTTTAAACAGGTTAATGGACACGAAAGGCATTTCACCACATGTGATGGCAATCATACATTAAGAGGAAAGCCCAGAAACAGAGCATTGTGTCCCTCCTGGAGAGGGTCATGTTGGGAGTTATGATACAGTCACTTTATAGTCCCACCAGTGATCACTCTGATACATTATACATAACATAGGATTGTCTATAATAAAGTGAAAATAATGCACCATTATTTTAATCATCTTGCAAGATATCACAGTGAGTTATCATCAATGGCTTCTGGTCATAACAATATCATTCAAAAAATGAAAACAAACACTTTTATTGAAATATATGACAGACTGTTCTGTTTTCCATGCTCAGTTGTCTGTATTACTCTGCCAGCAAACACATTACATTCTGTCCAGGACAGAGTTCAGACCCTTCACGAGAGTCTTTGAGACTGGCGTGACATTAATCTTGATATGTAGCTGCAGATTCTTCACTATTCTGTCACTCTACAGGGAGAACATGCTGTATGAGAGTGGTTAGAGTATGTCACTGCTTCCAAATAAAGAGTGTCTGACACCACTGCAATTGCATTGTCATTTTTGATAATGCAGCAATGACATTAATGTGCTATCAGTAAATGAACATGGTGACCATGACTACTCTAACAAAAATAATCCCTTTTGAAATGTACATTTTAGTTGGATTTATATAATCTATAAAAAATCAACTCATACACATGTTCATCTTTGTATCTGTGCAATTAACAAACTGCTGAAGCCAAAATTAATGTCTGGGAGTTGATCCCATGGTAAATCAAACAGTGGTGATCTCTGTACTGTTTGGTCAAGATGTAAAATGGTAGAATCCAGAGCCCCATCTGCATTCTCAAAGAAAGAAGAAAATGAGAAACTCTGCTTTTTTTATTTCAAAAAATGGATGGGGAGAATTCAGGAACACTACCGCAAAGGGTGCAGTGTCAGCATCATTACCCTTTATACAGTAGATCTGCCTCTAATTCACCCAGTGGCAGCTTCCTCTGGGTAAGCCTTGCAGCTGCTGGTGAGAATTGAGGTGACGTGTATGGCGTGCTGCAGATGAATGGACGGTGGAGATGCTTGGGGATGAGGAGGTTTCTGACTGAGACATATAAAATGACATTCCAGTTCTACATCTGAGCATGTTCTGAACATATAGAGAGTTCCTAGAATGGCTTTAGAATTTTAATCTGGCTCTGAGGCTGCAATATAAAATGACATGAACTGGCATATAAAAGGTCGTGACAGAGGGGGTTCAGCGTGATATATTTCCAGTGGAGATGTGCACTGGATCATTTTTGCTAGTTTTGGTTTTAATTCATTGTCCGTTTCTGGTTTTGCAAAATGCTGTGACTGGTTATGTTTTTTATTTATTTATTTACAGTTACTTATATAGCGCAGCCTATTCCGATGCGCTTTACAATTGGAAACAACAGTGATTAAACAAACTGGGTAGAAACAAACCGACATAGAGGTAGGAGGGCCCTGCTCGCAAGTTTACAATCTATAGGGATAATAGGAGGGATAGAATTCCATAGCATGGCAGTCCCATCAGTTTACTAGACGGACCTGATGGGATGCAATTAGATAAAAATGCTACTCCAGGTTGTGTGGGGTCCTGAATATGAAAAGCTAGTCTGAAGAGGTGAGTTTTCAGGAAACACTTGAAATGTTGGAGGCGAGAGGTGAGTCTTAGTGTGCTTAGTGTGCCATAAGGTGGGTGCTGCCCGACATAAATCCTGCAAGTGGGAGCGAGTAATGAGTGTGGATGAGAGACGCAGATCTTGTGCAGAGCGGAGAGGTCGGTGGGGATATATTTTGCAATAAGCAAAGAGATTTAAGTCGGTGTAGTCAGTAGAAGCATTTTATATTGAATGCGTTAATATACAGGCAAGGAATGGAGGGACTGACAGTGCGGTTCAGCAAACAATGAACGTCTAGCCAGGAAGATCAGCCTCGCAGCTGCATTCAAAATAGATTGTAGTGGTGAGAGTCTTTTAGGAAGACCGGTACGGAGGCTATTGCAGTAATCAATGCGTGATATAATGGATGACAGTTTTTGCAGTGTCTTGTGTAAGGTACGCAGGGCCGGTGCAAGGCATCTAGGCGCCCTAGGCAAACCTACAGGATACCGCCCCCCCCCCCCCCCTATATATATAAAAAAATATATAGTGTTTGTAGGCTGTCTGGTTAACACTCACGTTTTGTAGTCCCTCACTGCGGTCTGACGTCCGGTCTGGAGCTCGCCTTCCTGTGCTGACCACTCTTTGCAGCGTCTCTCACTTGCCGGGTACTGTAGAGCGGGTCTACGCTGATTTTGCCGGTCACTCTGCTTCCAGCTGTAACGTCTGACCAAGACTCTTTTTTCTCCAGCGGGGTCTTGCTTCTTGTGCTGTTAGTAGGAAGCCGGGTTAAAGTGTGTGTGTTATTTGGTGTTTGAACCAATGCGTTTTGGCAGTTTCAGCCTTTCAAGGTTACTCTATGCTTCTTAATACATTATTATACATACACGAATTAGCCAAATTAGTTACAGGCGCCCCCACCCCCATAATGCCTCTTAGACATTACTCCACACTATACGTTGCATATTGTAATGCCCCTTACACTACATGTCACACTGCAGGTAAATAGACTTGTCACAGCTCAACTTCAGCATGGAGTTGAGCAGCATGTGAGGAGGAAAGCAGCTGCATCACTCATCCATGCCACCCGAAAGCAGCACTGGCTGAGTGACTGCGTGCCACTGCATTATATAGCCAGTCCCTGAATGCGCAGTGTTGGTGCTGCACATGCACATGTTACCGAACAGGCTGTCTGTGTCCGGAGAGTAGGAGCTAAAAATCACATTAAGTCCCACAGGAGACAAAAATCACATTACGACGCAAAGTAGGGGCTAAATATCACATTAAGCCACACAGTATGAACCAAACATCACATTAAGCCGCACAGTAGGGGCCAAACATCACATTACATCACACAGTAGGGGCCAAAAATCACATTACATCACACAGTAGGGGCCAAAAATCACATTATGGCTCACAGTAGGAGACAAAAATCACATTAAGTCGCACAGTAGGGCCCAAAAATCACATTATGGCACACAGTAGGAGACAAAAATCACATTACGCCGCACAGTAGAAGCAAAAAATATGTGGCAAGATGAAGTTAACATTAGGCTGCGGTGGGGAAGGTGATGGCTCGGCTGAGGAAACGTATGGACAGTCAGTAATTGGCTGAGAGCTCTCTGAGAGTGAAGGGGGCACCCCAAGTACCTGTGAAGCAGTGCAGCCGCGGCAGGGATCATCAGCGTGCTATCACTGTGTGCAGCAGGCGGGCAGCGGTGATCAGTGTCCGCAGCGGGTGGGCAGCAGCGTCAATTACAACTTTAAAATAAAGTGTCAAATGATTGCCTGGCTATTGATTGGCTGAGATAGAGCACTCTCAGCGGCCTCC
This sequence comes from Crinia signifera, assembly GCF_055691185.1. Taxonomy (NCBI): domain Eukaryota; kingdom Metazoa; phylum Chordata; class Amphibia; order Anura; family Myobatrachidae; genus Crinia; species Crinia signifera. Next base: position 191,346,930 of record NC_139220.1, read on the forward strand.
TTCCGCAGCCAATAGAGAGCGCTCTATCTCAGCCAATCAAGAGCCAGAGAGTCATTTGACTTTTTTTTTTTTTAAACTTGTAAATGCCGCTGCTGCCCGCCGCGGTGCTGCGGACACTGATCACCGCTACCCGCCCGCTGCATACAGTGATAGCCCTCCCCACTATTTTACTACCGGCATGCTTCTTCACCAGCACCCCCGATGGCCACTCATTTGAGAGCTGCCGCCGCCCGCCCCCACTGCTCCTCACCGCCCTGCAGCTCCCCGTAACCAAACAAACACAATTCTAAAGGTTTGCTGCAGCAGCAGCAGGGTAGGCAAATGCAGCATGAGGGATTGCTGGTGCCAGCTCTGTAATGTACAGTGGATAGGGAGACCAGGCTTCTGGTGAGGCTGGGATTAGTGCAGCACCAGTTAGCTAGGTGATAATATGGATCACATCCATGCAATGAAATGTGCTCCAAGTGCAGGGTGGAGGTTTGTGGGGTTAAGGTGTAGCCATTCATTTGTTGTTTGCCACCTTTTTACATCACATCACCTTGTAAAAAAAATTACTGAGTGCCACCATCCTATAGGACTCCTATAGGATGGTGACAGTAATTTTTTTTTTTACAAGGTGTCGCTTCCTCCCTCTATGGGGGGGGGTCATCTCCTATAATAGGAGATGACCCCCCCCCCCTATAGAGGGAGGAAGCGACACCTTGTTAAAAAAAAAATTACTGCCACGCACCATCCTATAGATGACCCCCCTCCCCCCCCCCCTCATAGATATATGAAGCGCTGCGCACCTTGTAAAATAATGATTGACTGCCACCACACCACCATCCAGATGACTGGCAGTGGGTGGCAGATCAGACTGTGACTGAGTAACTGGGTGGGTAGGAGGGGGCGGGCGGCGGCTCCTCCACCCGCCGGAGATTTGCAGGCCTGCTGAGCGGCACCGGGTGGGGTGGACAGGAGCTGCGGCTAAGTTGCCAGCGGGGGCAGGGGCAGGAGCTGCCGCCGCCCGCCGCCGCAGTTTCCCGCTGGCTGCTGGCGCCGCGGCCTGATGACCGTCCGGGCGACAGCGTCAGCGACTGACTGACTACTGTCTGTCAGCGCTGGCGGCGGCAGGCCTGCGGCAGCCATGTGCACGGGCGGGGGGGACGGGGGTAGTTATACTTACAACAAGCTCCGCTGTGCCCTCAGCCTGTGTGGAGTCCTGTCCAGCCGCTGCCTTCTTGTTCCTCCTCCGGCTCTCTCCTCTGCGGTAGCGTCGACGACGCTGCGTAGCAGCTTCCTCCTGCTGCTGCTGGCCAGGCCAGCTCACTACCGCCCTCCAGTGGCCGGCGCCCTAGGCAAATGCCTAACCTTGCCTAGTGGTGGCGCCGGCCCTGAAGGTACGGATGAATTTTGGATAGGTTTTTTAGATGCACGTAACACGATTTAGAGACAGATTGAATGTGAGGAATGAAGGACAGTTCAGAGTCGAGGATGGCCCCTAGGCAGGGAGCTTGTGGAGTAGGATTAAATGTTGTGTTCTCAACAGTGATAGAGATATCAGGTTGGTAACTACTCTTGGCTGGTGGGAATATAATTAATTCTGTTTTGGAAATGTTGAGTTTGAGGTGGCGAGAAGACATCCAAGATGAAATGGCAGAAAGACATTCAGAGACACGGAACAATACTGATAGTGACAATTCCGGGGAGGATAGATAGATTTGAGTATCATCAGCATACAGGTGATACTGAAATCCAAAAGAGTTTTTTAGTTTCCCAAGTGAGGAGGTATAGATGGAGAAAAGCAGAGGACCTAAGACTGAACCTTGGGGTACTCCAACGGACAGAGGTAGTGAGGAGGAGGTAGAATCAGAGAACCGAACAGTGAAAGAGCAATTAGATAGGTAGGAAGAGAACCAAGAAAGGGCTGTGTTCTGGAGACCTAGGGATTGTAGTGTTTGTGTCACATCCACCATGGCGTTTGCCCAAGACCCCTGTGCTGTGCTCAGCCCTGGACCCTCTAGGTGCACTGGAACCATGGTGCTCACCTCTGCTTATGTCTCTGGCTCCACTGGGGCACATGTGGCCGCACTGTCACCGCGTGATGACACTGGTGTATTGTGCTCCAGTTTCATGCAGGATATGAGTAGCATGCCGCCATGTGTGTTTGTGCCTGGTCAGCATCTGAGTAAAGGCCGGTGCTTGCGCAGCTGCGTACAATCAGGGCCCTCTGTGGCGGGCGCCATCTCGTTGGTTTCCCCAGCCTCTCCTGCACGGCTCCGCCTCCCTGTCTGATTGCCTGACCAATCCCGGCACAGCTCACCTGGTAAGTACTGACTGCTCAGGCTAGTCTGGCAGTCAGTACAATGATGTCCACTCCGCAGCATCATTGCTCCTACCTGGCTCTGTAGTTACTCGCTACGATCTTGAGCTTATCTGCTCCTACCTGGCTCTGTAGTTACTCGCTATGGTCCTGAGCTTTTCCCTGAAGAGATCCTGCTGGCCGTTCACTGCTTCACGTACCACCGGACTCTGCTTACCGCCAATGTGGACCATGCAAGATCAGGTCCTCTAAGGGGTCTCACCTTGCTACTCTACCGACGGTTACTTCCACGGTTACCTCTGGCAGCAGCCACGACCTCATACAGCAAAGGACAACTCTTCTTAATTTATTATTCTTCAACCAACCATCCAATCTTCCAATCTTCAACCAACCATCCAATCTTCCAATCTTCAACCAACCATTCAATTTTCCAATCTCCAACCAACCATTCAATCTTCCAATCTCCAACCAACCATCCAATCTTCCAATCTCCAACCAACCATCCAATCTTCAACCAATCTTCCAATCTCCAACCAGTCATCCAATCTTCCAATCTTCAACCAATCCTCCAATCTTCTAATCTTCAATCAATCATCCAATCTTCCAATCTGCAATACAATATTCATTCGTTCTTCAAATCATCCAATCATCAATTCCTTCTGCAACCCTTAAGTATTCAACTCCAGTTTATATTCATTTCCACTCTTCAAATTATATTGCAATATTCTTCAAGTACCAAGCTTCATCATCTTTTACAATAATCTACTGGACAATTGACTTTATATTTGCATATCTGCCATATACCGTTTATACCATCATTATCACTGTTTGCAATATCTTTATTAAATCCATTATATTTTATCCTCATTGTTTCTTCTATTCTGTCGTGGATGCAACCCCCATACGTCAAGGCACCCACCTTACGATATTCTACAGGTGGTGCTACTCAGGACATGACAGTTTGTATGAGAAGAGAGTGTCAAAGGCAGCTGAGAGATATAGAAGAATTGCTTTTAGATTTAGCATTGGCCAGATCATTGACTACTCTAGTCAGTGCTGTCTCAGTGGAGTGTTGAGAGCAAAAGCCTGACTGAAGTGGGTCTAATAGGTTGTATGAGTTAAGAAAGTGTGTGAGGCAAATGTAGGCAAGTCTCTCAAGTAGCTTGGAGAGGCATGGGAGCTGAGAGATAGGATGGTAGTTAGAGAGACAGTTTGGATCAGAATTGTGTTTTTTTAGAATGTGTCAATATGGTTTTGTTTTATTTTTTCAAACATTGATAAAAAAATCTAAAATAAAATAAAATCTTTTTGTTCCTATTGTACTATTAAACTCAATAACATTAATTTTCAGTCATCTCCACTCACTTTTGACCACATCACAGCTCACAGTATTGTTTTCATCTAGTTTAGGCCATAGGCTGAAGTGAGGTGACTGGTTGCTAAGCAACAGAGCAGTAGCACAAACACACAGTAGTATATAGCACATTCATGAAACTTTGCCACACAGCAGTGAGAGAAAAGAAAAGTGGTGCAAGATGCAATTATCCTTGAACTCTCTCACTCACCCTTTTTTTGATATTGCAAAGGACATGCACAGTTTAACAAACCAAGTACTTCAGCAATAGGTACTGACCAGGGCTGCCACTAGGAATTTTGGGGCCTGGGACTGATTTCTAGTCTGGGCCTCTCCCCCTCCCTATCTCCACCCCCACCCCCTCATCTCCCCCATCTCCCTTCATTTACCACCCAACTCCGGCTGCATTTCTCAAAGCACAGGCTTCTTCAATTAAAATGCAGCACTGGCTGGAGAGCCAATCAGAGCTTGTGTACTGGCAGCCGCTCTGATTGGCTAAAGGTACACAAGCTCTGATTGGCTCAAAAGCCGGTGCAGCATTTTAATTGGCCGCCGGTGTCCTGCATTGAAGAAGCTGTACCCACAGCACCCCCCTGTCGGCGGCCCTTGTACTGACACTTTGTGGCTGAAGTAATTACTTATCCACCATTAAGCGCTCACAAAAATATTTTTGGGGAAGGAAGTAATTTTTTGGTTGATAAAGAGGGTGTTAAACGACATTACAACCTTGCAAAGTAAATTTCACAACCTCTCTGCAAATGAATTACCATGAAGGAGATGCCTAGATGGCTAATGTCCCTAAGTATAACTTTGGCCTCACAAATATAGAAGATGCTTTCAAAAACGTCAGGACTTGCATATAAATAATTCCACACCAAAGAGGAGGCTTCTTTGGTCTTATTCCCAAGCATCACAATGGCTTTCTTTTTATCACGGGCAAGAACTCCAGCTACTGGTGATTTACAGAAACTGACATCAGCATCCTCAGTGTCAGATAGTAGTAATAGACACATATCACCTTTTATCATGTTCCACTTCCACACAAGCATCCTCAATTTCTAATATATCCTCATTATCATAATTACTTGTACTGCTTCCCTATCTGCAGAAATGGTGCAAGGAGGTGCAATAAATGTCAGACCTCCTATCCACTTCTTTCTTTACTATTTCAGTAACAAGATATAAATCCTATATGGTAACAGAATTCAGAGATCTCAGTTACTTATATTTGCGCAAATGTATGAATAAGCCCCAAGCCTTCTCTGTGTATTGGGGGTCCCTAGCACTATATCTTGGTGCAGAGTGCAGCACCACCAAAAATCAGCATATGACAGAAAGCCCAGAGCAGCACCCCAGTGAAAAAACCTATAGTGTTAAAAAATATAAGTGTTAGAAGCTATGCACAGTAAGTGAAACGAAGACAATTAAATGTAACTAAAATATTAAAGTAATAGTGTTAATGAAGAAATTAGTAAGTCATGTGTTAATAGAATGTAATGGTGTGCCACTTCAGAGCCATTCAGCCCAACCAATCCAGGGGCACCACACCCCACACCTCTGTTATCAGTGCTCCCCCCCCCCAGCATTTCCATGGGTGCACACACCATTTTTGTGGGCATGCCCATGAAATATTGGGCGGGCCCCAGCGACCACCCACTGCCTGTCACTCATTTTGCGAATGCCGGGCGAGTGAAAAACTCGCCAAAGGCGTTCACTCTGGCGGTTTATGCATATGACAGTGGCGTAAGTTAGTCCATGCAGCCCGGAGGCAAGATAAAAGTTAGCGCCCCCCCCCCCCCCCCCCCGAGAGAGAGAGAGATAGAGATATATCAGAGAAAGAAAGAATGTTAGGGAGAGAGAGGATTTCAAAGACTCACCCTCACCGTCTGCCGCTGCAGCGCCTCCCACTCAGATCCCGGCTCTTAGTTTGCGCGTGGACTCCCAGCTCTTCATCACTGTTCCACAGTGACATTGTTGGCAGGCAGACTTCCGCCCCAGCTAAGTGACAGGGTGGAATGGTGACGTTGCCGCGGCCGCATACACGCAATGGTACAGGGGAGGGGGCGGGGCCGCCAGCACACACGCACCACTACACTGCACACAAGGGTACGGGGAGCAGGGGGGATCGCCCACCCGCACCACACAAGGTTACGGGGAGGGGGCCGCATGTCCGCACCACTGCGCACAAGGCTACGGAGGAGGGGGGCCGCGCTGTGCATGTCGCTGAATAAGGTAAGTGCAACAGGCGGCAGCGGCTATGTTATGCAACACAGCGCGGGCCCCCCCTCCCCCGTAGCCTTGTGCGCAGTGGTGCTGAAGACCTATAAGAACTGTTCTGGAATCTGGTGTATGTTCTGGTCTTCTCCCTAATGTAATCAGGTCGGAACATCGGAGGCAATGGAGCCACTGCCCCCTTTAAGCCTGGCGCCCGGCGGCAGATGACTCCACTGCCTCCGGGAGTTCCGCCACTGGTGCATGAGAAACTATGTGTGTCCGCACACCCCACCCAGAGATAGGGACCGAATTCGGATCTATACCAAACAGGTCTGAATTGGCCTCTTAGTTTGCAAAGGAATGTAGTCACTCACGGGGGCCCCACCTAGGCCTTGGTGCCTCAATGACTATTTAATATCGAGTTTGGAATTTCCTGCTTTAAAATTTAGGTACATATCCAAATGTATTACGGGACAAATAATCGGTCAAATACCTCAACTTTACATGTTTGGTGTTCTTTTAAAGCCATAATACAGGGTTCTGGGATTTAGAATCACAATCACAAGAACCCTAACCAATTGTGTCAAGCAGATCTGGAGACCGCAATGGCTTATATGAAGGCTAGCTGTTATTGTTCCCCTCTAAGATGGTACATTTTATCAGGAATTTCTTAAAGTAAGGAAGGACTGGATTGTGCATGCTTTAAAAGAGGTCCACAAAACTTAAAAACTGAAACAAATGTAATGTCCAGGGTGATAAAATATTGTTGCTGAAACAGGAGAAATTTTGCAAATCAAAGAGTCCCCCACCTTATTTCTGAGGACAATGATAAGTTCTTAAATGCTCTGCACCTTCATGTGTTGTATAGGGAATATGTTCAGTTTCTTGGTTGTCCTTGGTAAAAAGAAAAGGTTACTGTGGCTATAAATTCTCTGACATTAGATAAAGCCCCTTACCCTGATTGCTACATTAATACATTTTATAATAGCTCTTAGTCCAGCAGTTTAATGAGGCCTCAGAACAAGGTTTCTTCCCACAGAAGATGTTGGAAGCACAGATTGTGACACTCCCCAAATCTGAGAGGAACCCTTCTTGGGATCACTAATTACCATCCCATACAATATTAGATGTGTTATTGATGTGGTGAAAGCCTTTGGTATTTCTGATGGTCCATTTCTGCAGCTCTCTTTGGATGATCTCTTGGATGCTGAAAAGGCAAGACTCCTATGTGACTGCTATTTAAGGTATTTTATGTTCTGTAATTATTTACTTCTGTCTCAATGCTTTATTTTGTGAATGGCCCCCATTGTCTCTTCCATAAGTAATGATACCCATCAAGGCTTTCCGCTATCTCCCTTGATTTTTGTGCTGGCAAAAGAGTCCCTAGCTTTAAGGATTGGGACCACAGTGGCTATTTAAGGCCCCAAGCTATATGGCATGGTTAACAATTTTTTTTTATTTGCAGATGATATGATTCTTACTTTTATTAACTCTGTATCCTCTCTAGTCTTCCTGCATGCAGTCTTTTAGAAGACTATGACGAGTGCCTTACTTTAAATTAAATACATTTGAAACTGAGGCCCTCTTGATCATTAATACTACAGGTTGACTGCTGTTACTTCCTAGCTCCCATCCCTGTGCTTAGGAAGATGAAAGCCCCAATAACCTAGGGACACAGTTACACCAAAGGCAACTGAATTAGTGTCCTGTAAGTATCTTCCTTTATTAGGTAAATTCTCCCTTCTTACAGCTGATTGGATGTTGCAGGAAGTTTTGTGGTTAAGGGAAAAATAGCTGCATTTTGCTTTAAGTTATTTCTTTACTTGCCTAAGTTACTTAGAAACATACCAATATTACTGCCTAAATCCTTTTTTAATTTATGTTATGCTGTCTTAACCAAATATGTATGGAAATATAAGAAACGTTGGTTACTAAGAAGGACTTTGGGCGGGATGCTCTATCTTCCGCAGCCAGTTACCGCCCCCCTCTGCTGGCTACCGCAATGATACTAATCGCATATGCTATAACATATGCCATTAGTATAGCAATGGGCAGCTCTTGCGATAAGAGCTGCCTGTTGCGAAGCAGCTGGTGGAGGGACATCAGGTCCACAGCGGCTCCCCCTTCCTCCCTTACTCAGCTTCTGCTGCTGCTGCAGGGTGGGCTCTGCCTCCTCCTCCTCCCTGCACATGGAAGGGGATGTACAGTGCAGAGAGGAGGAGGTCACTGGTCCAGACAGCACAGCACTGTGCTGCCCAGACACAGGTGAGGGGAAGAAGGCAGGGGGTCCATTTTGGGGCAGCGCTGGGTTGCATTAAGAAGCACATAGGCTTCTATGGGGTATCGCCAGCTTTTCCAGAGTCAGAATTGTACCAAATTATGTGTCTGTAAATTTAAAATTTTGGATTGGTTCATTCAGGATAACCCCAAACTGTGGGTTCTTTTCCCATTAAATGATCTACTGTGGTCGCAGGTTCTGTTTGACAGCTGCAATAGTCACCTGTAATACATGACATCATTTTGTCTCCAGATTAGATTATTATAAACTATTGGTCTCCTTGTGCAAGTAACTTCTGCTGTGTGCTAATTCCCTTTGCTCAAGCTCAGATTAAGGATTTATTTCCTGCATACACATCTTCAGTTTTGGCTTTGGTTCTTCTATTTCCACAGTGCTCCCACCCATTGTTAGCAACACACTGATATTTCCTTCTACGAATGGGCATTTCCTGCTTTTACATACAGTAGATGATACCTGACCCTTGATAGGGGCCCTCCCTTTCCAACCAATGCTGATGTAACTGTGGTCAGGTTGGTAATTCCTTTCATATGTTTTGGGCATGCCCAGGTTTTTCACTCTGGGCCTGATCACTGATATGCAAAATTTGCAGATGTCTGCTAGTGGTTAGCTGCCACCCAGACAGAGTGAAAACCCTCCTGGTATAAATCTGCGAGAGAATTGCGAAAAAATATATATATATCCAATATCCTATCGCACATCCATATGTCCACAAGTCTACGAGAGACAGGCCAGTGCTGACATCACACACCCTCCCTTAAAACTCCTGGGAAAGCTTGCTTTTTTTCTAACACTCCCAGGAAATGACTGGTGACCATCGTTAGACCCAAACGTCGACTTCCTGTCCATCAAATTGCAATTAGAATTTATTTCTATTTTTATCTCTGTTTTGGCTCATGAACGTATGCTACATTCCCCATGCAGGTCTGCAAGGTGTTGATTGCAGCCTGAATTGTGCCTCTGGCAGGCCGCGGCAGCTGCGTCACATCACACCCAGCTGCTCCTACCTAAGACATAACGTCTGCTTTAACCTGTTTAGCGAAGCTTTGTCATATTAGTGATGCGGATTAGCAAAATGTTCTAATATTAGCGCTTCAATTGCAGAAATTTACAATCGTATCAGAATGTGGGGTGGTCTTGCCCTGTGCCGAGCAACAACCCCCCATATTAGAGAGGACAGCTGTAGTTATGAGATTTCTCACAAAACTACAACCACCACTCTATCAGGTCCACAGTACTATATAATTACATTGTTTCTAATGCAAGGTTACATGCAAGGTAAAATACTGACACAGTTGCACCATCTAGAGTCTGTAGCATAAATTGCACCCTACATAGTTTTTAACCAGGTCTCTTTGAACAGCTATGCTCCAGCAACATGCATTTTCATTGCAATCCCAATCCACAGGCTATGGCTATACTAGACAACTCTTCCTGAGTGTCAGTGAGACTCCATGAAATAATAGCAATCTTCCTGACTCCCTGGGGGTCTACAAATCTGTAGTTTTGGAGAGAGAGAAGAGTTGCACTGTGGATGCACACCAAAAGAAAAGGATATTTTGCAAGAGAGAAAATTATCCTGAAGTATTAAAATTTATACTTTTATTGGTATTTTATACTAAAAAGAAGAGAGAGCAATCCTGTGCAGATTTTTTAACAAATAGAATCTCACAAGGTGATCTCCTTCTATGACTTGTAAAATTTATAAGGGGTTAAGACTTTTACATACATACATACAACATATATTGTGTTTGTGCAAATGCACAGAAAAAAAAAGGGTTGGTGTTTATAGGGATTAAAAATGAATTTCCCTTAAGCTGGCTGCTACTGATACTGTGATTTTATTCAAGTCCTTATGAGAAGGAAATATATTAGTTCAAAGTTCCTTCCGTCACCAATTAGGGTGATTTTTATATTGTATCCCTTTATCTGGGGTTTTTAGTTTCAACCTATGGTGAGTTGTCTCCTACGTGTAAATATGTCAGATTTTTAGGTCGTTACTCATATCTGGTAGGTGTTTGTCTCAGGATTACATGCATTATTTTTATTTGGATACACAAAAGTAAGATATCTGGGTATATCTTTGTTAGTCGCTCTTCTGCGTTGTTCTTTCTTACAAAGATAGATTTTATTGGGGTTTTAGCTCTCTCTCACAGAGCCACAAATGCTGCTGCAAGCCCGTTTTCCTGGGCGTTTTTCCCAATTTTAACACTTTTGTGGAGGGTTTTGATATACCTCTTATTATTTATATCAGATCTAAGTCACTTTTTATTGTGTATCAGGTACTCGGGATAATTATGCCAGACAGTTATTCTCAAAATGGTTCTCTGGTTCCCTCTGAGTACTTCTTTAAATGATTATTGCCATCTGGTGGTTATTTTTAAATAATGCATGTAAGTGTACCTGCTTCCAGGTATCCTGGATCTCTGCTGTACATATATATCGCAATTTTAGCTCCCTCTCACTGAGCTGTCTTTTTTGCTGATAATATTTATTTATTTATTCCACATCTTTATATTAATATACTTGTTCTCCGATATCTTAAAACTCTACTATCTCAGTATATGTGTGTATAGCAATTCAGCTCTCTCTCACTGAGCTGTCACAATTGCTAATATGTTTTAGAATTATTCTAGCAGTGATTTTTAGAGGGAAGATGCTGCATATTAGCAGTCTCAATTGTATTTTATTATTCAGATTGTGGTTTTAATTCCACTTGTTCTGTCCAGTATATTATTACTATCCAATATATATTTCACAATCCTGCCTATATTGGCGCGGTTAGGATAGTATTAAAGATAGTGGTATATTCTTTATCTTATTTCAGCAGTTTCTAGGTACTGGCTAGCTTCAGATAATGACTAACTTTCCTTTCAAGGACTTGTATCTATTTTCAATTAGATCACAGCATCATTATATCATTATTTATACATTTCATATGATTTTGCAACAAAGCTGGCTACTTTTGTTGCAAAATCATATGAAATGTATAAATAATGATATAATGATGCTGTGATCTAATTGAAAATAGATACAAGTCCTTGAAAGGAAAGTTAGTCATTATCTGAAGCTAGCCAGTACCTAGAAACTGCTGAAATAAGATAAAGAATATACCACTATCTTTAATACTATCCTAACTGCGCCAATATAGGCAGGATTGTGAAATATATATTGGATAGTAATAATATACTGGACAGAACAAGTGGAATTAAAACCACAATCTGATTAATAAAATAAAATTGAGACTGCTAATATGCAGCATATTCCCTCTAAAAATCACTGCTAGAATAATTCTAAAACATATTAGCAACCAATTACTCCCCAATAATATACAAGGGATATATTGCACAAGAGAAAAGTGTGTGCGGACCCTCAATTCCCTCTCCCTTACCCCCGTTATCTAGGGTCTACAAATCTCCCTGATTGCACCTTATTCCCGTTATATAGCTGTTCTGTACAGTCAAATAGGATCATCAGGGCCCTTTCAAGGCATTGGTTATAAGGCACAATTGAGCAGATGTATTAAGACTAGTAAAGTGAAAAGTGGAAGGTGATATTGGAACAACCAGCTGTGTTGGAAAAATGACATTTAGGAGCCAATTGGCTGGTGCATTATCACCTTCCACTTTATCACCACTTTATCACTTTTCCAGGCGTAATACATCTGCCTCATGTTCACTACGGCTACATGCATTTTTGACTAATAAACTGACCACAAATAAAACAACTTGTGGTTAATACACAATATATGAGCAAGCCCTGAAATGTATCATTGTCTTTTTGTCAAGAAGTAGATCTTATTGAGCAACAGTGCAACAATGCTAAGGCAGATCAGTACCAGGGCCGGTGCTACCCACTGAGCAGCTCCTGCAAAGCAGGGAGGCACCATGCTGAAAAGGCACTGTCTCCCTCCCTGCTCTACTAAAGCTGCCTCAGTCCTCACTGTCACTGCCTCCTGCAAGCCGCCCGCAGAGCCAGCGGGCGGCAGTATGGAGAGGCTGAGCAGCTCCCTGCACCGTGCACACACTGTCCTCCTCCTACGACTTGCCCCCTCTTCCTCACGGACACTTGTGCTGAGGCATGTAGCGCTGTTTGTGAATGCCTGGATGACATGTAATGTTCGGATCCGCCCCCTACCCATTGCTCCGTGCGCCTGTCAGCTGTCAATCAAATGATGAACAGGCAGCAGCGCCGCCTCCCCTTCCTTCCCTCTTCTCAGTGTGCTGTGCCAGTGCCACTGCCAGTCCTCAACACTCTATCCCCCTCTATCTCCTCCCCTCTTCTTCCATCTCCTCCTTCTCTCCCCTCCTTTCCCCCTCAGTCACGAGAGGGGTGTAATGGCATCCTCAGCGTCCTACCTAGGCAGATAGAGGAGGGACTGCACAAGAGTTAAACAGCAAAATAACAGTGAGTCTTTTATTATACATGTTTATAACAAATTTTTTAATAATAGTGGATTTTTTTATATTAATTTAGACACTTATTAAATAATGGGCTGGGTTATGTGCCTAAAGGTGGGCATACACGCTGCAATGTTTTCGGATCGCATCGCACACACATTGCATGCATGCCATGTGATGCGATGCGATCTAGCCCATAACGTATGCGATTCTCGCAGCGTGTATGGGCACCTTTAGTGCCTGCAACATTTTGCGGACACAGCACTGAGATGGTGTATGTATACATGTACATGCACCCAAGATCCTCCATAGGATCGCATGTTGCATACGCTCCCACAATCGGGCTGCAGCTTGTTGCAATGGCAATGTGAGAGGGCGCAAAATGTATGGTTTGCAGGAGGGAGCCGGACACCCTAGCACCGGCCCTGATCAGTACACATCTGACGTGACACTGACTGCAGTGTTCATAGGTGTTGCTGTCACAGACAATCTCCCTGAAATGCTTTTTTCAAAAAAGTATTGCTACGACTCAAAGAAAATGTTTATTTCTCATAATGATCAGAACATGTGCATCTAAAGTATTAATGAAATGTACAATGCTGGGTATCAGGAGATGGCCTGTCTCTGTCACCAGCCAGACCACCTCCCTGAAGCATCCAGTCCCACCTACTGTACCTAGGGAGTTGCTCTGCTTTAGAAGGCTCCCAACATTCATGGAATAGAGGGGTCTCTCTCCACCAATCTAAGAACCCCTCCCCCGTCCTGTTCCCCATGAGCATACCCCTTACTCTGTGCCCTCCTAAACTTCCCCCTTACCCTTTGTGCCCGAGTTTCCCCCAAACATATGCCACCTTGAACATCTTACCCTTCCTGTGACACCAGAACTCCCCTCCCTCATCCTGTGCCCCCCTAAACCTGTGCACCCTGAGTGCCCCCCTCACTTCGTGCCCCATGAGCATACACTATTACTCTGTGTCCACCTGAGCATCACCTAACCCTGAGCATCCCCCATCCCTGTGCCCTTATGGTTGCCCCCCTCCCACCGCCTGTGACCCTTGAGTACCCTTCCAACCCTGTGCACTCTGATCTTCCACCTCCACCCTGAGTTACCGGTATTTGGTTGATCAAATGTCAACATGCAAAAGGTCGACTTTAACAAAAAAGGTCAACACAAGCAAAACATTGACTAAAAAAAGGTTGACACATGAAAATGTTGAAATTAGTTTCTGTTTTTGAGGGCTTTTTCATACTTTAGCATATATATACTGTAAACTCCTATTGGGAACGGTAGAGTTGGGCCAAGCGCAGTGAGGCACCATGTCAGACTTTCAGTATTCCACCTAGACACTGTAGACCTTTCCTTCCACACCTGGAAAAGATCATAAGATTTCCTTGCAGAGAAATAACTTGTGAGTTGTAACAGAGAAGTATTTGAGATAGTCACACATGAAATAAATATGATTTTATTGACATGTTAGAATACAAACATTTCCTAACACTGTCATTAAAAAAGCCATTGATGAAGCAGAATTGTGTTTTACACTAGTATTAAGTTATTAGCAGAAAATGTCAGAGAAGGCCTAACCTGTCACTCCAACCCAAGAGCCAGACTCCATATTGCAGAAGATATGTGAAATGTGTTTTTCTTTTCTATAAACACAATTAAGATATTTGTAATGTAACCATGTCTAGCCAGGATTTGAAGAAAGACACTATAAAAGCACAAGATATGTATCCTAAGGAATGTACCTAAAGATATGTTTAACGCAAAACTGTACACAACTAAGTAGTTACCTTGCGCCTGTACAATATTTGCAGCCTTGCGAGTCAACCAGTATAACCTCCAGAGTCTGGCTATTGAGTAGAGAGGTAACAGTTGCATCCTATTTGTCACATTTAGCCTTTTTCATGAAATACTGTACGTGTCATCACATAAGTATAATCCATATTTTTTTTAAACTTCGTCATCTGTCAAAAATGTCTACAAATCTCAAACAATCAGTGAATCCAGCTTTGCAGAAAGTAGAATTACTGGAGACCTTAAAATCTTTAAAACATTTAATACTCTTTCATAAATATATGAAACATTGTACCTTTCCAAAAGGCAGCAATACAGAATGCAAATGTAATTTTTTTTTATTTTTTGTTTTTATTGAAAGCTTACGAAAACGGCCCAGCTCTTCACTGTCACATAAAAAAGTGCTCATGTTAGACCTTAGGACTGATCACACTGTTTTTCCTCAAAGGACAACATTTTCAGAGTTGGACCTCTAAAATAGCACCAATAATTCCAGTTAAATATTTAATAAATAAGCAACTTTTTCTTTAAAATCATGGAAGTCTGCAAGGTGAAGCATCATGAAGCATCATTTTTATATTTTCTTCCAATAACTCAGCTTTATGTGGAAACACAAACCACGGCTTAGCGACATGCGCCAGGGTAAGCGAGCAAACATCCAAGTATGCAATGCAGGAAGGGTTGGGGGCACCACAGTCTACAGTATTTACAGTTTGTACTAATCAAGAATATGGCTGAAGCACAACTGTAAGCAGATAGTAACTAGACTACTCTTAGGTATTACATTGTGTGACGATTATAGATTCCTACGACTGATGTTTGTGCTCCTCTATCTTTATTTCTCACCATGAAGGTAGACTGCAAATTATAATCAACAACATGTCTCAGTTTAGTGCATAAATAACTGAAGAAAGGTTAGGATGTAAGGATACTGTCAGGGACAGATTGGGATGGAAAATCAGCCTGGGAAATATCTGGAAACAGCCCTCACAGAGGCGGGGACTGTTGAAGGGATGGGATCCATCACAGGGCCTGATTTTGAGTTAGACACAGTTGCAGTCGTGCTTTTATCTTTTCCTGTAGAATGCCCTTCCTTGGGGTCATGGGTAGACTGGGAATTTAAAGTGACCCTTGAAAAATGTCTCCCTTGCACGCCCACTTTGCCTGCCTGCCACCCTTTATCACCATACACACCAACACCAGTAAGCTTCTACCCCTTAACACACCCACACCACCAGTCTGTTACCCTGTACCTTCTCCTGACCCCAGGTGGGTCAGCTCACCGGGAATCGTCCCTTTGGTTTCTATTGCCACCACCCCTGGATACTGTATAGTGTATAAACACAGTTTATACAGTACGTTTAAAATGCATGCTTATTTTATGAAAAGAGAATGTAGTATGGCACAGTCTGTCAATCTACTGGAAATATGCAAAGGGTAATGCTTTTGTCGACCTGCCAACCGGCAACCAGTTTGATTTTGCAGTGTAAATGATTGCCACTTTTAAAAAAAACTGGAGATTTCTTACCAAATCTCTCACTTTCTGAATCTCTCATCCTATTAAATTTCACCCATTATGTCATCAGCTGAGGAAGTTTGGCTATTCCTATGTTTTTGCTAAAACATATAACACAATACATTTATAACATATATATATATATTTTTTTTAAAAACCATAAATAAATTAACTAACTGTAGATTGATATAACAATCACAGGTTATATTACGCAATACATTTTCTACTGCCATCTCTACAAGTAAATAGTTTTTTTTACTACCGAATACTATCTGGCTTAATTCAATATAACTGATCAACATGCTGCTATCAATGCATTGTAAACCTTGTATGTAGAGTGAATGACAGAACAGAAGCAGTGGCATGTGCATATTACTGTATACAGTACATTAAGAATCTCAGCAAAGCAGAGCAGGACTAATGTTGCAGTGACATACATGTGCTTTATGTAAACGTTATGTTCTGAAACGGCAGAAAGTGGATTTCCTGCATTATTCTATAAAGTCAAACACCCACGGTGGTTTTAGCTATAAATTATCAAATGTATATATTTATCAGTAATGGAAACAAAAGGAAATAAAAAACCATGTCATTGTTATCACTTTCGGCATTCAATTTATCTCATTTTTAGAATATGAGGAATTGATTATAATGTCAAATTGCTTGACGTGTTAATGTTTATTTTCTATAGTATTTGTTGTATAGTATATACCATTATTATAGCCTATGTTTTTTTTTTGTTTTTTTTTTTAAATATCTTTATTGTTTTTTAACCTGTCTACTGTTTCTTTGTTACTGGTTCTAATACTTTTAAATGTGAAAATGCCGTGGCAAATACACCTGAAAGTGTCCAGGTTAAATGACGCATGAGATATAGCCTGACATTTAAAGTAATCATAATGGCAGTCATACTTCATTTGCCTAGAATATTTTTCCGGCATAGGCAAATGCAGGGGGGGTTTCTGGTTGCCCGGAAACGCCCCTCATCTTGGCAAGTGTCTCGAATTATGAAAATAATAGCAATGGTATATAATATGATTACTAGAGTGCTGCCACATCATGTGAAGTGACAGGGCAGAGATGCTGCACATGCCCAGTAGTATTAGTGTCATCTACCATGTTTTGCTGTGTGTGAGAATCTAAGCACTCAATAAGTGGACTGGAGCAGAGAGCAGCTAGGAAGAAGAGACAGAAACCGTACCATGAGGGGGGAGACTGTGGTCTTAGAACGTGCAGATCTGCCTCCTACTGTTTCTATTATGTTTTTTGTGCATTTATTTTTGTATGTTTAACCTTTTCCTGACTACCATCTTATTTATACAGCCCATACTATTGACCAGGCTTTCCCAACCACGGTCCTCAAGGCACACCAACAGTGCAGGTTGTGTAGATATCCAGGCTTGAGCACAGGTGACTTAATTAGTACCTGAGTGATTCTGATTAAACCATCTGTGCTGAAGCCTGGATATCACTAAAATCTGCACTGTTGGTGAGCCTTGATGACCGTGGTTGGGAAAGCCTGGTATAGACCATCTATTGTGTTAAATATTATTACTGTATTCCATATAATATCCAGAGTAATAGAAGACCAATGTTTACATTAATAGACAGTGTCTACAGACTCCCACACTTGCCCCAATATTCCCCAGAGTGGGAGATTGTGTCCTGCATTTGCCATTGTCCAGGATTTCATTTCTGTCATAAGAGACATACTGTACATCAATGAAAGCAGCATTTATGGCTTTAGATTACTAATAACTGAGTGAACTGTAGTGTAATGATATAACAGTGTACAGCCTTGCTATCATCATAAGGTGACTGTTATGGGAATTATTACATAAGAATCATATTACATTTGATATGAAGATGGGTATTAGGCAGAGATGAGGAAATAGCAGCGGAATTGCATTATGTGGCTGAAAAGGTCATTATCTGATTCCACAGCAAAATGCATAATTGTCACAGATGAAGATATTGATGGGATCATGTGATGTTCAGGGACAGAGGACGGACAAGAAGCCGCGGGTTTAAAATGGGCAGGTTTAATAAAAATTACTCAGAAACAAAGCTGAGGTCAAATACTTAGTTGACAAGGAGATAAGGAACTAAAACGATAGCACTCACTAGAAGAAAAATTTAAATGGTAAGTCTTTGCAAAAATAAACAAATAGGCAGTACTCTGCAGGTTCAAACAGGACTTGAAGGAAGGTAGTAGTTGAAGACGTAACTCACAGTGAGTGAGTTACGTAGAGAGTGAGGAATTCTAGGTGGAGATGGAGGAGGTAGAGAACCAGAGGGTTACTGAGAAGTCCCACGAGGCCCAGGGATTGATGGCAGCTGACGGGCTGGCAGTGAACACTGCAGGAGAGGCCTAAGTGAAATTCAGGAGCCAGCAAGGAGGAAGGAGTCAGGCTGGTTCTTAGGCTCCATACAGGTAAGGAGAGATACAGGAAGTGCTCAGTAGGAAGATATCTTTGCACTGACTCAGAGCAGCCTAGACACATCCCCCTTATAGCAAGGGAATTGCTTCCATTGGCCCTATGAGCAGGAGGCAGGGAAAACTCCAGGACCTGGACAAACCCTGCTTTGCCCATTTCCAAAATGGCGGCGCCGGCCTCCCAGCGCCGTCAGACAGAACCTCCGGCTTGCTGCAGCCACGGCCCTCCAGAGCAGTGAACAGACACTGCCGACAAGCCCCACCACCTATGACCCCCAGGATCCTGCTGGACGCATGCCAGCCGTTGGCGGACATGGACGTGTGAGTACTGTGGCCGCCGTGTCCAGCCGCGGCGGCATGTGACAATAATGCTTTACCAGCTCTTGGAATGCTGGATGCTGAACAGTTATTTCTGAATGTGGTTCATGCATGGCCGCTATTTATCAAATGGCTTCTATGCTATATACTGTAAGCTATCCATGAATTTTGACAAATATTTAAGTGTATAATGAATATGCACCGATCTTGAAAGATAAAAGAAGGAAGAATAAGGAATTAAAGCAGGTGAGTAAAATACTGTATTGTTTTTATAGAAGTGACTTTGCTTAAAATACAGTAATAGTCTAGATCCACAGGCCATAGATGGATAAAGCTTAGCACCATATAGCTCAAAAAATGGTAGCTCTACAACTAGAAATGATGTATTAGAGAATATCTCAATAAAGTAAATTACAAAAATAGTCAAATAAAAGCTTAGTACTGTTCTCAGTGGGCTCATGAGTGTATACGAATGTGAACACATGGCCATCAAGAGGAATGCTGGCTCCTGGTATAAAGTAGGCATGTCCTCACCACATTGTAATTGTCTGGCCCCTTGGTGGCGGTATGGTGCTGACGAGGGCAGGGGCAGGCTATGGTGGGAGCATAACTTTGCCTCTTTGGTAAGCATGGTCCCCATGTAAGCAGTACCCCAGTTCTTTATCCCTACAGCACCCCAATCAGGGAGTCAGTTCAATCATTGTGATGTGGGCAAAGAGCTTTCAGAGCAATATAAAAATGCTGGTAAGAGCGGTGCATTGCACATTTGATCTGCATCCCCGTATGTTGGACTACTGAGTCACACATTGTGACCTTGCATCTCAACATTGCAGTTAATTGTGTTGCACTCGGGAATAAGCAATGTGGTAAAATGTGTGAATCCTTAGAAACAATGAGGAAACAGCACCTAGGACACACATTGGAGGTGCACCTCAGAAACTAGATAGATATAGAGGGATAGGAGGGATTTTATCTGTGTAAAGAGAATGATCACACTTCTAAAGAGACACATTGTACAAGTACTGTGTAGTAGTGTATGATGCAGGACAATTCCATACACTGCATGAATGTAGTGTGCATATTATTTAAACCATTTGTAAAATGTTTGAGGTATAGTGTTCTGTGATTAATTCTATGGACACTGTGCAACATGGCTTTCTACATTGGGTTGTGTCACGTGGCGTAGACTGAAAAAGCATTATATATAAAATATATGCCTTAGGTTAAGTAGAAATACTGTGCTGCATTTAGTTTTATAGTAAGTACATGTAGTGTGAGTTGTATTGTTTGATAAGTTACAAATATCATTGCAAAGCTATGGCGCACTGTATTCATTTGTGTAGAAGTGCTGTGCAGTGTTGTTGCAACGGTCCGGATCAATTGGAGCCTCTCCTTAGACTTGGACACAGTAGTACAACAGCAGTAGCTATAGCCAGGAGGACGAGAGGATTCCACAGAGAAGCCTGGGAAGAGAAAAGAATGGCTCATAAGATCTAGAGGTCGATACAATGGACAATGCTTAGAGAACAAAAAAAATGGAGTGGTGATGGCAGATACTACAGCATTCCAACATCATAACTATCCAAAAATAAGCCATTTTTGCCATAATAGGCAGAGTATGGGATATTGATACAAGCAGGTACTATACATAGCATTGTAACAATGCGGGTGGGGTGGGGGTGTATAACAAAACAAATACAACTGGCATCCACAGAAAGGACTTTATGAAAAAGAGGCACATAAACAGACAATGCCACTTCTGGTTAGGGTTCCCATGTTTCTGCCATACAAGACATTTTGGCAGTTGGACATATGGGGTGAGATTCTATGCTATGCGCTAAATGCGCATGTTTTATTTGCGCACCACATCGCCGCAAATCGCACTTTTAGAAATCGCATTTTTCAGTCAAAATGCGCAGAGATGTTACTTCCTCGGCGTCTGTATTCAGAATGATTTCTGGCCAATCAGGAGCCGACTTTCTCGAAATCATTCTGCCAGAGACGCCGAGGAGGAAACATCTCAGCGCCGGTCAAAGTCCTGCAAGCCGGGTACCAGATAGGAGCAGCGCAGTCACCGGTGAGGAGTCCGAGGTCGCCGCCGGGGACCAGGTAAGTTGGATTTGCTTCCTTAGATACCCCTGGGGACTACCTCGGATCCCGGACCCCGGATTCTGCAGCCCAGGAGCCCCGGAACCCCAGGACCAGCCCCGGAACCAGGACCAAGGCCCCGGAACCGGACTCTTCTGCCCTGGAGCCCCGGAGGACGGACCCAGGATCCAGGGACCGACCTACGGGCTCAAGGTAGGTAAGTTTCAATGTGTGTGTGTTTTGTGTGTATTAAAGTTTTATTTTACAGTGTGTCAGTGTGATTTTGTGAACTATTTTTTGCACTGCAGAACTACAAGTGCCAGCGGGCCCTTTAATGCCCCGCATGCTGGGACTTGTGGTTCCCCAAGTCCCAGCATGCGGGGTAGGCTTGCTGGGACTGATAGTTCGCCAGTATAAAACAATAGTTTTAATTCTTTTTTTTACACAAGTCATCAGCCCGATGCCCACCGCCCAGGGGCATCGGGGACAGCCCCGGACTATCAGCATGGGCTGGTAAGTCCTTGAGGGGGGTGACCCCTTCTTCGGGGGGGTCCCCACTTCCCCAGGACCCCTGCCCATGCTGACCAGCCAGGGGGTTAATGCTTTGGCCGCGGGAGCTTATATAATAAGTTTCCCCCGGCTGTGGCATTACCCTGCTGGCTGGTTGTGTCCGGTGCTGGTTCTTAAAATACGGGGGACCCCTAGTCACTTTGTCCCCCGTATTTTGGGAACCAGCGCCGGACCTTGAGTCTGGTGCTGGTTTCATAAAATCAAGGGGACCCCTATTTGTCGGGGACCCTGATTTTATGTCACCAGCACCGGCTCAGTGAGCCCAGGGCTGGTTATACTCGGGCGGGGGACCCCGCGCTCGTTATTTTTTTTTTTTTACCCTTTGTTTTCTTTTTTACAGCAGAACCCTGCACAGAATATTGCGATCTGTGCAGGGTTCTGGCTAATTCGCCTAACAGACCCTGGTCTGAAATAAGTGCGATAATTAGTCACCTAAATAATGCGATGTGCAAATGCGCATTGCATTAAATAAGCGACTTGTATAGTTTTCTATACGAAAACATCTGGATGCGATAAAAATGCGAATTTATCTCGCATTTTTATTCAGCATACCTTAACGCACATAATATGCGATTTCAGTCCCTGAGCGCATCCCATTAATAAACGATTTAATGGGAAAATGCGAGATCGCCATTTTGTGGTCTAATTACCGCAAAAAAACGATAATCGCATCCCATAGAATGTTACCCATGGGGTGGATTTTATGGTCTGACCAAACTTCAGGTCACATACTGTAGTACGCACTGCTTAATTTGAAAATGATAGAGCACTACAAGTACTAGCACCATTGCCAGGTGCTTGGGATCTGTCGTTGGTCATTTATGTCCTTGGAAAGACCCTTATTTTCTATACCTATTGCCTGCAAGGTCCATGTTGTGTTATTTTGTAAGTTAACAGACATGATCACCAACCATTGATATACTCTTGGATTTTTAAAATTGGTCCTATAGCTGGCACTATATTCAGCAAATATCATATGATTGGGATTGTATACTTTATCTATTACCAGCCATTTATGTCACACACACATACTACACAGTGCTTTATAGAGAATATCTGGCCATTCATAACAGTATGTGACACAGATACATGTACAGTACATGTACACACATACATGAGGAAACAGGAGCGAAGCGGATTCATACACGTTTCAGGTGCATCTACAGATGTGACTGTAGATGAATAGCTGAAATGCAATTCTCACATACTCCAAACAATGTTCAGTGAG
Source organism: Crinia signifera (assembly GCF_055691185.1). Lineage (NCBI taxonomy): Eukaryota > Metazoa > Chordata > Amphibia > Anura > Myobatrachidae > Crinia > Crinia signifera. The sequence continues at coordinate 191,369,451 of NC_139220.1, forward strand.
GGCATGATGATGGGACTGCATACATAGACAGGAGAGTAGGGGAGGGGGGTCACTAGCTTAGATGACATCCAGTGCCAGTGGAAGATGGCGCATGTCAATTAAATGGGGCATGGCTTCACCAGAAGGGGCATGGCTTTATGGGAAACAGATGTAGCCTTGTGGCCTGCCCCCCATTTTCATCAATGTGGGGATCTCATAGACGTGGGCTGCTTTTAGAGATTGCTCAAGCCAAAACAGGAGAATACAGTAGTGCTTAATTACTTCTTGGTACCTTTGGTCAGGGGCTGGCTGGCAACTTTTAGCCCGGGGGGCAAGTCCAGAGCACTGGTTCATAAGTAACAGCGCATCATTAAAATGGAGGTTTTTCGTTAAAAGTATAACGACACCACAGGCTTCTCCCCCTGTATAAAAACAGGACACCACAGGCTGCTCCCCCTGTATAATAACAGGACACCACAGACTGCTGCCCTGTATAATATCAGGACACCGCAGGCTGCTACCCGCACAAGGATCAGGGGAAGCCAGGCACTGGCACACACAAACTCACAGTAGCCGGCGGAGGGCTTTTGCACACACCACTCCACCCCTCCTGCCATGCTTACAGCTGGCTGAGGATGCTTCCGGATGCTCTTACTGTCATAGCTAGTCAGCTCCACCTCCTTAAACAGCTGAGTAGCTGAAGGAAGCAGAGCTGCTCACCTATGGCAGCGAGAGTGATTGCAGCTGCCACACAGACAGTCTCCTGCAGCCAGCCTAATTTATGATGCAGGGGAACTAGTGACACTACCCCCTGGCCTAGCACATTATTGTCATGTGGCTCCAGGATTACTGAGATTTTGCACAAGCGCAGATGCTCCTATTGTGGCAGCCGAGGTTTTGTATGTATCAGCCCGGCTTAGTAGGAGCATGGCCACTGAGAGAGATGCGGAACACAGCACACTGAAAATTTGCCTGGCTTCCCGGAGTCCCACTCCGCCCCTGCCACAGGCTGCTCACCTGCATAAAAATAGAAGAGGACACCACTGGCTGCTCTCCTGCATAAATAACGATCTGGACACCACAGGCTGCTCTCTTGCATAAATAAATAACAGGACACCACAGGCTGCTCTCTTGCATATATAAAGAACAGGACACCACAGGCTGCTCTCCTGCATAAATAAAGAACAGGACACCGCTGCTCTCCTGCATAAATAAAGAACAGGACACCACAGGCTGTTCTCCTGCACAAAGAACACGGCACCACAGGGTGCACTTTTGCGTAAAAACACAGGACACCACAGGCTGCTCCATTGTGTAAAAGACAGGACACCACAAGCTGCTCCCCCTGTGTAATATAATAATAGTAATGCCATGTGGTGTCATGGCATAATGCCATGACGACACCACAGGCTGCTCCCCCTGTATAATATAAAAGTAATGCCATGACACCACAGGCTGCACCCTCTGTATAATAATAATGCCATGACACCACAGGCTGCTCCACCTGTATATTATAAAAGTAATGCCACGAAACCACAGGCTGCTCCCCCTGTATAATATAATAATAGTAATGCCATGACACAAATTATTATACAGGGGGAGCAGCCTGTGGTGTCATGGCATTATTATTATACAGGGGGAGCAGCCTCTGGTGTCATGGCATAATGCCATGACACCAGAGGCTGCTCCCCCTGTATAATAAAAATGCCATGACACCACAGGCTGCTCCACCTGTATAATATAAAAGTAATGCCATGACACCACAGGCAGCTCCCCCTGTATAATATAATAATAGTAATGCCATGACACAAATTATTATACAGGGGGAGCAGCCTTTGGTGTCATGGCATTATTATTATTATTATTATTATTATTATTATTATTATTATTATACAGGGGGATACCTCAGGAAACATCAGAATAGATTTTTTTTTATGTGTGAGTTTGATTCTCACTTACTCACAGATTTTCTATATTTCTTGCTGGTCAGTCCCCCGATTCTCCAGCCTGCTGCCTGCAGAGTGCCTGCTTCCTTTCTCTGCAGTGCAGACGCGTGGGTGGGAGGCGTCATCGTCATGACGTCCACACCCAGCGTCTGCCACTGCTGGGTGATCAGAGGGAAAAGGCGGCCGGCCCCGGCCCTCCTCCACGTAGCTGTGGAGGCCGGCAGCCATGTTCCTGTAGCCGCAGCCAGCAGACATGTTTAAAAGACTACAGAAACATGGCCGCCGGCAGTGTAAGCATAGGTAAGGCAGCCGCGGCAGTCCAGCCAGAGCGGCCTGGGGGGCACATGGCACTCTGCCCCCCAGCCCAGCCCGCCCCTGCCTCTGGTACACCTGCTCCCTGAGACTGTCTGTATGGAGTGCTGGCTCCTACACTCTGGCAGGAGCCAAGTGCTAAAAATAATGTTACAATGCAGAACCTAACTCTTGTCACTGAGGAAGAGTCTGCATTTTGGTGACACCACTCAGCAGTTGACACCCAGCAGTGTCCTGGAACCCCGCCACTGCAGGAGAGTGAATACATCAATTTACTAGAATATCCTTTGCATCCAGTATACAGCTTGTACATGGGTGTATTGATTGGGAGCAGGTAAACTGCAAGATGTGTACAACAATAAAATGCATGGTATGGTAACATAAGCTGCTTATATAATGTTAGATACTGATTGGTTAGCTTGGTTACTTTAATTAACCCCTTGAGCGGTTCGTCCTGCCCCAGCAAAACCCACCACAGAATGTAGGCCATTTCCCCTCCCACCCAACCCCCTCCTCACCTCCGCTCCGGCGATCGTACACTGGAGCTCCCCTGCCACTGCCCTAGCCACCTGTGGTGAAAGACCCTTCTCTTCAATTAACTAGTTCAACACAGGTGATGGCAATCATACAGTAAGAGGGAAGTCCAGGAGCATTTCATGGTCGAAGGATTTCTACTGCGCCACCATGTGCACAGCTTGTTTTCAGCGATCTCCGCCGTTTAAATACCTCGGTGGCCGCATTAAATACACCCCAATGTGTGATCAAGGGCACTACTATGGCTCAGAAAATAAATTTGGGCATTATTATATGCCATACAATTAACAATAACTGCAAAGAGGTGTCTCTCTAGAATTAATTGGACAGGGGCCCACCAAAAAGGTGCTATGGGGCCTACACAGTTCTGGCTATGCTCTGCATTTTTCGACACGTTTCCTGACTTCCACAATTTATTGGACCCAATTTAGATGAACACAGCGATCAAATTAATAAATGTTATACAGTGTGACATTATCATAATGCTTCAATAGTATTGTACTTTTACAAACCTTTCCTTTGATGTGACTCAGGAATCCTCGGTTTCTCTAGGCATCTTTCCTATGGCAGAAGACTTCTCTGAGAAGTAGACATGGGCATATTTTTGTGGAACCTACTGATTCTGCAATATGTCAGTTCCTTTAATGCCTCTTTCAATGGTCGTTGCTGATCAATTTTTATTTACTTTTATTTATTTATTATCAATGTTGGTCAATCTAAAATCGATTTTGGGCTTCCACTGCTAGAACACACATTTACTAACATTTAAAATGTAATACAAAAATGAATCTGTCAGTAGATTTGTGATTTAGCCCTGTAAGCCCAATAACATCAACCAAAATGTACTTTTAGTAAATATCCTACCTTGTGTATCCCACCTTGTGTCTGCTTTTTGCTGAAGTGTGTGAGGTTGATGCAGAGTGGGAAGGAAATAGGGAATGTGTTGCACCATAGAAGCAGTGGCGTAACTACTGTAAGGCAGCGTGGGGGAGCAAGCAGCTGCGGGGTCTGTGTGGGCGCCGGCACCCCCTCAATGCACAGACATGCTGCTGCCTGCCGCTGCCCACTGACTGAGCACCGTAGGCGAGTCAGGCAGAGATGACAAATCCGCCCACTGATTCAATTAACTGTACACAGAGCCGGCTATTGGCTACTCTGTACAGAAGGGGCGGGCAGACAGGCATGCTAGGGCGGCCTGTGATATACGTCAAAGCCAAGGGAAGCAGCAGTCTCTACTGGTCTCTCTTCGTCTCTCCTGCTTCAGCTTCTCCATTATGCGTGTGACACCATCACATCACACACTGGGAAACACGTTGGAGAGGAGCCTGGGGGGGTGGGGTGTGTCCGTGGCTGGGAGCCTCAGGGGCACCTCAAACTTTTTGGCTGGGGGGAGCAAAATGTATAGTTACGCCACTGCGTAGAAGCCTTACATGGAAAAAATGTATACAATATATCCACCCATAAGCAGATGTGGCCACCAATATGTGCATGCTAAGCTTGCTACTAGTTATCATTATCAGTATGATCTACAGAAGCACCTACTCTATACGAGGTGCAGAATATACACATACAAGCAGGCATATCTCACTTATGTCCATAGATCGCTTTGCTACAACCACACTGTACACATGAGAACAGCCATTACAGCCCAGTTTTGTACATCAGATTTTACAGATCCTCTATAAGGCTGAATCAAAGAATGGAATGTTATTTAAATCCCATGAAAGTTCAGTAGCAATAAATCACTAGCTTTTGTCAAGAATATAAAATGAGATGCAATAATACCCCTTTAATGTACAAACAACATACACAAGCTCAAGGTTTTCTATTTCTATCATTTGCTCCAGAAGGCGGAATCCAGTCTCTGCCCACCAGACTGCAAGATTGATAGGTTATTATCCTTATCTGGATTTAGTACGACCATTTTTAGAGTTAACTTGTCATTTTTATTAAGCTAGGAATGGAGCGTCCCATTTACGGTTTAATAAGGATAGAACTGTTCATCGCTGAACCCTAAAGATGAGGAAGGGCCCAGAGATGTTGCTCTAGTTCAGGGGTCCTCAAACTATCTTGCTCTGGGACCCCATCAGACAATACAAATAGTTACAGGACCCCAGCAAGTTACTGCAGAAGGTCATCACATCACATGTGTAGTCAGCAGACAGCACATACATGGCAGCATTGTGGAGGCACAGAGTGATGGGGGGAGTCCAAAACAACATACAATACAAAAGATATTCAGACTCCTTAATTATAAAAGTCATTAGCCTGATGGTTAGTAACATGGAGTCGCGGCCCCATGCTGAGAAGGTCGGGACCCACTTTGGGGTCAGGACCCACAGTTTGAGAACCGCTGCTCTAGTTTCTGCTCTGAAAATAGGTAGAGCAGGGAGGGGCCTGAATTGGTATTTGCAGCCAGGAGAGTCCTCCACTTTGAATTGGTGATCTCAGGAACATGACGGGAGGGGATCCAGTGCTGTGGACCCCTTTCACCTCTAGGTTCCCGCAGTGGCCACAAACCATATACCTTTTGTAAATCTATCACTGGTCCCATTTAAGTATCCACCACAAAGAACCTAGAGTTAAACATTTATAAGCAACAAAATACAGACAATGAGACAGATAGGATGCAATATGGTCATTTGCTAACATTTCATATACTTTGGATTTGAAAGCATATTTTAAAATATATTGTATTATAAAAACAAGGAGGTGTGAAGGTTAAGGGTCAAAGCAAAAAGGAAACAATACAAGATGATTGCGGGGACAGATGTGGCATCAGGCATGCAGGCATGGCAGCAGAAGCCACAGATATAGTGCTAGCCATGCAAAGCATGCAGAGCACGAGCAGTCATAAGGAGAACAGTACCTGATGTGCACTAGGACGTCTCAGCCCACCAGCACCAGAGCATCCCCATTATAACAATATATCCTAGGAGGGGAAGGGAGAGAACAGGAGGGTCAGATCCACAGGGGGCCTGAGAGAGGGAAGAAGAGGGAGACAAACAAGCAGGAAAGAAAGTAAGGAGGAATGGTGAGGAAAATAGTCACAGAAAGAGGGTGGAGACAGAAAGCAGTGAAATCGTATTGAATCGGAATAAAGTGATAGCAGGGAAGTAAAATCAAGTCAAAAGAGAATGGGGCATTTGGATTTTGGTGTTGACATTTAGGAACGCAGTGAAAGCAAATATAATGAGACAGAAAGGTAAAAGATAGTTACAGAAGATGGCACATATAAAGACATATGGCATGGCAAATGGAATTGTGGAGTCAAAGGAAATTGGCACATGGAGGTGAGGAGGGAAAAACAGATTGTTGTATTAAAATATAAATAATTAAACATTGATAACAGTGTGTGAACGTAGAATGAAAAACAGGAGTGGTGTAAAGGGGGTTAGGAATAAGAAGCAGGTAATAAGAAAGTTGCCAGTTGTGGGACATTTGAATATGTGACAGACACAGGGAAAAAAAGGTAATTATATCCCATGAGTAGATATATAGATAAATAGACAATGTGTCCCAATGGTACACACAGGCGCATCACCACACAAAAACATTGTGAAAGAGAATATTGTAGAAGAAGACAAAGAATATATAATTCAGAGCATGAGCATAATGCAATGAGTAAAATAATGGATGGTCAGACACAGAAGAATAGAGTTTGCAGAATTTATAAATAGTGGAAAAGAACCCAAAATAATACAAGAAATGACATAGGATGCAGTTTGGAAAAGAGAGAAGGGGGAGAGAGAGAGAGAAAGATACATTGGTTACACCGGTGCCAATAGATTAGACTGCTCAGTTCGAGAACTTGAGGCCAGTTTATTCAAATTGGATATTGGGTGACTACTGAAAGTAAATAAATGCATACCCAGTTATTCCTCAGGTTTGTCATGTAAGAAGATGGTATGCTGCTACTACAGCGATGAAGTATGGTATGTGGTGTATGAGTTTACTACATAAAAAAATAGAAACTTATTTATATCTTTATTACAGATTTAACAACTATATCATCTTTATCATCAGCATTGTTTTTAACTAAATGCATCATGTGCCTGTTAATTATCCTCCACATAGGTTTGGGTGTATTTTGGTATATTATTACCTCTTTGATTACTGGTTCAAATAAGTAAGATGTTGAGTTTTCTTTCTTGGACTGCTTCATTCACATCATACATTACAATTGCAGCTTACCGTCAGAACATTGGGTAGCCATTTTTATAAGACAAAGGGGTATATTTATCATTGAGCATATATGACATACTGTATCTTGCCAAAACAGCCAATTTTGGGGGATACCTGTAAATATTAAGGATCCGGTGAATGTAAGAGACTGCTGAAGATATCATAATATGCTGCAGTCCTTCCATTTGCAAAGCAGCTACCACAGCCATAGGATTCTATTGGGGATGTGAAGCTGTCAGATTTATAAAAGCTCACTCCGGAGTTTCACCATGGAAGATAATGCAATCTGCATATATAGTGATATACTACAGGGCTATACAAGTATTTGTTGAGAATCACCAAATCTCAGTTAAGTGCACTGGGTTGGTGGCTTTATAATGTGATTTGAGAATGGGTGGGTGTACAGAGCTAGGTTTATCTGAAGAAAGTATACACTACCACATGTAAATGTAAATATAACATTTATTAATACAAAAATAATTATTATTATTGAATGAGAGCTCTCATAAAAACATATACAATAAAATTATATGTTAAAACCAATGGACAGAGGCTCTCTGATGAGAAAAGGCTCCACAATATATTGCACCAGCACGTTATATTTACCAGGGGGAGACTGGGAGATAATGGAAGGTCTCCTTGGTGGTATAGCTGCAAGAAATATGTCCTGATCCGGATAAGTGCCCAGTGGGTCCAGGTGTCAAGGTAGGTAAGTTGTAGGCAGTCCTTATGGTATATGTATACCCGGCATGGTATTGCTGATGGCTGCTGAAAGATGAACGTCCTGGAGACAAAAGTAAACTGGTCCGGAAATAAAGTGCAGGATTTAGTGCAGTCCTGGTATGGTGCAACAGAGCAATAAAGTGCAGCGGAGAAGTGCTGGAAGCTGAGCAAATATAACGTGCTGGTGCAATATAACGTGCTGGTGCAATATATTGTGGAGCCTTTTCTCATCAGAGAGCCTCCGTCCAATCAATTGGTTTTAACATATAATTTTATTGTATATGTTTTTATGAGAGCTCTCATTCAATAATAATAATTATTTTTGTATTAATAAATGTTATATTTACATTTACATGTGGTAGTGTATACTTTCTTCAGATAAACCTAGCTCTGTACACCCACCCATTCTCTTGTTTTCCATATAATTGGGAGAATTACACACTCCCTGTACAGCAGCTTTGGCTGTGCCTGTGGTTCTTTTCCCCTTTTTTTCTACTTATAATGTGATTTGCCCTGAATTGTGTCACCATAGCCCTGTCCCACACTTTACAAGACCAGGTATGCGGCCTTGTATAGTGGTGGTCGGTGACAAAAACAAAAGTGTAGTGACCACTTGTCCTCACCATGCCCACACACCTCTCATCTTCTGACCCATACAGGTGAGGGTGTCAGCAAGTTTGAATACATTTGCCAATGAGTTATTTCTGTACATAGTGATCAGTATCACCTGTGTGATATGTGCACTACAGTATGTGTAAGTCATCGGTGTTCCCATACAAATAGCTGATTTTTCAAAAATTTTATTAATGGTGGAAAAATTACAGGAAGCAAATGTTTTTCAGCAGATTAAAGTCTTTACAGTATTCTTGGGTAAATTCAAGTTTAATCTGTTTTTTTTCCAATGTTTTCAAAAATACCATGTAGCAGCAATTTCAATTATCCATTTCAAATTAAAAACCAATTTTACCTCACAGGGGGCCAGATTCTCTAAGCTTCAAAAGTGATAAAATAGAGAGTGATAAACAGCCAGCCTTCTGTCTGACATTTTTCAAACACAGTCTGTGACATGGCAGGTAGGAGCTGATTGGCTGGGTGTTTATCACTCTCCATTTTATCACTTTTGAAGCTTAGAGAATCTGGCCCCGTGTCCACATCATTTAAACCATTATTGAGGTTTTTTTATAGACCTCAAAAAACAAACAAAAATAAGAATTTGCTTTGAAAATGAGAATCGCAGTGCAAATTTGCCGAAAAAATTGCTCATTATTTAATTGACCCCTATGCAGTGGTGAATAACAGACAAGGCAACACAAACAGCTGCCCAGGTCGTGTAGGGACTTAAAGGACTCATCTGCCTTTAGACACAATTTTATACCCTTTATAGGGCACTCAGCCATCCGTCAAGGGAGGTAGGTCCTGAGAGGGCAATGAATGTTCTACTGATGTATTGTGTGTGGAGCAGGCACTCTTTGCTGATTGGCTCCTGTGTGAACAGTAGATTTGAGCTGTGTCAAATAAATCCCTCTGTATTTTAGAACGCAATTTGTTCAGCATGTCATACCTGGGAATCTAAATGACAACCTCATACACTACATACAAAAACCTAACACCTTGAGCTAAATAAAATAAGCGAGAGAGAGAGAAAGATAGAGAGAGAGATACATTCCAATAAATTAAGGATCTATAGATATATTATACTTTAAAATATAATAATAATAATAACTGAAGCAGCTAAAATTAGTTAATAAATTACAGATGACATGGGTGAGACTTTAAGTGAACTCTGTGGTCTGGTGATCTAACAAATTTATGATGCATGCATAATTATATTGGCTTGAAACTAGTGCACAACACCTGCTGAACATGCCCTTGGGTAAGCCAAGTTACACACGTCCCCTTCGTGGAAGTATGCAGTGCCATTTTGTTGCTTACGCAATCAAAGTAGGATGTGTGTGTGACACTGTTTTTGTGAGAGGCTGTGTATGATACTGGGTATGCAGGTGACATGGAGCCCTCGACTGCAGCCATGATCCCGCATGTGTGACACTGTATGCAGTGGCGTAACTATTATTTAAGCACCCCCCTCGCCGATCATAAAGCAGCGCCCCCCCCACCTCCCCTGCAGATTTACCTGTATTCACAGCAGTGGTCCTGGCTCCCCTCCTTGCTTCATTCTGATGCTATGAAAAATGGACCATCACAAAATGTCCGCCCCCATACAGCAGGCAGTTTCAGAGAACTGTCTGCTATATGGGGGCGGACATTTTATGATGGTCCGTCTCCATAGCATCGCTGTCGCCACTCACCCTGACAGTATTCAACGCACCCCCCCCTCATACGCCAATTCCCCCTCGCTCCATTTTTTGAGCGAGGGGAAATTGGCATATGCGGCTCCTGAACCAGTGAGACTCACAACTAAATACAGCGAGTTTCCTGCATTAGCCGCGGGTCTCGCTGTTTTGGGGAATTCTCGCCGAACTGCGACGGCGAGGATTTCCCAGGAAAGTTGAATAGAGCGAGCAGCCGGCGCGGGGGTTAAACAGCGAGGATCGCTGGTTTTCTGCAATCCTCGCTGTTTAACCCCCTCGCTGGCCGCGGCATTGAATACACCAGATAGATGGTGTGTGATGAACTAATTTTGGAAAAGGGACAGGAATTGAGTTTTAAGGGTCATGAATTAAGCTTGTGCATGAGGTTTATTTTCTCACTATTGCAGCTGATATTCCCTAATCCTTTTGGCCACTATCGATTCTCAAGTCTTGAGCATTCTAATTGAAGTGTTACATACAGGAATTTCTATTTGCATAAGTTTTTGTGCAGTTTTATCCACATTCCTATACCTTTACTGCAGTGATTTTCTGTAATTTGTGTTACTTTTTAGAACCAAGGAGTTAAGATGGAGACTTTGAGCACAATATGCGTTAAAATCTGTCAGTAATAAAAAAAGTTAATAGCACTACAGTGTCACTTTGCATCCACATTGTAGTTTAGCATAAAATATTTATGTCAGAGGCGGATTTTCTACCCGGCAACCTTGGCGCCCAGCAGGTGCCAAGGGGCCCAAAAAGATATCCTGGCAATACAAAAAGTTCCCAGATGAGCACTGTGTGACTATTCCATGATGTCATGACATCACATGGACCTGCATACACTTCCAAAGTTCCTTTGATGTTCTTTGATAGGATAAAAAATATTTGGACACACAAAATGGTTTCATCCACTATATGCAATCAGGTTACTCTATATGTGTCACACGTATTAAACCCACTTCCAAAACACCTAGAATGCAATGCCGATGTTCATGCAGCTGAGCATTTATCGGTAGACTGTGCATGTGCCAAGGTGCACTATCGATGCCGGCTGAAATCAGCAACAAAAATATAGTGCTATGGATCGTTTGAGGAGGGTCCCAAACCAATCTCTTGCCCAATGAGGTCTAATCCACCTCTGATTTATGTGAAACACAAGTGAATATGAATGCAAAATGTCAGATACGAATGGTAAATGTTTACACCCGTAACTAAAAAATAGTGCAATTTTGCAGTATTGGGAAAAAAAAACGAAAGGAATTGTGAATATGCTTGTTCTTCTGCAGAGTGCCCTGCAGCTTTTGGCAAGGTAAATTGCAGTGTGCTATACATTGAGAGGCAGCAAAAAAGCAACACGGGCGTTACCTGCAAGCCACTTTCCTTCAGCCTGTGAATCTCCTCCCTGCAAAGCCTCAGCTCCTCCTGCAACTTCTCTTGCTCCTCATGACTGATCTGATGGCGTTGCTGCAGCTCCTCAATCTCAGAGAGTAGCCCAGCACACTGCAAAGGTGGAGAACACATTTAGAAGAATTGTACATTCTACATAGTGCAGTTGGAGTGACCATTCATGATAGAGGCGGAACTACCATCGGTGCAGCAGGTGCATTGCACAGGGGGCCCCTGAGGGCGAAGGGGCCCACTGCTGCCCAGACCAGCAGCTTGTACCCCTGTCAAACACTGGTGTGGGGCCCAAATTATACTATTGCACCTAGGCCCACCACTCAAAAGTTCTGCCACTGATTCGTGATAGCTGAAAGCTTAAAAAAAATACCTTTAACCCATCTTCTGTTCTGCCCCTACAATGCTTAATCTAGCATATGGAATGCTGGGGAATAACACTGCTCACCTCACTCTGTGCTCTCTGGACTTTCTCTTCTGCACTCTGCAGCTGTAGGTGCAGTTTTTGCCTATCCTCCTCACGGTTCCTCTTCTGTGTTTCAGGTTCTGCCGTGGTTTCTCTCTCTATAACTCCGCTTATTACAATGGCATTTTCAGGATCATACTCTGGAATTGTATTCTCCGTCAGACTTTCATTCTCTTCTGCTTGCTCTGGATGTGCCTCAGACACTCCATCCTCATTATCTATGTCCGCTTCTCTACAAGAAAAAGTGCATAATCATATTACAAGGCTTTTCTCACATGTTCCTGCAGAAAATAATCAGCAATATTTAATGATTGTCATTTTAATATATAGATGTGAGAAAAAGGAATTAATAATGTGATTTCTGTTTTTACTGTGACCTCAAAAACAACAACTACTGCACGGCAGGCATTGCGTAATGCCTGCCTTCCGCCAGTTGCCAATTATCCTGTGCATTCCTCTCCTACATAATGGTAATGTTCTAAAGTTTATTTCTATAAAACATGTGTCTGTACTTGGGCTAAGCTTACATTGTAGAGTCACTTAATTTACTTCACAAAGAGAAAGTTTGCAGTCACTATGTAAAATTAAAGCACAGCATTATAGTTTCACCAAGCAGTTTTCCTTAAGCTCCACCATTATGGGTGTGACTGAATGGACTGATAAAAAGCAGCATGCCCTGAACTTACAGCTTTCTCATTTGCTCATATCACTTTTCAATCAGAAGCTATTTTATAATGACAAAAAGGTAGCAATTAACAGTGCTGTTTTCATTATGCTTTCAAATATTAGAGAAACAGTGTACAGGTTGAGTATCCCTTATCCAAATTATTCTGAAAACCATACATTCCAGAAATTGGAAAAAAAAAATGTGTTTGACAAAAGCACTACTGGGAACATCTGTAACAGCACTACTGAGGACATGATATGTAACTGGCACTACTGGGAACCTCTGTAACAACACTCCTGAGGACATGATATGTAACTGGCACTACTGGGAACATCTGTAACAGCACTACTGAGGACATGATATGTAACTGGCACTACTGGGAACATCTGTAACAGCACTACTGAGGACATGATATGTAACTGGCACTACTGGGAACCTCTGTAACAACACTCCTGAGGACATGATATGTAACTGGCACTACTGGGAACATCTGTAACAGCACTACTGAGGACATGATATGTAACTGGCACTACTGGAAACATCTGTAACAGCACTACATGATATGTAACTGGCACTACTGGGAACATCTGTAACAGCACTACTGAGGACATGATATGTAACTGGCACTACTGGGAACATATGTAACAGCACTACTGAGGACATGATATGTAACTGGCACTACTGGGGCATCTGTAACAGCACTACTGAGGACATGATATGTAACTGGCACTACTAGGAACCTCTGTAACAACACTACTGAGGACATGATATGTAACTGGCACTACTGGGGACATCTGTAACAGCACTACTGAGGACATGATATGTAACTGCCACTACTGGGAACATCTGTAACAGCACTACTGAGGACATGATATGTAACTGGCACTAAATATGTGCAAGAAAATTATTGCTTGGCATTCAAAGTCAAAGCCTGAGATATTACACATACTTTGTTTCATGTTTTGAAACCTTGTTTTATGCACAAAAATATATTTGTGTGTATTTCATGTGTTTGTACAGCATAAATACAAGAGACCTCAAGATACATCATTGAAATATAAAAATATTCTGAAAAATGGAATAATAAATTATCCAAAATTCTTCTGGTCCTGAGCATTTTGGATAAGGGATACTCAACCTGTACTATGAGATTCCAAAAGAAAAATGAAGGGACTGTCTGGTATTGTAATTAAATCAAGGGCTTATAAATGCAATCCTCTATTATGAAGAGAAGATGATTAAATATAATTAGAACTATATTTTATTTTTGGCAGATACAATAAATTGAAACAATGTTTGAGCGTTTGAGAGCTTAAGTCACAATCAATCAGCTCCTGTCATTTTTTGAACACAGCCTCTAATGAGTAAATTGGAAGCTGATTAGTTAGTGCTTTATCTCACGCAATTGTATCTATTGCCAAGCTTTGATAAATACTCCCAAAATGTTCAAATTAAAACTATATTTTGAGGTACGGTCAGTTCCACAATCAGATAAGGAAAAATCTACTGAATAACAGCCTATTCTTCTGTCAGATCTGTATTTCAAATATTACCTATACAACCTAAAAATGGACAATTAGACAAGCCAAAGAACATATTTGCTTGTTGTTGCCCCCCAAAAAACCTCTGTAAACCATTGGATCCTCCCAGCTCCAGTGTTTTAATTCATTGTTTGGAGAAACATCCTATCATACAAATTGTGTTCCTCTATAAATTACAAACAGTTTCAATTTACTTAATCACATGTGCAAGCAATATAACTGGTCGGAAATATGTGAACTTTTTGAATGTTCATGTAAACAGCAAAAAATTGGCAGTTCCATGTAAGCTCTCAGGATATGTTTGACAAATACAAAGCTCAAACAATCCTATCATGCAATATTCTTTCTCTATCCTCTCCAGTAAAACATAATAGGAGTTTCATAAGCAATATCTGCTATTTAGTGAATAGTTGTATAGCAAAGTTGTATATAGAAAATTATGTCACTGGTCTCCTTGTGCTACTGTTCTATTCTTACATTGTTGCTATTCCACCTGCACAGCCTAAAATATTATTTGTCATATATATCTTACCTAAATAATTGTAAAAGTGTTACATTATTTCATTATTTTTATTGTTGTGTTATTGTTGTTTGATACAGATATTATAAGATCAAAACACATCAGAATGATGAGAGACATAATGGTTCCATCTTCCAGGGGCCACCACACACTTGGGGAGGTTAAACCCCCCCCCCCCCCCTCTCCTTTCTCCAGTGAGCAATGAGGAACATTATGGAATAAGTGAAGTAGGGTTTTTATTTGGCATAATGATGTGAATTGGGGGTACTAAAGTGTATTTGACACATTTGTGGTGCTGCAAATATTTGTTGTAAATCCAGTGTGAACCCCAAGCTGTATACACTGTTTAGAAAGGTCACAGTAGACCGTACACTGCCTCGGTTGAATCCCCCCAGTAATAACTGGCACCTGCAAAGCTAGGACTTCACTTCTAATAGCCAAGCCTGGATGGGCGAATTAAGTCCGCCTCAACTCTGGTGCCACCAGGTCTTACTTGGGACAAAGTGCCAGAAACCTTTCGGAGAAAGAGAAAAGGAGAAGCTGACTAAGGATGCCTAACAAAAGCAAGCTTTAGAAAAAAACAAATGGCAACACTGCCGTAAACAAGGAAGAAAGAGATCCAATTGCACCACCAACCTCATCGCAACTCACAGGCGACCTAGTCGCACGCACTAGAATTTGACACAATATCACACCACATGAAAAAAGCACAATATAACACCACACAGAAAGTACAGAATTATGACACTAAGGGGCAAAAAACCCTTATGGTGCCAGAAAATTGAATGGCGCCAATCAGCAGCACATTATGTAGAACTCAAAGTCGTATCACTCAAGAATGGAGTAGGCCTAAGCCAAAGAGCACACAATCTTCCAATTAGAGATACCAAAAAAGGAACAAGGATAACTGTTAGGGGCCATAATGCGGCTGCCCAGGTCACCGTTTTGTCTCTACGGGCGTACGGGCAGTTGCCGAGTGTGCGGGATTATGCTGCTGCCCTGGATGTCACTTTATCTAGGCGGTGGCTGAGAAAATTAGCACACCTGTCCTAATTATTTTGTATTACCGGCCCAGACGGTCATGGGAAGGGCTGGCGTATTTATTCCCTGCAGTCCTTTCCTCAGACGTCGGTTATAGGTTCTCCATGCCTGTTTGATCCATTTCCTGCATCTGGTCCTGTATCCTCTTAGGAATTCCAAAAGGTTTCCTTGTCTGAGCTGTCGCTCTCTTGTCCTAGGGGTTTGCCAGTCCTGCATAAAGCTAAATTGGGATTTATTTCCATATTCCAGTTTTATTTCCTTCTATATTTCATCCCTGTGCATTGTTGCATGTGAGGTTTATTGTTGGCATTTACACCCTATGAATTGTTACATCCAGTAGGAGCTGCATATGTTTTCTCTGTGCTCCGCCAAAATTAGGTTTTATTATCATTTCATCCTGTGCATTGTTGCACTTATAGTACTACCATCCGTAGTCATAGAGGTTAACGAGTTATCATCTGGAGTAGAGTGTGTTCCACTACCCAGTCCAGTTTCTTCCTTGTCTTAGCAGCTTTGTATTGTACGTGTGAAGACCTGAGGGCATCTGAGGACTTGATTCTCCTGATAAGGCGGTTGCTAAAGGTGAAGTTTTTTTTTCACAGGAAGCTAAAGGACTGCTGGGGGAGTACAACCATGTCACCAGTACCATCAATCATAGCAATAACCAGGTCTCCAGAACAGATAACTCATGGATACCTAAATGATTCTCCATCATCATTCAGCTATCACCGGCAGGGTTGTGCTGGACTGACTCCATTAAAAATGCCTAGGTGGCCAATAACCAGGGAAGTAACCAGCTCAGTCCCCCGGCCCTGATTAACCGTCTGCGGCTGAGTGCGCTAGCCCGGCGACAGGAAGTAGAACCCAGCGTACCTAGTTGCCTGGCAACTGCCAGAACGGAAGAAGTCAAATGACCGCGCCGTCCCCTGGCATTCCTGGTTGCTGAGCAACCAGACCAGGAGACGCAGCTGCTGGTGTGAACGATGCGAGGGCCTCGCTGTACGTCAAGCAACATGACCAAGCGGGCATGATTCCACCTGCCGTGGCTAACAATATTTATACATTATACGTTCTAATATCATTGTCAACATATCAAATTGTGAAATGTATTGATTGGGGCAACCACAATTTGTTGGCCTGGGACCCCACCAAGCATTATCCAGCCCTGCAGCTGACGCATTCTCCTAATCAATGGCAACACATACCTATTTTCAAATTCATACGTCTTGCTCTGTAAAGCTATGTGCCCCGGCATATGTATCAGCATACAAATAGTCACACATTTGTAAATAATCTTAATTGTGTTAATCATCATGTGGAAAGACACAGAAACAATTTACTGCAGTCAAGTTGTCATTTCCATGAGATGATATATTCCAATCATATGTGGTTATTACATAATTATAATTACTGTACAAAAGCATAAAGACTCATTGCATTTGATATAAATATAGAGACAAATACGATGCTGCACCTGTCTCCTCCCAGCATCAGGAGATGACTCTTCAGCTGACTGTTACTTTCCTGCAGAATGCTGCGTTCCATCTGGAGGTGCTGGCACTGGTCCCGCAGGAACTGCAGCTCTCCTGTACAGTAACAGAAATATGCTGTGATGCATAAGAATCATAACAGACAAACAGATCAGCTGCATTACAGTACAGTTACATAATACGTATAGTAAATGTAACTGGCTTAGAGTGACAGATGGTTACGCAGTGGGTCTGAAGTTCAGCCTTCCAAAATATAATAAATTACGGAATGGAAATAAGGGAAAGCGATTTGTTTACACTTGTGTCTCTAAACTGCAGTAAACTAAACCTTACACTAGGATGAGTGTGGAAGAACTGCAGATGTACATATATCAAAGTAATGACTATCTGCCCTCATCATCGACCCATACCATCATTGCCACCACCATTCTCTGGAATTCTGTAGCCTCCCATTACCTCTAAGCAAGTGTAGGCAGGGCTGCCGAGAGGGGTGGGGAAGTGGGTACTAATTACCCGGGCCCGGGCTTGCTGGAGGGGCCCTGCAGGGGCCCTGGTCTGACCCCCCCCCCCTATTCCCCCACCATCCCTCCGGGCAGCAGCGCACACACCTCTACAGCATGTGAGAACTCATGCTGAGCCTGCTAGGTAGGTGTGCGCTGCTGCTGCTGAGGGGCGTCAATAACCCCCCCCCCCACCATCGACTTTAGAGTGTTTTTTCACCCCATCTATACATTTTGGGGGCTTGGCCTAATCGCGGGAGGTGGCCACGATTATTAAGATATAGCAAAGCCCTTCACTTTAACTTATGCTGCTTTCACATTGCCTAAACGTTTAAGACCCGGTATTTCGAAACAGTATTTAAAACGGGTCTGAGCCACTAAACCCCTTTCACATTTCAGGTGAAAACCGTTTTAAATAGCATGTAAGTACCATTCACACATTCAACCCATTTAACCCCCAAGGACACGTTTCAAGCCATAGAAATAGAGCCGTTCACACTGCATAAAAACCATCTCTGAAACGGCTAGGACCCTACTTTTTAACCGTTTAAGAAATACCGTGGAGCTTTCACACTGCAGCTCTACCCATTTTATAAGGCAAAAAAATACTGCAATATACCGTTTAAGAGTTGCAGTGTGAAAGGGGTATAAGTATAAGTGTATACTGTACCTCTGCAGGGAAGTTGTTACTTTATATAAAGACCATTTGTGTGGCAAATGTCAATTATTTTTAATTACAAATAAACTGTGTAATACTAGTTTTCGACAGCTGCAGATTACACTCTTTAGCACTCTAAAGGTGGGTACACATGGGGGGGTCCACCAAACCCAACCCAACGATTGTCTGGCCAGTCCCTCCCCCTCGCAGCGCAGGTTCCCCCGCACAGGCTGCGAATGGATGTTTAGCATAAACATCCATTTCCATGCTGTGGAGAACACCCACAACTTTCTATGGTTGCTGACCATCGAAAGATGTGGAAGGTACACGCATATAAAAATGACTTTCAAGTCACTTGCATATGCGTGCATGCTGGGAAGGAAATGGGTGGGCAGCTGACATCCAGTGATGTCAGTTGCCTGGCCCCTGCACTTGCGTCACGGCCTCATTACCATGAGAACGCCAAGCATTCTCATGGGAACGTCCATGAAACGCTGGGCGTTCCCATATTGTAATGAGACTGCCTTGCGCCCTTCTCCGCCCACCCGTGTAGGGTGCATGCACCCGGCGAACCGAAAGCTCGCTGTGGGTGCACGCACCCTACGTCTGCACATGCGCAGAAACGCGCCTGCGCATGCACAGACGCCCAACATCGGTCCTCCGTGCGAATGCATGGAGGCCGAAGGAATATGAATAAGGCCTGGTGCGATTGCCTCATGATTCGATCCCGATTTGAATCACAGGGGCAAACAAAATGCATTCAATTTTGACAATATAGTACAGATCTGTACTATGTAGTCCTGCATCCACAGTCTATTTTTTTCATTTGATTTCCATTAAACGGGAGCATGCATCGGGATCGAATGCGGCTGAAAACTGTTCGATTTCTGTTCGATTTTGACTATAAAGTCAAAATCAAAAAGAAAGTCAGAATTGCACTATGTGTACACTAAAATTAAGGGTAAATTTATTAAAGCTTATAAAAATTAACAAAATGATAGACAGAATCTGATTTGGTTGCTAAAAGCTTTAGCAAATATACCCCTAAAGCCTCATACACACTGGGCATTCACTCGGCTGATAAGCACGCGGGAGCGTGCATCAGCACTCACCACCGGGGCATGCACAATGGGGGATTTTGAGCTGAAATTAGCTCAAAACAGCTCAAGAACCTGCCCAGTGTGTATGGGCAGGCTAGTGTTCTGTTATAGTCAAAATCTTACATAGCCAAAATCTTTTTCCTGTGTGTAGTCTGTGCATAGTCAGTCTACTTGATGACTGCAATAGAAACAGGCTGATCCAGACTGGAGCTGACATCACATGACTTCCCTTAAAATCAGGGGTGGCCAAACCGGTCCTCAAGATCTACCAACGGTCCACGTTTTCCAAATCACCTAGCTGGTGCACAGCTGTAGTCATTACTAACTGTCACATTTTCAAACATGCTGCATTCATTCCTAGTATATATCCACAGGTTGCCTGAAAAACATGAACTGTTGGTAGATCTTGAGGACAGGTTTGGCCAACACTGCTTTAAATAAACTCCTAGACATGCCTGCGTTCTTCCTGACCCTCCCAGAAAATGGCTGTTAGCCACCCCCAAATTCTGGCTTCATGTCAATCAACTTGCGTATGGCCAGTGATAAAAAAAAAGTAGCAGGATTTTATTGCAGGATGGCCGTACGCATACGCAGTCGATCAGTAATTGCCCAGCCAGCAAATTTAATTTACAGCCGTACGACCAGATGTGAATACTCCTTATAGCCAGAATCTCACCATATGTATGCAACATTAGTATTGTGGATCAGCTGGATGGCCTATGAGTTGTCCAAGCGTGCTCACAGCAGAACTGTCCATCTATGCCAGCTGCTGCTGGCTCCAGAGCTTCTATGATGGAGCGCTGCTGTTGGCTCAGCACTCCATCCTCCCCAATACAGTAAATAAACAAGATAATATCTATTCATATCTATGTTAGGACCCAACATGAGAAGGCTTAACTAGGGTTCGGGGTACTATATTTGTAAAAAGGGTTTATGGAAAAACTTGTATTGTAAATAGGAAATGTGCAATTTTAACTAAAAAAGTTAAAGCACATTGTTTTAAAGTAATGTAACACCCCACTTCATTACATTCTGTTGTATGCCCATTCGTATATTTATACAGTGGCGTGGAGGGGGGGGGGGGGGGGGGTTACTTTTTACTCTGGCCTGCTGGAAGGGCAGCCCCCATCCCCATTGCAGAAATCCGGGCAGGGGGAGAGAGAGGACACCGCAGCACAGCCTCTCTCCCCAGCTCAGCACACACTGCTCAGTGCCATGTGCTCAGCTGGAGAGAGAGACAGCTGCAGCAGCAGTCTGTCTCTCTCTCCCTCTAATTTTAATTTTTTCACAGGATGTGGCCCTGTCCCTTTCTGGTGGCCCCGCCCCCTCCATTTTACTGGGTACTCCTGACCTGTCAGAGCCCCTGTATTTATATACAGAATATGTGGAGGATGCAGCTACATAACATCTATATATAAATTGGATGCAGTCATAAGGGTAAATTATCTAAGATGGAAGTTCTACACATTCCAGCATGCCCTGCCACTAAGATGGGAGTTATTTTGAAGATGGGATGTTGCCTATAGCAACCAATCAGATTCTACTTCTTATTTATTTAGCACCTTCTGATTGGTTGCTATAGGCAACATCCCATATTCAGTAGAACGCTCATCTTAGATAATTGACCCCATAATGTTAACATATACATATATGTTGACATTGTTGAAATCCCAGCATGCACTGCAACTGGGCTGTGGCAGGACATGCGGGAATGTGTAGTTCCACATGTTGAGTGCATCTAGTTCAGTAGCGCACGCAGGGGGGGGGGGGTTGAGTACCCAGAAACCCCCCCAGGAGTCTAAGGGCCCTAGGCTGAAAGCTGAGGGTCTCCTCTTTCCATGGGTACAAGAATTTTAAAAATCGGCCCTTGAGAACCGGAGATATCTGACTTCAAAGCAGTGGTCCCCATCCAAGCCTATTAATTGCTCTTCCCAGTCAGATATTTCAGGTTCCGTCTGACTTAGAGTTTTTCTGAGGGTATATTCCAAAAGCTGAGACTCTTCCCCTTTGATGGACACTAGAAGCTTGTCTCTACTGTTCCCACAACCAGAGATATCAGCCTTCCAGCAGCTGGTTACTGCTCCAGCTCCACACACCTGGTATGTAGTTTTATATACTTGTTGGCAGATTGTTTTGCCTCCTGAACTCTGATCCCCTAGTCCCTAACACCATTTGGTAGGTGGGATTCTCTAGTTTTTAATTCCATTAAAATCTAAGAAATCTATTTCTGGGAACTGGAGATATCTGCAGTCAAGCAAGCTGTCCTCCCACCAGAAAATTATGGATAATAAGCCCACTCCACTATACACCCCTCCTCTGCGTATTAAACATCCTCTACCACCCTGGAAGTAATGTATTAGGGCCCCTTCATTCAGCCCAATGCCCCTTTCTCCCACCCCATCTCCCACCATCTGTGCAGTAAAGGGGCAATTAGTGTAAATTACTGATCCAGGCCCTACATGCTGAGCGGTTGATATAATACCCCCTACCACCCGCGTGACATCAAAGCTTCCCCCACCCCTACTGCTGGAGGATCGGTAGGGGCCCCAATACATTGCTATGCCCAGGGGTCTACACTGCTGTTATGTATGTATGTATATATATATATATATATATATATATATATATATATATATATATATATAAATGTGTGTGTGTGTATATTATTATTTATATACATTTGGTCTATCTATAATACTTTAACTGACCCAGCATATACTGGGTCACCTAAGTGTCCATCTCCGTGCTTTGCTCCGCCCCTCTGGAAACCCCCTTCTGAAAATCCTGCGTTTGCCACTGTAGTTTAGTGCCTATATGTAAAAGTCCACATGAGAGAATCAGGTACATTAGGAGGAAGTTTTGAAGGAGGTAAACCAAAAAATATAAGACAAAGGCAAAAATGTCAAGGACGCTGCACAAAAATCTAAAAAGCATGTACAATATACTAGGCATAGACCATGCAGTGAGTGTGCATGATGCCAGGGGAGTGCACTCACCATGTAGTGTTGCTGGTTCCTGACCTGCATGCCCGCTACAGCTCTTCATGCTGATTTCTGCTCTCAGACTGGTGATTTCCATCTCATATTCCTGTCTTGTCTCCTGCAGCTCATGCAGCTCAGCTCGTAGCCGGCACAGCTCTTCCTGCAAAGAAGCAATGTCACTTTCCCTCTCAGCTGCTGCCTCCTCTGCTGACTGCCGCAGAGCCAGGATTTCCTCCTGAGCACAGCGTAACTCCTGAGACACCTCCAGCAGCTCACACTCCTTCTCCTGCTCTAGACTGTCCACTTCTTCCTGCACAGAGCGCAGCTGAGCTTCAAAGGGAGGAAAACAAAATGTGATGCAGACACTGAAGAATTAGCTATGTATGTTTAATTGTTCTATGAATATGGGCACTTACATACGGTATCCTTTTCATGTAATGCCTATAATCTAGTTGGGTTTTTTTGTTACTGATATTTAAGGTACATGTGAAATTTTAAAAGCACTAACTTACTGTACATCCTCAACTAACCAGATCCCAGGGAACTGCTGTATGCAGGAGTGTGGAGTGAAAGGATAAAAATCTCTTATTGCAGCTTGTGATTGATCCTCCTACTGATTACTGTACAAACCCTGTGACAGAGGCGGGATCATGGGCAGGACTGGATTAAAGTTTGGTGAAAACCCCTACCAGGGATGAATCTAGGACCTTCAGCACCCAGGGCAACATAGTAATTTAGCTCCGCTTCATCTCCCACCCCTTGCATACACGTATGGGTATCAATTCCAGCACCTGGGGCATGTGACCCCCTAGCATCTCTCTAGTTGTAGCCCTGCCTCTATCAATAATGCATATGGATGACCGGTAGTGGTAATGCCGGAGGTCAGAATACAATTGAAAAGAGGGAATCCAGACAGCCTAGCCCCCTCTCCCACACACAGTCTAACCCTATCTATCCCCACCAGTGCCTAACCATACATTCCCACCCTGTCACCAAAACCTAACCCTCTAGCCCCCCAGCCTAACCCCTTCCACCCCACAGTCACAGCTTCAACATGCGGCACAGAACTCGGTGTCTGTCCGCCAACGTCCCTACGCGTTTCGTCAGAGACTTCATCAGTGAGGTGGCCTGACTGACGCTAGAAATATGAATATAATATAAGGAGTTGCTAGTGTCAGTCAGGCCACCCCACTGACAAAGTCACTGACAAAACACGTAGGGGCATGGCCTGACTGATGCAACATTGGAGGACAGTGGAGAACTGACACCGAGATCTGTGCCGCCTATTGAAGCTGTGACTGCACACAGCCAGTGTGTAGCCAGGGAACCGTGTGTTCACAGAGCGGGTCCTTTTCTGCTCATATCGATTGCTGATTGCCAGTGTGGATTATATGTAATGCCAGGTGGTTTTTCCAGTCCACCACTGAGGGAAAACTTGGTACACATGACGTACATTGAAGCTTTTTCAACTCATTTAATAAACCAGATGATACTGCACTATTGAGCGCCCTTTTCTTCTATTTTGTTGTAGATATATATATCTATATCAATTGATCTGCAAATATATGATTTGATGGATCAGGAACAATCCATACATATATGTGTCCGTCCAAGTTGAGCTGTCAACCATCACTGGCAGTTGGTGTATGGGTGGTCGGCAGATCACCCATACACACAACATGATTGTGTTGCACAGCCAATATGATATGTCTGTGAACAACATGGTTCAAACACATATTGTTGGTACACACTGGCCAATGGAACAGAATTATATCAGCCATTTAATTAATTCTGCCAGTGTGCGCATTGAGGACCAAGGTTGGGAATGCCTGCTTAAGGGTTTTATTTAAACCTTTTTCAGTGGAATAGCATGTGTGTTAATTAAAACGTGGCACTTGTGAGTTACAAATGTGGCTTTATAACTGAAATGTACCAAAAATGGGCTTACAAAGATTGACTTTATTTATCTTAAATTCATCTGTATTCCACTGTACAATTATTTAATGTGAAATGTGGTTAGCATACCAGCAGTCAGGTTGGCGGAAGTTGAAATCCCAGTGCTAGAATCACGACTTGCAGCCAGAACACTGGTGCTGGAATATTAATCGTAAGTATGCCAGGACAGGTTAGGGTTAGGCTGCGGGGGAGGGTTAGGTTTGAGCACTAATGCGGGGTACACACCAGGACGACCCGCTCACGATGCACATCATGAGCGGGTCGTCAGTGTCTCGTCCGACCCGCTCACGATGACGCGGGGGGGCACGACCCGCTCACGATGTGCACCGTGAGCGGGTCCGATCCGATGGCGACCCGCACTCGGCTGTATGGTCGTCATTGAGATCCTACCTGCAGCAGGTAGGATCTTAATAACGACCGACCGACCCGCGGGACCGCGCATCGGATCGGTATTGGTCCACACCAGGTCAGAAAAGGGCCCAATCAGCAC
Source organism: Crinia signifera (assembly GCF_055691185.1). Taxonomy (NCBI): domain Eukaryota; kingdom Metazoa; phylum Chordata; class Amphibia; order Anura; family Myobatrachidae; genus Crinia; species Crinia signifera. Next base: position 191,394,247 of record NC_139220.1, read on the forward strand.
ACAATCTACATCCAATTGATCGGAATTGGATCTAGATTGTGCGGATCGGGCCCTAGTCGTCCTGGTGTGTACCCAGCATTAGAGGTGGGGGAGGGTATGGCTCTGGGAGAGGAGGGTTAGGGATAGGCACTAAGAAGGGAGGGTTAGGGTTAGGCATCAGGTAGGGAGGGTTAGGCTCTGAGAGAGGAGGGTTAGGGTTAGGCATCAGGTAGGGAGGGTTAGGGTTAGGCTCTGAGAGAGGAGGGTTAGGGTTAGGCATCAGGTAGGGAGGGTTGGGGATAGGCTCTGAGAGAGGAGGGTTAGGGTTAGGCATCAGGTAGGGAGGGTTAGGGTTAGGCTCTGAGAGAGGAGGGTTAGGGTTAGGCAACAGGTAGGGAGGGTTAGGGGGGACAGGAAGCAGGTAAGTATACTTACTACACCCCTGTTGGAATTCTCAGCACCAAGATGCCGCTGCCAGTTTTACAACCGCCAGCACCCCAACCATTAACTGGCAATCAGTATGTATTCCATTTAATACAGCTGCGATAACATTTATTATGCATAAACGCAATATCCATTGTGAAAACCTCTTTGTCACTTTGTTGCACACCTTGTAGCCGCTGAATTTGCTTGGTAAAGATTTCTGCTTGCTGGGCACTGGCCAATCTTTCTTCCTCCAGAATACCTGTAATGCAAACATCAAAAGTCAAGTATCAATCTGAAACATTTTCAAATAATGATATAATTGGTTATAATTTCCCTAATTAAGTCCCCAACAGCATAAACTGGATCCTGAATCTTTAAGATCATTTTACCTAGGCCACCTTCTGAACCATTAGGGAAATCCCCAAAACTCTAGCTTCGTATCAGGTGGCTCTCCATCTTTTAAATCTGCATATGTTTTAATATATATAAACTTCAACAAAATGGCCACATTAATTTTTCTTATTAGCTAGCATTTTTGTGACTTTAGGAAAAAAGAAAGGTAGTCACTGCAGTTTACAGGCCACAGTATGTATTTATTACATGGAATAGGATATTGATTAGTAATGCAAAAGACTTTCTATAGTAGCACGTGATTGTCCCACTCCCATTTAACTACATTTTGAACTGAAAACTGACCTATATAATGAACTATGATGTGATTATACTTTACTGTAATTATGTGCAATTCCCTGATTTGTGACTTCCGGCTTGTTATTTACCCTGCATCTCCAGAAAGCTGTCTTCATGTTTCAGTGCCAATTCCCGAGTCTCCTCTAGCTCTGTCAGCAGTTGTATGATCTGTGTCCTTAAATCCTGACTCTCTAAGATCATGCTGCCTGGGCCACTTTCTGAACCACTTGGAACATCTCCAGACTCTGACTCCAGATCAGGTGGCTCTTCATCTTCTGAATCTGTGAGCAATATAGAAAGTGAATCCATAAATATCCTGGAAGTAAAAACCTTCTCATTTAAATTTACAGTATGTGTTCAGTAATATCTTATGATTGTGTTAGATTGAGAGTACATTTTAAATATTATTATTACATAGTAAATCTTCATTTCATGTTATGTTTCATATTGTAAGGAAAATTGTAAAACATCTTTAATTAATAAACATTGAGTTAAAATAAATAAATTAAGGCAATTAAAATGTCAGGTTTAAATAAATGTCTATGTATTATTATTATTATTATTATTACTATTATTAATCCTTTTTTTTTATAATAACCGTTTTTTTTTATATTTTTATTTTTTATATGGCCCCATAACATATTCACAGTGCCGTACACTGATGTAACATGTGCAGAGAGAGTTAGATTTGGGTGTTATTTTGTTTCTAAACACAACAAAGAAAGAGAGATCTGTCTACCACTGTCTACCACTGTCTGTCTACATAAAATGACATAACAAACAACCAATCACATGGGGAGTATACATATAATGTGATTGGTTGTTTGTTATGTAATTTTATGTTTTGGCTTTCTTTGATTGGACAGTGGGGGTATTTAATCCCTGAATTGAGCACCAAGGTTATTCTCCTTGAGAAAGATCATAGTGATGATCGAAAACGCGTTTGGAGGATTTGGTGTTTTTATGTAACCCTGATCTGGACTTGGACTTTTTACTACCTTCAGCCTACAATGAATGACGGATTCTGGGCCATCATACATTGTTTCCAAGCGCTTATGAGAACTGATTTATTTCAGATGCTCCACCCAATTAACCCCTTCATGACAGAGCCAGTTTGTGCCTTCATGACAGAGCCCTTTTTTTCAAATCTGACATGTCTCACTTAAGTGGGGATAACTTTTTTTTGCTTTTACTTATCCCAGTGATTTTGAGATTGTTTTCTCGTGACACATTGTACTTCAAGTTAGTGGTAAATTTTCGTCGATACAGTCTGTGTTTTTTTGTAAAAAATACCAAAATATCGTGAAAAAATGGAAAATTTAGCAATTTGCAAAATGTTAAATTTTCTGCTTGTGAGACAAATAATCATACCACTCAAAATAGTTAATAACTAACATAGACCATATGTCTACTTTATGTTTCCATCATTATTTCAACTTCCTTTTAATTTTTTTGGACACTAGGAGGCTTACAATATGAATAGCAAATTCTCAAATTTTCATGAAAATTTCAAACACTGATTTTTTTAGGGACCAGTTCAGTTCTGATGTGACTTTGAGGGACTTGTATGTGAGACACCCCCATAAATGATGCCATTTCAAAAACTGCACCCCTCACAGTATTCAAAACAGCATTTTGGAAGTTTGTTAACCCTTTAGGTGTTTCACAGGAATTAAAACAAAGTGTAGGTGAAATTTCAAAATTTCTTTTTTTTTGCAGAGTTTCAATTTTAATACATTTTTCTAACGAATACAGTAGATTTTACTAGAGAAATGTGACTAAAAATTGATTCCCCCAATTCTTTTGTTTTCAAAAATATCCTATATGTGGCCCTAGTGTGCACGTTGACCAAACCACAGGCTTCATAATAGAAGGAGCACCTACTTGATTTTGGAGCCTCCTTTTTATGAGATTTTTTTTTAGGCACCATGTAGGTTTCTAGGCACCATAAGTGCTAAAAGTTAGGAACCTCCCCCACAAGTCACCCCATTTTGCAATCTACACCCCTCAGGGAATTCATCTAGGGGTATAGTGTACATTTCAAACCCCCAGGGGTTTCACCAATTTTGGTACAACTGGGATGTGAAAATGGAAAATTACATTTTTTTACACAAACATGCAGTTCTGGCTCAAAATTTTTCATTTTCACAAGGAATGAAGGAGACAAAGCACCCCAAAATCTGTGCCCCAATTTCTCCCGAGTACGGCAATGCCTCACATGTGACCAAAAAATACCAGTTGGGTGCATGGCAGGACTTAGAAGGGAAGGAGTGATTTTTGGATTTTGCAGCAAAGATTTTGGTGGAATGAATGGTGGGTGCTATGTTGCATTAGCAAGACTCCCAAAGCACCAATACAGTGGAACCCCCCCACAAGTCACCCCATTTTGCAAAGTACACCCCTCAGGGAATTCATCTAGGGGTATAGTGTACATTTCAAACCCCCAGGGGTTTCACCAATTTTGGTACAACTGGGATGTGAAAATGGAAAATTACATTTTTTTACACAAACATGCAGTTCTGGCTCAAAATTTTTCATTTTCACAAGGAATGAAGGAGACAAAGCACCCCAAAATCTGTGCCCCAATTTCTCCCGAGTACGGCAATGCCTCACATGTGACCAAAAAATACCAGTTGGGTGCATGGCAGGACTCAGAAGGGAAGGAGTGATTTTTGGATTTTGCAGCAAAGATTTTGGTGGAATGAATGGTGGGTGCTATGTTGCATTAGCAAGACTCCCAAAGCACCAATACAGTGGAACCCCCCCACAAGTCACCCCATTTTGCAAAGTACACCCCTCAGGGAATTCATCTAGGGGTATAGTGTACATTTCAAACCCCCAGGGGTTTCACCAATTTTGGTACAACTGGGATGTGAAAATGGAAAATTAAATTTTTTTACACAAACATGCAGTTCTGGCTCAAAATTTTTCATTTTCACAAGGAATGAAGGAGACAAAGCACCCCAAAATCTGTGCCCCAATTTCTCCCGAGTACGGCAATGCCTCACATGTGACCAAAAAATACCAGTTGGGTGCATGGCAGGACTTAGAAGGGAAGGAGTGATTTTTGGATTTTGCAGCAAAGATTTTGGTGGAATGAATGGTGGGTGCTATGTTGCATTAGCAAGACTCCCAAAGCACCAATACAGTGGAACCCCCCCACAAGTCACCCCATTTTGCAAAGTACACCCCTCAGGGAATTCATCTAGGGGTATAGTGTACATTTCAAACCCCCAGGGGTTTCACCAATTTTGGTACAACTGGGATGTGAAAATGGAAAATTACATTTTTTTACACAAACATGCAGTTCTGGCTCAAAATTTTTCATTTTCACAAGGAATGAAGGAGACAAAGCACCCCAAAATCTGTGCCCCAATTTCTCCCGAGTACGGCAATGCCTCACATGTGACCAAAAAATACCAGTTGGGTGCATGGCAGGACTCAGAAGGGAAGGAGTGATTTTTGGATTTTGCAGCAAAGATTTTGGTGGAATGAATGGTGGGTGCTATGTTGCATTAGCAAGACTCCCAAAGCACCAATACAGTGGAACCCCCCCACAAGTCACCCCATTTTGCAAAGTACACCCCTCAGGGAATTCATCTAGGGGTATAGTGTACATTTCAAACCCCCAGGGGTTTCACCAATTTTGGTACAACTGGGATGTGAAAATGGAAAATTACATTTTTTTACACAAACATGCAGTTCTGGCTCAAAATTTTTCATTTTCACAAGGAATGAAGGAGACAAAGCACCCCAAAATCTGTGCCCCAATTTCTCCCGAGTATGGCAATGCCTCACATGTGACCAAAAAATACCAGTTGGGTGCATGGCAGGACTCAGAAGGGAAGGAGTGATTTTTGGATTTTGCAGCAAAGATTTTGGTGGAATGAATGGTGGGTGCTATGTTGCATTAGCAAGACTCCCAAAGCACCAATACAGTGGAACCCCCCCACAAGTCACCCCATTTTACAAAGTACACCCCTCAGGGAATTCATCTAGGGGTATAGTGTACATTTCAAACCCCCAGGGGTTTCACCAATTTTGGTACAACTGGGATGTGAAAATGGAAAATTACATTTTTTTACACAAACATGCAGTTCTGGCTCAAAATTTTTCATTTTCACAAGGAATGAAGGAGACAAAGCACCCCAAAATATGTGCCCCCATTTCTCCCGAGTACGGCAATGCCTCACGTGTGACCAAAAAATACCAGTTGGGTGCATGGCAGGACTCAGAAGGGAAGGAGTGATTTTTGGATTTTGCAGCACAGATTTTGGTGGAATGAATGGTGGGTGCTATGTTGCATTACCAATACAGTGGAACCCCCCCACAAGTGACCCCATTTTGCAAACTACACCCCTCAGGGAATTCATCTAGGGGTATAGTGTACATTTCAAACCCCCAGGGGTTTCATCAATTTTGGTACAACTGGGCAGTGAAAATGAAAAAAATACATTTTTTTACACAAAAATGTACTTCTGGCTCAAAATTTTTCATTTTCACAAGGAATGAAGGAGACAAAGCACCCCAAAATATGTGCCCCCATTTCTCCAGAGTACGGCAATGCCTCACATGTGACCAAAAAATACCAGTTGGGTGCATGGCAGGACTCAGAAGGGAAGGAGTGATTTTTGGTTTTTGCAGCTCAGATTCTGGTGGAATGAATGGTGGGTGCTATGTGGCATTAGCAAGACCCCCGAAGCACGGTGAAATGATGAACCTAATAATCCATAGATGTGTGGTATATTTTGAGACACTCCTTTATACATAGGCCGGTTTGTCGGGGCAAGTTTCACAGTGGAAAATAGTTTCCTTTCTTATTCCCTTTTTATAGCAAACTTTGCACCTTTTTTGTGTCCTGCCCTTTCTTGCAGTGGAGGGGATTTCGTTGGGAAAATGCTGCCCTGGTACAATACGGGGGCCAGTACTAGAAGTACTGGGGCCCTCTGCCTGCTGATTCCCAAATGTTAGGCTCTTTATGACTTCCTCTTGAAAGTGCATAAATGTCCCCCTCTGGCCGGTAGAACGGAATAGCACGTAAGCGTTATACAGTGCCATCTGGATGATATACACGGCCAGCTTCTTGTACCAGATATTTGTTTTCCGCAGGGCACTGTACGGCTTCAGTACCTGATCTGAAAGATCCACTCCACCCATGTACTTATTGTAATCTAGGATACAATTTGGTTTTGAGGTGTGGGTACTGGTACCTCGTACAGGGATGGAGGTGGTACTGTCTCCATGAATTGTTGTCAGTATAAGGACATCCCTCTTGTCCTTATATTTGACCAACAACATATTTTCGGTGCATATTCCCCTGCTTTCACCCCTTCTCATTACTTGGGCAATGTGCGTTTTGGGGAGGCCTCTTTGGTTCTTGCGCACAGTACCGCAAGCTGCTGTACCTCTTGAACCAAGGGCCTTAAACAGGGGGATGCTGGTGTAAAAGTTATCCACATAGAGGTGATAACCCTTATCCAGGAAGGGGTGCATTAAATCCCAGACAATTTTTCCACTAACACTTACGAGGGAGGGGGGGGCATTCTGGTGGTTCAATTCTTGAATCCTTCCCTTCATATACCCTAAACTTGTGGGTGTACCCTGTGGTGCTTTCACACAGCTTATACATTTTTATCCCATACCTTGCCCTCTTACTGGGAAGGTACTGGCGGAATTTAACCCTTCCTTTAAAATGTATAAGGGACTCGTCGATACTAATACATTTATCAGGGATGTATAGCTCTGCAAATTTGGCACTGAAATGATCAATGACCGGCCTGACTTTGAATAGCCTGTCAAAGGTGGGATCATCTCTGGGTGGGCACTGTGCATTATCGGTGTAATGTATAAATTTATGGATTGCCTCAAAACGAGCCCGGGGCATGGCCATACGGTGAAATGGGGTGCTGTACAGAACATCTGTACTCCAATATTGCCTAATTTGTGGCTTTTTTACTATGCCCATATGTAACACCAGACCCCAAAACGTCATCATCTCTACTGCATCTACAGGGGTCCACCTAGCAAATGATGACGTGGGGTTTTGAGCAATAAACTGCTGGGCATATAAATTAGTTTGGTCCACCATTAAATTTATAAAATCATCAGAGAAAAATAATTTAAAAATGTCAATTTCTCTGAGACCTGTTGAATCAAATTGGATTCCTGGGATGGCCAAAAACTCAGGAACCTGGGGCTCAAAATTGTCTGGTGGTGGGGTCCATACGAGATCAATTATTGGGGGGGGGGTCTCAGCTGCTCTACGGGGGCGTCTTTGAGGGGGTCCCTCATCATCAGAGGAGGAAGAGGAGCTTAAGACAAATCCTTCAAATTCCCCGCTTGCCTCACTGGCTGTGTCAGAGTCAGAGGCAAGCATGGCATATGCCTCCTCCACCGAATACATTCTCCTGGATGACTGGGACGACATTTGGGATGACATTTGGGATGCCATTTATATTTTTGTGTTACTGGTAGTGAAATGTTTCAACACGTGTATAGTGTAGGGGGGGTACAAACTTTATTTCAACCCGGGGGGTATGTAGTGTGTATGTATGTAGTGCAGAAAAAAAAAATAAAAAAATAAAAAAATTGAAGGGTTCAAAAAAAAAAAAAAAAATGGAAGGGGTTAAAAAAAAAAATGGAAGGGGTTAAAAAAAAATGGAAGGGGTTAAAAAAAAAAAATGGAAGGGGTTAAAAAAAAAAAGGTCCTGCGCCAAAAATTGAGCACAGATGTTGGTCAGTAACGTCCGTCACTGAACAGCGCTCAAAGGCAACAGGAATTTGATCAAAAAAAAAATAAAATAGATCAACCCTGTGCCGAAAAAGCTGATCAGTGATGTACGTCACTGATCAGCGCACAGTGGCCACAGGACACACACAAAATCACAGTGTGTGTAAAAAAAAATTAAAAAAAGACCCCACAGCACCCACAAAAAAAAAAAAAGGTGATCAGTGATGCGACACTGATTACCAGTGAGGTGCAGCAGGTGCACAACCTTTGGTGCAACTGACAGTGCAACTGACAGGTATATATAAAAAAAAAAAAAACCTCTGTACCCCCAAAAAAGTTGCTGATCACCTCAGATATAGTGATCAGCACAAAAGGCGGGGGCAGCAGACACAAAATTTAGCACTCTCTATCACTCTCTGTCACTATCTCTCTCTATCTCTCTATCTCTCACTATCTATCACTCTATGACACTGCAGCAGCAGCACTGACAGGTATATCTATATATAAAAAAAAACCTGCGCCCCCAAAAAGTTGCTGATCAGTTAATTTATACTGATCAGCACAAAAGGGGGGGCAGCAGTCAGTTATAAAAAAAATATATAGCACAATCTGTCACTATCTCTCTATCTCTCTCTCTCTATCTCTCTCTATCTCTCTCTATCTATCTATAGCTCTATCACACTGCAGCAGCACAAAATATAGCACTAGGCCTCTCTATCTCTCTCTATCTCTCTCTATCTCTTTCAGTTATATAAAAAATATATAGCACAATCTGTCACTATCTCTCTCTCTATCTCGCTCTCTCTATCTCTCTCTATCTCTCTCTATCTCTCTATCTATAGCTCTATCACACTGCAGCAGCACAAAATATAGCACTAGGCCTCTCTATCTCTCTCTATCTCTCTCTATCTCTCTCTCTCTAACTCTCTCTCTATCTAATAAATCGCAACAGCACAAGATGTCACAGGATGTCACAAGATGTCACAAGCATAAGCAATATCAATGATCAGGTAAGTATTTTGGATGGGTTCTGGTCAGTATAGGCGGCAGCTGGGCACGGTGACCGCACTGCACGCTATTCCAGACCGGAATGGCGTCTGCAGTGCAGTCACCGTTAGTTTAAACCCCCCTCCATGGCTGTGATTGGTCCGTCGGTCCGACGAACCAATCACGGCCTTTGGGGGCGGGAGGGGTGAGGTGGGGTGACACCAGTGTCACCCTTACACCCCGCGGTGATTGGTGCTGTACTTTACAGCACCAATCACCTCCGATCCCGTGTCACCGGCGAACGTTATTCGCCGGTGACACAGAAAACGCTGTGAATGGCTGTTCACAATGAACAGCCAATCACAGCGATCGCCGACGGGGGGGCGGCATCGCCGCCCCCCCTGGGCATGCACGGACATGTCTGCTGTCAGGGACAGCAGACATCGTCCCTCTGTCACTGCGTCTCTAGACGCAGTGACAGTTTTAAGCCATGACGTATATATACGTCAACGGTCGGGAAGTACTTCCCGGCCATGACGTATATATACGTCAAATGTCGTGAAGGGGTTAAGTAATCAGCCATTTATTTTTCTGTGTTACCATGTACATGCTTGTTTATATGTGAATAAAAGTGGTATTGCACCATATGCCCTTTTTTCCAACTTTTTTTGGTTATTCATCTGGATCGAGCAAAACGATCTGTGGAGTCAGAGGAATTTGCAGTCTACTTGGGAGAAGAGGAGATGCTATATTGGCAGGAGGAACGTATGGTTATAGATACCTATATATGTCTGTTAAGATTCGGAGAAGAGGACCGTTCCTGTATATCTAGGGACGTACTGTGATTTCGAAAAGGCACCGGTGGAGGGAACATCTCATTTTTTGCTGTTGTTATTTTGATTCTGTGTAGAGTAAATACTGGCTGTTTTATTTTAACACAGCAATATAGATATCAGTTTGAAGTACAAACCCCACCGATATATCTTACTCTCTTTGCACATGTTACATCTGCCACACCTGCAGTGCAGCATGGTTTTGTCCATAAGAAAGAGAATTTGAATTTATGAATAAACCAAAATCAGGCCCTATTTGTGTACAATTTTGTAGCTTCACTCATAGCAACATTTCTATCTGAAAAATTCCAAATATTTACAGTATTTGTGTTGACAATATCATGTATAATTAGTAAGTACCAGTGGCTAGTTGAAGGCTGCAAGTAGCTTTTCAGTGCTGACAATGGCATTGGCACTGATTTTTGGCCAAATTCACAAAATTGCAACCCAAGGCAGGAACATTTTTATGTAAGTCCAGGATTGAATTGATTCCTGCAGTATTTCTGCAGTTACTATTCCCGGAACTGTTGTATAACCAGTGCTATTTTTCAGCAGGAACGGTCCGGAACGCCGTTCCTGAAGTTTAAATAAAAAATGACGTCATCAGGAACGGCGTTCCGGAACCTGCTCAGTACTCGGGTGGCGGTGGGGGGCTCATCGCGCGCGAGGGGAAAGAGCGACTGAATAGCCAGTGAGTGTGCCTGGCTGTGACGGGCGGCGTGCGTCTGGCAGTCGCAGCTGTCCTGCGCGACTCTGTGGGTAGCGCTGTCCACAGCAGCTACACACTACGCAGCGGCAGGCGGGCAGTCCAGCAAGAAGAGGGGGAGCGGCCATGACCTCCGGAGCAGCCGCGGGAGAAGCGGCAGAGATGAATTGGTGAGTGTGGTCACGGTGCGGTGCTCCTAGCAGCAGCGAGTCAATCTCACCCGCTCCCCGTGCTGCGCTGCCTGCTGCTGTGTACTTGTAGTTCTTATTCTGCAGTGCAGTCACCACAGCAGGAGGCAGCGCAGCACGGGGAGCGGGTGAGATTGACTCGCTGCTGAGCTTGTGCAGCCTTCAGTACAAAAAAAATACTTATGTCCATCTGCTGATGAAGGGTTCCTCGCTCAGGTGCTGTCTCCCACCTCCAGGCCTCCACGGTCCTGCAGCAGTGCTCCTCTCCCCCTGCCCCGCAGTTGCTTTTGGTGCCTGAAAATGATGAGCTTAGTGTGTGTGATGTAACATGTAAGGGGCATCAGTCTGTGATGTAACATGTAAGGGGCATCAGTCTGTGATGTAACATGTAAGGGGCATCAGTCTGTGATGTAACGTGTAAGGGGCATCAGTCTGTGATGTGACGTGTAGGGGGCATCAGTCTGTGATGTAACGTGTAAGGGGCATCCGTCTGTGATGTAACGTGTAAGGGGCATCAGTCTGTGATGTAACGTGTAAGGGGCATCAGTCTGTGATGTAACATGTAAGGGGCATCAGTCTGTGATGTAACATGTAAGGGGCATCAGTCTGTGATGTAACGTGTAAGGGGCATCAGTCTGTGATGTAACGTGTAAGGGGCATCAGTCTGTGATGTAACGTGTAAGGGGCATCAGTCTGTGATGTAACGTGTAAGGGGCATCAGTCTGTGATGTAACGTGTAAGGGGCATCAGTCTGTGATGTAACGTGTAAGGGGCATCAGTCTGTGATGTAACGTGTAAGGGGCATCACGGTGTGTGATGTAACGTGTAAGGGGCATCACGGTGTGCGAGGTAACGTGTAAGGGGCATCACGGTGTGCGAGGTAACGTGTAAGGGGCATCACGGTGTGCGAGGTAACGTGTAAGGGGCATTACGGTGTGCATTACTACTCCTTCTCTTCATCTACCTCCCATCTCCCCCTCTACCACCCCCATCTCCTCTAACCCCTGTTTCCACCCCTAAACCCCTCTCTCCTTCTCTACCCCCTCTCCTCCTATACAACCCCCTCTCCTCCTCTACCACTTCCTCTCCCCTTTTACCACACCCTCTCCTCCTCTAACCCCTGTCTCCTCCTCTACAACCCCATCTCCTGCTCTACCACCTCCTTTCCTCCTTTAACCCCAGTCTCCTGGAGTATTGGTGTGTGTATGTGGGAATATGGGGGGGGGGGGGGAGAGTAGGCAGATACCTTGCACCGGCCCTGCGGCCCCTCCCTCTCTCCTCCCATCTCTCTTACTCCTTATCTCCCTTTCCTCTCAACCCACTCTCCCTTCCCCCACTCTCTTTCCCTCTGTCACTTACTCTCACCCTCCTCCCCCTCTCTCTCCCCCTCACACACTCTCCCTCTCTTCATTTTCTCATTCTGCCCATCTCTCACTCTCCCCTCCCCCTATCCTCCCATCACTCACTTTCCCCTTTCACCCAATCCCTCTCTCCCCTCTCTTTCTCTCCTCCTCTACCCCCTCCACCTACCCCCTCGTTCTCTTGCCCCCTCTCTTATCCCCTCTCACTTACTCTCCCCTCTCATGCATCCTCTCATTCTCTACATTCTCTCTGTCTTCGCTCTCTCCCCCCTATTTTTATGCTCACTTACTCACTCCCTCCTTTGTCTCTCACTCACACCCTCCCTGTCCCCTCTCTGCCCATTCTCACCCCCCTCTCTCTATTCCACTCACCTCCTCTCTCCCCTCGCTCTCTGTGCCTCACTCATCTCCCCTCTCACTGTCCCCGTCTCCCGTACCTCTCACTCCCATCCCTCTCTCCACCTTCCCCAGCTCCCTATGTCTCTCCCTGTAGCCACCTTTGTCTCTCTATCTCTCTCCATCACCCACTGCATCACCATCTACCTCTCCATTGTAGCACTATCTCACCATTTTCCTCTCTCTCCTGTCACTCTGTCTTGCCTGGACATTACCCTCTGCCTACATTACATTAGGAGGAGGGAGAGTGCAACATGCAGTGTATAAATAGTGCCAGGTTTCCATGCGCCCTCTAGCTAGCGGAAGTCTAGCTTCCCCAAATATATATATATATCTGTGTGGGCCATATGTATAACGGGCATCTCTCTGTGTGGCATATGTTTAATGGGCATCTCTGTATGTGGCATATGTATAACGAGCATCTCTGTGTGGCATATGTATAATGGGCATCTTTGTGTGTGGCAAAGGTATAATGGGCATCTCTGTGTGTGGCATATGTATAATTTGCATCACTGTGTGTGGCATATGTATAATGGGCATCTCTGTGTGTGGCATATGTATAATTTGCATCACTGTGTGTGGCATATGTATAATAGGCATCACGGTGTGTGGCAAAGGTATAATGTGCATCTCTGTGTGTGGCATATGTATAATGGGCATCACGGTGTGTGGCATATGTATAATGAGCATCACGGAGTGGGGCATATGTATAGTGGGCATCACGGTGTGTGGCATATGTATAATGGGCATCTCTGTGTGTGGTATATGTATAAAAAGGGTTACGGAGTGGGTGGGGCATATGTATAATGGGCCAATTCTCGGCGTGCAGGTTGCAAAACTGCGGTATAAAGTAGTCTTTTCCTGCAATGCTGTACCCCTTGCAGTGAGGTTACACCCTTGCACGCCTAAGGCGCGCGCATATTCTCCACTTTGCTGCTGGGGATTGTTATGTTACTGCCACTGTTGGGAGGAATTATATGTTTTTCTTTTTTTTTATGTAATGCCCCGCCCCTTTTGTAGCTCCTCCCATATCACCGCCCACTTTCTGCCCCGCCCACAGTTCCTGAACCTATTTTCCTACAAAAATAGCACTGTGTATAACAATTACAATGTTTCTATGTACAATTAATATTACGCAGACCACAGGCTGCTGAATTAAAGATGAACGTATTTCCCCCCATGCTTCTTTCCATTGAGCACCAATCTTTCTGCGGCTCGCCAACACCCTCCCCTCTTCTTCTCACAAGCCAAATCCCCCTGCTGCTCAACAGCACCATCCCCTCTGTGCCATCCTCCTGCATCTAACCAGCATCATTCCACCTGGATCTCCCCAGTGCATCCCCTGCAGTATCTCTTCAGCACCATTCCCCTTTGCATCTCACCAGTGCCATTCCTCCTGCAACTAACCAACATCATTCCACCTGCATCTCTCCAGCGTATCCCCTCCAGCATGCTGCTGCTCTCATTATCTAAAACTCCCTGGTTACCATCCACCTGCCAGGTTACCTTCCAAAGCTGATTAACACCTACAGCTCCCAGAGCATTCCAGCATCCCTCAGCAGAGATTGCTATTGGCTCCTAAAACCATTACCATCATCGACTTCCTAGTCGACACAGGTGTCGACTCTAAAGTCTCCACTGTCTGTCTACAGCTCCTAGGCCGTCAACATCCCTCCAGCTACCAGGCCTTCGACCAGCATCTCCGGCTCTCAGGCCGTTGACATGTCTCTCCGGCTCCCAGGCCGACGAAGTCCATACATACAATACCAGAGACCTGAGCCCTGAGAACTGCAACCTGCTGGCTATTACAGAAACCTGGCTTAAACAATCAGACACAGTCTCGCCTGCAGTCACATGGTGGTTTACACTCACACCTTCAGGCCTGGTAACTGTAAAGGAGGTGGGGTAGGTATATTACTGTCCCAAACCTTCACATACTAAGTTCTACCACCAGTTCCTTTACTCACATTCACATCATTTGAATTTCACTCTATTAGAATTTTTTCTCTTTTCTCTCTGCGTATTGCTGCTATCTATCATCCACTTGGGCTTCCCAAACCTCAATTTCTGGAAGATTTCTCTGCCTGGCTCCCCCATTTCTTATCCTCTTACATCTCCACCATCATCCTGGGTGACTTCAATATTTTTATTGATAGTCCACCATCTCTGCATGCTTCCAAACTCCTCTCTCTAACCTCCTCTCTCAGCCTCCCCCAGTGGTCTGACTCCTCTACTCTTGAGAAAGGCCACTGCCTCAATCTTGTATTCACCAGCAGGGGCGTAGCTAAGGGTTCATGGGCCCTGGTGCGAAAGGTCACCTTGGGGCCCCCCTACATACAACAAAATTAAAATCTCGGTCTGTTTATATTTTAATACATCATTGCCAAGGGGGGTTAATGTCCGTTGCCATGGGTTCTTGCTCGTTGCCAAGGGGTTAATATGTGTTGCCAGGGGTTATTGGATGTTGCCAAGTGGTTAAATTTTTTTTATCAGGGGTTAATGCTCGTTGCCAAGGGGGGTTTATTCCCGTTGCCAGGGGTTCTAGCTCGTTGCCAAGGGGTTAATACGTATGTGCCCACCCCAGCCACCCGCCCGTACGCTGCTGTTGCTGCCCCTGCCTTACCCTGCGCAGAGAGAGACAGACGCTAGAGTAATTTTTCACTTCCAGCGTCTCTGACAGGGAGCACAGCTCTGCAGCCGCGTTACCAGGAAGTGCAGAGCTGCGCTTCCTGTCAGACGCTAGAGGTGAATTATGACTTCTAGCGTCTGTCTCTGTGTGCAGGGGAAGGCAGGGGCAGCCGTAGCTGACGGGCTGGTGGCCGGAAACATAGGCGCACCGGCAGCTATTGCAGTGCTGCCGGCAGCCTAGTGAGAGCTGAGATGAGGACTCGGAGCGGAGGTATGACCTCTGAGTAACCAGGCCGGACAGTGGCGGGGGCTGGCCCCCCCTGGCTCAGGGGCCCGGTCGCAGGTGGGACCGCTGCGACCCCTGTAGCTACGCCACTGTTCACCAGTCTATGCTCAGTCTCTGATTTTACAAAAACACCCTTCCTTCTCTCTGATCACAATTTCATTACCCTCTCACTCTCCTCCATTACCCCAAGCTCACTGACACTGAAGTCAAGCAAGCTGCCTCTAACCTGCAAAAATACTAACTCTATTAACTTTCCACAACTTTTCACCTCTCTGCAACAACAACTCTCGCCTATTTTTACATTTACCTCTCCTGACTCTGCTGTTTCTCACCTGTACCAGACTCTTGAAACAGCCATGACAAAGTGGCTCCAGCTTCCCAACACACCCTACGCAGGCTTAGATTCCTCACATATAAGACTATCTACCACTCCTACCACAATGCTTTGGGCACTGCCAAACAAACATACTTCCAATCTCTTTTTTGGGGGGGGACAGGGGGAAAGGACGGTCAGTCGCACAGGTTTATTTACAAATGTATTTAAGACAGGACCCTCATGGAAGTAGAATTATTCCTTTATATTTAGGAAGAGGGTGTGCTACCACTGGACATGGATCGAGGTTCAAGCAAAAAGGAGAAAAGGAAATGTCTTTCTGTGTGGTGCACCTCTTTCTGTGAGGTGCACCACACAGAAAGACATTTCCTTTTCTCCTTTTTGCTTATACTTCCAATCTCTCATATCTTCTCATGCCACCAACCCTAAGCGACTTTTCAACAAATTTAAGTTTTCTTCTGTACCCCTCCCCCCCCTCCCCCACCAGCTACCATCAGTGCACAAGAACTTACCTCCTACTTTAAGGACAAGATTGATAAAATCTGAGATGATATTGTATGCTCCTCCGCAGCCACTAACCTACTAAATTCCCCACCTACCTGTAAACCCTCTGGCATTTTCTCCTCATTTGAGCCCACAAATGAAAAGGAAGTATCCACACTCTTCTTATCCTATTCCACTACCTCTCATCTTGATCCTATACCAGCACAAGTCATTAAACCTCTATCTCCTATGCTTATCCCAACCTTAACTAAAATCAGCAACCTCTCTCTTGCTACTGGTATTTTTCCTTCTCTATTCAAACATGCAGTGATTACTCCTATTCTGAAAAAAACACAATTCTGCCCTTAACTCTCTCTCTATCTACCGTCCTATCTCTCAGCTCCCATGCCTCTCCAAGCTACTCAAGACTTGTCTACTCTCGCTTCACACACTTTCTTAACTCTCACAACCTATTGGACCCACTTCAGTCAGGCTTTTGTTCCCAACACTCCACAGAGACAGCACTGACTAAAGAGGTCAATGATTTGGTCACTGCTAAGTCTAAAGGCCATTACTCACTACTCATTCTTCTAGATCTTTCTGCTGCTTTTGAATCTGTTAATCACACTCTTCTCATGCAAACACTCCCTAGGTCTCAATGATACAGCCCTATCCTGGTTGTCATCTTAACTATCTAATCGCTCTTTCAGTGTTCGATAATCTGATTCCACCTCCTCTGCACTACCTCTGTCAGTCGGAGTTCCAAAAGGCTCAGTTTTAGGTCCTCTACATTTCTCAATCTATACCTTATCTCTTGGCAAACTAATCAGCTCTTTCGGATTTCAGTATCACTTTTATGCAGACTACTGTATGCTCAAATCGATACTCAAATCTATCAACCCCAGAGTTGTCACCAGCAATTTTGGGTCGAGTCTCTTAATGCCTTTCTGCCATCTCATCTTGGATGTCTTCTCGACACCTCAAACTCAACATTTACAAAACGGAATTAATTATATTCCCACCTGCCAAAAGCAGTTACCATCCTGATATCTCCATAACTGTTGACAACTTTACAATCTACCCTACCCCCACAATAGGAGGGGTGTGGGGGGCTGGTGGTGGCTGCAAGAGCCAGAGTCCAGAGTCTTACAGGAAAAAGTAAAAGTCACACAAGCACACTCCGTTTCACCTCCTGCGGTGAACACACTCTGTGTGCTGGGTGGAGATGGATGCTGTGGAGATATTAGTGCACAGAGAAATCGTTTGGCTGTAGATGGTAGGTCACAATCTTATCATAGGGTCATGATAAGTGTCCAGGTGTCGCTCAGGTTAAAGAGCGTCCTCTCTGCTGGCCAAGCGGTGCACCTGACACTTACCTGATACCGCTGATGTCCTCAATCCTTCCGTCCCTCGCCGCTTCGCGGCTGAGTGGACTGTATCCTGCTGGTGTCTGCACAGCCATGCAGATCACCAGCGAGTAACCGCGTCGCTTCAACAGAGATAGAAGCACTTCCGGGTCCCGCTGGCTTGCGTTCGCTGGGTGTTCCTGATCTCTGGAGTTACTCGGGCTGCACTCCCAGAGGGGAGGAGGCTTGTTGTAGATGGCTGTGTATGAGGTGCTGACCAACGCGTTTCAACCCCGCTGGGGTCTTTTTCAAGGATAAGTAAGCTGCTTTGCTGAAGTGTTTTTATGAGGGTTTGTTCGTGGGATACGCCCCTTGGAGGCAGGCGTCCATTGGGTGTTGTTGCTGTCCATCTGATGACAAGTGCTGATGAGCAGAGTTCATTGGTGCATATGATGAGAAGTGCTGATGAGCGGAGTTCATTGGTGCATATGACTGCAGAGCATCAGGTGTGTGGATGCACCAGTAATCTGTATACAATCAGATTCATTAAGTGCTTTCAGGAGTGCTGGCTTATGGAAAAGGTCGACATATATTATGTAGACCTTGTGCCCATGTTAGTACGCTGAGAGTCAGATGCTGCATGATGTGTGGCAGTCTAGTGGCTCTACATGGAATCGCAAGTTCAGGAAGTGGTCGACATGGTGTGTGTCGACCTTATGTGTGTGTTGATGACGGAATGGGCTGGAAATGGGAGTACTGCTTGAAAGTGAACATGGGGGCTGGTGGGGAAATTATGGGTGTTTTTGTTCACTTGAGTATAATCATGTTTACTGTTTTTACCCTTGCTTGTGTATGTACCGGGAGGAGCCAATCATCTCAAATGCTGGTCACCATATGTCATGTGGGGTATTTTTTTTTTTTTTTTTTTAATTTGGAGTGGCATTTATTTGGATATTGCACCTAGGTTGAAGTCTATGTTTAAGCCATTGGGTTTGAGAGTATTGAGTTGGTAGATCCAGAACATCTCTCTTTTATCCAGTCCCCTCCCCTCCAATTTATTTTGGGGGCCTCAATAGCTGTAAATTTCAGTCCTTTGGGGTCACAGTTGTGTCTGTCTTTGAAGTGTGAGGACACACTGTGTTGTTCATATCCCCTTTTTATGTTTCTAACATGTTCGTACATTCTGGTGCCCAGAGATCTAGTTGTTCTGCCTATGTACTCTATGTTGCAGGGGCATTTTATAAGATATATTACTCCAGTTGAGTTGCATGTCAGATTTTTCCTTGTATTTAAATGTTTTATTCACAGTGGTTGAATGCCAGGTGGTGTTGGCCTTAGTGCTCATGTCTGACATACATTTGCACCCTGCGCATCTACCACAGTGAAAAAAACCTAAGCTGTTGGTCAGGGTGCTCTGGAAGGAGTTTGATGGTTTGATATGATTTTTCGTCAGTTTTTGTTTAAGGTCAGGGACTTTTCTGAAAACTACCTTGGGTTGAGCTTGAATGTCTGAACTGTCCTTTGTTCCCCACATTCAATCTGTCTCCAAATCATGTTACATGTATCTTGAAAAAGTTCCCAGCATACAACAGGGGACGAAACGCGTTGACAAGCTATCATTTTGTACCTGTGTAGGTGATCCAAACAGCCACACAACAGCAGAACTCCACGGAGGCAGCGCTAGCCGCACAACATCACCGGCAAATAGCCGCCTCGCGTGCTCCCCAGCCAGCAGCACAAATCTTGTGCATACATCAAACGGCACTTAGCCGCCTCAAGCTGATTCAAGCTTCGTATCTCCGGCTTCACTGAGAGCGTGCATCCCGCTACCTTCCTCCTCTGGGCTTACCGTCGACTGTGCCTTTCCAGCTGAAGTGCGGCTCACCTCTACCCTGAGCCGCCGGCCATCAGCCGTGTACAGTCCTACCACACTGCACAGAAGCTACCAGGGTTGACGACAGGACGGCGCATTACCCTCCATACTATTCCGTGCCACCTCAGATTGAACGGTGTCTGCACCCCACATTGCGAGGTCACCTTACCGGCGTGCTGCCGAGGAGAGCAGTCCTTTCCATCCCTATCAATCGAGACTGCCAGCATTGGGCGCCTACCTACTATTAATCTGGTGAGCATAAAATATATACGACTGCCTAACAACTGCATCAAAATCTTTTATATACCTGACTGGCTAGTCCTGAATAAACCGGACTTACATATAAGATTTTTCTTATATATATATTCTGTTGCTGCAACAAATACCTGCAGAATACCGCCAGCTTCAAGTCATTTTTTCATTCACTGAGCTCATAATTATATCCTGCTGTGAAGTTATCCAAGCTAATATAGCTGTTTTGGGATCCCAACCTTTATTATATTTATATGCTATATTTTATTACTGTATTTGTTTGTTGTAAATTTATGTGTTTTTTCTAGATATAAAATTTATATATATAAAAAAGCTACAGTGTGTCCTGCATTCATCTTTATACGGTCACCTAGTGTACAATTATCTATATACAGCAGCGCAACTCACTCCTACCCCCTCTATCCATGTATCTTGAAAAACATATCCAAAATACGACTCTGTTTTACACAAAACACTGTTAATCTCTAATCCAAGAACTCATTATATCCCGCATTGATTATTGCAATAGTCTCCTTACTGGTTTTCTCAAGGACAGAATCTTGCCACTGCAATCCATTTTGAATGATGCAGCTAGGCTGATCTTCCTAGCAAGATGTTTACCATCTGCTGATTCGCTCTGCCAGTCCCTCCATTGGTTGCCGTAATTTACTGTATTTAATATAAAATACTTCTACTCACATTTAAAGCTATTAACCATACTACTGCAAAGTATATTTCTTTACTTATCTCTAAATATCTACCAACTCAACCTCTGCTCTGTAGAAGATCTGCGTCTATATTCTATACGGATTACTAGCTCCCATTCACTATTACAGAACTTTTATCGGGCTGCCCCCCACCCTATGGAATTCCCTTCCACGATCAATAATGGAGCACTGGGACTGGAAGATTGACCAGATAACTGGACTGGAGACAGGAAAGGAGAAATCAGAGGCGGAGATAGCGTAAGGCAGCCCCCGCCACTGCTTGGGGGAGCGGGGGCTGCGTGGGCGCCGGGTGCTGGACAAGTGAGTGTGACAGACAGAGAGTCTGTCACACTACACTCAGTGGGAACGGGGGCGGGTGCCGGACAAGTGAGTGTCCGGCACAAACACAGTATGCGGCTGCGTGTTGTGCCGCTGCCGCCCGCCCACCGCCGCCTGCCGCTGCCCGTGCGCTCGCTGATCACAGGCGAGTCGGCACGGGCGCGGCCATGACAGTGAATCTGTCACTGAAAAAAATATATATTTATTTGACGGGCGGGTGGGTTGCCCAATGGGAGGGAGGGAGGTCAGGAGAAACATCCAATGGGATGCGGGTGGGCGGGCTTCTAGTGTCAGTCAGACTGAGGCAGGGGAAGCAGCAGTGTCTGCTGGTCCCTTCCTCAGCTTCAGCTGCTATGCAATCACACGCTGGAGCCTGGAGAGCCTGGCCAGAGGAGCTGGGAAGCCAGCAGGAGAGAGAAAGTGTCCCAGTCACAAATGAGTTAATAACAGAGGTGTGTTTTTTTTTTATTTTACACCAGTACTATTTAAAATAAATATATAAATACTGTATAGGTGGGATCAGGCAGCATGGAGCATGTTCCCTTTCGGGGGCTGGCGGCTGCCGAATCTACCCTGCCAGCCCCTGCAAGAATGACGGGCACTCCATCTGTATGTGTATATATATATATATATATATATATATATATATATATATATACAAAACAGGAACAGAGTGCGCTAGAAGGTGAAAGTACACAACTTTTTTTACACAATCAAAAATTTAATAAAAGCCAACAACACGGCTCATAAAAAATACAGTGATAATATAATCATATACATGAATCAATTTGACAGCATCTGTGATAATTCAGTATAACGACAGGCCCAACGCGTTTCGTCAACCACGTGACTTCATCAGGGGCATTAGACGACTTGATTTATCAAAGCTGCAGTTGCTCTTCTTGCAGTGTCTCAAATTGACTGAGTATAAACAAATTAAGTGGGTAATGATATTACACCAACTGACAGAGCTCTTGTCAGTTTTCACTGGTACAAATCTCAAAAAATCCCACTCTATTACAGATGTCAGCAATACAATTCATCCAAGAATCCAATAAACCTGGGTAACTGGACGCTTGTCACACTGTATCCAAACAGCCAAGACTTGGCTGTTTGGATACAGTGTGACAAGCGTCCAGTTACCCAGGTTTATTGGATTCTTGGATGAATTGTATTGCTGACATCTGTAATAGAGTGGGATTTTTTGAGATTTGTACCAGTGAAAACTGACAAGAGCTCTGTCAGTTGGTGTAATATCATTACCCACTTAATTTGTTTATACTCAGTCAATTTGAGACACTGCAAGAAGAGCAACTGCAGCTTTGATAAATCAAGTCGTCTAATGCCCCTGATGAAGTCACGTGGTTGACGAAACGCGTTGGGCCTGTCGTTATACTGAATTATCACAGATGCTGTCAAATTGATTCATGTATATGATTATATTATCACTGTATTTTTTATGAGCCGTGTTGTTGGCTTTTATTAAATTTTTGATTGTGTAAAAAAAGTTGTGTACTTTCACCTTCTAGCGCACTCTGTTCCTGTTTTGTATTTCTATCTGTTCTGGGTCTCAGCTAACAGGGGACTCTCAGAGTTGCTGCTATCTTTAGAATTGGGCGCGGACTTTTGGGTTTCTTTTGTCTTCTTTATATATATATATATATATATATATATATATATATATATATATATATATATATATATACAGATGGAGTGCCTGTCATTCTTACAGGGGCTGGCGGTAGATTTGTCAGCCGCCAGAAGGGAATGTGCGCGCTCCAGATGCGCATGTGTCCCCATGCCGCCTGATCCCACCTTTCCACTCCCCCCCCCCCCCCCCCCTAAACCTGCCTGTCTCCGCTTCACGGGCTCAAGTCCCCTGCCTCTAGGAAAAAGGGACGCGCAACGCGCATCCCAGTCAGACGGAGCGCCGGCTCGCTAGCGGGGGTGTTCTGGCGAGTCCCAGCGCTGGCTAAGAGGCACTCCATCTTTGTACATTGTGAACAGGCAGCACTACTAGTGTCGGCAACTGGTGTGGACAAATGTACAGGCAGCACTACTAGTGTCGGCAACTGCTGTGGGCATATGTATAATCAGCGCTACTAGTGTCGGCAACTGGTGTGGACATATGTACAGGCATTGCTACTAGTGTCGGCAACTGGTGTGGGCATATGTATAATCAGCGCTACTAGTATCGGCAACTGGTGTGGACAAATGTACAGGCAGCGCTAATAGTGTCGGCAACTGGTGTGGGCATATGTATAATCAGCGCTACTAGTGTCGGCAACTGGTGTGGACATATGTACAGGCAGCGCTACTAGTGTCGGCAACTGGTGTGGGCATATGTATAATCAGTGCTACTAGTGTCGGCAACTGGTGTGGACATATGTACAGGCAGCGCTACTAGTGTCGGCAACTGGTGTGGACATATGTACAGGCAGCGCTACTAGTGTCGGCAACTGCTGTGGGCATATGTATAATCAGCGCTACTAGTGTCGGCAACTGGTGTGGACATATGTACAGGCAGCGCTACTAGTGTCGGCAACTAGTGTGGGCATATGTATAATCAGTGCTACTAGTGTCGGCAACTGGTGTGGACATATGTACAGGCAGCGCTACTAGTGTCGGCAACTGGTGTGGACATATGTACAGGCAGCGCTACTAGTGTCGGCAACTGGTGTGGACATATGTACAGGCAGCGCTACTAGTGTCGGCAACTGGTGTGGACATATGTAAAGGCAGCGCTACTAGTGTCAGCAACTGGTGTGAGCATTATGTATAAGTTGTGATACTACTACTGTTGGCAACTGGTGTGGTCGTTATGTACAGTATAAGTTGCGCTGCTACGGTCGGTAACTTTATGCGCGTATATATATATATATATATATATATATATATATTTAAACAAGCGAGTATAGGTGCTGTAAAGTCACTTATTTTAACTTGACCAGTAGTCCTGAGCCTCCTGTTCAGACCAACAAGGGTTAATGAGCACTATGACCGTTCAGTAATGGCCGCAGCTCCCTTCTCTACAAGCAACAACTCCAGGATCCACTGAGTGAAAAATCTGTACAAACAATAGAATGAGAAGGGGCGCCCAATAGTGCATTAAAAGTGTATTTTAATAGACATAAAAACATCTGACACCTGGCTGAAACTTTGGCTTTGATCTCCCGGATCGCTGCACTGCAAGCCAGCGTGTGGATGTCCGGGGGGACCTTGGATCAGACGGATGCCCAGCTGTATTGCCGTGGTATTTACTCATATGCCGTGTGGTACTGGTAACCAGTCCACAGTGTTTTATATCTTGGTACGAGTCCCCACTATTTGTATCCAGGATGGATGTATTTATGTCTATTAAAATACAATTTTAATGCACTATTGGGCGCTCCATCTCATTCTATTGTTTGTACAGATGTGTTGTAATATTATAGGGGCATTATGGTGTGCGCTATATTGTGTAAGGAGCATTACGCTGTGTGGCATAATACATAATGGGCATTACAATGTTATTAGTATTTTTATATGGCCACGCCCCTTCCCCATGAAGCACCGCTCCTACATTTTGCCTTCGGCGCGCACTCTCTTATTTTAAGTGTGGTGGTGGGGCACTCACCAATTTCCTTTCTGGCACAGGGTACCAAATGGTTGTTACGCCAATGGTTCTGTTGTGCCACTGTGTGGTGTAATTTGAAATGGGATTACTATTGTGTATGGTCCTTGTGAGATGGCATGTCTCTCTTTCGGAGTGCACTGTATTTTTTACATGGGAGGGGGGCGCCGCAAAATTGTATGGCAGGGGGGAGCAAAATTTATAGTTACGCCACTGGGAGAAATGGCACTGGAGGACCCACAGCAAACCAGTGGACAGAATGCCTGAAGTTCACAATGAGGAGCTAGGAACCGAGGTCACAGCAAGACTGTGAACAAAGTTGCACAAGCACCAGAACCTTCTTGGATCCATCCCTAAATACCCTCCCCTGCCCGTGGATTGGCTCATGCAGGGGAAATGCAAGTTCTCAATAGAAAGGCCCAAATTGGCTAAAAGGAGTCATGTGACTCCGGCAAGATGGCAGGGCCCATATTCCGGGATCAGCCACGGTACCCTCTGGGAGGGGAGACCACTGGACCAGGAGTGCCAGTGGGAGGAAACAGCGCCGAATCCCCAGCCCGCTGAACACGAGCACCGGAAGAAGACCCCAGAATACGGATGTCCCTGGACCTCCGCTGCACACTCTGATGGGATCTAACATACCATTCTACATTATAGCATTTTATGTTTAGTAAAATTTGTTTGCATTTTCACAAAGATTTCTTATGTGTAGGCGGTACATGTCTTGTGTGTCTTTTCTTAGCAAAGATCAATTCCAAAACTGTCCTATTGTTAAATTCAACATCATAAGGTTTGGAGAAACGCAATTGTTTTTACTTACGCTCACCATTCATCAGATCTCGAGGGTAGGCATGGTTTCTTCTGGTAAGGGGTTGAGGAAGCCAGCGGACAGCGCTTCCAGATACAGGGCTGGATCCTATTTTAAACAGAAGATGTAGACATTATAAAGTGACCTTGTTAACAGACATGAGAGTTAGACACAGTGACATATAAATAGGAAATCATGTTCTTTTCACAACCAAATATAAATATATATGTGTGTGTGTGTGAAAAAGTGAGAAAAGCACCTCCTAGCGTAAAATGTTTAGGATTCACTCATAAACCCACCACTGGTTGCGGATCACTCCAAAAGTGAAGGTGTGCCATGAGTGGTTCCCATATATAACAGATCCAAAATCTGGGGACTCTTCTAAACAGAAATCTTTGTAATGTGCTCCATTATGAGATATAAGGATACATAGGGAGAGAATTGATACAAACACTAGTGTCATACTGTATACACTCTTACACAATGATGAAAACCAATGCTGCCTTTATTCTCCCTATGTATTCTTACGTTGGTTCTCTTATGCCCACCCCCTGTACAGGGAAGAGAACGAATGAATACGCGTACACATCTGTTCGCATGCGGCCGCACAATGGAGAAATCATTTGATATTTGCTTACCTTCGAATGATTTCTCCTACTGTACCCGCCGCTCGCAGCCGCTGCATGACCCAGGAATCACTCGGTGGCTGCACATATCCACGTGATGTCGGGGTGGGTGCTGATGTCATGCGTCTGCCCCGAACAGGAACAGGGGTGCACCCATCCATTTGCAGCCTTGCGTGCAGGGGCAATATCATTCGATGGTCATTAACCATCAAATGATTTTGCAAGCGCTCGCAGATCTAAAACACCTCTCTGGTGTCTTAGATCTGTGGCGCCCCTGTACGGGAAGAGGGCGGGCAGCTGACATCCGCTAACATCAGCTGTCAACCCCCCTGCACCCATGTCATGGCATGGGGTCGCCCATGAAACGTCGGGCGTACCCATGGGCGCTACCCCTTGCCACCACCCCAAGCCCCCCATCCACACTGCTCCGAGTGAACGGACTGGCAACTGATCAATTTATCACGCCTGCTCCCAAACAGAGCCTGCACATGTGTATGCGCATGCGCAGTCCCAAACCATAGCTCCCCTGTGCAAACTCAGATCCAATGTCTCATCATGGTCGTACAGATTGTAAAGGCAAGCAGTAAGGACTGAAACAAGCAGATTTATTATGTGTAATGCATAACCAAGGTAATGTTGCTGTGTTACTACTTAAAACCAGGTCAAATCAGGGCCGGCGCCACCACTAGGCAGCTTTAAGCATTTGCCTAGGGCGCCGGCCACTGGAGGGCGGCACTTGGGATGGAGCAGGTGTACCCCCACTATCCTGGAGACAGGTGAGGTGAGTTGCAGCAGCGCCCGCACCCCACCCCCTACCATACAGTGGGTGAACGGTGGCACTGATCAGAAATCCCCAGCATGCAGGAACTCTCCCGGTTGGTGATTGACAGCAGGGGCTCAGGAAGTGCTGAACTGCGGGGATCCGACTGAAAAGTAACTGGGACGTTGAAATTGGGCTGTATTCTAACGCTATCAGCAAAAGCTTCTCCCCACATCTGGATAGGAAGCGCAAGGGGACACATCCGTTGCGCTGCTCGACTCCCCACCCCCCATAGAGCGACCTGGCCACCGCATCACCCCTCCCCCCACAGCGGGAGAGAGGCGGGGTGAGCAGCGGGTTGAGCAGCGGGGTGAGCAATGGGGTGCCCCCCCCCCCACTTCACCCTCCGCCTGGGGCGCAGCAATTACTTGCACCGGCCCTGGGTCAAATGGAGGCTGAAGTCAGTCAGCCATGCAACCTGTATAATGATATAGATTGATACAATAGCACTGATATATAATATGGTCAATAGAGCTGCCCCCACAACATGCAGTGAAAGGGACAGAGCAGAGCTGTTGCACATGCCCAGTGTACCAGCATCTTCTACCACATCTACTGTATGTGTGGATCTGAGCCCTCAAACATTGCAGTGGACCAGAGAGCAGCTGCCAGGAGGATGAGACAGGAGCCTTACCATGAAGTGAAAGATTGTGAGCTTAGAAAGTGCAGTACTGGTTCTATTATGTTTGTGTATTTATTTATTATTATTTATTATGTTTAACCTTTGCTCGACCACTCATCTTATATAAATGTTTGAAAGAGCCTTTACTATAGACCTGGGGTAGCCAACTCCAGTCCTCGAGAGCTACCAACAGTTAATGTTTTCCAGATCTCCTCACAGAATCACACGTGAAGTAATTAGCTCCACCTGTGGATCTTTGAAAATTTTTCAGCTAGTAATGAGTGCACCTGTGCAGCAGCTAGGTTGTCTGGAAAATGTGAACTGTTGGTAGCTCTTGAGGACCGTGGTTGGCTACCACTGCTATAGACCATCTGTACTGTTACATATTAATACTGTATTCCATACTGTATCCAGTGTATAAAAAGACCAATTTTTGGGTCTGTTAGTGCTCCCCCAGACTCGCGTACTTACTCCAATGTGATGCAGAGTGGGAGATATTGGATTACATTTGGAAACCCCCCTCTAAAAATCCTGTGTTTGCCACTGTTGTGGCCTAGTTAGAGAAGGAGATAGGAGCACTGCAGCTAACCTGTGTCTGCCATCACCAATGACAATGCTGCTACCATGCCGTACATAGTTGAGGTGGATGCTAGGGTCACCATGGTCTAGTTCAGTGATGGCTACCCTTGACACTCCTGCTGTTGTTGAACTACATATCCCAGCATGCCCTGCATCAGTTTTAGCATGGCCAAATAGTAAAACTGTAGCAGGGCATGCTGGGATATGTAGTTCAAAAACAGCTGGAGTGTCAAAGAAATACACCCATCATACCTTTCTCATCACAACAATGCACCTGCCCACAATTACAGGAAACTGGAGGGTTGTTTGGCTATTGAATAAATCCAGGAGCTTGGTTATCTGCTATATAGACAAGGCCTGGCCACATGCGACTTCTTCATGTTTCACTTTCCACAAATAAAGCACATGATTCATGGGATACATGTTAAGTCACTGGAATCTGCAGTGAAAACCATCATCATGGTTTGAGTGTAATTTTCACTTTGTTTGCAAATATAACAGCTTTGTGTGGAGGCATTGCAGGGCCATTAAAAAAAACCTGTATGGTTTATTATGCAATTTAACATTATGTCAATCATTCATTGTTGTAGGAGCTCTCTAACCATTAAACGCCTAAAGCAACAACCTGCTGTGGGTTCACTTAATGTTTGTGCCAGCCTTGTGCACTGTGTAGAATTCTTAATCATATTCTTTCTGTTCACAAATTGAGTTATCCCTCAGTCAAGCTTTCAGCAATGCTAGATGCAACATAAAGCCTACATATATCTGGAAATGTTTCCTAACTGTGCATACCACATTCAGAATGGAAGCTGACTACAGTGCACTGACTACAGTGCCCTGAATCAAGCGGGGGCTCGAAATCCATACCATGTCCCAGAAGACACCTATGTGGCTGGGACGCTAGTTCAGGGCCATATGAGCCTAATTATGACTACTACCTTTGCAAGTGCAGTTGTTCCTCTACTGTTTGAGTCATAATCCCCTGAATCAGGATTTTCAATGAAAATTTTCATAAAATTCTCCATTTAGGGGATTATTCTGGTTCACTCGCAAAGGCACAATCACTCTCTAATGGACAAAACGATATGCACTGCAGGTGGGTCTCATGTAACATGTACAAAGAGAGTTAGATTTGGGTGTTTTATTGTTTCTGTGCAGGGCAAATACCGGCTGCTTTATTTTTACACTGCACTATAGATATCAGTTTGAAGTACAAACCCCACCCAAATCTAACTCTCTCTGCACATGTTACATCAGCCTCACCTGCAGTGCACATGGTTTTGTCCATTACAGAGTAATTGAATATACCTATATGTGTCAGCATAGTGTAAAGCATGTAGAATGCTAATGTAATAAGTTGCAATATGGGGGTCAATGCCATACCTCCCAACATGACCCTCTCCAGGAGGGACACATTGCTCTGCTCCTGTAATTCCCGCTTAATTTATAATTGCCATCACCTGTGTTGAAGCACCTTTCTTAGCAATTTACCTGTTTAACACAGGTGATGGTAATCATACATTATGAGGAAAAACCAGGAGCAGAGCAATGTGTCCCTCCTGGAGTTTGGAGGTATGCAATACATTTATATGCAAAGGGTGTGAATAGCTGTTGCCATAGCATTTCAATGCCGGCAATGGCATTTAAAATTCATGGCCTGATTTCTGTCCAAACAAGCACCTTGTTGCTCAAAGCCTTTTGCATGAGTTTGGACTGCTGCAAAGTGCGGCTGCTTTAGCAAGGTCTCACCAGTGTGAGAAGCTCACAAACATTTGGATCATACTTGCCTTGGTGCCGGACGGGGTCCCGACAGTCGGGATCCTGACAGGCATTCACCCGACGTCGGGATCCTGACTGTCAAAACACCGACAGCCGGGTTCCCGACGGCCGTCGGCTATTTTCCCTCGTGGGGGTCCACGACCCCCATAGAGGGAGAATAGAATAGGTGGCTCGCGTAGCGAGCCACCGTGCCAGCAAGGGGCTTTGTTGCGCTCACCATGCTGTCTGGATCCAGCCAGTCGGGATCCCGACTGTCGGACCCATGTACCACACCCACTTGCCTACCTGACCCTCTCCATGTGGGATAAAATGCTCTGTTTCTGGACTTCCCTGGTAATGTATGATTGACATCACCTGTGGGGAGCTAGGTAAAGGTGTTTCACCACAGGTGCTGGCAATCATACATTACCAGGGAAGCCCAGGAACAGAGCATTTTCTCCCGCATGTAGAGGGTCAGGTAGGCAAGTATGATTTGGATTGACACCATAGAACAGGCTTTCCCAACCACGGTCCTCAAGGCACACCAACAGTGCCGGTTTTAGTGATATCCAGGCTTCAGCACAGATGGTTTAATCAGAATCACTCAGGTACTAATTAAGTCACCTGTGCTCAAGCCTGGATATCACTAAAACCTGCACTGTTGGTGTGCCTTGAGGACCGTGGTTGGGAATGCCTGCCATAGAAGTACATATTTTATTAAGTCAACACAAATATATGAGCAGCCGTCCCTTTCCCACAGAGGGGACAAATCAGCCATTGTTGTGGCATTCAATGTCGGCAGCAGCCGCCTTATAAGCCCCCTTTGCTCAGCCAGTCTAATGCCAGATTTGCCTTACATTTTGGATGCAATCCACACTGCCCTAATGTAAGACAGTATTGGGAAGATTTGTCTTGAGAATCTTCTTGGCACCTAATTGAATTCCCATCAGAGTAAGAAACACATTATTTTCAATAAATGACTACTGTATAAACTGTAAACCAGGACTGGCCAAACCGGTCCTCAAGATCTACCCACGGCCCACGTTTTCCAAATCACCTAGCTGGAGCACAGCTGTAGTCATTACTAACACATGCTTTTGCCGGAATTAGCTTCTAATGGGCCTTAATGTACTTTTGCTGTGTCTACAAGCCCTCTCCAAGGCCCCGTTGTTATACAAAGTTGCTAGTGAAGTCCAACTTACAAGTAACAAATGACACATACTGTATTGCAAAAAAAGACTTCCATGTGTATGTAAAAAAGACGTGTATGTAAAAAAGACTTCCATGTTCCATGTGTAGGTAAAAAAAAGGAAGCTGCATTTCATTTAAGTCTGAATTAATTTCTGACAGTTGTCTAAAGAGAGATGCTCTGGGACAGACTATTAAGCCTGGTGAACTGAGAAAGTGGAAGGTGATAACACACCAGCCAATTAGCTAGTAACTGTCAAGTTACATGCTGGGTTTGAAAAATGACAGACAGGAGCTGACTGGCTGCTGCGTTATCACCTTCCACTTTATCACTTCACCAGGCTTAACAAATCTACCTCAGTAGGGCACTTACATCAATGCATTTATATTGTAATGCTACAAAAATCTAAAATTTCTGCCGGTACGGAGTACAACCTCAGAAAAAAGCACTGATAAAAAGATTTTAGACAACAAAATGCGAAATTAGAATTTTTTTTACAAAACTATCGTATACAATAGAAACATATAAAAGTCAGTCCATCCTTTTGTATTCTCCATTAATATAATCACAACAGTTTTAAAAATCAAAACAAGTCCTTATTGACAACAGGACTCATTTGTCTATCAGACAAATGTATATCAGACAAATAAAGAAAAACGATCCCAGTGAAATGTATTGTATCCAATAATGCTGTTCCTACACAATTCTTCTGACAATATAAGAGAAGCTATTGTCCAACGTGGCTGGCACTGCATGGTGTCTATAGGGCTGACTGCAATCCTACAATTGTAATCATTTAAATGTAATACATGAAAACACAGCCTACTAAAATCAGGCCAAGTGGATTGGTGTACGGTATAATACTGACAGAGGCTCGCTCTAGAACCCTATGTGACCCACTTTACCTGAAGGACACTGTTCGCCATCATTAATCCCAAGTAGTATAGAAGAAAGTGGCTACTCGCATTAGTTAAATGATTGTTTAAGAAGAAAGCTGGCTAGTAATAAAAAATAAAAATAAATTTAAAAAAAGAACACACACAGGATTTTCTCTATTATCCCAATGCCTCCATTATTATGCAGCAGACATCCTGCGGCTGGCAGCATCAGCACCGGGGAGCCCCCAGGTGAGCAGCAGCAGCAGCAGCGGGATGCTTTACATACGGGGCAGGGGGATGGAGGGCAGTGACACAGAAGCAAGTGCTAGCGCTAATAATGGCAGAAGGACAGGAGCAGAAGGATTAGAAGCAGCCATATTATCATCAGCACGGACCTGTCATCTGCTGGGCTCTGCCTGTGCTCTGACCATCCACATCCTCCATCCTGCAGCCGCCGGGACACAGCAGCCGGGCACGGAGCCTGGGAGAGGGGGGAATGGGGGACGCTGTAATGCCAGGAGGATGGGGGAGATGGGGTAACAGTGATATATGTCTGTATGAGCGCACAGATATATCAGATGGATAGAAGGATGGGTGACAGTGGGGAGCAGACAGGCAGATTATCTGGGAATGGAGCTTACACAGACAATGTATGAATTATGATGGTGGAACAAACATACGCAGACCGGAGGGATGAGAATGGGGAGAGCTAGGTATTAAGAAGATACAGGCAGCAGGCATGGTAACAAGAGGAGAGATTGGATGAAAATACAGAACAGGCAGCGGGAGGAGTTAGGAAGCAGGGGGGGGGGGGGGGGGGGGGTGGCGTGGAGGTGCTGCTATTGCTGCTGGGATGTTGCAGTGGTCCCTCCTGGGAGTCGGGAGTGGGACACTGGCTGCTTTACCCTCATTAACATTTTTGTATTGTGTGGCAATGCTAAACTGTAATTCTTCCTCACTGCAATTTGCCTATAGATAATTTATCAAATCTTGGACAGGTATATAGCACTAGCCAATCAGTTGCTAATACCTTGCTCACATTGCACAAATAAACCCTGAGTCCTACCCGGTCGATCTGGGTTGACTTGCGTTGTGAAAGTGCCTTTTAAAATTACCTGGGTCCAGCAACCTGGCATTTCGACCCAGGTGAAAAGAAGGGTTAATCCTGGGTCCCGTACACACTATAGCAGTGGTTCCCAACCCTGGTCCTCAAGTACCCCCAACAGTGCACGTTTTCCAGGTCTCCCGGCAGGTGCACTCATTATTCAGGCACATTTGAAAAGATCCACTGGTGCAGCTAAAATTATAGCACTTGTGATTCTATGTGGAGTCCTGCAAAACATGCACTGTTGGGGGTACTTCAGGACCAGGGTTGGGAACCACTGCACTATAGGGAGGAGCAGCATCAGCTCCAAGCGCTGCCTCCTCTCCTGCCCCCTTTCTGACGTCAGCAACCCAGCTTATTAAACCCCTTTCAGGTTGCCAAACCAACCCGTGTTATTGCCATGTTAACCTGTGTTGATTTGCAGTGTGAAAGTGCCACAGCCACATTCCCCGGTTGAGTCACAACTAGGGTTGAACAGGGCTGTGACCCTGGTTATTATGCAGTGTGAACAGGTAACCCAGGTCGAGCGATCCAGGTCCTGTTCACACTATGGAGACAGTGTCAGCTCAAAGCACTGCCTCCTCCCCCGATGATGCACCGCTGCTCCGCCCTACCTCTGTCTGACGCCAGTGACCTGGCAATAACCCATGTCCTGATCTCTGGTGCGGCCCGGCATTTGCGGTCTGAAAGGGGTAATATTGTAATTTTTCTAGCACAACTGGGCTAAAAGAAGCTGATTGGGTGGTACTTTATCTCTCTCCACTTTATCTTTCTTCAATATTTGATACATTTCCTTTAATGGGGCATATTCATTTGTGTGTAGAATTTTGCCCACAAAAAAATTACACACACAAAATAAAGCTTTAATAAACGTGAAATAACATATATTCCAACAGAAGTGATTTGGGTGCAGAACTCTATAAACAGCAGTGGACAGAAGGGGCCCATTTATTAAGGATCACATTAACAATGCAATCAATGGACCCAAAGCGATGCTGCTATACAACCCCCATACTAAACTATGGGCGGTGCGGCCAGCGGCGGTGCAGGAGGGATTGCAGCAGATATTCCTGCTGCAGTCCTCCCTCCTGATACATTCAGGTTATACATAATATTTGGGGCTAACCGTAGATTTAGACACAAATATTAAATTATAAATAGGCGCCTAAAACTAAAGAGTTGGTACTTGTTTCATAGCACGGCGCCCAATTTTTTCATCTTATGGCATCTTATGCCATCGCTTCGCATCGCATGCCATATAGCCGCATACGATGCATGCGATGCGATACGATTTTTTATTGTATAAGCACCCTAATGGGCCCGAAGCTTGGCGAGCCCAGCGAGCCCCACGAGGGGACGCGTATTACTTTACATGTATTACGCGTCCGCTTGCCACGCTTCGGGCTCAGTGGCTCGCTGCGTTTGCCACACTGTATAAAATCAACTCCACGCCGACGTGGATAGTGGGGGTATGAAAAGGTCGGAGGACGCGTACCACCACCCATCGCGGGCTTGCTGCGCTCCCCACACTTGATAGTGGGGGGCATTTAACATTGTAAGGACCCATCTGGGTGGTTGTACAATAAAAAATCGTATACCATCGCATTGTATGCCGTCGCATCGCATCGCATACCATATTTAGTCTTATGGTATACAATGCAATGGGCGCCATGCTAGGAAACAAGTACCAAAGAGTTAAATAAAAAGTCATGCTCTGCAGTAATCAGAAATACTCATGTATTAAGCAGCTTGTTAGTTAGTTATGAACGCTATACTTCATGGATATCAAAAGCAATAAAGAGAAGATATTCTACGAAATTTGCTCATCAATTTTGCGAGCAGCCCTCTCTGCAGGCAGTTTATCAAACTTAGGGCCTTATTCTAGTTCACTCTTTCTGACAAAATCCTTCTTAGATGGACAAAACCATGTGCACTGCAGGTGGGGCAGATGTAACTTGTGCAGAGAGAATTAGATTTGGTGGGGTTTTACTTCAAAGTGAGATCTATATTGCAGTGTACAAATAAAGCAGTCAGTGTTTACCCTGCACAGAAACAAAATAACTCACCCAAATCTAATTCTCACATTTTACATCTGCCCCCCTGCAGTGCACATGGTTTTGTCCATCTAAGAAGAATTTTGTCAGAAAGAGTGAACTAGAATAAGGCCCATTGGCACAGATTTATTAACACTGGTGAAGTGATAAAGGAGAAGGAGATAATACTACAGCCAATCAGCACCTAACTGTCAAGTTACTGGGGCTGACTTGATCCCATTATTGCTTTATCATTTCACCAAGCTTAATAAATCAACCCATACTATTCTTATTTCAGCTGAAGTCAACAAATTAAGTAATTATATATATTTTTTTAATTTAAAGTTCCCCCCAAAAATATACTAGCCCAATCTTGTACGTCTATAAACAGTAGACAAACAATGTAATATGAAGAGGTAACTAAACAGAGATATCACATACATTTGAAAACAGTCTGACCCCATACACACTAGAGCAGTGGTAGCCAACTACGGTCCTCGAGAGCTACCAACAGTTCACATTTTCCAGATAACCTAGCTGCTGCACAGGTGCACTCATTACTAGCTGAAACATTTTCAAAGATCCACAGGTGGAGATAATTACTTCACTTGTGATTCTGTGAGGAGATCTGGAAAATATTAACTGTTGGTAGCTCTCGAGGACTGGAGTTGGCTATCCCAGCACTAGAGGATATATTGAAAGATATGGGTCAGAAAGGGCTTCCTGAGAGATAACGTTCACAATATCATCTAGTGTGTACACTCAATATCGCTAACAATGTGCACTCCCGCATGTCATTACTGATAATTGATGTCTACAGAACATGCAGGTCAATTTGGCTATCTAGCCAAATGACCTGCATGTTCAGCGGGTCCCGGTGACATCACTGAACGATATAATTTACTGATATCACACACAGTGTGAAACATAGAAACATAGAATTTGACGGCAGATAAGAACCACTTGGCCCATCTAGTCTGCCCCTTTTTTTAAACATGTTACCTCAAACCATATTTGATCCTTATTTTTTTGTAAGGATATCAATATGCTTATCCCAAGCATGTTTAAATTGTACTACTGTATTTGCATCTACCACCTCTGATGGTAGGCTATTCCACTTATCTACTACTCTTTCTGTGAAGTAATTCTTCCTCAATATTTCCCCTGAATCTTCCTCCCTCTAGTTTCAGTGCATGTCCTCGTGTTCTGTTGCTCCTCTTCCTGTGAAGAATGTCTCCCACCTGTACCTTGTTAAAACCCTTGATATATTTGAAAGTTTCTATCATGTCCCCCCTTTCCCTTCTCTGCTCTAAAGTATACATATTAAGATCTTTTAGTCTTTCCTGGTACGTTTTGTGATGTAGGCCATGCACCATTTTAGTTGCTCTTCTTTGTACACTCTCTAATGTATTTATATCCTTCTGGAGATATGGCCTCCAGAACTGAACACAATACTCTAGGTGAGGTCGTACCAATGACCTATACAGTGGCATTATTACTTCTTTCTTTCTACTGCTGATACCTCTCCCTATGCAACCAAGCATCTGACTTGCCTTCTTCATTGCTTTGTTACATTGCCTACCTGCTTTTAAGTCCCCTGAAATAGTGACACCTAGATCCCTCTCTTCCTCAGTAGTTTCCATTATAGTGCCATTTATACTATATTGAGTCTTTTGATTTCTGAGACCCAAGTGCATGATTTTGCATTTTTTGGCATTAAACTGTAGTTGCCATTCTCTTGACCATTTCTCTAATCTACCTAGATCCTCAATCATTTGTTTTACCCCTCCTGGTGTGTCTACCCTGTTGCATACCTTTGTGTCATCTGCAAAAAGGCACATTTTACCCTCAATTCCATTTGCAATATCACCAATAAAGATATTAAAAAGCACCGGTCCAAGTACAGATCCCTGGGGTACTCCACTTGTAACCTATCCCTCCTTTGACTGTACTCCGTTTACTACAATTCTCTGTTTTCTGTTCTGCAACCACGCTCTTATCCATTCAACTATCTTAGAATCCAATCCCAAGCTTTCAAGTTTATTTAACAGTCTGCGATGTGGGACAGTGTCAAAAGCTTTACTAAAGTCTAGATAAGCTACATATACAGCCCCACCTTGATCTATTACTTTAGTCACCCAGTCAAAAAAGTCAATAAGATTTGTTTGACATGATCTTCCCCCAGTAAACCCATGCTGTTTTGGATCCTGTAAATTGCTGGTTTTGAGATATTCTACAACTCTTTGTTTTAAGAGTGTTTCCATCAATTTCCCTACTACTGATGTAAGGCTCACTGGTCAATAGTTGCTTACCTTATCCTTGCTTCCACTTTTGTGCAGTGGGACTACATTCGCTGTTTTCCAGTCCTCTTGGATTACTCCAGTAGCTAGTGACTGGTTGAATAATTCTGTTATTGGTTTTAATGCCATTTTATTGATGTCCTGCAATAGGCTCTTGTCTAGTTCCTCTTCCTGACCTGGTGTGTGTGTGTGTGTGCACAATATCGGACCTGCGGTCAATATTGTTAATTATATCATCCGTGGCACATCATTTAGTGTGTAAGGGGCTTAAGAAGTGAACAAGTCCAATAACGGTTAGGCTGGCAAGTGTACTATTAAAAGTACCTTTCATATAAGCACATACCACTTAAATTGTTGTTTTACTTTTTATTTTAATATGCATGTATTATGATATTATGCTTACAAAAAGGCCATGCAAAATAAAATAAAAATGATCCTGTCTTTGACAAGCATGGTATTAGCCATGCTAACTAGCGGCGCCTCTGTTCTCCTCCGCTCACGTCCCTGGCGTCGGTCACTTGGCAACCAGGGACGCTGAGGAACTTCCGCCCAGCGACGCTGGAGACCACTTCCGCCTGGCGGTTGCTGGGACAACAAGGGGACGCCGGGTAATGCAGCTGCTCTCATCGAGACCAGGGGGCTTGCCTGGATTTCCTTTTGCGCATTGGTTACCTGATCCCTTTTAAGGGACTTAATCCAGTCCAGCCCTGCCGATGATAGTTCCTGCATGCAGGGACCTGCCTTCTCCCAGCTCTACTGCTGTGTTCCAGGCTGCTTCATTCCTGCATCCCTGCAGTTTCCCTCTGCTTCTGAGTGAGTGATAATGCGTTTTGAACGCCATGCATGCGATGCGATCCGAAGCTAGTTAAAAAAATATGTGCGGCACATACTTTTTTAACTGTGCAATAGGATGTATGCAGGAGCGAGCATCGCATCGCACCCACAAAACGCACCTTGTATGGGCACCTTTAGCGCTGGCCATTGTTAACCAGCATTCCTCCTCCCCCTGTCTTCCTCCTCCAATGGTTGCACTAAATGACAGACGTGACATTTCGAACACATGTCAAATGTAGGACACACCTGATGTTATCAGTGAGGAGCACCAAGAGAGGAGCCACGGCTGCGATGGACAAGACAAAATAAATCAGAATAAAGAAGACAATGCAGGCACCTATAAATATAAGCCCATTATGCTGTAAAGTCTTTAGAAGAGCGAGTGGTTGCCATGTACCTTGAATTGCACTGGGCAGGGTGATATAATGCATTGTAATGTAATGTTGTAATACCAACAGTATAATCTGCTTTATTTTTTACAACAAGGTCATATGTGTGCTCCAGTTGATTGATTTTATTTCTTTCTTTTCTGTTTCTTTTCTGCTTTTTTATATCCCAGGGTAAACTTAAAACACTCCTGGCCTCTTGGATTCGTCAGTCTGTCCTATCAGATGTTTGCTTCCTGCAGGGCAGACACATGGACCACTTTCTTCTCTTTACAATAGTAAACTCAGACTAGGCTGTGACTGGGTTGTAAATTATTTTCTAATAAAAGATTTACACTAGTGGTTTTCAAGGGCCTTAGAATCAAACCAGAGCCAGCTTCTCTTTTATGTAAGCAGATGCTTTTCTTTGCCACCATCTCTTTGAAAAGTCCTATGCTTAGCAGTGGAAAACCTAAATATAGTTTGAAGACATTTTAAAACATGATATTTTTCTAATCTCTATTGGTGTCCATAATTTTACAGTTGTGGCATTTAGCAATAAACCCACAAAGAACAAGAATGTCAAAGTCAAATAAAAACAGTGCTACTTTTCAGCAGGAGCAACCAGGAACTCAGTTCCTGAACCTCTAATTAAATATGACATCATCAGGAACTGGGTTCCTGAACCTCTTCTGTGCCAACATGTATTTTTCATAAGATAAGTTTTAGTTTAAAGCCCCCTGTAAGTGCCCCTCTCTCTCTTAATATTTTTGTGCCTGGGCTATACACTTACAAGTTCCACCACTGGGGGAGCAGCAGGAACAAAAACACAGATGGGGGAATGCATATCAGGGTACTTGTTTCCTAGCACGGCGCCCGATTTTACTACGTACGCAAACGTAGTGAAATCGCATTGCATGCCATTATTGTATGGCATGCGATGCGATGAGATGAGATGCGATTTTCCTATGTAATTTATTCCCTGCTCTCTGTCAGTGAATAAATTACAAAAATCGGGTCCGATATAAAATCGGATGCGATCGCATCCGATATCTGATCCGATTTTACCTGTTATAATGGCATTTAATGTACTATACAATTAAATATACCACCCCCCACCCACTATCCATGTCATCCCGATAGTGGGGGTATGAAAAGGTCTGCCGACCTTTTCATACCCCCACTATGCACGTCAGCGTGGAGTTGATTTTATATAGTGTGGCGAGCGCAGTGAGCCCTGCGAGGGGACACGTATTATGTTACATGTATTACGTGTCCACTCGCCATGCTTCGGGCTCGGTGGCTCGCATCGCTTGCCACACTATATAAAATCAACTCCATGCCGACGTGGATAGTGGGGGTATGAAATGGTCGGGCGGACGCGTTCTGCCGCCGCTCACCACACTTCAGGATGACGTGGATAGTGGGGGAGGTGGGTGCGTAAATAAATGACATTATATGTCATTTAATTGTATAGTACATTAAATGCCATTATTACCATATATACTCGAGTATAAGCCTACTTTTTCAGAACATTTTTTATGCTGAAAAAGCCACCCTTGGCTTATACTCGAGTGAGGGTCCCATTTGCGTCAATACGTTTTCCCAGTTTTTTGTTGTAAAATTAGGTGCCTCGGCTTATATTCAGGTCGACTTATACTTGAGTATATACGGTAGATGTAAAATCGGATCCGATATCTGATCGGACCTGATTTTTGTAATGTATTCACTGACAGAGAGCAGTGAATACAGTACATAGCAAAATCGCATCGCACCGCATGTTATACAATAATGGCATGCGATGTGATTTCACTACGCAGAATAGCCCACTACGCAAATGCCGTAGTGGGCACCGTGCTAGGAAACAAGTACCCATATCAGGGTGGGATTAGGGTAATTAGATGCCTTAACAGGTAGGTCCTGGGAAAGAGTTTCACAACACGGTCACCACCAATATGTGACAACAGCTTGCATTTCAGCCAGGGAGCTGCCTATTACTGTTCAGATTATTATGATTACCCAGAGATCAGGTAAACGCCGCCCCGCCAGAGTCCCCCTCCCCCACCCCTGCGTGCACGGCTGAGAATACATTCTCAGCTGTGCACACAGGGGGAAAACCATTTGCTATTACTCACCATCTAATGGTTTTCCCCCTTTTCACAGCTGACGAGTAAGCCAAAACTTACTTGGTGCTACAATGACCAAGGGGAGGTCAGGGCCATTGATGTCATTTACCTCACCAGCAGTGCACTTGGTTTTGCTCATTTTGAGAACATATTTGTCCTGCGATCAGGTTTGAATTAGGCCCTGTGAGGAAAAGTAAAACGTGAGTTGATAGAAGGAAAAATAATTCAGCAAATATACAAATTACAATGAAAGAATCGTGTTTTTTTGGTACTTGTTTCCTAGCACCATGCCCATCGCATACCATTACATAAGGTATGCGATGGTATGCGATGCAATGTGATGCGATAATCGGGTAAATGACCCGGATCGTACAATTAAATATCACACAGCATCGCATGCCAGCAAATGGCATGCGATGCGATTTTTAATTGTACAACCCTGATGGGTGCTTACAATGTTAAATGCACCCCCACTATCAACGCCAACCCAAAGAGTGGCGAGCGCAGCGAGCCTGCGAGGGGCGGCGGTACGCGTCCTCTGACCTTTTCATACCCCCACTATCCACGTCGGAGTGGAGTTGATTTTAGATAGTGTGGCAAGCGCAGCGAGCCTCCGAGCCCGAAGCATGGCGAGCGGATGCGGAATACATGCTAAATCATCCGCGTCCCTTTGCGGGGCTCGCTGCACTTCGGGCTCGGTGGCTCGCTGCGCTCGCCACACTATCTAAAATCAACTCCACGCCGACGTGGATAGTGGGGGTATGAAAAGGTCGGAGGACGCATACCGCTGCCCCTCGCGGGGTCGCTATGCTCGACACGCTTCGGGTTGGCATTGATAGTGGGGGTGGTGATGACAATGGGGGTGCATTTAACATTGTAAGCACCCATCTGGGTGCTTGTGCAATTAAAAATCGCATTGCATTGCATGCATCACAAGCCACTATATTGTATGCAATGCGATGAGATGTATAAGATGCAGTAAGATCAAAATCGTGGGGGCCGTGCTAGGAAACAAGTACCTTTTTTTTATTATAAAGAATAAGGAGCCCATTTACTATTGAATATTTGTGGTTAATTACCAGAAAAAAAGTTTTTGGGGGTTAGCCACAAAATGCTTGTATCGCTTGTATCACGGAGGAACCGCAGCAGGAATCTCCGATACCTGCTACGATCCCTACATTGCCACGGCAGCCGCATCCCCTATAGGTTTCTATGGAGGATGCAATGCTGCCCAATGTATCAATATCCCAATGTATCAGGCAGCATCGCTTCAGGTCCAGGGGCTACCACCATTCTGAGATGGCGGTAGCCCAATGAATACTATGGGCTACACAATGCACTCAGAGTTAACAGCAAATGCGCAGACCGCCAAAACCTGGTGAAGCAAATTGCAGGGACATACATCCCACTGATAGGATTGCATATTGCAATGCAGTCCTGGGAGATAGATCCTGCCCAGATAGCATTGAATATGCAATCCTAAGGTGAATTGGCCCCTTAATATTAAGTGCAAATATTCCATGGTAACTGGGTCCCTAAGGGGCCTATATATCAATACCCATTTTTGTTGGGTACACATGAGTATTAAGGCATTTATTTACTAAGATGAGAGCTATATTAAGATTACTCATAGCAACAAATCAGAATCTATTTATTTATTTAGCACCTTCTAGGAGATAATAGATATAATCTGATTGGTTGCCCATAGCAACATCCCATCTTCAATATAACTCCCATCTTAGTAAATAAAGCCCTAATGTTGTGTTTCCTTCCTATAGATTGTAAGCTTGCAGCAGGGCCCTCTTACCTCCAAATCTGTCTGTTGTTACCCAGTTTTTTTAATCACAAGCTACAATTGTAAAGTGCAACGGAATGTGCTGCGCTATATAAGGAACTGTAAATAAATAAATACTGTATGTGTGTACAGTTGATTCCCCAGTGTCATTCACAAAAGCAGGCTCTGCACCCATTTAGATGCATAGGGCCGTATTCAATGTTGTGCGAAAATGGTTATGTTTACGATTTTTCGCACCTTTCTCTTCTTTCGGTACAGTGACGCGATTACTAATTTCGATTTTTCGTGTATTCAAAGTTTCGTTTTCGTGGAACGCCTAAATGCGTAAACTAACCAATGAAGTGAAAACTGGGCGTTTCGTTTTCGCTACCCAGCCTCGCCCGTTTACTATATAAGGAAGAGTACTGCGTAGTGTACTGCGTAGTTTACCCTCCATTTTGGAACACTGCGGAGCGCTGATTTGTATCGTGGACTGTGTGCTGGAAAAGCATATCCAAACGAAGGCAGAGCACTGGAATCACTCGCGGTCTTGAGGTTAACCTTTTTTTTAAAACTGAGTGTAATGTAATTGTTTTATTTTGTTTGCAAATGTTTTTTATCATGACAAGTGTGCAGGGATGAATTCCAGTTTTGGGGTGGCCGGTTTGATAGATTTGACAATTCTAAAATGCAATTTTAGAATGTATGTTTTTTGTGAAATTGCGGTTTGCTGTTTTATTGTGCAGGTTTGGGGTGTCCTTTTTTTTGCGCCAAAGATCAGGGTGTGGCTCTTAGCCTACTGTACACTGCTAGTAAGGTTTGTTTGGGGGCTGCAGGGCTGCTGAATGATGTCTTTGGGGTACCATGTGGGGTGAATATTGTCATTGTCCCTGTTTTTTATCCACCACACATCAGGGTGTTGCTCTTAACCTACTGTACACTTGTAGTAAGGTTTTTTTGGGGGCTGCAGGGCTGCTGAATGATGTCTTTGGGGTACCATGTGGGGTCAATATTGTCATTGTCCCTGTTTTTTATCCACCACACATCAGGGTGTGGCTCTTAACCTACTGTGCACTTGTAGTAAGGTTTGTTTGGGGGCTGCAGGGCTGCTGAATGATGTCTTTGGGGTACCATGTGGGGTGAATATTGTCATTGTCCCTGTTTTTTATCCACCACACATCAGGGTGTGGCTCTTAACCTACTGTACACTTGTAGTAAGGTTTGT
Organism: Crinia signifera; assembly: GCF_055691185.1. Lineage (NCBI taxonomy): Eukaryota > Metazoa > Chordata > Amphibia > Anura > Myobatrachidae > Crinia > Crinia signifera. Next base: position 191,437,446 of record NC_139220.1, read on the forward strand.
TTGGGGGCTGCAGGGCTGCTGAATGATGTCTTTGGGGTACCATGTGGGGTGAATATTGTCATTGTCCCTGTTTTTTATCCACCACACATCAGGGTGTGGCTCTTAACCTACTGTGCACTTGTAGTAAGGTTTGTTTGGGGGCTGCAGGGCTGCTGAATGATGTCTTTGGGGTACCATGTGGGGTGAATATTGTCATTGTCCCTGTTTTTTATCCACCACACATCAGGGTGTGGCTCTTAACCTACTGTACACTTGTAGTAAGGTTTGTTTGGGGGCTGCAGGGCTGCTGAATGATGTCTTTGGGGTACCATGTGGGGTGAATATTGTCATTGTCCCTGTTTTTTATCCACCACACATCAGGGTGTGGCTCTTAACCTACTGTACACTTGTAGTAAGGTTTGTTTGGGGGCTGCAGGGCTGCTGAATGATGTCTTTGGGGTACCATGTGGGGTCAATATTGTCATTGTCCCTGTTTTTTATCCACCACACATCAGGGTGTGGCTCTTAACCTACTGTACACTTGTAGTAAGGTTTGTTTGGGGGCTGCAGGGGTGCTGAATGATGTCTTTGGGGTACCATGTGGGGTCAATATTGTCATTGTCCCTGTTTTTTATCCACCACACATCAGGGTGTGGCTCTTAACCTACTGTACACTTGTAGTAAGGTTTGTTTGGGGGCTGCAGGGCTGCTGAATGATGTCTTTGGGGTACCTTGTGGGGTCAATATTGGCATTGTCCCTGTTTTTTATCCACCACACATCAGGGTGTGGCTCTTAACCTACTGTACACTTGTAGTAAGGTTTGTTCGGGGGCTGCAGGGCTGCTGAATGATGTCTTTGGGGTACCATGTGGGGTCAATATTGTCATTGTCCCTGTTTTTTATCCACCACACATCAGGGTGTGGCTCTTAACCTACTGTACACTTGTAGTAAGGTTTGTTTGGGGGCTGCAGGGCTGCTGAATGATGTCTTAGGGGTACCTTGTGTGGTCAATATTGGCATTGTCCCTGTTTTTTTCCCAACAAACATTAGTGTGATAAGTTGAGATTGAACATATTTCACTTTCATTCATAGAAATGTTGAGGAACTCTCAAAGACATTTCAATGAGCAGGAAGCACATTCGGATGATTCCCGGAGGTTATCCAATGAGTCAGGGCAAGACACAGAGGAAAACAATGTGCCCGGTCCAAGCACAAAAGAATGCAACAAATTAAGGAAGTCCAAAAGAAAGGTAATGTTCTCCTCAATTTGTACCACCCCACTATTGCATTCGCATGCACTGTCCATTAAATGTATTTAATTAATTTTCATTTTCTTATAGGCATGTCACAATTGTTGTCCGACTTTACCTGTTATTTTACATTGATTTTATATTTATTGTTTCAATGGCTGCATGTGTACATTATTTACGCAGACTTCAAGAATGAGAAGCCCTAATCTTTATGAAAATTCGACATCTGAGGAATCGCTAGGAAGATTTGATAATGCTTGGGAGGACAGTGAAGAATTTAGATTGTGGCGATCAAAAATATCATCATCTCGCCGAAAGGAAAATACTTCTGCAAATTCTCAAACCAAAGTAAGTTAAATACTGTATACTTCTTGTTTTTATTTCAAAAGAATGATGCTAATATTTTGGCTTTGTATCTTTTTTATTAGCAAAATGAAGAAACCCATTCTCGTAGGCATGATACAACTGTTCGACACAGGCGTCAAGAAGATGGTCACCAACATGAAATACGTTGTACAGAACCACAAGCTCAAAGGCATACAGGCAATCGTGATAATGATGGAAATTCAGATGCAGGTGGATCACATAATTCTCCCGGAGATGGATCTGCAGAAGAAAACTGCAAGAAGATGCAGAGAGGAATCCGTTTCAATGAGTCAGAAAGCTTTGCCTTAGTTGATTTAGTTGATCGTTACTACGACATGCTATTCGGGCCAAGGGCACAAACTACTGCTCCTAGACAAAAAAGAAAAATATGGAACACAATTGCTGAGAAAGTAACATCGATTTCTGGAATACGCAGGGATGCAAAGCATTGCATGAAGAGATATAACGACTGCCGTCGTCAAACTAAAAAAAAATTAGGAATTCAACGAAGGCACGAAATGGGGACCGGTGGAGGGCCGGAACTGAAAGTGAATTGGCTTTCATGGGAGGAAGTTATAAAAAAAAGATTAAACCCAATCATGGTTACAGGCGTAGCAGGCAGAATTGACTCCAGACGTCAGGGAGATTTTGTGCACGAAGAGGAGCCTTCCAGAAGGAAAAGAGGATCTGTAATGAAAGACAGAAACAATAAAAGAAGGCAAATAGGTAAATACAATTTTATTTTACACTTCAAGTTTCAGGTATGACCCAAACACTCTGGTCTGAGATGAAACTTGATCGAAACTGAGGTTTAAGCCAAATTCTCAAGTATGTATGGCTGCCCATTGTGTGCTGCCACACGCTATACTGCGTCAATGTCACCTGGAAAGCTATTCGTCTGCAGGTTATTTTCGCAGATGAACAGCATTTATGATGGCGTTACAAAGTGCTCGGCTATGCAACGCTGTCGACACACTATACTTTGTTGATGGGTGGTGTTTTGAACTACTAGCAAAAAAAATCAGTGCTTATTGACCTTATATTGTTACATAATAATTTCATAAGTATTTCTTCTAAATGATAATGATTTTTTAAATTATATTTGCAGATGATCGTCCAGTTATTGGTCAAAGCATTTGTAATGAAACAGCTGTAACAGCACTTCAAAAGAACGCCTTTACACCCAGTAGAACCCAAGAAATGCTAAGCATACCAAGTTGTTTTTTAAGTTCAGCGGAGACTACTTTCCAGGGTTTTGAAGCAAGTTTACCTGAAAAACAAACATCATCAAGAGATTTGCATCAAACTAAATCACGAGGAAACAGTGTTGATTCAGTAGAAAATGCACCAACACCGACTGAAGGTACAATATTTATTTTTCCACAGTTGAATGTCCATGGTGTACATATATATATATATATATATATATATATATATATATATATTGAAACAACTCAATTTATAATTTTATTTATAGATGACAATCCAATGAACATTGCAGGAATGTCCTCCTGTATTGATCCATGTTTTAGTCCAGATTTGATCGGAAATAATTCCAATGAAGAGAATGATGAGCATCAAGCAGCTTCTACACCAATTGGTAATTAGTGTTTTGATAAATAACATTCATCTAAAAAACTCTTAAATTACTTATTAAAGCATATAACTGTAATTTGTTTAACTGTATTCACAGCAAGACAGCCAAGGGTGCAAGTAACAACTAGCAAAGAGATTCCAGATGCAGAATATCAGCACATCCTTGCTCTCTCTGATCAAATGCAGGATCGACACAAATCATTCCACACTCTTTTACAGCAAAGTATGGGTAGCCTGGAAACTTCATTAACAGAATTAATTACCACAGTGCAAGAGAATGAAGTTAACCGTCAAAAAGACAACAAAGCATCTCAGGATATTATGATAATCATGGCGACTGCGCTTAACAAATTAGTAGAAAACACATCATGTCAAGCAAGTAGTCTAATGCTAATTTCAGAGGCAAATCAACATTCTGCAACATATTTGAATGTGATGGCAGAATGCCAACGTCAGACAGCATCAAGTTCTGTTTTGATTGCCACATCTTTAAAATTGATTGTTGAGAACATGGCCAATAAAGCTCAACGTAGATCGGATTCACACCATGCTCAAACAAGTCATCAACAGTTAGAACGAAAGACCACTGCCCTTACAGCAGGTTCAGCAACCTATTCATATTCACAAATGTATACGGGGTTTCCAGGAATGTTGCCACCGGGCCGTTATCCTCCAACAGCAACAGTATCTGGGCAACCAATACAATCACCTTCCACGACTGAGAAGCTGGCTTCAAAGATCGCTGAAAATGAAGAGGAGTGTATTACACCACCAGAATAGGGTAACATTTTTGTCCATCTAATTTTTATAAAAATATCCTTTTGAGCACTTCCCATTCCATCACGGCAGTGCCCTTTGTGCGAGTTCTCACCCACATCCCATAATGGAATGTAGGTGAGAAGAAGTACAAGGTACTGCCATGTTGGGATGTGTTAATGGCCTTTTCAGCTGTATCTGCTTGTACCCACACTTCCCATTCCATCACGGCAGTGCCCTTTGTGCGAGTTCTCACCCACATCCCATAATGGAATGTAGGTGAGAAGAAGTACAGGGTACTGCCATGTTGGGATGTGTTAATGGCCTTTTCAGCTGTATCTGCTTGTACCCACACTTCCCATTCCATCACGGCAGTGCCCTTTGTGCGAGTTCTCACCCACATCCCATAATGGAATGTAGGTGAGAAGAAGTACAAGGTACTGCCATGTTGGGATGTGTTAATGGCCTTTTCAGCTGTATCTGCTTGTACCCACACTTCCCATTCCATCACGGCAGTGCCCTTTGTGCGAGTTCTCACCCACATCCCATAATGGAATGTAGGTGAGAAGAAGTACAGGGTACTGCCATGTTGGGATGTGTTAATGGCCTTTTCAGCTGTATCTGCTTGTACCCACACTTCCCATTCCATCACGGCAGTGCCCTTTGTGCGAGTTCTCACCCACATCCCATAATGGAATGTAGGTGAGAACAAGTACAAGGTACTGCCATGTTGGGATGTGTTAATGGCCTTTTCAGCTGTATCTGCTTGTACCCACACTTCCCATTCCATCACGGCAGTGCCCTTTGTGCGAGTTCTCACCCACATCCCATAATGGAATGTAGGTGAGAAGAAGTACAGGGTACTGCCATGTTGGGATGTGTTAATGGCCTTTTCAGCTGTATCTGCTTGTACCCACACTTCCCATTCCATCACGGCAGTGCCCTTTGTGCGAGTTCTCACCCACATCCCATAATGGAATGTAGGTGAGAACAAGTACAAGGTACTGCCATGTTGGGATGTGTTAATGGCCTTTTCAGCTGTATCTGCTTGTACCCACACTTCCCATTCCATCACGGCAGTGCCCTTTTTTGCGAGTTCTCACCCACATCCCATAATGGAATGTAGGTGAGAAGAAGTACAGGGTACTGCCATGTTGGGATGTGTTAATGGCCTTTTCAGCTGTATCTGCTTGTACCCACACTTCCCATTCCATCACGGCAGTGCCCTTTGTGCGAGTTCTCACCCACATCCCATAATGGAATGTAGGTGAGAACAAGTACAAGGTACTGCCATGTTGGGATGTGTTAATGGCCTTTTCAGCTGTATCTGCTTGTACCCACACTTCCCATTCCATCACGGCAGTGCCCTTTGTGCGAGTTCTCACCCACATCCCATAATGGAATGTAGGTGAGAACAAGTACAAGGTACTGCCATGTTGGGATGTGTTAATGGCCTTTTCAGCTGTATCTGCTTGTACTCACTTTTTACCCACACAACAGCAATTTGTTTAACGCTTTATCAATATCATTTCAGATGTCCATTTGAGGAATTGTGAAGAAAACAAGAATTTCTTTCAAAGTTTAACCAGTTTTAATTTTATTTTTTCTGGAACAAAATTTGTTTTAAAATCTCTTTGATTTTTTCAAAATTTGGGTTCGATGGTCCGCTTTGAACTGCAGTACAATGTTGAGGTTCATTTCAATATTCTGAAGACAACACCCTTTAAAGACAGAAGAAGTTCGCAAATGTTAGAATTTTTTACGAAATAACAGCATTTATAAAAAATAATCGTAATAATGTTAAATTTTCTGTCAACAAGCAGAAATATGAGTACGCTTGAAAAGTTTAATGTCTGGCTACAATAGTAATGTGCATGTGATATCGCTTATAGGTGATACCTCATTTTAGAGTGACAGAATAAAAAAAAGCTTGTTCAGCATCATCAGTTACTCAGGATGACCAAATTGCACTATTGGAAATATCTTTACAGCCACCAGCGTACAAGTTTTTTTTTTTAATAAAAAAAATTTCAGGAAATATGGTTTGGTTTTGTTCAGATGTGCGAAAAGAACGATTGCTACATTTGCAATGAGTGTTGGTGAATGACAGAATATACTTGGAGCAGATAAGATGGATAAATAATAATACAGATGTTTAGGTGGCACAGGAAAATTAGTGTGCAGTGTAACTAGGTTATCCTTGATTATGCCCCCAGCATGCGCAATGCTTTAACCAGTGCATAATAAAATGCAAAGGTTGCCACAAGATCACATGTCTGCAGATGTGTATTTGTAAATATTGTACTACCTACCAGGGGCGGGCTGGGCCGGGGGGCAGAGTGCCATATGCCCCCCGGGCCGCTTACCCACCCACTGGCTGCGGGCCGCCCTGGATCAGCTCCTTCAGCCCTCCTGCGCTGGCCGCGGCTTCCTGAACACGGCCGCGGCTACAGGAAAATGCCGCCGGCCTCCTGCACTGAGGATGTCCTCAGTGCAGGAGGCCGGCGGCCATTTTCCTGTAGCCGCGGCCGTGTCCTGGAAGCCGCGGCCAGCGCAGGAGGGCTGGAGGAGCTGATCCAGCGTGGCCCGCAGCCAGTGGGTGGGTAAGCGCTCCCCCCCCCTCCCGGGGGCATATCTGTCTGGCACTCTGTGGGGGCATATCTGTCTGGCACTCTGTGGGGGCATATCTGTCTGGCACTCTGTGGGGGCATATCTGTCTGGCACTCTGTGGGGGCATATCTGTCTGGCACTCTGTGGGGGCATATCTGTCTGGCACTCTGTGGGGGCATATCTGTCTGGCACTCTGTGGGGGCATATCTGTCTGGCACTCTGTGCACCAGCGCCCAACCTACCAGCGCCCAAGATGGCTGCCTCACACTTTACATGCTCCTGAACATCTCTACAAAACAGCTTAAATTCTATACAGCAGACTTAAAAAGCATCAAAAATATCCAGGGACTTACCTTTAACTTGTACTTCACTACATGGATGTCTCTTCAGAACAAACGGATTGCACTCCTGCACTGAGATGCACACTGGATTGGATTTAAACCCCTGCCCCTTCTACAAGGACTGGCTTTACATCTTCAGGGAACATCACAGAACAAGGTACTGGAAAAACTAAACTATCTCTATCAAGATCCCCCATTGACATCAGTTACCTATGCTTTCCGTCCAGTTACATATGTTTCTCTGTTCAGAAACGAACTCTGATCCTTTCCCTTAAAAAGAATCTGAAATAAAATACCCCCAGCCCCTGGATTTCACAATCACACAGGGCCCAGTTTATTCCCAAGAGACTGGTTATCTCTACAAAGAACATACACTTCAAAAGCCTCACGCTGGGATTTCACACCTTTATTGGGATTGTCTTGTAACACCTCTCCAGAAGCCTGCTTTGTTCCCAAATAACTTGTGTGACTAAATCACTAAATCAGCAACTGAAAAGGAAAGTTACTTGTAGTTTATTTAATGAATACCTGTCCAAAATACATCTTTGTACAAGAAAGAAACAACCTAATATAGCAATAACCTGGAGCTACATAGACTTGAGCAAAAGTGTTTTCAACATACTGGATACCACAAATATGGCGCCGCAGAAGGCTGCCTTGGAGCTGTGCAGCTCAACCAAACTATATGTCTCCCCTTGTCTCCCCCTGTCCTTGTCCTCATTCACCACCCCCTCGAGTGTGGTGACCCCGCCAAGTGTGGTGACGAAGCACAGCAGAGAAGCCCTTCTGAAATGGAGCTCACCCCTGGAGCAGACCACCCGTATGGGCCTGACGGAGCGGGAGGTGGGCAGATTGGCAGCCCTCACAGTCCACACTGCGCTTGCTGCCCTGTGCAGAAAGGATGCAGCAAAGTTGTTGCCAGCAGGGAAGTCTGGCATGGTCGAATGGTGCAGTAACCGCAATAGGGGCTGCCGGGCCGGAGTCGCTGTCAGGTGGAAACGCAGAGGCCATAGATCTGCCCTCCCAGCAATCATGCTATCAAACACGAGGTCTCTTGCGAACAAGATGGATGAGCTGTCTCTGCTAATACAAGATGCAAGGTCGGCCACTGCAAGATCCTCCATCCTATGCTTCACAGAAACCTGGCTGGAAGACCATATTGCTGAATCTTCAGTGACTCTGTCAGGCTTCAGCCTCTTCAGGGCCGACCGCGACAAAGAGCTCTCGGGCAAATCCAAAGGAGGGGGCATCTGTCTGTACATTAACGACAGGTGGTGCACAGACATAAAGTCCCTGGGCAAGTCATGCAGCCCCCAACTAGAGACTCTTACCATCAAATGCAAACCTTTCTACTCCCCTCGGGAAATTGCCTCTATTATCCTAGTAGGAGTATACATCCCCCCACAACCAAGACCAACAGAAGCCCAACTTCAGCTGGCCACTCTGATAACGGACACCGAACTTAGACACCCAGACTCGCTGCTCATTGTGCTTGGTGACTTCAACTGTGCTAACCTGAGCCAGGAGCTCCCAAAATACACCCAGCAGGTCACATGCCACACAAGAGAGGGGCGAACGCTAGACCACTGCTACACCACCATAAAGTCTGCATACCGATCCATACCCCATGCAGCACTGGGTCTCTCCGACCACTGCATAGTCCACCTTCTTCCGACATATATCCAGAAGCTAAAGGCTGCTAAGCCTGTTACCAAGTCTGTCAAAAACTGGTCAATCGAGGCAAAAACAAAGCTTCAGGCCTGCTTCGACTGCACTGACTGGATGGTGTTCAAAGCCTCTGCCTCTGACATAGATGAACTAGCGGATGCAGTGACATCCTACATCAGCTTCTGCGAGGACTTATGTGTACCAACCAAGCAAATCCGATCCTTTAACAACAACAAGCCATGGTTCGGTAGCCAGCTCAGGAAACTCCGCCGAGCCAAGGAGGTGGCATACAGCAGCGGGGACAGGACACAGTACAAAGAAGCCAGGAACTCCTTGACTCGGGGTATCAAACTTGCAAAAAGGGAATATACAAACAAGCTGACACACAACCTCACAGCAAAGGACCCTGCGGCAGTATGGAAGGGCATGCAAAACATAACAAATTACAAGAAAGCCCAAACACAGTCTGAAACCAGCCATGAACTTGCAGAAGACCTGAACAAGTTCTACTGCAGATTTGAGCAGGCCGTACCTCCCCCACTCCATCCCAAAGACCACCACACCCAGGCCCTCCACTTGGACCAAGGCGAGGTAGAAGCAGTACTCAAAAGAATAAAACCTAAGAAGGCTGCAGGACCGGATGGTGTGTCGCCATCCAGCCTTAGGACCTGTGCAGCTCAGCTCGCCCCCATCTTCACAACGATATTCAACTCCTCCCTGGACTTGTGCAAGGTTCCTGCCTGCTTCAAACGCTCTATCATCATCCCGGTCCCTAAGAAAACACCCACGAAGGACCTAAATGACTTCAGGCCAATTGCACTAACCTCAGTGGCCATGAAAGCATTTGAAAGACTAGTACTGAAGCACCTGAAAGAAGTGACAAACTCTCACCTTGACCCCATGCAGTTTGCCTACCGGGCGAACAGAAGTGTAGAGGATGCGGTCAACCTCGGGCTGCACCATATTTTACAACACCTCGACCACCAAGGCACCTATGCAAGAGTCCTATTCGTGGACTTCAGCTCAGCATTTAATACTATCGTTCCCAGCATCCTGCAGCCAAAACTCCTCTCCTTAGGAGTCCCAGGATCAACATGCTCATGGATAGTGGACTTTCTAACAGCAAGGGAACAGGTGGTCAAAGCCGGCGCCTTCTCGTCCAGCACACGAACAATCAGTACTGGAGCCCCCCAAGGATGCGTCCTCTCCCCTCTGCTCTTCTCTCTCTACACGAATGACTGCACCTCAGCTGAGCAGTCAGTGAAAATCATCAAATTCGCAGATGACACCACTATCATCGGCCTAATCAAGGATAGTGACGAGACCGCGTACAGGCATGCAGTGGAGAAGCTGACACAGTGGTGCAGCAGCAACAACCTCAATCTAAACCCCACCAAAACAGTTGAGATGGTGGTCGACTACAGGAAAAAAACAAATGCACTAGCCCCGCTAACAATAGCCAACGCAGTGGTGTCGCGGGTTGATTCCTTCAAATTCCTAGGGACAACCATGTCCAGCGACCTAAGATGGGGATTAAACATAACCACAAACATCAAAAAGGCCCAACAGCGCCTGTTCTTCCTGAGGCAACTCAGGAAATTCAACATCCCAAAGGAGCTGCTGTGCGTATTTTACACCGCCATCGTGGAGTCTGTCTTATGTTCCTCGATCACAATCTGGTACGGTGGCGCAAGCGAGAACGACAAACAAAAACTGCAGAGGGTAGTGAAGACTGCGGAAAGGATCATAGGGACCGACCTCCCCCCGATAAGGGATCTGTTCTCATCCAGGGTAAGGAAACGTGCTGAGAAGATTGCAAACGACAAGCTGCATCCCGGTCACAAGCTGTTCGACATCCTACCATCCAGAAGACGGTTCAGGTCCATCCCCGTCAAAACGTCCAGATCAGCAAGAAGCTTCTTTCCGTTAGCCGTCCATCACCTGAACAATCCAACCAAAGCGAATGCAATCCCAATATCAACAGCCAAACAACGTGTCCCTACTTGGTGACCTGACCACCATAGTCGTAGCTAGAAATTAAATGCTTGTAATGTCTTTATGTAATATATGTAATGTCTCCCTCCCCCCCTTTTCATCCCTGCTTGATGCTGCACTGTAATCCACAAAAAATTCCTAGTGTGCGCAAGCACACATGGCCAATAAAGTTGATTCTATTCTATTCTGATTCTATATCTGTCTGGCACTCTGTGGGGGCATATCTGTCTGGCACTCTGTGGGGGCATATCTGTCTGGCACTCTGTGGGGGCATATCTCTCTGGCACTCTGTGGGGGCATATCTGGCAGGCACTCTGTGGCGGCATATCTGGCAGGCACTCTGTGGGGGCATATCTGGCAGGCACTCTGTGGCGGCATATCTGGCAGGCACTCTGTGGCGGCATATCTGGCAGGCACTCTGTGGGGGCATATCTGGCAGGCACTCTGTGGCGGCATATCTGGCAGGCACTCTGTGGCGGCATATCTGGCAGGCACTCTGTGGCGGCATATCTGGCACTGTGGGGGCATATCTGGCACTGTGGGGGCATATCTGGCACTGTGGGGGCATATCTGGCACTGTGGGGGCATATGTGTATTTGGCACTGTGGCGGAATATCTGGCACTGTGGGGGCATATCTGTCACATTGTGCGGTGTAATGGGCATCATGGTATGGGGCGTAATGGGCATTACGGTGTGGAGAGCATTGGGTAATTGCCATCACAGTATGGGGTGTAATGGGCATCAAGGTGTGCGGCATAATGTGTAATTAGCATCACAGTGTGCGGTGTATTGAGTAATTAGCATCGCAGTTTTGGGTGTAATGTGTAACTGGCATCATGGTGTTCAGCATAATGTGTAATTGGCATTACGGCATGTGGCTTTATGTGTAATGGGTATTACAAGGTTCGCTAAAATGTGCAATCTGCAGGTAGACAATACAATCATGGTACAGGCCACGTCCCCTTGTGATAGGCCACGCCCCTAATTTTCCTGCGCGCCTTCTGCGCGCAAAAGCATTCCGGCTGCCGTAAAATTGGCAGATTATGGGCCAGTGCTCTGGACTTGCCCCCTAGGCTAAAAGTTGCCAGCCAGCCCCTGCTACCTACATAGCTACATATCAGAGACCCATACTTTAATTGGGCATGTGCTAACAACAGAGAAAGGTAATATCTATGGGAGTGTGGGTTTGTGGACATTTCCAGATTACCTTGCCTGGAACTAGAGGTTACAAATCTAATTTAAATAACAGCAGCCTACATTTTCAGAAGATTTTCCAGGCCACCCCTTTGGACAAAGTTTAATTTCAAGAATAAAATATAGATAAATGAATCACGTTTTGCCAAAATGTCATCCGTAAATCAAGTTATATGGTAAGGAAGAATATTAACCTCTGTTTCCTGACATTTTTTAAGAACGGAAGCGCACACACTTTACAGGGGGGCAGTGGTTCAGATTATCATACTCACCAATTTCATCAGCAGAGGAGCAGATAATCCCACCGTCAACAGATCCATCCGTAAAGGTGAGCAGGCAGAAGGGTCATAACTGAGCAGGTCCGGCAGCCACACAGCACATCCTGCAAGGGAAAACAGACGGGGGGCACAGGTTATTGACTGTTTGGATGGGTAGGAGTCTTGACACCGGATTCCCATGCGCACAGAGCGCACACACTTTACAGGGGGGCAGTGGTTCAGATTAGCATACTCACCAATTTCATCAGCAGAGGAGCAGATAATCCCACCGTCAACAGATCCATCCGTAAAGGTGAGCAGGCAGAAGGGTCATAACTGAGCAGGTCCGGCAGCCACACAGCACATCCTGCAAGGGAAAACAGACGGGGGGCACAGGTTATTGACTGTTTGGATGGGTAGGAGTCTTGACACCGGATTCCCATGCGCACAGAGCGCACACACTTTACAGGGGGGCAGTGGTTCAGATTATCATACTCACCAATTTCATCAGCAGAGGAGCAGATAATCCCACCGTCAACAGATCCATCCGTAAAGGTGAGCAGGCAGAAGGGTCATAACTGAGCAGGTCCGGCAGCCACACAGCACATCCTGCAAGGGAAAACAGACGGGGGGCACAGGTTATTGACTGTTTGGATGGGTAGGAGTCTTGACACCGGATTCCCATGCGCACAGAGCGCACACACTTTACAGGGGGGCAGTGGTTCAGATTAGCATACTCACCAATTTCATCAGCAGAGGAGCAGATAATCCCACCGTCAACAGATCCATCCGTAAAGGTGAGCAGGCAGAAGGGTCATAACTGAGCAGGTCCGGCAGCCACACAGCACATCCTGCAAGGGAAAACAGACGGGGGGCACAGGTTATTGACTGTTTGGATGGGTAGGAGTCTTGACACCGGATTCCCATGCGCACAGAGCGCACACACTTTACAGGGGGGCAGTGGTTCAGATTATCATACTCACCAATTTCATCAGCAGAGGAGCAGATAATCCCACCGTCAACAGATCCATCCGTAAAGGTGAGCAGGCAGAAGGGTCATAACTGAGCAGGTCCGGCAGCCACACAGCACATCCTGCAAGGGAAAACAGACGGGGGGCACAGGTTATTGACTGTTTGGATGGGTAGGAGTCTTGACACCGGATTCCCATGCGCACAGAGCGCACACACTTTACAGGGGGGCAGTGGTTCAGATTAGCATACTCACCAATTTCATCAGCAGAGGAGCAGATAATCCCACCGTCAACAGATCCATCCGTAAAGGTGAGCAGGCAGAAGGGTCATAACTGAGCAGGTCCGGCAGCCACACAGCACATCCTGCAAGGGAAAACAGACGGGGGGCACAGGTTATTGACTGTTTGGATGGGTAGGAGTCTTGACACCGGATTCCCATGCGCACAGAGCGCACACACTTTACAGGGGGGCAGTGGTTCAGATTAGCATACTCACCAATTTCATCAGCAGAGGAGCAGATAATCCCACCGTCAACAGATCCATCCGTAAAGGTGAGCAGGCAGAAGGGTCATAACTGAGCAGGTCCGGCAGCCACACAGCACATCCTGCAAGGGAAAACAGACGGGGGGCACAGGTTATTGACTGTTTGGATGGGTAGGAGTCTTGACACCGGATTCCCATGCGCACAGAGCGCACACACTTTACAGGGGGGCAGTGGTTCAGATTAGCATACTCACCAATTTCATCAGCAGAGGAGCAGATAATCCCACCGTCAACAGATCCATCCGTAAAGGTGAGCAGGCAGAAGGGTCATAACTGAGCAGGTCCGGCAGCCACACAGCACATCCTGCAAGGGAAAACAGACGGGGGGCACAGGTTATTGACTGTTTGGATGGGTAGGAGTCTTGACACCGGATTCCCATGCGCACAGAGCGCACACACTTTACAGGGGGGCAGTGGTTCAGATTAGCATACTCACCAATTTCATCAGCAGAGGAGCAGATAATCCCACCGTCAACAGATCCATCCGTAAAGGTGAGCAGGCAGAAGGGTCATAACTGAGCAGGTCCGGCAGCCACACAGCACATCCTGCAAGGGAAAACAGACGGGGGGCACAGGTTATTGACTGTTTGGATGGGTAGGAGTCTTGACACCGGAATCCCCTACACAGTTTTGGAATATGGCTAACTCACCAGATTAGACGGAGATGAGATCACTCATCCAAGGTAACCAGGCTTCCACAGAAACATCCTTAAAAGCAGACAATAGAAAGGGATAACCACCAACAACCTGTATGGAAAGTATGTGAAAATGTAAAACAGGACATATGAATTTTCAATCAACAAAAATGTAAATAGATCACATCTCACCTGCATAATGAACAATCTTTTGAAATTTATTATCACTTTAGAGGACTTTTAAATAAAACTTCCAAACACGAAACAGTAATAACAGCAACTGGGCAAACAAACTCAATGAACTGTAATGAACTCCATCAAGAACAAACTCTGTAAAATAAAAGGTAAATAACATTTATGTAGATAAATGATATATTTATATATATATATATCTATATATATATATAGAGATTTACACAGCGGCACTCAAAAGTCTTGTAAAGGTGTAATAAAAATCCTTTATTTGCGCCCAACGGCGTTTCGGGGATCTCTCCCCCGTCTTCAGGGGCTTAGTGGCTTAAAAACAGTGTTCACATACACAATATATATAGCAGGAACAATGAACATACATTTAAAAACGATTGATCTCACCTGTCCGGCGCCGCCGCCCTCTCCGGAAGTCTCCCACGTGGGTATCTCCGTCAATGGTATTGGACGGCGGCGCCGGGCTGTGACATCATCACACAACAAGGACTGGTTGCCAAGCAACTCACTGCAGCCGGCTGTTGATAAGGAAAACAATATAACGGACTCAGCGCATATATTATCAAATTAATATGAGCCTTGCTGTGATAAGCATTAAAAATACATGTAATAAAAACATAGGTTAAAAACTTTGTAATGCTGTCATATAGTGAATCCCCATATTGCAGTATAACACACAATAAAGTACCACCATTTAACTCTGTAAGTCTGCGTGGTCTGAAGAATGAAATTATGTATATCTAACTGCACATGGAGCACTACTGGACAGCATAAGAACATGACAAGAAATGCATAACAATAGATTCCTACAAGAAGCATTGTAAGCCCAGGGCTTCATTTAACCCTCTGGGTGCCAGGGTGTTTAATGTAAAAATCCATCTGCTTTCCCTCTGTAACAGGATTTTATCCCTGTTACCCCCTCTCACAGTCAAAGGGACATGGTCAATAATTATGGCTCTAACACTGGGCACTGAATGTTTGTTCTGTGCCCAGTGTCTGGCCACAGGTTGATCACTATGCCCGCTGGCTAGTGCCTGTTTGATCGCACTACGGTGTTGTGCCATGCGTTCACGAAATTGCCTCTGTGTCTTGCCCACATAGGACAAGCCACACGGACATGTCAAAATATAAATAATGTAGGTGGTAGTACAGGTCACCGAATGTAAGATTTTGATCTTTTTGCCAGTTTGGGGGTGATTAAATGTTTTACTGGGAATTAAAGTATTGCAGGTAGTACACCCTAAGCATCTATGGCAACCTATTTTCTGGGTTAAAAAATGAGTATGCTGTTTCTTTAATAGTGGGGTTATGTCCAATTTCACCACTTGATCCCTTATATTTCTACCCCTGGTATAACTGGGTAAGAGTCTATTGTTTTGCAATAAGGGTAGGTCTTGATCCTGACTAATCATCGGCCACCATCGTTTAGCTTTCTTGATGGTAGATACCGTGTCAGTGGTGAACTTATTGACCCATGGAATTACTTTACCCATATTTTTGCTGGGTCTGGTTTCCATGGTTTTATGTCGAGGTATGTCCAGTACCTTCCTTTTTAAGTGACCCAATTCTATCCTGTCATACCCTCTCTCTACAAATTTATCCACCATCTGCTCTAACGCTATCTCAGTCTGAGCTGGATCAGATGTTATGCGTCGGACTCTAAGCAGCTGAGAATATGGGAGTCCTTTTTTGAGAGAGGGGGGATGGAAACTATTAGATTTTAAAATAGTATTCCTATCTGTGGGTTTCACAAAAATGGACGTGGATATAATACCGTTAGTTTTGTCGATATTTATATCCAAAAAGTGAATGTTGTTATCACTAACATCATAGGTCAATTTAATTACACTATCTGTGCGATTATGGGCATCCAATAAAGAACATAACTCCTCTTTAGCACCTTCCCAGAAAATAATGAGGTCATCGATAAATCGGAGGTATAAGCGAACCTCTGGTATTAGGGTACCTCCGATATAGAACATTTCTTGCTCCACTGCATACATGAATGCGTTGGCGTACGATGGGGCCACCGAGGACCCCATCGCACACCCCGCTATCTGCAAGTAATACTTGCCATTGTAGGTAAAGTAGTTATGCATCAAAACCATCATTAGCAGCTCTAAAAACAAATGTATCGAGGGTCCCACATAATGAGCATTGTTGGTAATAAGTCGTCGGACTGCCTCCACACCTGCCCCATGGGGGATGCAGGTGTAGAGGCTAGTCACGTCGGCTGTGCACATGAGAGTCTGTGTCGACACTTGGCCCAACTCATCAAGTGCATGTAGGACTGCTGTTGTGTCCTTAATATAAGAAGGGATTTTCTGTATGCATGGATTAAGGATAGCGTCCAAGTAGACAGCTACTGGTTGATATAGGGAGCCTACTGCCGACACTATAGGTCTACCCGGAGGTCTAGTAAGTGTCTTATGGACCTTGGGGACCGTATAAAACAATGGGACACGTGGATGTTCCACCTTCAAAGCTGAGCATAACTCACTTGTAATGTGTCCTGCTTGTCTGGCAGTGTCCAATGTCGCTTCCAATTCCTTCCTATAGATGTTGGTGGGATCCTTAGAGAGTAGACGGTAGGTAGTTGGGTCAGCAAGCTGTCTAGTGCATTCCTGGTGATAGTCCGCAATGTCCTGCACTACTACTGACCCTCCTTTGTCTGCCCCTCGAATTACTATATCAGTCCTTTCAGACAGAGCTTTAAGCGCCAGTTGTTCGCTTTTATCCAAATTGGAATGTACCATACTGTGGTGAGATGTTGACGGTGATGTAGAAGAATCATCAAGGATCTTGATATATGACTTAATCGTGTGGTTGAAGCTTTGGGGATCAAATCTCGATCTTGGCAGTATTTTCTTTAGTTGTGGAGGTATGTCCGTTTCTGTCTGTGTCGACATCTGTGTCGACTTGCCGAAGTGTTCCTTTAATTTCAGCGTTCTATTCAGCTTGAACACTTCAACCTTATGTTGAAACGGATCTGCCCTGGTGGTAGGAACAAACGACAAGCCGTGTGACAACACTTTCGTTTCCAATGATGACAGTTGTTTTGTTGAAAGGTTAAATACCAGGTCAGATTTATCTAATTTTGATATCTTCTGCCTTTCCTGCCTCCGCCATTGTTGCGCCCGCCGCGTCCTCTTGTTATTGTGGGGACTTGCGTTGTGCGGGCGCCAACCCCTAAAGGGGGAATACCTTGTCTTGACGTGGTGGTTTGGCTATCAGACTCGCTGTAGGAGGTACTTGAGTCCTCTCTTGGCTGTCTACGAAATCTCTGACGCTGGTTTCTTGCAGGATAACGGCGTTCCTGGCGTGGTTGACTATTATTCAGCCAGGCATATACTTTCCTTTGCTCGTAATCCTGCTGTACCTTCCTTAATTTTTCTTTTTTGTAATCAATCAATTCACGTTTATATTGGGTCATTTGAGACTCCAATTTCTGTATCCATTGGTTGCTAGTGTCGTCAAACAGTGTCTGTTTGTGTGCCACTTCAAAGGTAGTCAATTGTTCCTTGATGTTATTGAGTTTGCGTGTTGATTCTTCAATAACCAATAGTAGTAGATCCATCGAGCACTTATTAAGTATCGCTACCCACCGTCGGCAGAAGTTGACATTATATCTGCCGATGGTGGGCATATTGTGGACCCGGAATCCACGCGGTATCTGATTGTTGCGGTAATAATCGGATAAGCTGATACCATGATATTGGAAATCACATTCCTTCTGTTTTAATTTTAACCACTGTTTATATAGTTGGTCACTTGTGGGTGGAACAGCATCATCCTCCAATCTTTGTTGTACCAATATGGTGCGTGCATCAACATCAGAGAAATTTAAGCGTTCACTGGCATCTGATTGGATAAGTTCCAATATATGGTCTGCATCAAGGTTAGAAGTCATGTCCCCACTGATCGCAGTAGTGCGCCGGTTGCGCTGTCTCTTTAAATGCGCACAATAGTAGCGCTGGGGTTGCAGATTATAGCAGTAAAACAAAGGTAAATGAACTGTTTAATACCCCAATGTTGAGGGTTCAAATGTCCATTGCCACTTATGCTGGAAACAATTGCAGAGTGGGTGCCTTGACTGTCCTCTCCTTGGTGCCTCCAATGCACCTGGGCAGGAAATACAATTTTCGATTGGTCCGGCACTCCCTTAGCTGCAGAATATACCTTGCTGATGGTGCCTTCAGTAAGCCTGTAACACAGGCTGGATACATAGAGATTTACACAGCGGCACTCAAAAGTCTTGTAAAGGTGTAATAAAAATCCTTTATTTGCGCCCAACGGCGTTTCGGGGATCTCTCCCCCGTCTTCAGGGGCTTAGTGGCTTAAAAACAGTGTTCACATACACAATATATATAGCAGGAACAATGAACATACATTTAAAAACGATTGATCTCACCTGTCCGGCGCCGCCGCCCTCTCCGGAAGTCTCCCACGTGGGTATCTCCGTCAATGGTATTGGACGGCGGCGCCGGGCTGTGACATCATCACACAACAAGGACTGGTTGCCAAGCAACTCACTGCAGCCGGCTGTTGATAAGGAAAACAATATAACGGACTCAGCGCATATATTATCAAATTAATATGAGCCTTGCTGTGATAAGCATTAAAAATACATGTAATAAAAACATAGGTTAAAAACTTTGTAATGCTGTCATATAGTGAATCCCCATATTGCAGTATAACACACAATAAAGTACCACCATTTAACTCTGTAAGTCTGCGTGGTCTGAAGAATGAAATTATGTATATCTAACTGCACATGGAGCACTACTGGACAGCATAAGAACATGACAAGAAATGCATAACAATAGATTCCTACAAGAAGCATTGTAAGCCCAGGGCTTCATTTAACCCTCTGGGTGCCAGGGTGTTTAATGTAAAAATCCATCTGCTTTCCCTCTGTAACAGGATTTTATCCCTGTTACCCCCTCTCACAGTCAAAGGGACATGGTCAATAATTATGGCTCTAACACTGGGCACTGAATGTTTGTTCTGTGCCCAGTGTCTGGCCACAGGTTGATCACTATGCCCGCTGGCTAGTGCCTGTTTGATCGCACTACGGTGTTGTGCCATGCGTTCACGAAATTGCCTCTGTGTCTTGCCCACATAGGACAAGCCACACGGACATGTCAAAATATAAATAATGTAGGTGGTAGTACAGGTCACCGAATGTAAGATTTTGATCTTTTTGCCAGTTTGGGGGTGATTAAATGTTTTACTGGGAATTAAAGTATTGCAGGTAGTACACCCTAAGCATCTATGGCAACCTATTTTCTGGGTTAAAAAATGAGTATGCTGTTTCTTTAATAGTGGGGTTATGTCCAATTTCACCACTTGATCCCTTATATTTCTACCCCTGGTATAACTGGGTAAGAGTCTATTGTTTTGCAACACCGTAGTGCGATCAAACAGGCACTAGCCAGCGGGCATAGTGATCAACCTGTGGCCAGACACTGGGCACAGAACAAACATTCAGTGCCCAGTGTTAGAGCCATAATTATTGACCATGTCCCTTTGACTGTGAGAGGGGGTAACAGGGATAAAATCCTGTTACAGAGGGAAAGCAGATGGATTTTTACATTAAACACCCTGGCACCCAGAGGGTTAAATGAAGCCCTGGGCTTACAATGCTTCTTGTAGGAATCTATTGTTATGCATTTCTTGTCATGTTCTTATGCTGTCCAGTAGTGCTCCATGTGCAGTTAGATATACATAATTTCATTCTTCAGACCACGCAGACTTACAGAGTTAAATGGTGGTACTTTATTGTGTGTTATACTGCAATATGGGGATTCACTATATGACAGCATTACAAAGTTTTTAACCTATGTTTTTATTACATGTATTTTTAATGCTTATCACAGCAAGGCTCATATTAATTTGATAATATATGCGCTGAGTCCGTTATATTGTTTTCCTTATCAACAGCCGGCTGCAGTGAGTTGCTTGGCAACCAGTCCTTGTTGTGTGATGATGTCACAGCCCGGCGCCGCCGTCCAATACCATTGACGGAGATACCCACGTGGGAGACTTCCGGAGAGGGCGGCGGCGCCGGACAGGTGAGATCAATCGTTTTTAAATGTATGTTCATTGTTCCTGCTATATATATTGTGTATGTGAACACTGTTTTTAAGCCACTAAGCCCCTGAAGACGGGGGAGAGATCCCCGAAACGCCGTTGGGCGCAAATAAAGGATTTTTATTACACCTTTACAAGACTTTTGAGTGCCGCTGTGTAAATCTCTATGTATCCAGCCTGTGTTACAGGCTTACTGAAGGCACCATCAGCAAGGTATATTCTGCAGCTAAGGGAGTGCCGGACCAATCGAAAATTGTATTTCCTGCCCAGGTGCATTGGAGGCACCAAGGAGAGGACAGTCAAGGCACCCACTCTGCAATTGTTTCCAGCATAAGTGGCAATGGACATTTGAACCCTCAACATTGGGGTATTAAACAGTTCATTTACCTTTGTTTTACTGCTATAATCTGCAACCCCAGCGCTACTATTGTGCGCATTTAAAGAGACAGCGCAACCGGCGCACTACTGCGATCAGTGGGGACATGACTTCTAACCTTGATGCAGACCATATATTGGAACTTATCCAATCAGATGCCAGTGAACGCTTAAATTTCTCTGATGTTGATGCACGCACCATATTGGTACAACAAAGATTGGAGGATGATGCTGTTCCACCCACAAGTGACCAACTATATAAACAGTGGTTAAAATTAAAACAGAAGGAATGTGATTTCCAATATCATGGTATCAGCTTATCCGATTATTACCGCAACAATCAGATACCGCGTGGATTCCGGGTCCACAATATGCCCACCATCGGCAGATATAATGTCAACTTCTGCCGACGGTGGGTAGCGATACTTAATAAGTGCTCGATGGATCTACTACTATTGGTTATTGAAGAATCAACACGCGAACTCAATAACATCAAGGAACAATTGACTACCTTTGAAGTGGCACACAAACAGACACTGTTTGACGACACTAGCAACCAATGGATACAGAAATTGGAGTCTCAAATGACCCAATATAAACGTGAATTGATTGATTACAAAAAAGAAAAATTAAGGAAGGTACAGCAGGATTACGAGCAAAGGAAAGTATATGCCTGGCTGAATAATAGTCAACCACGCCAGGAACGCCGTTATCCTGCAAGAAACCAGCGTCAGAGATTTCGTAGACAGCCAAGAGAGGACTCAAGTACCTCCTACAGCGAGTCTGATAGCCAAACCACCACGTCAAGACAAGGTATTCCCCCTTTAGGGGTTGGCGCCCGCACAACGCAAGTCCCCACAATAACAAGAGGACGCGGCGGGCGCAACAATGGCGGAGGCAGGAAAGGCAGAAGATATCAAAATTAGATAAATCTGACCTGGTATTTAACCTTTCAACAAAACAACTGTCATCATTGGAAACGAAAGTGTTGTCACACGGCTTGTCGTTTGTTCCTACCACCAGGGCAGATCCGTTTCAACATAAGGTTGAAGTGTTCAAGCTGAATAGAACGCTGAAATTAAAGGAACACTTCGGCAAGTCGACACAGATGTCGACACAGACAGAAACGGACATACCTCCACAACTAAAGAAAATACTGCCAAGATCGAGATTTGATCCCCAAAGCTTCAACCACACGATTAAGTCATATATCAAGATCCTTGATGATTCTTCTACATCACCGTCAACATCTCACCACAGTATGGTACATTCCAATTTGGATAAAAGCGAACAACTGGCGCTTAAAGCTCTGTCTGAAAGGACTGATATAGTAATTCGAGGGGCAGACAAAGGAGGGTCAGTAGTAGTGCAGGACATTGCGGACTATCACCAGGAATGCACTAGACAGCTTGCTGACCCAACTACCTACCGTCTACTCTCTAAGGATCCCACCAACATCTATAGGAAGGAATTGGAAGCGACATTGGACACTGCCAGACAAGCAGGACACATTACAAGTGAGTTATGCTCAGCTTTGAAGGTGGAACATCCACGTGTCCCATTGTTTTATACGGTCCCCAAGGTCCATAAGACACTTACTAGACCTCCGGGTAGACCTATAGTGTCGGCAGTAGGCTCCCTATATCAACCAGTAGCTGTCTACTTGGACGCTATCCTTAATCCATGCATACAGAAAATCCCTTCTTATATTAAGGACACAACAGCAGTCCTACATGCACTTGATGAGTTGGGCCAAGTGTCGACACAGACTCTCATGTGCACAGCCGACGTGACTAGCCTCTACACCTGCATCCCCCATGGGGCAGGTGTGGAGGCAGTCCGACGACTTATTACCAACAATGCTCATTATGTGGGACCCTCGATACATTTGTTTTTAGAGCTGCTAATGATGGTTTTGATGCATAACTACTTTACCTACAATGGCAAGTATTACTTGCAGATAGCGGGGTGTGCGATGGGGTCCTCGGTGGCCCCATCGTACGCCAACGCATTCATGTATGCAGTGGAGCAAGAAATGTTCTATATCGGAGGTACCCTAATACCAGAGGTTTGCTTATACCTCCGATTTATCGATGACCTCATTATTTTCTGGGAAGGTGCTAAAGAGGAGTTATGTTCTTTATTGGATGCCCATAATCGCACAGATAGTGTAATTAAATTGACCTATGATGTTAGTGATAACAACATTCACTTTTTGGATATAAATATCGACAAAACTAACGGTATTATATCCACGTCCATTTTTGTGAAACCCACAGATAGGAATACTATTTTAAAATCTAATAGTTTCCATCCCCCCTCTCTCAAAAAAGGACTCCCATATTCTCAGCTGCTTAGAGTCCGACGCATAACATCTGATCCAGCTCAGACTGAGATAGCGTTAGAGCAGATGGTGGATAAATTTGTAGAGAGAGGGTATGACAGGATAGAATTGGGTCACTTAAAAAGGAAGGTACTGGACATACCTCGACATAAAACCATGGAAACCAGACCCAGCAAAAATATGGGTAAAGTAATTCCATGGGTCAATAAGTTCACCACTGACACGGTATCTACCATCAAGAAAGCTAAACGATGGTGGCCGATGATTAGTCAGGATCAAGACCTACCCTTATTGCAAAACAATAGACTCTTACCCAGTTATACCAGGGGTAGAAATATAAGGGATCAAGTGGTGAAATTGGACATAACCCCACTATTAAAGAAACAGCATACTCATTTTTTAACCCAGAAAATAGGTTGCCATAGATGCTTAGGGTGTACTACCTGCAATACTTTAATTCCCAGTAAAACATTTAATCACCCCCAAACTGGCAAAAAGATCAAAATCTTACATTCGGTGACCTGTACTACCACCTACATTATTTATATTTTGACATGTCCGTGTGGCTTGTCCTATGTGGGCAAGACACAGAGGCAATTTCGTGAACGCATGGCACAACACCGTAGTGCGATCAAACAGGCACTAGCCAGCGGGCATAGTGATCAACCTGTGGCCAGACACTGGGCACAGAACAAACATTCAGTGCCCAGTGTTAGAGCCATAATTATTGACCATGTCCCTTTGACTGTGAGAGGGGGTAACAGGGATAAAATCCTGTTACAGAGGGAAAGCAGATGGATTTTTACATTAAACACCCTGGCACCCAGAGGGTTAAATGAAGCCCTGGGCTTACAATGCTTCTTGTAGGAATCTATTGTTATGCATTTCTTGTCATGTTCTTATGCTGTCCAGTAGTGCTCCATGTGCAGTTAGATATACATAATTTCATTCTTCAGACCACGCAGACTTACAGAGTTAAATGGTGGTACTTTATTGTGTGTTATACTGCAATATGGGGATTCACTATATGACAGCATTACAAAGTTTTTAACCTATGTTTTTATTACATGTATTTTTAATGCTTATCACAGCAAGGCTCATATTAATTTGATAATCTATGCGCTGAGTCCGTTATATTGTTTTCCTTATCAACAGCCGGCTGCAGTGAGTTGCTTGGCAACCAGTCCTTGTTGTGTGATGATGTCACAGCCCGGCGCCGCCGTCCAATACCATTGACGGAGATACCCACGTGGGAGACTTCCGGAGAGGGCGGCGGCGCCGGACAGGTGAGATCAATCGTTTTTAAATGTATGTTCATTGTTCCTGCTATATATATTGTGTATGTGAACACTGTTTTTAAGCCACTAAGCCCCTGAAGACGGGGGAGAGATCCCCGAAACGCCGTTGGGCGCAAATAAAGGATTTTTATTACACCTTTACAAGACTTTTGAGTGCCGCTGTGTAAATCTCTATGTATCCAGCCTGTGTTACAGGCTTACTGAAGGCACCATCAGCAAGGTATATTCTGCAGCTAAGGGAGTGCCGGACCAATCGAAAATTCTATATATATATATAGATATATAGATATATATGTGTGTGTGTTTGTGTACAGATGATTTGTATATACTCACATGAGAAGAAGGTGTCAATAAGATGCCTTCTGGTCTCTGCTCCTTCGTCCATACCCACAGATAATACCGAAGAAAGATCCCCATCCTGGCTAACACCAGCATGAATATTCACCGGCAAACGTCTTGCGACACAGATATTATGCAGAATGCAACAGGCATTAATAATGCCGCAAACTTTTCCCGGTGAATATAAGAGGGTCCCGCCGGAGATATCTAAACACCTGAACCGGCTCTTAAGTACACCGAAGGTCCTTTCAATTACACCCCTCGATGCAATGTGAACCTCCTGGTATCTTCTTTCGGCATCACCTACAGGATCAGGTAATGGGGTCAACAGCCAAGGTTTATTCGGATAACCCGCATCACCTAAAAGGGATAATTGAAAAGGTATTAGACTTTTTTAATTACAGTAGCAACTTAAAAAAAATAATGAAAACTTACATACCCAACAGCCAGCCATCTGGCATTCGACCTTCCTCAAAGTCCAGGAATAGAGATGACTGGCTTAAAACGAAGGAGTCGTGGGTCGACCCAGGGAAACCCACACAAATGTCCAATAATCTCATTGTGGAATCACACACCATCTGTACATTGAGGGAATGGAAGTGTTTTCGATTCCGATAACATTCTTCCGATTCCCTCGGAGGTGTGAGTCGCACATGGGTGCAGTCTATCGCGCCCAACACATTGGGGAATTTCCATTTTTGAAAGAAACCAAATTTGATCTCATTCCATTCGCTGTCAGTGTCTGGGAATTTTATAACCTGGGTCGTTAATTTACGGAAAGCTTTTATGACCTGGGACAAACAGCGTGACATTGTTGGCTGAGAAAAACCGCATGTCTGGGACAAAGTAGGCTGGAAGGTGCCTGACGCAAAAAATTGCAATGCAGCCAGTAGTTTCTGGAAACCACTGACTGCATGATTTGACCGTACCCGAGGTTCCAGGTCAGCTTCCAACAGATCATACAGCGAATAGATATCCTGAGACGATAAGCGAAAGGTACCTATCACTTCCGCCTCAGAGAGACCGTCCAGTACACGCCTAGTACGATACTGGCGTGGACGTGGAATTGAAACACGCACTGACTCACCAAATGTAGACAGATGCTGACCACGATGCTGATATCCACGCCCCTGACCATGATGCTGATATCCACGTGCCAGGCGACGACGTTTGCATCGCAGCATGTATGTCGATAGGACCATGAACATCACAATCAAGTCAGCAAAATACTCCATTATTGTAGGCAGTGATTGAAAAATAATTATTTCTTCTCCAAAAACGCAAATTGCCCTAAAAAAACGCTTCCAAATACAGCTGACTGCAATAAGCTGCTACTCCCTGAAGTCCCAAACGTAGGAGTGAGGCACTGTGAGGGGTGAACAGCATCTTGGGAAAAAATAACATGTGCTTTACCAATGCATGATGGGAAATCAAGTGTATTAATAACAATTTATATATGCCCCTTCTTAGGAAAACAGCAACTAAAGAGGCAAACATTTCTCCAACAAGAATGTTTAGGTTCCGGAGGTTAAAAGGAGGCATCACTCAATAAAAATTTGTATTCGTGACCCATTGGGCGTCGAAATGAAAATGGAGAAACGGATCAAACATGTGCAGATAACAATTTCGTCATCTCACGATTGAATACATTTGTGCGAAAAAGCGAAAAAATCTATAAAAAAAACCACGAAATGTAAGGGTTTGACCAAGCGAAATAAGCGAAACGCAAGCGAAACTTAAAACTTTCGCATGCGTGAAAAATCACAACATTGAATACACGAAGTCTTTTCGTCGCGAAAAAACGAAATTTTTTAGAGAAAAAATGGATTTCGCAAGGGATTGAATACGGCCCTATAATCTATAATGCTGAGTTTGGCACTGGTAGCTAATGCCATCTTCAGATTGTGGGGCCCATTTATCAAAGATTGCCTTTGCAAAGCGATATGGGCAGTGGCGTAACTAAATACATGTGGGCCCCATAGCAAAAGTTTGTAAGGGCACCTATTTATCACCTAATGCTGTATACAGCACATGATACTTTGACAGGTAAAGTGGACTCCTCTCAGCTCTGGACCCCATAGCAGCTGCACCCCCTGCACCTATGGTAGTTACGCCCTTGGATCTGAGCACAAAACATATGGGGAATACCTGAAAACAATAGCTTAATAAATGGCCCCTGCATCCTATGGAATATCATCGGTAGATTTTTTGGGCAAGTGGATCCCTATTGGCACTACCTGCCTGCAAATGCATGGACAGAAGTCGGGGCATGCACAGGGAACTGGGACAAGGGGTCTACAGCAAAAAGGTCGACAAACATTAGGTCGACATGCAAAAAGTCGACATGCAAAAAGGTTGACTTGCAAAAAGCCCAACATTCAAAACGGCTGACACAGGCATTATGTCGACGGTATCTAGGTCGACAGTCAAAAGGTTGACATGACGCTTTTCACTCTTTTTTTTACCCGAATGTCGACACAGTCAACATGGACACAGTTTGAAGTGCACCGCATCCCGTTGCATCGCTCGCAATGCTTCGGGCACGGTGCCTTGCGACGCTTGGCACACTATTCCCACCACATCCTAGTGGATGGTAGGGCATGAAATACCGCCTGTTGGCACATGTCGGCTCAAAAAACAGTGAAAAACCCCATGTTGACCATTTCACTGTTGACCTAGACACTGTCGACCTAATGTATGTGTCGACCCTTTTGAATGTCGACCTTTTTGCTATGGACCCGTTGTCCGGATCCCATGCACAGCAGGCTAGTGCAGCAGAGGAGTCAAAGCAAGAAGTAAAGTACAGTATGTGTTCATAGTTCCTGTCCCACATATATACAGTGCACAAAGATTCCTAATTCTTAACAATAAATCCTCAATATAATTAACACACTGCCATAATTAATAACTACTGTATGCCCCTAAACTTCAAAACGATTTACGTGAATTATGTTAATACAGATTTCGTGAGATTAAAGTTTACTATCACCCACACCGCTCTCATATGCATTTTAAATATGTATAAAAAAAAGGCAATCTCTTGATGCATCAGTGTATATGGAGAAATAAACAAAACACGTGAATTGTGTGTTGCACTGCCAGCGCCATCCGGAAGACAGACGCTGCTGCTAATTCTGCGTCCACCGCCTGGCCTGAGCTGTACGCTTCAGCGATCACTAGATAGAAGCAGCCAGCCACTGCCCATACAGGTGTTCATTCCTTCCGTGCCTGTGCATTGTGACAGACAGCTGTAAACGCCAATCACTTTGCAGGTAGTGGCTGAGTGCACCAATAACGAAGAGAGGAACGCCGCCAGCTTTGGAACGTTATTATCCCAGCAGCGGAGCAATGACAGGCTGTTGCTGCTCAGTGTGACTGTGCGGGCGCTGGGTGGGGGTAACTGCTCTGCATCGCTTTACCTGGCAGGAGCCTGGTCATACATAACCCGGGCAATGACATGTCCACTGGCTCATAACGCTAGCGGCCGCTTTTATCTCCCAGTGGCTGGATCTGTATACAAGTACTGGGGGTCTCCTGCATAACAAGCCCCCTCCCCCAAAGCGCAGTAGAGAGACATCAGCCTTCTACTGGCCATGGCACGACGGACCCCAGCTAATATCATGGGGGAGGATTTCTCCTTCGTTAGTCCTGTGGTGAAATACCTCTTGTTCTTCTTTAACATGCTCTTCTGGGTAAGTTGTGTTGTGATCCTGCTTTGCATCGCTCTGTTGTGCGTGTACATGACTGCTGGCTGCCCCAGGGGGCACATGACATGTCCCCTTCCCCACATTCCACTGTGCTCATGTCCCCTTCCCCACATTCCACTGTACAGTCTGCTGTAGCTGATGCCTTGTTCCTCCATCTGTCTGGGTAACATGTTTATTAGCAGTATTACAACAAGTGGCACTAAGTGATGGGTGCTGCTTTGTCACTGCTTGTAGGATGGGCAGTGCCTGGTGGCATAGGCAATGTCACATTTGCTAGCTTTCCAATGTACTAATTTGTATTACTTATAGGTATGCGGGATGCATGCCACTGACATTTGTATACATTATGGTTATTGATTCTACTATTTATTTGCCATGTGTTATTCTATTGCTTTTACAAAGGGCTATCTCTATTGGATATCCAATAAAACCTCAGAGCTGCTGTGAAATAGTATTGGTAACATACTTCACTTGCACAGAAAGTCGACATGTAGCAGAAATGTAGACATCCCTAAGGGTATGGGTAAAAGAGTTTGATGTCTGGTCCGGCGTTCCGGTGTCTTATCCGGGTCCGGTTTTTACTTAGTCCCCATCCCTAAAGCTGGTCATACACTATTCATTTATCTGGTTACCTGATATTGGCTGATAGCTCAGATAATTTAATATGTGTGTGTGTGTGCAACTGATCTGATAATACCAAGTGTCAGACATGCTGAATCATCCAACGTTTAAGTTGCAAGTCGGTCACATCTGGCAGTGTACGAACTGCTGCGGATGACATTTTCCCTATTCCTTCACAGTGTAGGAATGGGGTAGGGATGGACAAAGAATTGCAATGTTTTCCAACCATCGATTGTTTTGAACCGATGGTAGTGGTATTACCATTAGCCTTTCCGATGTTTGCCGCCATCAATTAATAATCATTCAATGGTGTTGAGATGGTTGTGCTGGGTCCCATCCGAAGGTGACTATGCTCAAAGATTATGTACATGCTCAAAATGTTTTGTTTTCTTCTTGCACATGTGCAAAGCAAATAAATAGTTTTTTTCTATCGAATTCTTTTGATGCAATGGTTAGTTACCATTCCATCGAAAAATTAGATAGCAGAAGCCCAGTCATCATTTGATGGTGAGTCTCCAATGGCCATCCCTAGAATGGGGATATGTTGTCTTTCCAGGGAGAAACCAAGGATGTGGCCATACATTGGGCAGGATGTACTTCCTGCCTACACAATAATAGTATATGTACTTACATAGGGAATTAGTATCATAATATATGATAGGTGTCTGGCTGTCAGATAAAATGTCTGTTGGTCTAACATGCATTTTATCTGGCTGTATATGCCCAGTATATTTTCTCTATTAATTATTAAAAAAATATTTGCAGTTACTTAGTTTCAGTGTATATTTCAATAATACTATTAAACCGCCATTATTTTCCTATCCAGTGGTGTCTCCCTCCTCGGCAGTGTCTTCCTCTATGTGGTGCGCATCAGGTGGCTGCCTTGGATGGTTCTCGGTTCGTTGCACTACAAGTTGGTCTATTCATATAGAGCAGGTATTCCTGGCCTCGGCCTTCAGGGAGCACTGGCAGTGCAGGTCTTTATTGTTCAAAGGATCCAGCACAGACAGTTAAATCGAAATAACTGAGGTACTGCTTGAATCACTGGATATCCATTGGGTCCTAGGCTGTTGATGTGCCTTGGGGCTGAGTTTCAGAATGACTGATATAGTATATCATATTGGACGTGTGTCAGTTTTTTTCCTTATATGACTTGGGTCTTTGCATGGCTGATTTTTGTAGTGCACCCACCATGACTCCTTCATTTGGCTATGCTTGTGGATGGGTTTAAAAACACTTTTTAGGACTCTACTATGAGCGTTAGTAGTATTAATTCTAGCACCCGCTATCTTTGAAAACCCATGCAGTTCCTGTTCCCTGCCTGGGGTGTCGCTGTCTGCTGTGGTGTTTCTAGCACAAGTCTGGTTTGCATATCAGTGCTGATATACAGACCACACTGTGCTAGAAGCACTACAGCAGACAGACACCCCAGCCCGGAAGAGGAACTGCATGGGTTTTCAAAGATGCCGAGTGCTAGAATGAACACTACGTTAGGATGCTGCAACCACATTTTGGGTAATCTACTCTAGGCTAGAACTATTCCACCCAGGGTAATCCTACATAGCGTATCCAAGATGGCTGTCTCACCTGGTACCTTTTCACGGGCAGAATATATAACCCTTGTAATTTATTGCTCAAAATGACTGTACCAACTCTGCATTATAGAGCAGGAGTTTTACCAAGTAGTAAAGTAGGCGCCTACCTGGATGCTGTGCCAAGCTGCTCACACAAGGGAGGGTCAATTCCCTTTCAAAATATACAGGTAACCAAAAGAGCACTAATTGTATATTACAATTCCTGTATCATAAATGTATTATTCCAATATCATCATGAATATATAATAGGTGAATAAAGTATGATAATAAAATTTATGTTACAAAGACAAAATAACAAATATAAAAATGCAAAAAAATATAAAATAAAAATTGCACTTCGAAAATAATTAAATTAACACAATTAAATCTGCTAAAAAGGACAATGGAGAAATGGTTATACTCATTTGGGAGTCCCCCTTGTTTATATGTTGCTCGGATGATGTTATGAAGATAGTCCTTAAAATAGTCCATTTGAACTCCGAAAAAAATCAATGTGGGTGTCCATAGACCTGGTTTACTATATATGCTGTTAAAGGATGGTCTGTCCCAATTTAGGGAATTGTCCTCATAGGTTTTGCGGAGTGGCAATCCAAGAGTAGGCAGGTGGTGGTGTCCCAAATAGCTGTATAGCAGTAGGTGAATTAGCTCACGACCAGTGGGGGTAGCAATAAGGGAGCTGGTTCATTGCGGGCACTTCCTCCAAAAGTAATCCAATGTCCAATAATTAGTAGTGCTCTGATGTGTTTCGTCGTCATTTGACAACTTTTTAAAAGGTAATTGTCAGCTCCTTCCCACATATCGTGCTTCTCTGCCTTTTGGCTAAGATCAAGTGTAATACCTGTTCTTATCAGTGAGTGTGGACCAGACTCTGGCAGAACAATAGAGAAAGGATGGACTGAGTAACTGCTCCAAGGGGTGGAGGGGATGGGCACAGAAAAGTCTGGCTGTGTACATACACTCTCCCAGGGGGGAGGGAAATACCGGACTCTTCTCCACTGGTAGCGAGAGGAGAAACATTGGGCCTAGTAGCTGACTCTCTTGATGGGGTTTGTAGCCCCTGAAAGATGAGACAGCGTAAAGCCCGGTCTAGTATCCATTCCCAGGGAGCGGGGAAAGGCTGAGACTGAGTAGATTTCTCCCATTCCAGAGGTTTGTAGCCTCTAATGGGGAGACAGAGAAATGCCCAGCTTATTACCTTAACCTCGGGATGAGAGAAACACAGGGACTGCGTAGATTGCTCTTCTTTGGGGGCTGCAACTCTCAAGGGAGTCAATGGAAAAGATCAGTGGAGTATTCATTCTCATGCTAGGGGTTGGAAAACATCTAACTAGGTAGGATTGGAGAAAAACTTTGAGCCTGAGATGAAGCATGCTTCCATGGAAACTCGAACGTGCCCTAAACGTACACTGGTGTCCCCACCAGCATGTTTTGGCACTAGCACTGTGCACATTCCCTTTACACTAGCACAGCACGTCCTTGCCCTGGGCCTTTTGGTTGGGGCAGGACAATTTTTCACACCCCCACCTCTTTTATTTTATTTTCTTATTTATTTCTTTTCACCCCTCTCATGTTTGTCACTTTTTTCATGTTTTCTGTTTTTCCCTTGTTTTGGTCACGTTTTATGGGCTGTAGGTACGACCCTTATGGGCTACCCGCTCCCACGAGCCAAAGCTTTCTCTTCTGGGGGAGAGCTGTGGTCCTTGAGGGTGACCCCGAGCAGCAAGGCAGAGGGAAACCCACCGAGGGTCTCCCCAAGCTTTGGCAAGGAGGGCCCACCCGCCCAAGCTTTGGCAAGGAGGGCCCAACCGCCCTAACCCGTTTGGGGGTTGAGGGAATAGGGTCTATTCGAGCTTCAGAAATTAGTACCCAGGAGGAGCCTTCAACCAGGTCGGTGCCGCCAGGTTCCTCCTCCTCTTGTGATGTCATGCCATCCACGCTGCCCGCATGTACGTCGAAGAGAGGTGGAAGAGCATACTCAGTGCGGGAGGTCAATGTGGGAAGACCGCACGGGAGCTGAGGCAGTCCTTAACCAGCACGCTAGCGCCAGCATGGCGTAAAAGAGGATGGTGGGAACAGCGGCAGCCAGCACAGAGACTAGAGGTGTCATACTCCCACGCCGGAGCCGCATCCAATTCCAGCAAAATCCGTATTGAAAGCCCATAGGTCGGAGGTATGTGATTATTTATATGATTCATACTACCAGCCAGGGCCAGATTAACAATGGGTTAATTTATTTATTTATTTATTGGGGGGGGCACTGGAATAAAGAAAACACTCGGCATACAGAGCCTACCCTGATAAGTGACTGCTTTGTGGTGCTGGACATGCGGAGTGGATGACTCCAGGGACTGGTGACTGGAGGAGCTTCCAGTGTAAGATCAGCAGCATACGCTCCTCCAGCCTATGCAGCTGACCATAAATTACTTCTTTTGGTCCTAGACCACGACCCAAGGCACCTCTGCAAGTGTCTCCTGGCATACAGTTTGGGAACTACTGGTCTCCACTTAACACCATGATGCCAGGAAATACCCTTGAGAGAATTGCTTGTTACATGAACAGTACATTGAGGATTTGGGTTAAGTTTGGAAATATAACACCAAGGTGCAGTCCTCTTTTAAAGCACCTATGAATGCTTTCAGCATGTTATTCTAAACACTACTGTGAGAGGAGAACACTATCAAATGTACGTCTTCTGCCACTGGCAGTGTAAGTGATACCTATGTAGTCATTTACATTGGACCTATTTATTTTTCTTTCTTTCTTTTTTTATACCTCACTTCCCAATACATGTTTTCTCTCATCTTACAATGAGATGTATGTGGTGGTTTTTTATTTATTTATTTATTTTTTAGAAAATGTACTGATCTGAATTCTGCAGTTATGTGAAATGTATCTTGTATCTACGGTATTTTAGACCTCAGGCTAAAATACATCTAGATAAGGTACATGTTTGATAATGTCAAACTTTTTACTTAAAGACCTAGTACATGATGGGTCTAAAAATCGCATGCCAACAAAGCTTTGTAAACACTTTTATGCCAAAAGTAAGCCTAAAGGTCCCCATCCACTAATGCGATATGGCCTGTTTTCATGCGATTGAGATATATTGCTGCGATGGAAACCCATGCACCTTGCAGCTCATTCGCAGAGCTCACAGGAATAGGTGCACATTGCAGCGCATTTGTACACCTGCGATGTAATCTCATGCGATTACACGGAGGAACGTTTATATATGGTAATAGGGCATCCCACCTGATGAATCGCATGTGTACATCGCAGGTAAAAAAAAGTCCTTTCAGATTTATTACATGGATCATAGTAGGATAGATTGCATGTAAAATAACTACGCAAGTCGCAGATCGCATTCAAAGCCCTCCCGGGAAGGTGCCACCTACATTGCAGGGAAAACACATACAACTTATTTCTGAGAGATATCACTAGGGGATATGAGCCTTAATGTACTGTAAGCAAAATGCACCTTTAAACAGAGATTCTGCGTTGGTCCACAACTCCTGCAGAACAGAATCCCCATATTGCCCTAATAGGATTGCCCCCAAAAAAGATGGGGTAAAATTGCGAAAGTTTTTTCACCCCTAATTGGATACCCCGACTGCTATGCTATAGATAGTGCCTTTCCTTGTGTATCCTACATATTTCCCTATAGAAGCTTGTGAGCAGGGCCTTCCTACCTCTGTCTGTGATTACCTAGTTTGTCCTATCACTGTTGATTTCAATTGTAAAGTGCATTGGAAACTTTAAATATATACATAATAATTGTGATTATTGTGATATATGAGCATCAATATATCATTATTGGTCAGTATGCATTTTAACTACTTGACACATACAGAATTGATTGTTCAAATAAAAAAATATAGTGAAAAAGATTATGTGAAGGCAGGAGTTCCCAAACTTTTTTGAATCACGTCACCCTGAAGCATCAGAATTATTTTGCAGCTCCCCTAGGCTAAAGGTTGCTCATTAAGAAAGTTAGAAACAAATATTAAGTTAAATACATTTTGTTTATATCTCATCCTAAAGGTGCCTACACACTGTACAATTTTTTTGAACAATTTTGTTGAAAGACATTTCCCTTGAACCCAGTTTCCTGGACAAAAGATGTTGAAGAAAGATATTGACGACAGACTAAAGTTCTAGCTACAGTTTATAGGCTCTTTTTGAAATATATCCAAATTGAGCTAAATGCACAGTTGACAAACAATCTTGATGAACAACTGGCGGGTATGCGCATCATCATTCGTCTTTCCTCGCATTCACGCTAAAAGATATTTTGACCAATTTAGTTTAGAATGGCAGAAATGAATGAAATTGGTCAAAAAAATTGTACAGTGTGTATGCACCTTTTAGGGTCAGTTATATGATAATGGACAGGATTCACTTCTGTTTGTACACAATTTGACCATTATATTGGACATAAATAACTTGAATTGGTCCTGGACCACCAACCCAGGGCACCCCTGCAAGTCCTCCAAGACACCCTAGGGTGCCACGGCACACAGTTTGGGAACCACTGGGTTAAGGAACAGTGTATATACATACACTGATAGCGCTGTATTGAATGTAGTGCCTATAAAATGTTTTATACAATTTCTCCATACACATGGAATATTTATTAAAATAACAAACAAAATGTTTTTGAAATATAAAAGGCAAGAAACAGGTGATTTAAAAAAAATAATAAAATATCAGTACAAACACAAAATAACTGTCACGAGCATTATCTTTTGTGACAAATGAGTAAATAAGTTCCCATTCCCAATGGACCTTGGCTGACGCTGACAAAACCTCTTTGACGCTGCTGTCGTCTCCTGATCTGTCTGGTCCCGGCCACAAAGTCCTACCTCCGATCTGGTGCTTCCAACATCGTGCTGATGACGGACTCCCACTGGCCGGGTTAATATATGCAGTTTGTCTGCACACATATTGTTCTTAACCTACATGTACGTGAGCTATATTATTTCAGTAAAGTGTTACCTTTATATTGCTCATTTGTGCGCTTCTCTGTTTTTTTCCTACATGTCTGCTTCCGTGGGATATGGTGATTCCCACAACTGAGTAAAGCTGCACTACGTGTGATTCGTAATATATGGACGGATCAATATAACTTTGGATATCTCTTGCGCAAAATATTGGAAACTTTGTGTGTGTGTGTGTGTGTGTGTGTGTGTATGTAGATAGATAGATAGATAGATATAGAAAAACAGAGTGCGCCACTGGTATGTAGTTCCACCACCAAGGCCCTTATTCTGATCGGTGCGGATATTCCCGAATTCTTTCGGTGCGGGCCGCACGCATCGCTGTGCGGCAGCGTGCGGGCATCGTCCGTAGAAACGCCCACGTGTCCTCCGCATTCGGACGGACTCACTCTTTAAGAACAGGGCGTGTGTACGGACGACATACAAACCGTGCGTGTGCGGGGGAAACGTACAGATTCTTGCACGGTCTTCCCGCACAAGCACGGTCTTACCGCGTGAGAACGTACGGAAAGCTGTCCGTACGCCCCGATGCGGAGTATTTACGCACAATCCAAAACTTTTGTACTGAGTACACATAGCGATCACATGACCCACTTAGGCTATTAGGCAACCTCCTGAAAAAGGGATTGTTAGCAATTTCAATCAATTAAATGCTCATCTATACTGACCCACATTCCTACTACATTCATGACACACATTAACCCTTACAGCATGTGACCCTAACATACATCTATATACACTATGTACATTTTGCTTATTTTAAACATTTTAAACAACTTACACATATACTTTAGCATGTTAGAAAAAAACACTGACAACTTTCAACTTTAAATAACGATTTATTATTAAACAAATGCCAACAAAACAATAATTTAATCCTCCGCATCTATTAGGCGGTCCAGTCCATTTCGTCCAGCATGAGGCGCATCAGGCCTCGCAGTCTTACGAGGGCCCCACGGCGACCCTCCTCTGCTTGGGCAGGCTCATCTGTTGAGGAAATTCAAAATGAAAAATGACTAATGATATTCCTGCATACATTTAACATAGCGAAACCTACATTTTAAACATGCATTCTGAGAGGTGTGTGTGTGTGTGTGTGTGTGTGTATATATATATATATATCTCTATATATAACTATATATATATATACACACATATCTACCTATATATGTGAGACATACACCTATACATACATGCATACATACTACATGGAAAGCCTGATTTTGGCCCTCTACCCTTTACTCTGTAGAACACCTCACAGTCATACTGCTCCTTCTCAATCCAAACCCACCCATGACTAAGCTCTGAGAAGCATGCCACGCGCAGCACCAATCACAAATCGGCAAACAAAGTTCAGTGTCTGTTATATGATGGAGCCTGGCAGGGGAGTTACACAACTCTCAGGAATGCTCAGTACATTTGTGCAATCAAGCATGGCTTGGCTGCTGATGGTTTGCTCCAGAAATCATTGTCAGAATGCCAGTTAGGGGAAGCTGCAGCACTAACCCACTCCCATGCTCAAAAGCATTACTTACACCAAATACACACACAATTATGGTGCAAAACATACATGCAGACCGCAGGGGGTGGTTAGCTAGAGGAGGGCCCAGGGGCACTCACCACTTGTTACTCCAGTCTAAGCCACGCCTGGCCATACTCCATTGATGCCATACGGAATCTAGTTTACAAAGATCATTCACCAGTAAACTCTACTCACCTATATGAGCCTACAGATTGTATGCAACCAGCAGGGACATGTAACCCTTACATGAGCAAGTCATCACTTTCTTCCTGGATACAGATTAACTACACAGGTTCAGTGGCACTTCAATTCGACCTGAAAGCCATCCGCACAACCTGTGTCATTAATATGTGTCCAGGATGAAAGGGATGGTTTGGCCACCCTATCTAACCCCAAAGTGTGTCTGTTGCTACCCAATTTGTTGTTTGCCTTTATAGTATTTTCAAACACATTTGAATCAACAGTGCTACATATCAAATAGTGGATGACAAAAGGAAGATCGAATCTTTATGTATACATACCACTTTCGGCCGCCTGCTCCACCACACAGGCCTCCTCATCCTCCCCCTCTTCCTGGGCCTCCTCGGCCGCCACGACCTCCTCCTCGGCCACCACGACCTCCTCCTCGGCCACCACGACCTCCTCCTCGGCCACCACGACCTCCTCCTCGGCTGCCACCTCTGCCTCCACTGGCCACTCAGCCTCCTCCACTCCTTCACTTTCCTCGGCCTCCCCTTCCTCAATATCTTCGTCCTCGGCCATCGCTGGCTCCGCCTCCTCCTGTGCCTGGCCTGCCTCCTCCCGGGCCTGCCTTGCTCGTGCACGTGCTGTGTTTGGGAAAAATGAAAAAAGTGCCAATTAGTGGTAATTTGTATTAAGCCTTATCAACCTATAAATGCAAAGGTTAGAGGTACTGATACTTGTACATGCAAACAGCTCCTCAGTGGCCTTTACAAAACACAGCCTGTAACATGGCAGGTATGCTGTGACATTTGGCCCATTGTAAGCATCACAAGCATTAATCCTCCCCAATAACATATTTTATGACCATTACAGGGTGTCAATCAGGAAGTAGCACTCATATATTGTATGGCATGTTTAACTCATGATCAGGCTGCTGACCTTAGTGGATTAAATAATGTCAGGTAAGCAATCATGTACAAATCCACATTTACTGTTGAAATACTCACATCTAGCAATTCTGGCCCTTATGCTTTGCAGCCTCTCTGGCTCCCTGCGCCGGAGGTCGGACCACCGCCGCTCAAGCTGAGCGATGGTCCGCCGCACATGGGTTCGGGCGTATATCCGCCGGCGGGCCACCGCATAGGCAGAACGTTTCTGCCGATTTGTAATGAACGGGCCAGCACGCCCCAGCCTGGTCTCCATAACGGAGACCAGTGCCCTCAGCTCGGCTGCAGAAAAGGGTGCTGCTCTGCCATAAGCCGCCATTTTAGGAGTGGCACAAATCAAACAATCATGTGCTGTCATTGGTTGATCAGAGTGATATTTGGTATTAACTTTATTGTTCATTTTTACACTAACAGCGTGTATGCGCCCGAACAGACGGCTAACCCATTGCATCGCACACCCATCCTAAACAGTGTAAAATATGATGGAAACATATTATATCTAATCTATAACATTCACCAAACATGGGT